>NC_137774.1:26365312-27003556 GCF_963455305.1 Plecotus auritus
CAGCCCCAGCCCCGGGCCTCCCAGGGATCTGCTGCACCTGGTGTCTGTGCAGTCCCCTGGTCATGTGACCACAGAGGGCTAGAGCCACCTCAGTCCCCAAAGTTCCCGGATCTCTCAGTCGGCCTGGCTCTCAGAGGACCTTGCCTCCCTCTGGGGCCCCGACCTCAGCTTAATTAGTGGTGAGTAGCTCTCCTTCAAACTGTTAGTGGCCTCTGGCTCCACCATGGCTGGGTCAGTGCTCTAAGGGCGGTGGAGGTGAGGGCTGGGGAGCGTCCACACACGGGTTTATTGGGTTAAGAGAGGCAGTTGAGTTAGTTGAGGTGATTCCTTAGCAGCAACGTTAGAGAAATCCAAGAGAAATTTATGGAGCTCAACTCAACTTGGTCCCCCTCTACGAGAGAGGAATCTTATGGACTACAAACCAGTGGCAACCACCTCCAGCCTGGCTCCTCCCGGAGTGACAGGCGCTCCGCCCCAGCTGGGGCTTTCTGAGTGGGCCCCATTCCCAGACTTCGCTGTCACCTCCCTCTTCCCGAGAGAAAGACCCACGTCTCAAGGCCCCCACACTAACCTGCTGCCGCAGGACGCACTAGCTTCCCCAGAGCACCCCTCTGGTTTCCTGGTCTTCCCCCCAGAATGGCAGGTTCTCATTTTCAAATGAGAGCGTGACAAGAGGCTCCCTCCCTGACTGCCCCAGCCTCCCTCTCCTCCACGCCACCCCTTCCATGGCCCGTCAAAGTGATTTAAAAAATGTTTAATTAACTCGAGCTCAGTTTAAAAGGTTAGGAAACTGGCAGGGATCCAAGCCCGTGTTACGCAGGTGATATCGTTAATTTAATTTGCTTTTTGAGCGGTAATCTGGATAATTACTCAGTAGTTACTGGCAAAAATGTTTTCTTTTCACTCAAAGATGCAGTCTGGCCTGTTTGACGGCAGGAACCCCATTGTCTGAGGCCAGGAGCTCTGGGGAGCTGAAAGGCCCAGCACCCCATGAGGTCAGCTCCCGGGACCCTGGGGGGAGGCCTGGCAGGAGCCCAGCGTGTCCCTGCCTCCACTCCCCTGGGACGGGCACAACATGTGATCGCCTTCCAGTTTCCCACACTCTTGATTGTATTTCAAGACAAAGAAAGATGAGGAGTGGGGAAGATGAAGAAAAGGAAGCAAAAGAACCAAACCGAGAAAAAAAAGACAGTCAATAAAAAGTGTGTGGGGGCGTCATGATTAAAGCTGAAGGAAGGAATGAAAGATTAAAAGATTGGATTTTTTTTACCCCCCCCCCCCCCCCAACTAGAAAGGTCCAGAGAGAGGAGAGAGATGGATGTGATGAGACCGGGCCCGTGCGTACTGCATGCCCAGGGCGCACGCACTACGGACACGCCCGGCAGGGCGGAGACATAGGCAGAAAAGGTAATACCTCAGAGTGAGATGGCAACGAAAGCACCTGCTCAATGGTATCCATTTGTAAAGGCCGTTGCAATCAAAGGTCCCTAAAATTGCACAATTGTTAAGGTCATCAGCACGCTATACATGGGAACAGATTGTCATATTCTGGGAAAGGAAATGATGTCTGGGACTAGACTGTGGTTGCCAGCATGAATATGTAATTCTGAGACACCGTCCCACCCCGCCGGCCCCGCTCCCACTCCACGCCTGTCTGCGTGCCCAGGGGAAAATCAAGAGCCAGATTCAGAGGGGCGGGTGGTGATGGGAAACCGAGGCTCAAGCCCCAAATGCGAGGTGCTGTTGCCCTGAACCCCTGGGAGGGCGAAGATAACAGTGTCTCCGGGCTCCCGACGGCTCCAGCTGGGGAGAAAGCAAGGCCTGTGCAGACCAGAGGCGATGCTATATGGTTATTTCTGAAAACAGCCCGCAGGTCAGAGAGACCCTGGTGTTCGAGAACAAACAGGGCCCGTGTTTCTGGGTGCTGAGAATGGGATGAGCTGTGTTCTACGTGGTGAGCGAGGGTCTCCCAAATTGATGCAGCTCTCAGCTGAATAACAGTACTCTGGATTTGGTCCTACAGCTGATCTGAGGGGTTTTGACATATCAATCTACTGACTTAAGTGATATTGGCTTGGGAGTGGAATTGAACAAGGACCCAGACCACAGAGGCCAGGGCTGGCAGGAGTGGGGTGTGTGTGTGTGTGTGTGTGTGTGTGTGTGTGTGTGTGTGTTGGCAATCGGGGGCAGAAACCCAGAGGCCCTGGTGCCCCACACTGTCTGCACTTGCTCTGTTCTCCCCAGCACAGGCCCTGAGGCAGGGCTCTCATGACAAGGATAGGAGCTGGGACAGCAGACACTCCCATCTTAGCTCCAAGCCAAACTACCTCCGAGGCGCCCAGGTTGGCTAGGGCAGAGGTTGGCTGATTTTGTTTTCCAAATGGAAGGGACAGCGAGTGAGTGGGCTCAGGCACATTCATGCTCACACACACCGGGAGGGGAAAGAACAATACAATCTGAAAACAGCATGCAAATCTGTTAAGCAAATTTCTATGGCCTGGATTAGTCAGATTATAGAACCACAGAGCATTACAAATATCCAATGCATTTGGCCTTGGTGGGGAGGGCACAGCTAAAGAACACAAGTGGGAACTTACTTGGAACCTGGAAACTGTAAGAAACATTAGCAAAGGAAACCTCCTGGGGAGGGGGCCTGCACCACACACCACGTCCCAGGCACCAGCACCTGCCGCTGGACCTGGGGCCAGGGGAGGGACTCTACCCACTAAGGCTGCTACCTTGAAGTGGGGGCTCCACAGCTCCGAGGTCTCAGCCCACGTGACAGTCTCCAGAAGGCAGAGATCAAGGACCAGGGGCTGATACTGAGGACTGAGTGCCACCAGGTGACATATCCTATTTCCATGAATTCTCAGTCCTCTGAGAGAGGCATGCTTATTTTTGTTTTGCAGCCAGGGAAGTGGTGGGCCATATAAGTAGCTCAAGGTGGCATGGGCTGAAGGTGATGATGTGGTGCTCTGAGCTTGCCCTGCCCACGCTCTTTCCACTCCATCACGTGGCGCAGCCCACAGGCGCTCCGGTAACACCTGAATGGAGGAGCTTCAGCCCGAGGTGGCTAAAAGGACGTGGATGGGGACCCACCACCTTCTCCTTGGCTTCCAACTCTGGGCTTTCCCAGCACACCCTCCCCATGGGCCACAGAAGATGGGCAAGAAGGAGACAGGAAGGCAGGGGAAGGCAGGTACTTACAGCTATGCCATGGCCGAAGCCGGAGCCCGGCTGTGGGCTGGCCGCACTTATGTAATTCCCCACTCCGGAGTCCTGGCTGGCAGGGCCGTAGAGATCGGCGACAGGTCCTGGGCTGTTGGCCCCCGGGAAGCCTCCGGGCCGCGCCGGGTTGGAGCCTGCCGGGGAAGCGGGCGCGCCAAAATTCGGTTGAGCACTGTAGCTATTCAGGACTGGTGTGCAGAGAATAGAGCTGGGTATGAGGCCAGAAGCCAGGCATGCACCGGTCATTACAAGCCAAACACTCGAGAAAAACAGCTGAGGCCCAACTTCTAACACTCAACCAAGGCCATGCGGAAACATCAGCAGGGACTCAAGAATACTCAGCCCAGGCTACTACTAAGAAGCTCGGAGCTCCAAAAATAGAATAAAAAACAACCATTCAACACACTACGGCAATCAACCGGAGGGTGCTCCATTGCCCACCGAGTTATCACAATAGAAATAGAGATATATATGGAAGAGAGAGAGAGAGATTTTTGTTCACATCTGATTTGATGCTCATGCAGTCTTGTCTAGGTCTGGGCACGTTGAGACAGCATTCACATCCCATGCAAACTACAAAGGAACTAGTTTTAGACTACACATTGTGTTAATATTGATATTAAAACGTGACAGGAAACAAAGCAATTTGTGTCTAGGAAAAAAAAATCTTCGGGGAGGGGGTTTTTGATTTTTGTTTCACATTTTCTTTTTTGTTTGTTTTTGGATCCATTAAATGACAAATTTGTTTTGTTTTGTTTTTTAAAAAAGATCTCCAGCCCCGCACCCAACCACTTCCCCCCTCCCCACTGGCTACTCCCTCCCCACCCACCCCTCCCACTGATATCCCTGCATGAAAGTCGTCCATACAGAACGAGGTCGAAGGATGGGATATGTCATGGAAAATCTGGGCATCTCAACAGAACCGGAATGATGGTGGCAGAGGGTTCCCTTTTGGGGTGGAGAGCAGGGGATGGAGGGAGGGGGTGGGGTGGGGATGGCAAATCTGGAGGCTGGGGCCGAAGTTGGGTGAATGCCAATGATATTCTATAGGACACCCACACACTCACCTCCTGCAGTAGAAGGAAAGGGGGGATTTAAACTTTTTTTCCTTTTGTTTAAAAAAAAAAAAGACAGAAATATGAATGCAGAGCATACTGACTGAACCAGTTTATAGCTAAAGCATATCTGACTGAAATGCCTGCTTCCTGTTAGTTCTCTTCAGATATAAACTACAGACTGACAAAAAGAGCTAGGAATGTACCTTTGTGACAGCAAGTGGGGACTTTGAGCCCCCCATCCCCAGAGTGGTGGGTAAGGGGGAGCAGGAGGAGACACAGCCTGTGCCCCCCACCCTTAACCTCCCCAAATTCCATCATTCCCTCCCCCGTGAGAGCCACGGCTGTCAACCAGGTTAATTTAGTCTCATCTTCCTGTCCCCTTCGTAGCTTAAACATTTTCTTTTCCAGAATGGGGAAAATTTTTTCTTTTAATTGCAAAGGTTAAGTTCTCATTGATTTTAAAGCTCAAGGTGACTGGGGCTGGTGACTTCTGGGCGACAGCTAACCTGTCTCCAAGAACCAGACCAGACCATCTGGGCTCCATTCATTTCCACGGCTCCAAGGGGCCGAACCTCAACATCTCCCTTCTGCCCCCTCAGCATTCCCCTCTCTGCCCGGTGGCCAGGTGCCCTCAATGGCAGAAGGAAAGAACATGTGCACCCCCTCTTAGTCATGGCCTTGCCCCAGGGGACTGTGGTTGCAGTCCCCGCTTCTGGTGGGGCTGGAAAAGCCAGAAGTGGATGGATTTTTACCAACCTGTCACTGGGAATGGGAAGAGACTGACTGACCTTGCACCCAAGCCAGACTGGGAGGAGGCTGGGGACAAGAAGGTACAAAAGAGACCAAACCAAGCTGCTTGGCTCCTGACTCAGCAGAGAAAAGGGGAGCTGCTACCTGGGATGCCTGCCCTCTGGGCAGGAGGTCCCAACGTGAGGCCCCTTGGAAGCTGTAGCCGAGAAGTGAATGAACTGGCTGATGAAAAGAACAGGTTAAAGAGAGAGAAAAAAAATCACAGAGGCTTAGAGCAAATAAGTGGCTGATTTGGGAATGCTCTGGCAGACAAAAGGGACGGGGCTTTTGAATATAGAAGATTAAGCTTGCAGATAACATTTGTCCTTTCTCACTCAGGGAGGCAAGTATCAAGCCGAGATGTTCAAAAGGCAGAATTATCTTGGTCTAACACACTTTTTTTTCCTCTGGGCTAGGGAAAGTGGCGAGCGCTCAGACCGCGGACTCCTGGGTCACCCAGGCAGCTGACCCCCCTCCTATGCAAAGTAACTAACAAGTGGCTAGCCTGTTCCGTTTTAGGGGTGGTGGGGCCACAGTGGAAGATGGATAGATTTTTTTGGCAGATGAGGATCTAGGAAGACAGTGGGCAGGCCCACCTCTCTAGAAGCTGGGCTGGGAGAAGGGAGCTTGCAGTCTCGGCTCCCTCCAGCAGGAGGAGAACTACCCAGAGACCGATCCACTAGCAGAGGCAGCCTCGGGGACAGGATGCAGCCCGTGGACAGAAGGATGCTGTCCAGAAACGCCCCCTCCATAGACTCAGAGACTAGAGGGCTGCAGGTCTTCTTCCCATCCCTGCTACCTCCCCCGCTCCTGTGCGCCCAGGCCTGCAGTTTAAGAGTTGGTCTGAAGGAAATGTGGCCATAAGCAGCTCTTAGGCCTGTATAACCCCTCCCCTGCTCAGCCATCTTCCATCAAATGGCACTAAAGGTGCTGTATTAGAATGCAGCTTTAAAATCCCAAGCCCCCTACTGTCATATACACTTGCTGCTCACAAGGCCCGAGGCCCATCTCAAAGCCACCTTGCAGGTGTCCCCCAGCCAGGGTGAAGACTGGGCATGGTCGCAGGCAAAGAGCAGCCAGCTCTGGGCAGGTCTCCTTTCTCCGGGCTTCTGGGCAGTGGAACCTGACCCATCAATGGAGGGGGGCATGGAGGAGACGAGCCCGTGTTCCAGCCGACAATTCCCTTCCTCCCCCTGCATGTTCAAGTCCCCAAACAAGCCCTCCAGAGTCCCAGGCATCTGGGAAAGGCTCCTAGCAAAGGGCTCTGGCTGCTGGGGGAGAGTGGGGACCACCACTTTGCAAGCAAACTTCTCAGCAGCTGTTGTTTCTGTGTGCAGGTGGGAAGGCCTTAGGGGCAAAGTGGTTTCCTTCTCTGGGGAAGTTCATACTGAACGCTGGCTGGCTCTACAGGAAAGGGGGTTACTTGAGGACCACTCTCCCTCCAAGCTATGACCTCGAGAGGAGAGGCAGGGGGAGAAAGCACAAGGCCGAGGTCCTGACCTGGGTGTATTTTCTGTGAAGGCACCTCAGTTTTCTGTCTTGATGGAGGGCACCAAGCACCAAGACTCATTTCAAGGGGCCAGAAATGGTCCCCCACACTAGGATCAAGTCAGGAAAAGGGGATGGCACATCATTCTTAACTGGCAAGGGCACCTTGCTACTGACTCGGTGGAGTATGCGTGTGTGCGTGTGTGTGTGGTGTAGGGTCTCAGTACATGTTGCTGAATAATTCAGTGCTGAGATTTAGCTATGGGACATTATGATTCCTGTCTCATAAGAGGACAATGTCTTGCAAACATCCTGGCATTTCTGTAGCAGAAGCTGTGAGTATTAAGGGCTTGGCCCAAGCCCTGCCCCAGGCTGGCAGTTTGGGGGCTCACTGTGGGGAGAAGGGTTGTTTCTCCATCAGCTGCTCTGGGCAGCACCCACAGTAGTGGTTTAATCCTGGGTAGGTTCCTCTTCACCCCTCACCCCTGTCCACCAGCACCTTCTGTGCTTTATTTGTCTAGCCGGTATGCGCAGGGATGCAACTGTGATGTGGAGAGACGGGGCACTGGACTTGGAGTCAGAAGACCTGAGTGTGACCCTAGCCCTGACCTTGGTGTCAGACCCTCACCTGCCAGAGTCCTGGTCTGTGAGTACCACCCGCCTTCATCAGCCTGACTCTCAGCAGGGAAAAACAGAAAGCGCTCTGTAACTTGTCAAGTTTAAAACAAATACACCTATTTTTGAAATAGTGGCGTATGCAGAGCCCAACAACACAGGTACCATGTGCAGATTTAGGAAAATACAATTCACTTGCCATACAAATCAGGAGGTGATTTACAAAAGGATCCGATTCGTCCACCTGGTGCATGTTATCATCTCTGATCTGAAGAAAGGACTCAGGGGGGATGGCGGGCAGGAAAGCAAGGACACTAAATCCCACTGAGGCCAGCAAGAGGGAATACATTTGAATTAAAGTTGGAGGCATTTTGCATTGAATAAAAGAAGGAGCTTCTTGCCCATGCAGGAAAAAAGAACACTCTGACCCAGGAAAGCCAGGGAATCTTATTCCTGAGACCTTGACCAAGGGCTATCCTGCAGGCTTAGACCCTCAGCTAGACCTCACTTAGATCAAAGCTCTGGACACCTTGTCCTCGGGGTTTGGAGGCAAGCCCGGGGGATGACTGCCTTCTGCCTGGCACATAGTCTGCCCACCTGGGCTCTGAAGGGGTTGGGCCGAGAGTGGAATTCCTCATGGAGGTAGGGAGGTCCTGGGAGAGGCAGTGAGTCCGGACAGCCTCGCTGTAGGTCTAGGAAAGGTATGGGAGTCCAGCTATTTCCGTAGGACCCCTAAGGAATGCCCCTGGGCCTGCGGCAGAAAGCTAGTGCTCAGGCTGCGAGGGGCACCCCTGGGAGGGCACTTCTACTCTAAGGCCTGAAAAGTGGGTGATTATTGACCCAGAGAAAGGAACCGCTTACAGATGACCCCACCCCACATACCTGAGACAAGCCAGGTCCTGGTTTGGTGGGTCTCACATTTCCCCCAAAGGCAGGGCCAGCCCTCAAGACAACTTCAGTCATTTGCTTTGTGACTTATCTGCTGCTGCCAGGCTTAGTCTCGGGCAGGCGGCCCTGCTGGCCCCTGGCACATGTCTGGGACCGAGTGTGTGTTGCTCAGAGCGGGGCAAATGCAACGATGGCCCGTCCTCCCGGTCCAGTTCAGGTGATGTACTGCCCACACAGTTCGCTATGCCATGCTTCCTGGGCCAGGCGGGGGCGCTTGGGCTGACCCGTGTCATGACCCATTCCCTGCCCCAGCCCCCAACACAGTAAGGACGGGAACATAAGCTTGTGTGATATTCTTGAGGCCAGGGCTGTGTTAACTCATCACACTGGATTTTAGGAGTTTCTTTGTTTGTTGTTTTAGAGAATTTAAAAAACTGGCTGAAAAAAGAATGACTAGAGGGGCTATGCTGATAGGCTGAGGCCAGAGTCACTGTCCCTCCGACACTCACCTCTAATTTGTCTATATTGTGATTCTATCCGCCCTTTTAAAAACTCCACGGCACAGAGACTGTCTCCCCTATTAGCAAGGGACCCCTTAGGGCAGGGTGTGTGGACAGGTGGGTGCTCAGGGTCTCATGGGACCCTGTTCTCCAAAGCCAGAGCGACCCACCCCTATTCCCCCACGATACCTGGGCCTCAGTGGACGCTGGGCCCAGAATGCCAACTGGCTGTCAACAGTGGAGACCTGCATCGTCCCTCTTCACAGCCAGCCACTCCTTACTTGGGAGCTCTGAAGAATGGCAGCTGGGCACCCCAAGGGAACAGAGTTGGGGACCTCACTTTGCAGTCTCCTTATTGTGCTCTCTGAAGGTAGTGCCACTGTAAACACACACAGAGGATCAAATGGGAGAGGCCACCATGAAAAGGTAAACCTGCTCCCGATAAGGAAGGAGGGACCTCGCTGTGGGCTGTGACAGCTGGTCTCGAGCAGGGCGGGGGGTTCCACTCCAGCAGTCCGCCAGGCCACTCTGTCCCAGCCATCCTTCGAGAGCTTAGCCTGAAGGTGGGAGGTGCAGACAGAGAGGGCCAGCAATTACATCCAGCCTGGGAACCCTGTATGACACACTCAATTAAAATCAAACCAGCTCCGGGACCAGATGCAGGGACAATCAATTTTATATACAGTAATTTCTTAAGCTCTGATGAAAGTCTATTTCAGAAGGGACAGAGAAGAAACACTTTAAAACGGGGGAAGGCTGAGGAGAGTACGGCAACGGTATTTCTGTTTTCCTGCCTCCGTATCCAAACAGATATATTACCGAGCGGCATACACCGGCCTGGAACCAACAAGTCTGGACATATCCAGAGATGCCTGGCTTATCTCATACCCGGCACAGCACACCCAGGGAGTGTTTGCTCATTCGCTGGGCTGACAGGGAAGTCGGAGTCACAGAAACACTCCAACTGTCAGTTACAGTGGTGCCCGTCTCAGAAGACTGCAGTTTCTGTTTGTTCTCTCAAACCTAACCAGCTTCAGACGGCTCTGGCTGATGCTGTGTCTGCCGGCTAACGCTGGTGTCTCTCCAGCGGGGACTTGATGGACAGTGGACCCTAAGACTTGGGCCTAATGACTTTGAAGAATGGTCCAAGCTTCTGGTGACATCTCACTCCGCTAAAGAGATAACTTCACTCCTGCCTGGCTCTAACCCCCTCCCATCCCGTGTTAGTGTGAACCCGGAGGTCACACCGCCACTCAGACCACTGCGGGGAGAAGGCTCCCGACGCTGGAGTGGGCCCATCCGGGAGGCTCTGTGGCCGGGACGATGTCCTTTATGTTGAGGTACAATCTCAACAGAAAGCAGCTCCCTCTCTGCCTATCTTGATGCTCTTTGTTATGGGCCCTGATTTGGGTCTGTGGGTGTGTCTCCTCCTCAAAGGGACCGGGCCCAGTTGGTTAGGGAGATGGTGATGGGAGGAGGGGTCAGCGGCTGGTGGCCACAGTATACATTCTGGAGATGGGGCAGCTTGAAGGGCCTGGGCCTGGTGGCCAAGGAAACCAGGCTTTTGTCATGAGGGCCAAGAAGGAGCTTTCTGGAGCCACGGTGAGGCTCCCATTCCTCCCAGACCCAGGGGACCTGGGGGACAGAGCTTGTTTGCATGTGTCTAAGGAATGAGGGGAGAGGGGCCCCAGGAGAGGCAAGGCCACGATGCGATGCGAGGCTGAGGCGGAGGCTGTGTGACCCTCACTCTGCCAGTGTGAACTGTCTGCCGGGGCCACCGCATCTCCAATGAAGGGACTCAGCAGGCTGCCCTGCTCAGGTCTTCAGTCTCAAACGAAAGGTGGGGGGCCTGACCCCGTTCAGGGGGTTTCAACAGCGCCTCCTCCCTGAGCCTCGAAAGTGCTTGGGAAGACGAGGGGAAACCAACCCGGGAGACAAATATTTATGGTTTGGCTGAAGCAGGTGGTGTTTTAACACTCACATCCTGCTGCCTGTTCTCTAAATTAACAGGTTTCAGATTCCAAACCCACGCAGGTTAGAACTTGCAAGGAGCAGCAGATGGAGAGACCCGCCCGAAACCACCAGCCCCCATGAAAGGCTGTACTGAGCCGCCGGCAGCTGCACACACAGCCCTGGGGAGGCAGGTGCGCCTCCATCACCAGTCATCTAGGCAAAGGCGGGGTGGGGGTGGGGGTGAGAGGGTGGCCCCCACGGGCGATGACAGAGCCTTTGCTTCCTCATCCCCCCACCTAAGAATCACCAGGAAATAAGGAAAGGGAGTGTGGGGCCCACTAGAGACGCCCTTTCTCTCCTGCACAGGGTGGTGGCTCCCAGCATCTCCTGGTTCGATCCAGGAATGCTTGATCCGGTGGCTGCCTCTGTCCCTCAGGAACATCCTCCTCTCTATCTTTCCAAAAAAGCAGCCAGTCTGGTTTTCCCCCATGAGTACCCGGCGGCCCTCCACGCTCCTGCGCCGTGCGCTCCCTCACTAATTTCCACCCTGCCTGCCCCAGCCAGAGGGGCCAGGAGCTTGCTTGTGTCTTGTAAGTGACATTGTCAGCCCAGCATACGTTTTTCTGGACTATGTGCTATTGCTAAATGAAAACACAATGAAATCTGGCAAGAGCTGCATATCAGACTGCAGGGGGCTCCCGGAGGCAGGGCCATGCCTGCTGCATGAGATGGGGGATGCGTCTCTCCCGTGGACCAGACCCCCTTCCTCCATGCCACGTCCTGGAGAACGAGGCTGAGCGTGCAGGACGTTGCTCGGGGCAAGGTGAGGTGGAGAGAGCACTGCCCCAGAGAAAGGAAGCCCTCCCAGGCCTAAGCCCTCGCAGAGACCCCTCTAGAAAGTGGGGTCTTTCTGCAACCAGAGGGCTGACCCCAGTCCCAAAGACCACTCCATCCTGCGGAGGGCCGTCCTGTGGGAGCTGGAAGGCCCTAGGACCCAACAGTATTTACTGCCCAATCCCGCTGCATGGACACTGGCTACTTGGGCTTCAGTAGCCGGGGAGGTGGGGGTGGGGGTGGGGTGGGGTGGGGTGGTGGGGGTGGTGGGGAGGAAGCTGAGGGGCAGCCCCTTGAGGACCTGTACAAAAGGCTTTCCACTTGAGCAGCCTGTCTTTAATGATTATAAAGGCACAGGAATTTAATCCATTCTTGATGGAAGCGCTAATAGCTCTGTGTCCTTGAAGTTCAAAGCGGGCGCATACATGTCACTAATTAGCTAAGCACGGAGCCATTCAACTCCCTCTCATGTTTCTAATTAGGTCTTTAATAACAAACAAACTCTGACCTTACAGAAAGGCCCCCATTCGTCAGACAGTCAAGGAGGATGGCTGCTTCCTTCTTTATGGGGGATCCAGGGCCTCTGCTTCTCTGGGTACATGCCTTTACTCTCAGCTGGCTGGTCCTCGAGGGAAGCAGGAGAACTGTCTGTGAGCACAAAGACCCTTTCTGCTCACCTGGGAGGGGGCTTTCTGGCCTGGCTGGAAAAACCAATGACTGGCAGGAGGGTCCTGGGCTCCAAGACCTCCGGCTAAGGATTCCAGACCAGCTGTCCTGCTGTTACGGAGGTTAGGGCCAGCTGCCGGCTTGCCTCTGTTTACCCCTTTCTAAGGTAGGGATGCTGGTGGCAAAGTCACAGAAATGCTGTGAGGCTCTCTACCTGGCAAGAACTTGGTGGAACTTGAGTCCACAGCTACGCACTGGACTTGCCCGGGGAGCTTTAACTATGACTGAAGACTGCCTCCCCCCCCCCCCCCCGCCCCCGCCGTGCCGGTAGGTTCTGATTTGATGGCTTTGCAGTATGGCCTGGACACTAGGAATCTTACACACTCCCCAGGCACTGGCCCCTATCTCAGAGCTGATTTGGTCATCAACAGCAGCTATTAGCAGGTCCACCTGCACTAATGAGTACCATGCAGAGACAAACCCTCAGGTTTAATCAACCCTAAAGGTTAATCAACCACACCCAAGGGTGGAAATCTGACTAGTTTTTGGTTTCTGTTTTTTTTTTGTACGGTTTATTTTTTAACCAATACACAATTTTGGAACGATTTCTGCCCTCTCATTGCCTCCATGCATAAGAAACAACAACAAAACAAAACAAATAAAAAAGAAACAAACAAACATGACTGCTGTTTTCCAGCGTATCCCCACCAACGTGCCTCATCACTTGGAAGTCCCTGGCTTTCTCTAGCCACTCCTCTCAGATCTAAGGCACTAACCCTGTCACCCCGTTCACCCCCAATGACAAAGGGATCGAGAGCTTTGGTAACAGAAGCAATGCAGAGCTATAGACTGAATGGTCCCCAAGAACCCTTCAGTCTGAAATTCTTTGGCCCCCAAATCACCCAGCTATCTGTGGCAGAAGCCTGACTAGAACCAAGTCTTCCAATTCCCTATACTTCCTTCTATGCTCTTATCCTCTTTCTCCCCCCTCCCCCCTTAAAGCTGCTTATCATCCTTATCTGATTAATCCACAAGGCATCCCTCCCCCTAGGCAGGGTAAGGAATATGAGAGAAGCTTCTGAGTTGTTTCCATCTCCAAAGCCAGGGCACAGGAAGACTTGGGCCAAATCCCTGAACACTGGGTAACTTTCCAGCAAGTCATTCCCAAGCCTGGTTTGTTTCTCTTCAAGCCAGCTGAGCAGGGAGACATTAAAATCTCTGCAGCTACCTCGGTGGAAGGTTTAAAGACCATTGCGTATGCACAGAAAAGTCAAATAACATGGCCAAGAATACACAGCAAAACTGGACAAGGGTTTTCTCCAACATCAGCCCATGTTTTCTGGTTTTGCTGCTGTGTTTCTGGTCTTTTTTTGTTTTTGGAGGCTGGGTTGACATTGCCAGACCTTTCCCTGGGTAGGTACCTAACTGATCCCCTGAATCCAGGGCATCCTAGGTCCTGCGTGTCTGAGGCTGAGCCTCTCTTTCTTGCCCTCAAGACCAGAAAAGCCGACCCTCTGCAGGCCACAGTCAGAAATAACTTCCAGAAAAAGGGGAGAAGGGGGCTGGGCAGCCTTTGCCTCCCACAGTGGGCTCTACCGCATGCACACTGGTTTGCATTAATTGTTTACCACATACCTGGACAGACCATTTTATTAATATTAGTAAGTAACCAGGAACAAAGGGCCTCTTTATTTTTAGCTCTCTCTAATTGCGTAGCAATTACTCATCTACAAAACAAATGAGCCCCTGCTCCTGGTTGCCATGGTACCAGGAGCCCAGCCTCTCTCTGCAGGACGATTGGCCGAGGAGCCCAGCTCCCGCCTCCGGCCGCGCCCTTCTCCAGCCATTGGCCTAAAGCAAAGCCCCAGCAACTGGGAAGCCAATCACCTCCCAGGGCTGGGCTTCCCAGCGACCTTCCAGATTCAGGCCTCACAGCTCACAGGAAGGGTTGTTGACATCCCTATGGAGAACGCCTGTCCTGCCCCGAGAGGCTCTCCCTTGCTCCATCACCTAATTTCTTTCGGGCCGTAGCCAACTTCCTCCAGTCTTGTTTTGGCTAAAGGCTCCTTTCAAGTAATCATCTTCAGGCTGGCTCTCTTACCGGACCACACCTTCTCTGGGTCTCCTTTGTCTGAAAGGATTTAGGGACCAGAAGTCAGATTAGAAATGTCAGCCAAAGCCAGACAGCACCATGACGTTAAGTCTGCAACAGCAGAAGCAAGTGCAAAAAATACATATGCCACCAGGGGCCTCCTGTGAATGATTCTGGGTTCTCCCTTCCCCAAGGATATGGAGAATCGAGTTGATGGCAGCAGTGGTTTTTTGTTGAGAGTATGTTTTAAAGATGCAGAGCTTTGCTCAGGCATCACAGGGCTGGTATGTCGAAGCATCTGTTGACAGTGGCCCAGAGCACAGATCTGATGAGACAGACCTAGACTTAAATCCTGTCTCTGCCGCCTCAGATAAGCTATCCAAGCCATGGTTTTTAAATCTTTAAAATGGGAGTGATGGTGCCCACTTCATAGGGTTATGAGAATTAAATGGGATAAGGCAGGTGGGCTTGGCACAGTACTTGCTTCATTCATAATACGTCTGAGTTATTATTATTAATGTATTAGTATTATCATTATTTTATTAAAATTGGCTGGGAAGTGTCTCTAGCATCCTATCAACCACATGCAAGAGATCTTTCTCTTAAGGAATCTCCCAGGTGGGTGTGAATTTTGAGAGCTTCCAATATGTCTGGCAATAAATCCCCTAGCATCTTTAACCCTGCCGGGCTGGGTTTCTGAGCCCAAAGTATTCTGACCCAAAGCCCAGGACAGTGCCTGCCACATATAATAATTACTGTTGCTATGCACATATAAACATCTGCTGAATTAAACTCCATGGCAGATGTACCCTAGGTCCAGATCTAAAATCTACGTCTGAAAGTCAGGCTGGGAGGTCCTGGAGCCTGAGTCCTCGGCTGACACAGTGCTGGCAGCTCAGACATCCTGCATACATGCATGGCGTCCGGGCAGCAGGTGAGTCCTGCACGAACAAACATGGCTCTTCCATGGGCTGCTTAAGGGTGGCTGAAGACTGGGGGTTCAAGTCCAGGTTCTTCCTCTTTGACCAAAGCATTGCTCCTCAGGTAGCCAGCTGTGTGATAAGTCATGTCTGCGGCCCAGCCTTCTCATAAAAACAAACCTACAAAACCAGGCCCCAAACTGCCTTCCTGCCTGTCTCATGGGGTAGTTGCAGTAACCGACATAACAGTCTAAGCTCAGCAGAAACACAAGGAACCCCAATGTACCAGGCATAAGGTTGCACCAGCTTCGGGGCTCCCAGACTCTGCAGTGCTCCCACCTAGCCCAGGGTGCAAGGAGGGGGTCCCTCTATCCCTCTCGCTTGTGCCCAAAGGAACCATCTCACTTTCCACTCCTCCTTCTGAGCCACCATGAGACTGGGGACCCAACCCACTCGGGGGTTGGGGGGTGGGGGCAGGCACTGATGGATGTGTCACCCACTGAAAAGAATTCCACTGATTTAAAAGACTATTAATATTCCTCCACTCCACTCACTTTAGGATTAACTTATACTTAGGTCTGGGCTTCAAGGCTAGTTGCTAATTGTACTAGAGTTGATTTATCAAGTGCATGGGATTTCTATTACAAAATTATTGATTAGAGTTGATGTATTTTATCCTCAACAGGGTTGGTCCGAAAGCCCTTGGAAAATGAATGAGGCTGAGGTCAGGGGCGGGGGTGGCTTTTTGCATAATTATAAATTCACCGGGGTTACCGAAATCCAGTGCTGGACTCTTTAAGGGGAAAACCCTGGCTCTCCCAGAAATGAAGATTGCAGTGACAAACTGAAAAACAAGGGGCCCACCCCCGGAACACAAGGCAGTGGACTGGAGATACGTGTTCAGAAGGCCTTTCCGGTAAGTCCGGCTGGCTGCCACGGCTGGTCCCAACGGGTCACAGACGGGCTCTTGCTCAGGGCTACTGCGCTGGCTGCACTCCACGGCCATAGGTGTGGTGCTATCTCAGCGAGAGGGTGTCCCCAGGACCCTGTGCACAGATGGGCCATCGTGGGGTCACATGCCCTAGAGAATGCTTGCTGCTAGCACAAGGGAGGCTGGATGGGAAAGTGGAGATGGTTTCACAGCCCCCTCCCCCTTCCTGGATACTGGATCCTGCTGACGGAGGTGCAGGAAAGCCCTCTTCAAAAATGAAGGCTGCACACTGATCCATTTTCCCATTTTCAGGGAAGCTGACAGTGCCAGAAACAATGCCTCAGGGGAAACAGGGGCTTTCAGGGGAAGGGTCTGGATTCTCAGATCAGTGAAGGGAAGAAGCGTTATCTGCCTGTATATTCCTTGGTGCTTGGCACAGAGCAAACCTTCAATGCGTGCTTGCTGGAAGCAACACCTGGGAACCCTAAAGCTCATGCCGTAGCCGATGCAAATAATTCCCGGATCCCTCCAGCAGCTGGAGGGGCATGTATGGGACACCACCGTTCACGCCCCTCGGCACTCAGCCCATCAGGCAGAGGACGCCACTGGGGACATGTAGGACATCGTGAGCCGGTGGGATAGGCATACCTCCCTTGCAAGATCTGCTCTCTTCCCCAAAGCATTTTCTCTTCTGGCTCAAGTGAAACTATTCTACACCCCGTTTGAATTTTACTTTTGCTCATTTTAGCTGTTGGAACAGAGACTCTTAGGATGTTCAGCCACAGGACAGCAAAGCCATTTTCTGAGCAGAGCCAGACCTGGGATTTAGGCCAACAGGGGAGATTTCCTGCTCTCTCTGCCTTCTGTCCCCACTCTCTTCCCCTGCTCCCCAGCCTGGGTCCATCTGCAGGGTCAGCAGCCAGATGCCTCACAGTTCCAGACCTTCCCTCTGCCCACGCCCCACCCTCAAGGCCACGCCCACCCCCATGCAGGCGGCGGAGCCAGAAGGATGGCACATTCCAGATCTCCCACCCTGGGCCTCAGCCCTCATTCTGGGGCCCACTGGCCTGCTCACCCCTGCCCCGCCGCCCCCCACCCCCCACAACTGTGCTGCCGACTTCCACAGCCCTACTTCTCTCCATGAAGCTCCCATTTGGCCCTGTCACTTCACACTCTTGGGGACTTCATGGCTCTGTGAGTTCCTGGGCTTCTGTCTCCCACCACAGATGGGGACTCTCCAAAGGCCCTGAGAGACCTCTGGCGCTCCTCAATGACTGGTCGCCACAAATACGGGGAAGGCGGTGTGTCCAAAGATGACTGCACGTGGCCCTGAGCTGAGGGCAAAGGCAGCAGGACTGGGAAGTCTTCCTGGGGAGATGGAGAAAAAGTGTGGCTTCCTCTAAGACAGTTACAGCAACCCCCACCCCACCCCCTGCCGTGCCAATAATCTCCATGCTGGCATGGTCCTCTCACCCACTCGCCCCACCCCCGGTGAGCTCATCTAACGGCTTCTCATTCACCTTCACCCACTGGGAGAACCAATGCTGACCTTCCCTAGGAGCAAACGCATTCCCTGTCTTCAGACTGAGGATCCGAAGATCTTGATCCCTGCCCCTACCACAGCTCATTTCCCTCCACCCCAGGGAGAAGACCACATAGGCAGGGCTGCCACACAGACCTGTCTCCTTGAAGGGCTTGGAGGGGCCTTGCTGGTAGCCCCTCAGAAAGAAGAAAATATCTGCTGTGTTTGTTCAAGAACCATACAAGGAAGACAAGAAAAGGAAGAACCTGAAGACTCCTTCTGATCTGGTTCCGTTCTCTCTCACTTAGTTGGACACGTGACAGAGGCCTCATTTGGGAAGGCTAGAGCTGAGGGTGGTGACCCAGTTCTGGACTGGGGGAGCAGGGAGTGTGAGGGGAGGTGGTGGTGGCTGATGGCGAGAACATGGATCCAAGCCCCTTGGCGACATTGAAAATATGGAGCCCCTTCTCTTCCTGGCCCCCCACGCTATCCTTCAGACAGCCGTGCCATGCCGCGCTGTCAGAGACCCTGTAATATCAACTCAACAATGCATGTTCTACAACTACGGCTACAGCTACCAGGACATTGACTACAATGCATGCATTTAGTTCAGTCCCACAGATACATACACTCTAAGAACAGGCAGGGAGGTGTGAAATGTTTTACTGGACAACAGGTGTTTTGGAGTTGTAACTAATAAAAAAAAATTGAAAACGAAAGTACAAAAAAAAAGACATTTCTCGAGAGTTGGATATGAATTTGTTTCTTGAACTGTTTCATCTGAACAAGCAAAAACATGCAAACCAGCTGGTACTAACAGGAAGCTGGACACTGAGAGAGGATTAATAGGTGTGGACAAACCTTCCCGCTGAGCGTGCTCAGAAGAGTGTTTGAGAGGAGGTGTGCAGATCCTAGTGTAAGAGAGGCGGGAAAGTATGCCTCAGAGACACTCTCACCGCAGCCCCAACCAAGCAAGAGAAAAGACAACAGAAACGTGACTCTCACACTCACCACCGTCAGGAGCTCATATTACTACATTGGGATAAAGCTGGCAAGTATAAAGTACAGTAAGGGGTCCTGGCTGGGGCCGGAGGTGGGCTGGGGAGAGGAGGGGGCTCCGAAGCTCTAAGATTGATCCACGGACCCACCCGTAATGCCACCCAGAAATGAAATAGCCTCCGAACCGCTTCCCTCGCCCATGGGGGGAGTCGTTTGCAAACAGGATTGAGGTTTGAGTGGGACATGATGGGGCCACTGGAACTGAATGAACACGATCAAAATAAACAAACAAACTCTTGACTGAGTACAAGAAAAGATGACATTTCAAACCACCGGGTGAAGATAAAAGAAAAGTGACACTGATAGTGAAGTTATCTAGGAGTTGGCAGGGACCTCCCCTGGTGGGGTCACCTGAGCCCTGCTCACCTCAGGCCCTGGGTGAATTAGGCAAAGGCGGGCAGGCTGGCCCAGAGGAGCTGGCTGAGGTGGGCGCAGAGCTCAAGGCCCCTGGACCTCCTACCCTGACACCGAAGCCCTGACCGATTCGAGTTGCCAACCTGCGCCCAATGGAAGCTGCTTCCTACCCCCACGGTCTCGGCAGGTGCTTCCGCCTCAGGAAGCTCCTCCCCATGGTCCTAATAAAAGAAAAAGCCCAAACAAAACTGTGGGGCTAGACAAAAAGCAAAGACAAACATAGGGGATGCCTGATCCCTACCCCATGCCCAAGATCCTGGCTTTAAGTCGTCTGCTATTCCAGCACGGCACCAAGCTCAAGGTCAGTGCCCCAAAGCATCTCCCTGAACCAGCTTCTTCTGCAAGGGGTGCAGCTGAACTGTGACTCCCTCAATGGCCGAGGCTGCTGGTGCTGGCTCAGGAGGCTGAGGGAGCACCCCTACCCCTGGGGAGGAGCTGGGCTGGGGTGCAGGGTTGCAGGCATGGGTGAAGGTAGAACCTGACAATCAGTCCTCAGTGAGCCCCTGCTGGCTGGGCGATGTGCAGACCCCAACAAGTCTGTGTGGCCCTCACACCTGTGCCAAAGTGCCACTGAGGGGCCACTACAGACAGGTAGATCGTGGGCCGCTCTGCCAGGTTCGGAGTTTAGATCTTTTTTTTTAAAGAGGGAGGGGTAGTCCTTACAGGCCAACATGCACTGAAAGAAAGAAAGGCAGAGATCTTCCTTCCCCAACCCTGTAACCCTGTTCCAGGTCCACAGGAAGGTAGGGGGTGGGCCACCCTGTCTATACACGGGCAGGTGCCCTCCACTGGGGAGTATTCTGATTAGGCGGGCACAGGCTAGCAATGCCTCTTGGGCATAGCCCAAGCCCCCAACCCCAGGCAGCACTGTGGGGTGCCTGTAGCTTCCTGGCGGAGCCCGCACTCTGGGGGGGGGGGGGGCGACACCTCGGAGTTGAGGATTTACTCCTGCTCTACCAGGCTGGTGTGGGGCAGTGGTCGGGGCACACACTCCTGAATAGAGTTCACTAACAGTGCAGCGATGAGCATGGCTGACCTAGGATGGCCTGTGGGAGACTGCGTTCCCGATGGAAATGGCTACAAATAAAACACCACTGATCCTGAAAAAACAAAAGGTGTGGTTGGAGATGGCTCTGACCTGGGGGTTAGGAGTTAGAGGGGTGGGTGGGACTCCCGCCTGGCTCTGGGTCTGTGGGAGGTGAGGGTGGCGGAAGGGGGCCCAGACCACGGGGAGACCACTCTGACTCACAAAGAACCCCATGCTGCCCTTTAAACTTGCCATGAAGTCAGGAAGGATGGGGTGGGGAGAGAGGCAGGGTTAATTTCGGGTTAAAGTTTAGTTTCATAATCCAAGTTATAATAAGAAAGAAACTGAACGGAGAAAACAAAACCAACAACACTCAAAAATCTCGTTTCCTTTTGCTCGTCCCCCCACCAAGCACCGGTAGGGCAGAAGCTTTCTCCTAAAGACTGAAGTTAAAAATCCAAACAGAACAGGGGGACTCGAGGCAGCTGTGCCCCTGCCCCAGGGCAGGGGGCGCCCAGGGATGCTGGTCAGAGGGCCAGGGAGGCCTTTGGGGCCGCGAGGCGGCTGGATGCTCAGGGAGGGTGCCCAGCTCTCCACACCTGCTGGCCAGTCTGCCCAGCTCTCTGGCAAACTGCCCTCTGCGCCCCGAGAACACCCTGGCCCCTCCACATAAATCCCCAGTGGGCGATTCACAGGAGCGGATCCTTTGTAGCTCGAGGCAGTGCCAGTTTGCATGGAACGGATTTTTACTGAGGTTTCTAATGGGCCTCACTGTGCCAGTGTCTTGTCACAGAGGTTTGGGTTTTTGGCATTTGCCCTCTGGGCTTTTAATGCCCCATTTCCTGGTACCCTCACCAGCACCTCCCTCCCCGCCCCTCCTGGGAGCCCTGTTACATCAAACTAATCGTCCCCCTGGATGCTCCAGAGCCCGGTCCACAGGGTGTGGGGGGAGCTGCAAACCACGGTTTAGGAGGAGCAGGGGCTCTAGGTGCCCAAGGGGAGAGGCGGGGGAGGCCAGGAGCCTCACTGGGAGCCCAGAGCACAGCAGAAGCCCCGCCCGCTTAGGAAGGCAGTGGGCATCTAGGGCATCTGGGGAGAGGACCCAAGACCCTCCTGGGGCCTGGACATGCCCACAGCGCCCCTGGGAAAATGTTCCCACCTCACTTGAGGGGTTCCAGACCTTCTAAAAGGCTGGCTTTGGAGACCAAAGGACCGGGGCGACCTCCTGGGCGGGAAAACCCCGCTTCCCTTGGCAGCCGGAGTCCAGGAGCTCTCTTGTCTCTGCTAAGAGTGTCTGGGTGGCAGCAGGGACTTCAGGAATTGCAGCTCGTTCGCTGAGGTCAGGGCTGCCCCCAGTTTGGCCTTTGGGAGCTCTGGCCTTTAGCCGGATCAGCAGGCCCACCTGCCAGGGCAGCAGGACTGAGTGGACTGGTTGCCCCGAGGATGAGCTTCCCGTGACGACCTAGACCTCCGGCTGGTCAGAGACCCGAGGACAGGACCTTGCGAACCAGCAAAGGCCGAGGGAAATGACCGCAGTGCTCTGAAGCCGGCTGTCAGGTGAAGGGGCTGTCCGAAGCCGAAGAGCGACTCGTTTCTCTTTTTTGCAATGACAGGATAATAATCTACCTTTGGTTTGCAGTCCCTGACCGAGCCCGGCTGGGAGGTGCCCTGGGTGGCAGGGCCTGGCCCAAGCCTCCCTGTCCCGCCCTCCGGGCTGTGGTGAGAGTCGGGGACAGCCGCAGCCACACAGATCCGACAGGGCCTTTACCTTCCCCCGCACACTGGGGCATGCCTGGCAGCCGCCTGTCCCATACACCTTCCTACCTGATCCTCTTGCCGCCGCCACCGCTGCCGCTGCCACTGGTCCGTAAGCCGCTGCTGGGAAGCCTGGCAGAGAGAGAGAGGCGCTGGAGTCAGGGGGGAGGGTCCTCGCAGGGGCCGCAGGCAGCCCTGTCTCCCAGGCCACTCTCCCCCGCCCTCCACACAAAGGACGGGCCAGCTTCCAGGGGGACACAGATCAGTGGCTTCTCAGGCTTCTGGAAGGCACAGCAGCTGTAGGTGTGTCAGATGCTCACACACCTGTCACCCCGGAAACTGGTTCTAAAAGGCATCCCAGAGGATGAGGAGGCACGTCTCTGGAGAGCTGGGGTGAGCTCCCTGCCACCTCTGCACGGACCCCTGGCCATTCCCAGGCTTGGTCAGAGCAGGACCAGGCATGGCTGGGCTGCCTGCAAGGAGCGTCTGCCCTGAGCCACAGGCAGGAGGCCCTCGGGACGGAACAGACACAAGAATAGGCACCTTGGCCAGGAGACGGCTTAACGCTGGCTGTTTTCCGTAGGCTCTGCAGGTGTGCTGGACCATCTTAACGCCAGACTTGGTCATGTCAGCAGCATGGCTGCCCCAGGCCTGAGCGGGGAGAATTCTGGGGGTCCAGCTGACTGCGTGCGCATGAAGCCCGCAGTGGGAGGGAGCGTGGGGGCCTGGGACAGATGCAGAGTGAGCCCTGTGGCTTTCTCTCTCTCAGTGGTTCAACCTCAGAGGCACCGTCGTGGGGATTTAGATCTGGCTCTTATCTAGCTGGCACTGCAGGGTCTCCTGGGGTTTTGATCAAGTTCTGTGCGTTCTAGAAACTTCTTGATCGAGGCTTATGCTATCGAATACTGCACCAGGAAGCAAGGCTATCCCAGCAATGGGACTAAAAGGACAAGGTGACCCAGTGTGGCAGCAGAACATCCAGGTAAGGGAAGTGCTGGGCCAGTCCCCTCCCCTGGGCTTCCCTTGGCCACTAGATGTGCACACAGCCGGGCACTGGGACACACATAGACATACTCCCACACACGTGACACAAACAGCCTCTCCATCCAGGCAGATACTTGGAGGCCTGATTCCAAGACTCATTTCCAGTGACGGGTTTTAAATGATGTGCCAGGGGCAGCAGCATGGAGCACACAGCCCCACGGAGCTGCTGGGCGTTGGCCACAGAGCCTTCGGGTAAGGCATCTGCACAGGACTGAGGGGAAGACATGCACCACGGGCGGCAGGGAGCAGGGAGGACAGGAAGGAGAGAGGAGCCATCCCCAAACAGAAAACTAGAAGCCCACTAAACTCTAAGACTACTCTCCTAGCTACACGGAACTACTGGGGGGAAAGAAGTTCAAACGGAACGAGCTACTCTAAGAAGGTCAGGCTAAGCTACTGCAAATGCCAATGAAAAGAAACATACTTGCATTTAAATATGGTAATAGGGCTGTTGAAGGGGGAAAAAGAAAGATCCAGGTGAAGTCAATGTACACACGCGGTGGACCCTGCGGCTGGACTGGGTCTCCCAGCTCCTGTGAGGACCACAGGCGCCCGCCTGGAGGCTGCTCCCTCCCCCTGCGGGGCACCAAGGAAGGGGCTCCCCCACCAAGGCCTCTCCCCATTTCTTCTGGGCAGGATCTAGATTTCTGAAGATGTGGGTGCTGGCGAATGTGCTGAAGGAAAATAAGGAGGAAGTCAGGTTATTTCTCCCTGTCCCAATTCTCAGCCCGCCAGGTTCCTGCAGGCAGAGAGCATGGACTGGAGGAGGAGGAAGAGGGGGAGGAGGAGGAAGAGGGGGAGGAGGAGGAGGGGGAGGAGGAGGAGGAGGGGGAGGAGGAGGGGGAGGAGGAGGGGGAGGGGGAGGAGGAGGAAGAGGGGGAGGAGGAGGAGGGGGAGGAGGGGGAGGAGGGGGAGGAGGGGGAGGAGGAGGGGGAGGGGGAGGAGGAGGAAGAGGAGGAGGAGGGGGAGGAGGGGGAGGAGGGGGAGGAGGAGGGGGAGGGGGAGGAGGAGGGGGAGGAGGAGGAGGAGGAGGAGGAGGAGGAGGAGGAGGAGGAAGCGGACGCGGAGAGCAGCAAGGCCCAGCTATTCTTGCACACTCTCAGGAAGCAGGTTTCCTTGGAAGTGTGACAAGGTGGTGGTGGAGGTAGGGGGATGGGTGGGGGGGCGGGGAGGCAGGACTGGGGGAGGGGAGTTTAGTCAATAAAAAGATTTAACCAAAGGTCTATTTTCTGGAGTTAAGTGCATTTTGGATGAAAAGTCCAAGAGAAAGAGGAAGGGAAAAAAATATCCAGGGAAATCCATTATCCTTAATCTCAGATAAAGGCTGCTGGAGACTGAGCATCACATTGCTAAGGGCTGGAATTTAATCTCCATCAAAACGGGCTGAATGGAGTGACAGGTGTGAGGAGGGGCTGGGAGTGGAGGGCCACCCAGTCTGCCCCTTACAGTGAGTGAGCCCACAGCTCTCTCAGCACAGGGCAGAGGCCCCACCACACAGCGTCCTCTCAGCCCCTCCCCAGGCTCCCTGCCATCCACCTCCAGTGTGATTGTCACCCTCTATCCAGCCATCTGCCCTGCCTTCAAGACAGGATTCTCCCCTGTGCAACGCTGTTCCACCTTCTCCATGCTGGGCCACGTGGTCAGATGGTCACAAACATACTGGGGGCCTTGAATTCCTTACTGATGACCGTGGAGTGTAATCATTTATCCTGTCCCAACGTCAAGATGTCATTTTAGTGGCTCACTTGCCAAAGCTCAAATGAGAACGTGCAATCTTCTATTCAGCTCTAAGAACAACTGGGCCAAGCGGCTGGCATGACCCTGGTCGTCGGATCTTCCCATTTCTTAGCAATATATCAGGCAGAAAGGAGAAAAAATCTTGCTGAAAAAAATCTCAGGGCCTCAGTGATCTAGGTTGCCTACCGGGGAACTTAGGTATTAGGAATGTAGCATGCGTCTCCTATTTGGAAACCTGGCATTAAAAAAGAAAATGCCCCGCCCTAACTGATTTGGCTCAGTGGATAGAGCGTCGGCCTGCGGACTCAAGGGTTCCAGGTTCGATTCCGGTCAAGGGCATGTACCTTGGTTGCAGGCACATCCCCAGAAGGGGGTGTGCAGGAGGCAGCTGATCGATGTTTCTCTCTCATCGATGTTTCTAACTTTCTCTCCCTCTCCCTTCCTCTCTGTAAAAAATCAATAAAATATATTAAAAAAAGGAAAAGAAAATGCCTGGATACACAGGAATGAAGCACTAATGGTGGAAATCCAGGCATGGGCAGGCACCACGCCGTGGGGTAGCTGTCATTGCTGAGGAGCAGTCAGACCCGATTCGATTCGGTAGCCTGGAGCTGCTGTGTCCCTCACGTGGAGTAACAGAAGGCTCACTGGGCTTGGCCTCAAAGCCTGCTCCGCCCCGGCTGCCCCTGCCTCGCTGGGTGACTTGGGTGCCATCTCTCTGGGCCCTGAGTAACCGACTCCTTTTTCCTGCAAGGAGGGTGGGCTTGCCTTGGCTGGCGTGGCTCAGTGGATGGGCTGCAAAGGGGTGAGAATGGAAACAGTTGAATGATACATTTCTGGAGTGAGAGGACCCAGGGGTTCGGAACAGAACAGGGGGCAAGAAGAGGGACAATTGATAACCAAAGCTACACATTTACATGATCAAACTGTATAATTTAGCATTGAGGGAAGCAAACATATGTCTATTTGTGGGGGGGGGGGGGACACACCCACAAAACCCCGAGTTCCTGGCATTCAAAAGAGAAATATGACTTCTACACTGTTTTGGAAGCAAGCCTGACACTCACCGAGGATACCGACAGCCATTCCCATGGAGGCCCGGGACAGAGGAGAGAGCTGGGAGCCGCTGCTGGGGACAGGGGTGCAGGGGAGTGTGGGCTGGGAGTGTCTGGCCCTCTACTGGAGCCTGGCTAATGTCGGTCTGGAGAGGGAGGCGGAGAGGCCAGTGAGAAGGCCAGGTCTGCCTGGACCAGGGGAGGGTCCTGGATCCTCCCTGATGCTTTAAGGGAGCTGCGAGGTTCTGGGGCCAAGAGCCCAAGGGTGCTGGCACCTATAGCAGAGGGATGGCATAAAAACGGCCCCAAATATTTCTCAATGCAACTGCTGTTTGGCTTAATTTTTAGATAACAAATATTCCTTTAGACATTTAGATGGGGATAACGGGAAGGTGCACTGTTATAAAAGCTTTGCGAGGTTTTATAACTTTTGTTGCCAGAAAGCCTCTGTTTGGATGAAGGGGTCTTAGAATCGTAGAAGAGGAAGTCAGGGAGCACCCTTTGAAAACCAAGGGAAGTTCCCAGAAGAGGCAAGTGCAGACCATGGGTGCAGGGCCAGGCACGGAAGGTATGCGCTTGCCCAGATTCCTTCCGGCTCGGAGGTGCTAGGGAGCAAAACAGGGTGCCTGCTGCCACTGAGTCCTGAGGCCCAGAGTGGGTGGGGCCTGGCCCCTGCCCCACGTGGCACCTGCAGCGGCCCATCTGCGACTGACTGCAGCTGGGCGGGGCCGTGTGCTGCTCCTCTGTAAACTGGTTTGTGATGCCTCCTGGCCGGGCTGCTGAGAGATTCGGTGAGAGGATGGCGCTGGGTGCTCAGCACGGTTATCTGGCACTCGGTAATGGCTTAGTAAGTGGAATGATAACTTTTATTTCTATTTTTATTATTATTGCTCAAGGTAATAACAGTAGCGGAGCTGAGAACTCCCTTCGGTGCCTTCCTATTCTAAAATCCTATTAATTTACATGACATTTCACATCCAAAGTGCTTTAATAGATAACATTTACAATTCACTTGCGAGTGATAAGGGTATGTTTTATCTGCAGTGTAAGCTCTAAGTCTGGTGGGGTAATGTGATGGCAGGAGGCAAGAGGCTCCCAGGGGCTCAGGGAGGGCCTGGCTGGGGTGGCCACGGCCATGGGGCGCGGTGAGCACAGGTGCGGCCATGGATCCTAGAGCCCTGGTGTTTGTGTTTGGCAGCTGGATGGGTGAGCTCCGAGGCCCTCTTGTCCTGACGTATGTCCCCGGGCTCCTAGCAAGGGCCTGGCCACAGGAGCCCTGTGGGTCCTTCCAAGTGGCGCCCTGTTTGCTCCTCTGCCGGACAGGTGCCCTGGTTCACCACCATGTTTCCAGCAGTGAGGGCAGGGCCTGTGGCAGAGCAGGTGCTTAACAACGAGGTGCTCAATGAGTAAAGGATGGATGGGTGGAAGCGGACAAATAGATGCAAGAAGGTGCTCTTCCTACTCGTGGCCTTACCTGAATACTAGCACATGCAAGGCCAGTACCAGAGGTCAGATGAAGAAAGTCTAGAGGGGCCTTAAGCGAGTACCACTCAGGGCTGGCCTCAGGCTCAGAGCAGGGCAGCAGCGCCGTAGGGGAAAGTGGCTGGCTTCCCCTGCTGAGAGTGGCAGCAGCCGCTTTCTCTGTGGTAAATGCCTC
Source organism: Plecotus auritus (assembly GCF_963455305.1). Taxonomy (NCBI): domain Eukaryota; kingdom Metazoa; phylum Chordata; class Mammalia; order Chiroptera; family Vespertilionidae; genus Plecotus; species Plecotus auritus. The sequence continues at coordinate 26,392,545 of NC_137774.1, forward strand.
TGGGTGAGGCTGTCCACCTCCAAGGGGAGAGGCTCCGAGCCCACTGGGTCGGCGCAGTGGCCTTCACAAAGGCCCCAACAGGGACCAACTTCCTACTGCAGGGTGGGGTCAGCACTCCTGGTCCACGGAGTGTTTGTCCCAGATGCCCTGGGTCTGGAAAGGAGTGGCATCAGCTTCCTAATGCTAAAATCTGTTGTCTAGTCGTCCCACCCGTGACAACATCTGCCCAGAGGGGGGGCAGAGAATCAACAGAGGCAAGAATGCAAGGGAGGGGGCGAGATATGTAATGCATTCATGCCTTTAAGTCTGCTGGTCTCTTGACATGGAATACCTTTCTCTCATTATCTGCCTGGCGAACTTCTATTTGTGCTTCAAAACCCCATTCAGATGTCGCCCATTCCTGGAAGCTTTCCAGGCAGAGCCAGTGACTCCGCCCCGGTGCTCATTCTGCATACCAGTCAGACCAAAAGGGAACACATCAGAACCCAGCTCGGGGTAGGTCCTAAAGACTTTCCTGCACCACAGAGAATGCGCTCTCGATCCCCACACCCCAACCCCACCACCACTGAAGGAACAGAGCAGAGGCAGTGACCCTGTTGGGTAGGGTCGCTGGGAGAAGGGGATCCAAGTTCATTTGGACACAGGGATGAAGAGGGAGGGAGTGGGGCCACACCTCCGCCTTCTGGACTGTCCGTAGCTGTTTGCCGGGCTTAAGCTGCGCAGCCCTCAGGCCTGGCACTGCTGCCTGTCTATAATGCCACACTGAGCAATTTATGCTTTGTTGTTTTTTTAAGCTGTGACCTTTCACTTGCTTTTGCTGATGGAAATTAAAACTGAAGGGTTGGAAGAAAGGTGATTACATTCCTGCTGGTAGGCTTACTGGAGACTATGTGAGCTGGTGGTACAGGCAGCTGGAAGGTGTGAAGGAAGTGAGGACCTTGGAGAGGGCAGCCCATGGAGAGGGCAGGTGAAGTCATGTCCACAGCCTACCTCACTGCTGCCCCTGACCAAGCCGGCTGGGCCCTCTGCTCAGGCATGGATACCACACTACCTTTTCCAAAGCATTAGCTCATCCCTAGTCTCAGTAACCTGCAAGGAAGAGGACAGGACAAGGATCAACAGCCCCATTTGACAGAGGGGGAAACTGAGGCCCAGAGGTGGTCTTACTCTCCCAGTAAGCTTGGGGCAAGAACTGGTCCCCGACTCCCCGCCTGAGAACAGTGTTTGGGCCCTAGCACCGGGCGGAGAGCTGGGTTAGGCACACTTCCTTCTCTTTATGCAGAGGAGCTTCCTGAGGCGCTGAAAGCTAATCAAAAGTGAAACCCGCAACTCCCGTCCACTCGGATTGTTCCAATTCATTTCCACAAACGGCCCTGCGCTCTGCTCCCATCTGGGAATAGCGTCAGCCCTGACTGTCCACGTGGAGGGAGCAGCAGCGGCACGCCCCACCCACAGCCCTGACTGTCCTCATGCAGGATTTGGGGTGCGCTGCCGAATTTTGCTTTTCCATTTATTAAAGTAGCAGATAGGCTTTCCGGACTAAGCTTGCCTTTAATATTCAAACGAGAGGATTAGCCCCACGTGCACAGGGCCAGGTGGCAGAGGGGCGGGCTGGCCCGGGGAGGCGCTAGCTTGTGATTTAAAACCTGGTTTCCGCCCCATCTGTGGAGGGTTAATCCCTGGAGGGGAAGGGACGTGCAGATGAGGGCTGTGGTGAAACAGATGTGCAGGCTGCTGTGTCAGGAGGAGCTTCCGTTACAAGGGAGCGCGTGGTTTGAAGTGCTGGGACCCACAGCTGTGGGTGCCCCGTGCATGGGTGCATGGGCACGGCAACGTACCTGGAAGCCAGCCACCCTGTGTCGGCATTTCTAGATGGGCTTGCCTGCGAGTGAACAGCCAGCCGTCGCTCACCGGTGGGCTCCACCCTGGATCCCAACCAGGAGCAACGGGGGTTCCCCGTGAGGGCACTCCGAGGGGACCAGCAATGCTTCCTCTCAGGTTTGTGGTGGAGATTTCCAAGTGTCCCCTACGGCCCAGCCCACTCTTCTTCCACAGGTCCGAGCCCCGTTTCTAGCTGGGTACACAGCTACCTGGAATACAGACATTTCTGCGGTTCCCTTGTAGCTAGAACTGGCTGTGTGACAGCTAGAACTGGCCGTGTGACTAAGGTCTGACTATGGGATCTAAGCAGAGTGTCACGCGTGACTTCTAAAAAGTATTATTAAAGGGAAGCAATGTGCTCTTCTGGGGGGAATATGTAATGACTGGAGTCAAGCAGCCTTCTTATGAGATGGAGTCCTATGTTGAAGAAGAAAGAACAAGAAGACAGGAGAAGCCAAGACCGAATACTATGAAGCTACACCCAGGCTTCTTTCACACGGGAGAGAGAAGCAATTCTTATTTTGTTTAGGCCATTATCATTTTGTGTTTTCTTACTTTTGAATTTTCTTCCTTAAAACGGATTCAGTGTCTAAGGGTGTCATTTCTCTGCCTGGGGTACACCCTCTTCCCCTCTTCACTTAGCTAACCCATTGAACTTAGCAAGACCCAGTTCACCTTCTCTAGGCATCCCTGACTGCCCCTAGGCAGGACCACAGCCACCTCTGTCCCCTCACAGTAGTGACAGGTTCCCTCTTGAGCTGAGCACCTGTCCCTGGGTGCTCAGTGGGTCTGACCCTGATTCACTCCCTCGGCTGGACTGTGTCCTGAAGGAGCGAGTCTTATTCACGTCCAATAATTGGTACGTAACCCAGTGTCTGATGATCAGTAAATGAAGAGGGAAGGAGGGAAGAGGAGGGGTGGCGTGAGGGTGGGCAAGCAGTCCCAGCAGCTCCCTGGCTTCACCCTGAAATCCTGTTTACTAGGTGTACCAGTTAATAATGTGGATTTTTTTCAATAGATGTAGTTACACATATGTTGATATATATGCGATTTGATATGTATGCTATTTTGTTGTATTGCTCCTTCAGATGACCACTTGTTCCGATGGATGGCACACGCACTTTCTGAGCAGCACTTCAAAACGTACAAAGAAGTGGAAAATTGGGTCTCTGAATGGTCTGCCTCAAAACAAGAAAAGTTCTATTGGGACGGTACCCACAAATTACCTGAAAGATGGGGGAAATGTGTAGCTAGTGATGGACATTACTTTGAATAAAGCACTTTTGATGTTTCTCTTGAAATTATCGTGTTTTCTTTGATTACAAAATCCGCATTACGGTTAATTATTAACCGGCTAAAAATGTGGATTACCTATTAACCAGTTAATAATGTGGATTAACTATTAACAGGTTAAAATGCGGATTAATCATTAACCAGTTAATAGGACTAACTATTAACTGGTAAATGTGGATTAATCATTAACCAGTTAATAGGACTAACTATTAACTGGTTAATAGGGTGGATTAACTATTAACTGGTTAAAATGAGGATTAACTATTAACTGGTTAATAATGCAGATTAATCATTAACCAGTTAATAGTGCAGATTAACTATTAACTGGTCAATAATGCGGATTTTGCAAATTTTCCACCTCTTTGTCCGTTTTGAAGTGCTGCTTAGAAAGTGCGTGTGCCATCCATCGGAACAAGTGGTCATCTGAAGGAGCAATACAGCAAAATAGCATACATATCAAATCGCATATACATCAGCATATGTGTAACTCCATCTATTGAAAAAATCCGCATTATTAACCGGTACACCTAGTGTTCTCTTCATTGAGAAGCAGACCCACCAGCAGGCACCTCCATGGGGTGACGAGGAAGGAAAACCACGCCGGACAGTGACATGGCAGCAACATCAGTGCCCGTTTCTAACCTTTCCATTGTAGAGCATTTACTAATTTACAAGGCACGTTCACTTGTACACATCATCCTACCCAAGTGTAACCACCTCACTAACTGGGCACCATTATTATCCCCAGGGCTTAGCTAAGTCACCTGCTCACGGTGACATGGTTACAATGTGCCTAAGTGGGGCCTGAAAACAAGGTCTTCTAGCTTCATGCCCAGGACCACAGGTGCCTCCTGCAACCTGTGCCATGCAGGGGAGCTAGGAAAGCAAGCGATGTGCAGGCCGCATGTAGGCTGGTGTGCACACGCACGTGCATGAGCTCACACACACCTGGTGTGCAGATGTGAAGGGCTCAGATGTCTCACTGGCGTTCCCGCTCGAGGGCAGGAGTGGTGGCAGAGGAAGAGGCGTGGGGCGAACTGTGCAGCTGGCATGCAGATGCTGTCTCTGCTCAAGGACAGGACCACCTTGAGCAAGTGCAGGGACATGAGAAGGCAGGGGGGCTGGGGACAGGCGGCAGCCAGGGGGAGGCTATGCTTTCAGAAACTGCACTGGGCTGTCACTGGCCCCAGTCACTCAGTGCAGTCACCTTCCCGGGAGCGAGAACAGGACACTGTCAGGCTAAGAGACAGCAGCACACAGCATGTCCGTGGTAAACAATTTATTTTTCTAGCTCAGTTGTTTATGGGTGGTGGTGGTGGGACACGTCATTAGGGAGAAGCACAGATGAGCCATTTACAGGGATGAAGAAAATTCACAATGGCTAAAATGTTGGGGAGGCAAGCATATTAGGGCAAGTTCACCAAAGCAAAACAATCCATAGCAGAACAAAATAAAGGGGGAAAAGCCATAGAGCTTAAAAAAAAATTAGCACTCATGAAAAAGCCAGTGGGAAAAGAAAAGAAACGGACCAATTATTCCATCAAGCATCTTTAATGAGGTGCGCAGAGCCGCACGGGTGGGTCTCAGGGACACTGACATTCAAACACAGATTTGCTCACATCCAACGCACCCAATGGAAGCGCACGGGCCACTTCTCACAAACTGTGAGTGTGAACCAAGGAGCGACTCTTGAGGGTCCAACTGAGCTGTACTTGATTAATCCAAGAGAGTGGGGGGGTTTCAAATGGGGAGCAGGGGGGTCAGGATCATGGAAAAAGATAGCCCTTCTGGGGGTGACCATCAGGGGTGCTGCCTGATCAGGACAGACCCTCTGAGTCCTGTCCACTCCTTCCCCGGTGGGCCAGCAGGGCAGGGGGTGAGGGTGGGGTGCGGGGAAGGAGGGCCCGGTGTGGATCGGTGCCCACAGTGCCTGCGATGTGGCAGCCCCCAGGGGACGCCACTGGCCCTTCTGGAAGACTGGTTGCTAATTATCATGGCAGCAGCCACTGAAGGACTGGCCCCAAAGACAGGCAACCAGATCCTGCGAATACAGTTTTTCTTCCAGATTAAGTTTCTCACATTGGTATTCATGGAACTCTTGTGTGTGTGTTCACTTTTAGTGTGTCCACATAGGACAGAGGTGCCCCAAGGCACCCACTGCCCACCCCCGTGGCCCACCAGCACTTCAAAGCTCACCCCATGAAATGCCCAATGAGCCTGTTTGGTCATTATGTAAAGTAATTCGATGCCTTCTACCTGGACTCCCAGCCCCCCCCCCCCCCCCCCCCCCCCCGCCTCGCCACCCTAGGAGGCTCTACACAGTTTGTGAGAAGTTCCCTCTGGCCGGTTACATTCTGCGGGAGGCGGCAGGTGGGGTAGGTGGGGAGGACGTTCACAGTGCGTACAGGAAGCAAAATGGGAAGGGAATGGAGAATAAAATTATGTTTAAAAACCTGTGTGAAGCAATGAGGACACGAGTCTTTTCCATGAATTAAACGAGCAAAAGAGCATTCATTCAGACAGGCAGCTAGGAGAGCTCAGTGGGCACTGACAGCAGCTGGGCTGGCCCCGGCGGGACTGGGTCCTCTCTCTAGCATTGGTAGCAAACCCCAATTTGTTATGCCTCTCTTAAGAGCTAGTTGATAAAAATTATGTCTTGTGAAATCGGCAAATAGTCTGCAAAGTGAAATAAGAACAGAAGTTAACAGATTAAACTAAGAGTCCAGAGGGGGAAAAGAGAGAAAACAGGGAGCCACTGACCAGGATCATAATTCAAGCCCACATATTGATCTGAGGAGCTGGGGTGGGGCTGGGGCGGGGCGTATGGGGGACACCTGGGCCTGGGAGGAAGGGGCAGGTTGGGCAGTGGCCAGCTGCCATCACCCCATCTTCCTAGAAAAGAACTACTCCCTACTCTAATAATTACCCAAAGGCATCGAGCCCTCTTTATCAGAGCATTTCACTATTTTCATAGAATCTAAAGGTGGGCAGAGGCAGGCATTGCTTAACACCTACTGTGCAGCCCAGGAAAGTTGGCACAGGTGAAGTGGGGCTCCACTGAGAGGGATGCTAGGCACCCACAGATGAGATGGGTATTCATAGAAAGAGCCCATTCGGGTGAAAAGGAGGACTCCGGTAAAGGTTAGACTGTAAGTTCCTCAAAGGGATAAGTGTTGTTGTTTTTTAAAAAAATATATTTTTATTGATTTCAGAGGAGAAGGGAGAGGAGTCATAGAAACATCAATGATGAGAGGGAATCATTGATTGGCAGCCTCCTGCACGCACAATGGGGATCGAGCCCACAACCTGGGCACATGCCCTTGACCGGAATCGAACCTGGGACCTCTATCCATTGAGCCAAACCAGCTGGGGCAAGGAATACGTGGTTTTGAGTGGAAGCACACAGGTAAGAACCTTAGTGGTGCTCCGGACCTGGGTGTCTTCCGTTTCTGTCCGTTATCTACCTCGAATTGTCCCACTAGGAGGGAGTCAGAGGGGCAGGGAGGGTGCAGGATCCACGCTCATCGCAGGAGAGACTGGAGGTGGGAAGTGGGGGAGGTGGGCACAGTGAGCACGTGGAAAAGAGAGGCCACGAGGAAGAAACATCAGGACAGTTTGGTGGTGGCGGGACAGCTGTGCTGATGTCTGACTCACACAACCCAAGGCATGGGGAGGGTTCCACAGGCAGCCTGACGGGGCAGGGAGCCCTCTCGTCCAGATCTACTAGAACATTCCTTACTGACACGAGGCAAGAGACAGATGTCAGGACATTGCAAAGCTTCCCTCATGGGGGCCCTGCCCTGCAGCCCAGGCTCTAGAGGGTCCAGTCTGGTTCTCAGGGAGACACCGCTCATGAGGTCTCGATGGGAAGTTCCATGGATTCCCCAGGTGTGTGGGGAACCCTAGGCTGCTGGGGGAGGTGTTGGGAACAGACAGAGCCACCTCTCCACAGAGGCTCCTCCGGGCCGCAGGGGACGGACCTGAACCAGCCTGGCTCCTGGGTGGAGGGCTGTGAAGGGCGCGGGGCACCGCTGGGCCACCGCTTGGGGGCCAAGGCCACGCCACACCCTGATCCTCTGAGAGCAGGCGGCCGCGCTCTGGGGGCCCCTGATGACCCCTGGTGAGGACAAACAAGAGGCTTCGCGGGTGTAAGTGGGATAGGAATCTGAACAGTCTGATGGCCGAGAAAGAACAGAGCAGCCAAGTCCCATGGGTCAGCAAGCCTGTCTGGATGCTTTGATGTCTGGTTTCGGTCCCTTTCAAACCCATATGATTGTTAAGCCATGGGACCTGCTGACCATGATAAACAAATGGGCCCTGGGCATGGTTACTGCAAGCCCATTCCCTGGCCGTTACCAGCCCCTGCTCCATTCCCAAAGCCTTAGCTTACAGGATGGGCACCTGGGGGAGCCCCACCTCATTCTCCAGCCTCAGTTGGTTACTTGTGCATCTCCATCTGTTTAGGGCAGACCCAGGAATGCAGGTCCCTGAGACAGAGTTCTACCAGACATTTCCTGGGCTGGCTCTCAGAAAGATAGAGGTCTTAGCATGGCGCCCAGGTTGTCACCCCCAAATCACCCCATGCTAGGATCCCTCAACTCTGTCCTCCTGGGATGAGTGCTGTGCCAAGGGGGCAATGACAGCCTGATTGTGAGGGAGGTGGCTGCGCCAGGCAGGCGCACAGGGTGCTCTCAGGGAGCCAGGGGTACGAGCCTGGTCTCTCCTTCCCTCTAGGAAGGGAGCAGGGGAGGGAAGGCTGCCTGAGATTGCCACCAGCTGTGGGGCTGAGCAGGATGGAAAGGAATGCGGAACGGGGATGGTGGCACTCAGGGCTCCCCGAGGAGGACAGTGCACACGTGTGTGTGTGTGTGTGTGTGTGTGTGTGTAACGAGACCTCCCACCATAACACACTCTTCCTTTATGATCTTTCTGTTGTGAAGAAAGTGTTCTATATTCTGCACTGATGGTAGCCACCAGTCACATATGGCTGCTGAGTAACTGAAATTTTCACTTTACTTCATTTTAATTACTTTCAATCTAAATTTCAGTAGCCACATGTGGCGGTGGGATCATACTGGACAGAAGGACGCTAGAGAGCGAGCGGTGGGTAGCACGTAAGGCCCAGGCCCCCTGGACTCCCTGGCCCTGCCCCAGAGCAGGGCTCTACCTCACTGAGCCCCGGCACCCCACCTGTAACCCAGGAAGTCTAACGGAGGCTCAGACTGAGCGGACTCCAGACCAGCGCCAGGCCCAGCCCTGGCTGCCCTGGGTGTGGTGCCAGTCATCCTGCTGGGAGCCCACAGCCACCGAGGCGGCCGTCTGCTAGAGAAGCTTCACCCTGACAGAGAAACTGCCCAGCCCCAGGGAAGGGGACACACTCATTGGGGACCCTCCCTCCCACTCCTCCATCTGAAACTTCTGCTCCGGCACCTCCTCACCCTACAATCAGAAAGGTGCACAGACCTCAGTGACCATTCTGCACCAACTCTCATCCACAGGAGACAGAAGCGAGGTCCCGAGAAGGAGCGACCTGCCCACGGCCATGCACAGCCTAGGGCTCTGTCTCCTGTAAGGCATGGCTCTAAGTGTCCCAAATGCCTCCTGACCTGTCCCCCCACACACCCTGAATCAAACGCTGGCCGGGCCCTGCACACACCCCACCTTGGTGGCTTCAGAACAGTCCTCTCGGGCTAGGTCGTGTTCCTCCTGCATCTCAGGCGGAGGTTCCCGGCCTCTGATCTAGGCTGGGTGACCACCCAGGAGGGAAACTCAGCCTAAAGCCCAGCTCCCCACGGAGCATCCTCCCCCAGCACAGAACCCAAGAGGACAAACCTTCACTCCTGGGGTTCTCCAGAAACCCCAGCTTTGCTTGGTACACAGACACCCCAAGCACCACGCACCTGCCCCAGGGGAAAGCCAAGTGCCAGAAAGTCTCCCTTCCTCCAGCACTCCTCCTCCACCCCTACAGGATCATGCCTACCCTGCTGCCACCTGGGGTGAGGCCCCAAGCCTCCCAGCTACAAGAGGGCTGCAGCAGCCTGGACACATCGCTGTGGGCTCGGCTTGAGTCTCTGACACCCACACAGAGAGGAGGGAGAACCTAAACACTCTCCCAAGATGGACAGCAAACCCCAACCCAACAGCACAGCCAACATTCACCATAACAGGAAGGCTCAGAACAGAGCTGGAGGGGGGAGGGTGGGAGACATGGACAGCAGGCAGGGCGAGAAAGAGCGGGAAAGAAGACGCTGGCTGAGAGCTCAGTCCCCAGTGAGAGACGCCCCCAACAGGCGTCAGACAAAGGAGGATGAGCAGGGGGAGGGCGCCTGCCTCGGTCTCCCTTCCCCCTAAAAAGCTGCCACTCTCAGGCCAGTGGAAACTCCAGTCCGTCAGAGCCTGAGCTGCCCCTGCCCTGGGGTGAAGTGGATTTGAAATCAGCACCCATAGGTCGCTTCTTGAATGGATGGATGAGTTGTATTCTCTCTAGGGGTTCCCCTCCCCCCAAGTGCAGACCACAGCCCAGGTTTCTAAAGCCCCAGAGACAGACACTCACCTGGGAACTGATAGCCGTAGCTGGGAGCGAATCCGGGGTAGCCGCGGCCGTAGGTCGCCACAAAGTTGGGGTAGCCTTGAACACAGAGAAAGCAGTCCTGTTAGTACAGCCGCCTCGGCCTGGCGGGACCGCGGGGAGGGCGAGGGGACAGTCTGAGTGACTCTCTTCCACAGAACGACCGTCTCCCCTGAGGGTCTGTACCCTGGGCAGGTCACTTCTCTCCCCAGGCTGGGGACGCTGCCGTCAGCCTGCTGGTAATTAACCCGCGTTTGAGCAGAGAGAGCCCCAAAGCCCACGGCTTTCTTGACCTGCAGAGTAAATGCCAGGCATTAGCACCAAACTCGGCCCGTGCCTGGCTCTGACATTTGGAGAGCTTAGCCTGAATGTACTTTACCTTAAAGCTATTGACACTGGGAGATTGAAGTCCTCCAAGGCAGCGGGCAGCAGCCAGCAGCGCCAGCCCAGACTCCGCCTGTGTCCTCAGGGTTCACAGGTTAGTGGGGAAACTCAGAGCTGACACTGGGCCTGACGAGCCATGTGGGTCCAGAGGAGGTGGGTCCCCAGGCCCACGTCCAAGCACACACACTCCACAAGGCACTAGAATATTCCCGAGAGAACAGTGAGGGGCTGGTTGTGTTCAGATGTGCACCACAAAGCTTAGCCCAAACCCGGAAGCCCGTGTCACATGTCTCGACAGGCATTTTGTAGCAACTGTCTATTTTCCAGACATCTGACCCAGCAGGCAAGCTAGGGGGTGATGGGTGAACTGAGGGTGCATGCTGGGCATGGGGTGCAGATGAAAATCTGGGTGGTGGTGTGGCCTTCTCCTTCCTGTTATGAGATGTCACTCAGGACACTTCCCTCTATGCCCCTGCCTCTTGGTTCAGCTACAGAGAAGGCTGGTGTAGCCTCCTGGACTGAGCTTCCACCGGCCACAGGAGGCCCACAGTGCCCACCCCGCCAGGCTCACGTGGTCTCCTTCCACATGGGGTTCTCACCCTGCCACCTACCCTGCCACCTCCACCAGCCTGACTTTGGCTTTGACCTCTGAGATGGTTGTCTGTGGCTGTTTGTTGGCTGCCCATCACCTGGTGCCCCTTCTGTGAGTCTTGGAGAGAGGCCTCCCTCCCTTCATGGGAGCAGCAAAGGCCTTCCTCCTGCTCTGAGGCTGCCCAGACGAGACAGGCTGACCCGACTGCTGAGGAGCAGGACCCAAGCGAGACTCGGAAAGAAGAGGAACAGAGGGGCAGAGACAAGGGACAGGGACCAAGACGTGGCTGCCTTGAGTGGACACACACACACAGGCTGCTTCTTGGGAACTTATTTCACGGCTGGCCAGCTCAATTCTCCTCTGAATTAATCACCTGCGATCAAATCAGATCTTTCAGCACTAGATTTCTTATACCATTATTTCAACAATATTGATAAACGGATTACATGCACGCAGCCAAGTCACTGCTGCCTGGGGCCTTTCCGCATGAAAAATGACTCATTTTCTCCTAACTCCTGTGCTGGGGGTCTTAAATATTTTAGTGCCAATCTGACAGCAAAACTGCAAGCCCATATGTCACCTTCGAGACTCCTCGGGTGGGTGTGGGTGTGGGGGGTGAACTGCCCAGTCCCTCCCTGACTCGGGTGGGCTACCAGAAGGATTCCATTATATCCGCTTTCTTCCTGGCGTACTCGCAAGTCTTCAACAAGAAGGAAGAAAGGCATGGTCAAGTTCACACGGATTGGGGCCTTACTCCCATCTTCCTGGAGATGTCAATATTGTCTCCTGAACAACAAAGGTGAGAATTTGGCAGCTGCCAGAGTCCGGGGGGCGGGGGGCGGGGGGGCGGGGGGGGGGGTCGGTCTGATCACCACCCCCCATCGCCGAACATCTTCTGGGTCAGGCAGATGAAATCATAAATTTATAATACAACATTTCTTCAATTTTCCTCTTCATTTACTGCTGTGCAGCCCAGCTCTGCTCCAGCGGCTCCCGGCCCTAGCCCACGGGGAAATGGACTGGCTGCATATCAATAGCACATTAAGGCAGGCCCGTATGGCGGCTCCATCAGGCCACATTACAGGGAGGTGACCCAGCCACCACTTCCATTAGCAGCCAGGCCCCTCCTGCACTGGCTGCTGCGCAATTTATTTGCTCCAGTACTCTGGACGCCTGATCAATCCCACAGTAATTATCTCTTGTCACTAAAGAAAAACCAAGCCTTCTGCCTGGATGGCCACCTTTCTCACAGAAAGGCTTTCCACTCGGGAAAAAGAAACTCAGAAATCTACAGTAGAATCTGAGTTTGCCAGCCAGCTCAGTTTAGTGCCCCCTCTGGGGAGGCGGCAGAGTTCTCAGAAGCGTGGTTCTAGGTCTTGGCTCCACCCTCAGATGTCTGTGTGCCAGCCGGGCACATGACTGGGCCTCTCCCGGGCTCCGTTACTCAGCTCTTCGGAGGCACGGAGAGTTGCTCCCTCTGGGCCCTCGACTTGAGAGAGACAAGAGACAAGGGACTGTGGATGTGTGGCCCCTGCTGTGGGGGTGCAGGACACTGCCCGGGGTACCACCCTGGCCATGAGATCTGCACACAAATACAACTCCAAGTGCCAAGAACAGATCACAGGCAAAAGGTCTGCAACGTGCCCAGCCCCAGAATCATCCAGAATCACGGAGCTCCCCCAGACCTGTGCTGTCCAACTTAAATTTAATTTAATTTAAATGATATGAAACAAAAACTTCAGTTCTTCGACAAAAGAGCCACATCGTTGATGCTCAACGGCCACCTGGGCGGCAGAGATCTGGCACTTCCCACGTCACGGGAAGTTCCAGCGGACTGTGTGGCTCTAAAGGAAAACGAGGGGCTGGAGTCCGTGTTTCCTTTGTTTACCAGGAAACAGCTGAACAAGCGGAGACCTCATGGTTATTTTTGGGAAAGACAAATCCCAGGAGAAATTACAAGGAGTCTAGTCATTCGGCCCTAAGTTCCAGCCCATTCCCACTTGGGCTGTGAGTGGATGCCAGCTGGTTACAGCGCCTTGTCCTTTTCCCTTTTAGAGGTGCTTCATGTCAGGGAACGCTGGTCAGGGTTTCACAGGGGCTTCCCAGCACGACTTGGACGAGAATGCCTCTGGCTTCCTTCATCTGGGCAACTGGCTCTCCACTTGGGTCTGCAGGGTGAGGCTTTTCAAGGCTTCAGCAACGAGGAGTTTTTTTCCGGCACTGGTATTGAACCTGTTAGATCATGTGCATGGCTAGGCCAGAAAAGGGCAAGGCAGTAGGATGATGTGGCGGAGAAGGCCAAGAGGAATCAAATATATCAACAATAATTACTTTTTTTTTTTTTTTTTTTTTTTGCTTTATTAAGTCTACTTCCATTGAGGAAAACCAGAGAGTCTAGTGCATGGAGCTGGGTAACGTGGGCACCTCTTAGCTGCTGCAAGTGGGACACAGTCTGAGTGCTGCACGGAGACCTTTGCTAAGGGCCTCAGTTGATTTGCGTTTTGTCTGGCTCAGAGGCAGGGAGACCTGACCCCCCCTCTTCTCTCCTGCGTTCTTTTTAAGGAGTTCCCACTGGGCCGATTATTCTATGATTCTGTCAAAGGCTGTGAAAGCTAAAACCCAAACAGCTGTAGGTTCCCCCCAAGGACGTCTGCAGCCACATCAAGAGAGATTGAGAAAGAATGACTGGAACTATACGCTCATCAGCCTTCCTGTGATGAGGCCTCCCCGCCGACGGAGAAGTCTTAGGGATATTTAAAAGTTCGTCCCGCAGTGTCCTGGTCATTTGCCGACCAGTGTGTCTGCTCTCACCAGATGTCAGCTCCCTGGGATCAGGCTTCATTCTCTACTGCTGTCCCAGCATCCAGAACGGGCTTGGCACTTAGCAGGCCCTCAATAAATATTTGTTGAATGAATGGATTTAAAAACTTGAATGGTTTATAGTCTCACTTCTAAAAAGCCCTATCAGTGCCTTTTCAACAAAAATGTTTAAGTCATTAAAACCTCATCTCATTGCATTCATCAATACATTTTAAAAAATGTTCTATGTGAGCTGAGATCGTTAGCCAAATTGTTGTTGGTGGCGATGGTGGTGGTTCCAGGACTGCCATGCAGGCCTTGCACACCAGGGAGGCGGGGCCCAGGTGACTGATAGGACCCACGGAAGGGTTAGACTTCTCCCGAAGCCACCACTTCAGAGGGAAGGAGCTAGTGCTTCAGTCACAGCACAGAAGGTACCCTCCTCACTCAGAGGCCAGGATGCCAAGATGTGCCAATGGGCAGAATGGAGGACACTTCTGGCAGGGGCACTGGAGAAGCCTCGGGGGAGACTCTGGCCTGGCCAGGGAGGCAACAGGCCAACCAGACTGTGACACTGTCAGTCTTGTCCCCAGGTCCTGGCTGATCCACCCCTTCTGCCGGACCTCAGGCTGAGCTGGTTCCTGGCTGGGGACCCAATCCCCGAGCCACTCGGCCACTCCCTCCACCCCCCATGTCAGGCAATGCTGCATTCCAAGGCTGGTCCTTCAGTCTGGATGGCCCTTGGTTTACTCATTCTTCTCGTTCCACCTAAAATGTCACCTCCACAGGGAGGTGTTCCCTGATTCCTCGGACTGGTTCTATTCCCCTTTACTTTCTCTGAAAGGACCCTGTCACTTTCTCTATAGTGACAGACTAGAGGCCTGGTGCACGGATTAGTGCACCAGTAGGGTCCCTTGGCCTGGCCTGCAGGGACTGGGCCGAAGCCAAGGGACCCCACCAGGGCACGATCAGGCCGGGGAGAAACCGCGGAAGGGCTCCGATAGGCTGGAACCCAGCAGCAAGTTAACCTATGGGTCGGAGAGTCTACTCCCTGGTGGTCAGTGCGCGTCATAGCGACTGGTCGAACAGTTGAACAGTTGGAGACTTAGCATATTAGGCTTTTATTATATAGGAGGATTAGGTTTCTGGGTGACTGGCTGTTAAATATTGTCTCTCTCACTAGACCACAACTTCATGAGGTCAGGGGCCATGTCTGTCTCCCAGTGCTAGCCCAGGGCTGGGTGCACAGCAGGCATTCAATAAGGCCCTCCTGCTGTGGCTCCCATTATGGGTGCCCTCGGTTTAGGGATTAAGCTTGGGTGTCTATGGAGACGTGGACCCTGAGCCCTTTGCTCTTTTGGCAACTGACACGAGTGAACTGGCTTCGCTCTACACCTCTGCTTCTCCTGTGAAAAACCCAGGCCATTCTTCACACGGGTAAAGGGCATCGAGTTAGACTCAGAAAGGTGGGGCAGGACCCTGAAAAAGCCTCCCAATTCATGCCCTAAGGCCTTTATACAGACTCCAAAAGCCAGCAGGTGGAAATGAACTCAACTCATTAAGTTTTTAAAAGACTTAAGCCATTCAGAGTTTCTTTTGGTACACAACACAGGGTAAAGACCAAATAAAAATTATTATTTAAAATAAGAGCCAGACAAGTGCCTTAAAGTCAAGCAGGAAATAATTCTCACTGATTTCTTTTAAAAAATATATTTTTATTGATTTTAGAGAGGGAGAGGAAGAGAGAGACAGAAGCATCAACGACAAGAGGGAATCATTGATTGGCTGCCTCCTGCAGGTTGGACTGAACCTGCAACCCAGGCATGTGCCCCCGACCGGAATCGAACCTGGGACCCTTCCGTCCACAGGCTGACGCTCTATTCACTGAGCCTAACAGGCTAGGGTCCTCACTGATTTCTTTAAAAATCTTATAATAATTACACTCTTACGTAGAAATATATTTAGTTCTGGTTCTTTAACTTTTTTCATTAACAAATGCATTCCTCTATACCACACTATTTTAATTACTGCAGTTTTGTGCTATGTTCCTATACTCCATCAAACTAGTCTTTTCTCATGTCTCCTTTTAACGCATTTTCTCATTTATTCTTAGTGTTTCTTCTTCCAGATATGTTTTAGAATAATTTTCCCAGTTTTTAAAGACTTACAATAAGATTTTGCTTTGAAACTGTAAAACCTAAAAATACTAATTTGAGAATAAACATCCCAGCTGGTTTCCATATCCTCATGGCATCTCTCTCCATTTTAAATTCCTCAGAATAACTTTACCTGCCCTTGTCATTTCCTCAGAAAAATTATTTTCAAGAATTTACAAGACCCAGGAAACTTTTACAAATGTAAAACTAAGCCAGGAATGATTTGAACAGCAGCAAATCTGAAAATACATAAAGAGCTTATCAAACAATGTAGCGGAGGGACTCTTGGCCAAACCAAATGAAAACCCATTAAAACTAGGCAGATCATGTGCCTAAATGGGATTTTAGCATAACTACCATTTATCCCATTTAATTAATATTTTCCCAACACACAATAACTTGCACTAAAATACTGTTCTCTTGCCTTGAAATTTCTAATTATTGCTGCGACCCACACCATTATGCTACTCCACGGCTTTCTCCATCTTTCATGCCATTTAAGCAGCAAGATTTTCAATTATCTACGCAGGACGGACAGAGATACCTTTAAGGAAGGGGCATAATATGCAACTCAATTTCTCTAAAAGCCAGGGGAGATCATTTTTTGCCAGGACAAACACACTTGTCTTTCATCATTTTTTTTTTCCACATAAAGAATAAAACAGGCTATTTAAAACATCCATTAAAATGCAAATTTTGATATCCCAAGAGAAAAATGTTAATCATTTAAATAGGTAGGATTATCGCCCACCCTCACCACTTCCCCTCCTCTCTCAAGTTTAAGAAGATGTAGCCTCAGCCCACACAAGTTCAGCCAGCCAAGGAGTCCTTAGGTCCTTACAAACTCCCAGTTAGGAGAGAGGGCTGGGGCAGAGGGAGGGAATGACTTTTCCTCCCTTTGAAGGAAGGGGTGGAAAGAAAGAAAATATCTAGTACCTCCTATAAGCCAGGCATGGGACAAAATGATCATCCATCTATCCATCCATTCCTCCCTCCATCCTTTCCTTCCTTCCCTCCCTCCCTCCCCCTACCCATCTCTCCCTCTCTTCATCCTTCCATTCCTCCCTCCATCCTTTCCTTCCCTCCCTCCCTCCCTCCTTCCATCTCTCCTTCCATCCCTCCCTTCCTCCATCTCTCCATCCATCCCTCCCTCCATCTCTCCATCCATCCATCCCTCCCTCCATCTCTCCATCCCTCCCTGCCTCCAATCACCCATCCCTCCATCTCTCCCTCCCTACCTCCTTCTCTTCCTCCATTCACCCATCTCTCCCTCCCTTCATCCTTCCATTCCTCCCTCCATCCTTCCATCCATCTATCCCTCCCTCCATCCATCTCTATCTCTGCTCATTTAATAGTCACAATTGCCTTGCAAGGGGGATTGTCATTCTCATCTACAGACAAGGAAACTGAGGCCCAGACAGGTAAACAGCTTGCCCAGCTGGTAGGTGGGTGCAGGCTTCCAAAGCCCCCAGCCCATGGTGACCCTGCAGGGTCCCCAGGTCCCATCCAGACTCACCCAGCATCCCCATGCCAAGCATGAACGCGTCCATGGTGTAAGGCAGTCCCCGGGCCCGGCCTCTTGTCCCAGGTGGGAACATGACTTCTTTCGGCTGAGCTTTCTTACATTCTACCTGTTAAACAGAAAGGCGAACAAATGAGATGCAAATGAATTCCACGTAAATGTCAAATGCAGAGCTGATGTGGTTACGAGCTGGGTTATTTTTAGCCTTGCTCCTTACTCACTGTAAAAATAGCCGTGCAGAGTAAATGGCCTGCAAAATAAATATTTAAGAAAACACACCATTTGCGCAAATCCTGCTTCAGAAAAACCTACAAGGATGAAATTGGGTTTGGAAGGGCAGCGAGGACGTAAGCTTAAGATACACATGCGTGGGTTGGGAGTTCAGAGTGTGTGGAAGGCATGAGAAGCAAGGAGGCACTCAGGGCTGTTTGTGGTGTCTGAGAACAGTAACAACCCTGCATGATTGGATGGGCCTTACATGTTTACAAAGTCCTCGTGGGTTCCTTTCAGTCAGTGACTCTTCACACCAGGGCCATCTGACTCCACCTCTCATTAAACAGAGAGGCCAGTTAGTCTTAGCTCCATTTCACAGATGAGAAAACTGAACGTCAGAAGACTTGTGTCACGGGCTGTAAACCGTACCCTGGCAGGGGCAGGCCTGAAGGCTGGATTTTTAAAATTTCTAGGTCAGTGATGCCACCATCGCTATAAAACCATCCCCGGCACACTCCCGAGGGAAGAAATAAAATTAAACGCTGATTCTGCCCATATGGATTAGAGGTTTCTCATTTTGCACCACATCTTCAAGGGGTTGATAATCATGTCTGTTTCCTTTCACTTCCAAAATTTCATAATCCTATTTCGCTCACACATCTAGAAGTTACTTATTCAACAACATATATCTATATCTACCTATCTCTATGTCTATCTATATAAATAACATATAATGCAAACCCCAGGAAATAAGTAAAATTGTTGCCTATAATATTTTCCTAGGGTTCCTTAGGCCCTTACTCAGCATTACTTGCTCTTAGTTTACAGATAAACTGAACAGGCACTGTTAGTCAGTGATCAGTCCCATTGCTGATGAAGATGGGATGTCATAGGGCAGTGGTTGGCAAACTGTGGCTCGCGAGCCACATGCGGCTCTTTGGCCCCTTGAGTGTGGCTCTTCCACAAAATACCACGGCCTGGGCGAGTCTATTTTGAAGAAATGGCGTTAGAAGAAGTTTAGGTTTAAAAAATTTGGCTCTCAAAAGAAATTTCAATCGTACTGTTGATATTTGGCTCTGTTGACTGAGTTTGCCGACCACTGTCATAGGGTAAGGCAGAGATCCTGAAACTGCCCATACCATCAAGGGTGCGCATATCCGAAAAACCACCAAGCATCTGAAGGATGTCACTTTACAGAAGCAATGTGTGCCATGTGTCATTACAATGGTGGGGTTGGTAGGCGTGCCCAGGCCAAAGAGAGGGGCTGGGCGCAGGGTCACTGGTGCAGAAAGTGCTGAATTTTTGCTGCATGTACTTAGGAATGCAGAAAGCAACGCCGAGCTTAAGGCTTTAGACGTAGACTCTTTGATCATTGAGCACATCCAGGTGAACAAAGCTCCCAAGATGCTGTGCAGAACTTACAGGGCTCATGGCAGATTAACCCTTATTTAACCCTTATGTGAGCTCTCCCTGCCCCAGTGAGATGATCCTTATTGAAAAGAGCAGATTGTTCCTAAAACAGAAGAGGAGGTTGCACAGAAGAAAAAGATATCCCAGAGGAACTGAAGAATCAAAAACTTATGACCTGGAAGTAAATTCATCATAAAATAAGTGCTAATAAAAGTTAAAAAAAGAAAGAGCCCGGCTAGTGTGGCTCAGTGATTGAGTATCGACCTATGAACCAGGAAGTCATGGTTCCATTCCAGGTAAGGGCACATGCATGGGTGGGGGGCTCGATCCCCAGTGGGGGGCGTGCAGGAGGCAGCCGATCAATGATTCTCTCTCATCATTGATGCTTCTACCCTTCTCTCCCTCTCCCTTCCTCTTTCTGAAAGAAAGAAAGAAAGAAAGAAAGAAAGAAAGAAAGAAAGAAAGAAAGGGAATTCAGAATTGGGTGCATTATATTTCTCCCCTAAACCTAGTGTGACCACTTGCTCCTGGACTCCAGGTCCCACCCCAGGACTCAGAAGCAGGCTGAGAAACCTCATTTGCAAGAGCCTGCCCGAGCAGGGTGTGCTCGGCGGAGGCAGACAGATAATTACCTGACGATAACACCAGGATCCGGAATAATACCGCTAACCAGCTCACTTCCTAATAGCCCTATCGGTGACAATCTACTGCATTGTCTTATGAAAACCCGCTGCCTGTTCCTAGGCAACCTGATCAACGAAAATTTCAGGTTTATACAATTTTCATTTAGGGAACATAAAGGTTAACTGACTGTAATGGGAATATTTTAAACAAACCCACCTACTCTTCATCTCTCTGAGAAGGGCTGCAGCTCTGTTTAATTGTGCTGTCTCCGCTGGTGTTGTTTTGGGCAGCGCCAATTGCGTGGGTTCTGTCAACCACTGTTGTGCCAACCACGGGCACTCCCTGAGGCCAGGGGATGTGGCATGCATACTCTCTCAGGGACCCCGGCACCTCCTGGGCACTTGAGTGACAGGGAGAGGCGGCAGTCGCACCAGGGAGCCTGCCTGGCCTGCACTGAAGGCTTCTGGGAAGATGTCTCAGGACCAGGAGGTCTGCCCACCCAGCCCCAATCCTCTGATGATGTTGGATGAAGAACACACACAAAAGGGGAAAGAGGCAGAACTATCCTCTGTATCGCAAGTCCTTCTAGTGGGTCAGGGGCTCGCTGAGGATGGAACTATGTCCTTCACCCATCACACGGGAGGAAACCGCGTCTCCCCCATCAGACAGTCCTTAGGGTGGGCATCAGGGTCAGTCCCATCTTCCCTGGTGCCTCAGTAAAGGTCCACACACAGTGTGGATTCACTCACGTGCTCGTTATGGCCAAGGAGACCATCTATTTAATTCAATGGGGCTGAGCAACTCCAAGCACCGCAAGTGCTGAGCTGGGGGGATGCAATGATAGATAAGGCAGCCCCCACCCCCGAGAGCTCTCATTCTTCTGAAAAGCACCGACCTGTTATGTTCTCCTAGCATTAAGGCAAGTCCTCATTCATCAACCAGACCTTGTAACTCCTGGGCCCGGCAGCCTCTGGAGCCTCTTGAGTTAGACCACATTTGGGTCACACCCAGCCCTCCCCCAACTCTGCCACCTTCCCACCGGGCCCTGTGCAAACCAGAGGACTTGGCATGGACAACCCGAGTTATAGTCAGAACCAAAACGGGGAAAACCCAGCTGGTCTCCGAAGTCCAAGTCACATCCTCAGGTCATCTGGCCACACGCTGTGTCCCCGTCAGCTGTGCAACAAATACCCCAAACTTAGTGGCTTCGAGCAACGATTTATCATTCTTTCTCGTGGTCCTATGAGTTGAGTGGTCTAAGCGGGGCCCTGGCTTGCTGTCTCTCATGTGTTTGTGGTCAGATGGTGGCTGGGGCTGAAACCAGAGAGCCTGGACTCGGAGCGAGGCCCACGACGGCTTCCTCACTCATGAGGCAGGCAGGGACACTGGTTCTGCGGGCCTGTCCATGGTGGGGCGGGGCACCTACTCCTGGCTTCTCCATGGCCCTCTGTCTTCTCACAGTGATGGCAGCCACGTACCAAGCACAAGCACGCCAAGGACAGCCGGCCCTGCCAGGCTTCTTCCAGCCCAGCCCTGGGAGTCTCACTGCTACTTCCATCCTGTTCTGCTGGGGACCAGCCTCGACTGGGTGTGGGGTACACACAAGGATGTGAATCCTGGGGGGCATAGCTCAAGGGCCATCTGTGGAGACTAACCACCACATGAGCTCAGTGAAGAGCAGTAAGCAGACCGACGGGGGGAACTATTCCTCTCACCCTTCGTGTCCAGCTGACTGGGTTCCTGGGGCAGTGGGCACTGAGGCTGCCTTCACCAGGGGGCACCAGCAGGACATGGAAGCTCCTCTCCCAGGGCAGCCCAGAGAGGCTTGTCTGGCCCCCAGGTCAACAGAAGCACAATGGAAGCAGTTCTCCAGGTGATCAGATCTCTAGCTCTGCAGGCTCAGCACCACCGCTAAGACGCGCCCGCCCCCCCCCCCCGCCCCCGCCACGCACACACCAGGGTGCTTGTCTAGGGGGGTAGAGTCTGAGGAAGGAACATCTCTTGGTCCTTGAGTCTCCTCAACCAACACCTCAGCCCCCACCTCCACAGCGCCTCCTGGTGGCTGCGTTGCTACTGCCTCAAAGGCAGAGGCAGAAAACCAGTCAGGTTGGCGGGGCCAGAGATTGAGCAGGAGGTGCCATTGGGAGCTGTGCTTGTAAGAAGCCCAGAGGACACTGTAACCAGCTGCTCACAGTGGGAAGATGAGGTCTCCCATTTTCCAGTTTCACAGCTGACAAAGCCAAGAAGCAGTCCCACCCCAGGGGCTGAAGACCAGCTCCCCAAAGGTAGATGGGACTGGCTTTAAAATGCCAATCTCCAAGCATGCTGCTCTGCTTCAGCAACTGGGCTTGGAGGAGAGGAGTGGCTTCCCGTGCCCCACGGCTATGGGTTCGGAAGAATGGCCTTTAGGAGGACTCACAGGCTGACATGAGCTTGTACATGTGTGCGCTCCAACCCTCCGTGCTGGCTGCTCACAGCGGGTGGGGGCCTCTCCCCATCAGGGTCCAAAACAACTCAGCAAGGGCCGCTTCTAATCTCTCTACTTAGAAAGAATTTCACTTATAGGAAAGTTGCAAGGACAGCACAAAGCACACCTGTACCCTTTACCCACATCACCTGTTGTCAACGGGCTGTCACTCTGCTTTCTCATTTGCACACTCTCTCTGACTGTAGCTATGATTTTCCCCCCTGAACATTGGAGAGTGAGTTGCACACAGGAGGGTATGCCTTTCCCAAACGTAAAGACATTTTCTGATGTAACCGCCGTGCAGTTATCAACCTCTGACATTTAACACTGATGTCCTTTATCACCGTCTCTCCACCTTACAGAACAGGAAGCCGAGGCCCAGGATGTCAGACACCTGGCCTAGCGCTGCCGACTGGTCCCTGTGTTGCACAGCTGGGTCTGAGCCCAGATCTGCCTGATGCCATGGCCCGTGCCCAAGGAGTGGGTCCTCTGCCATACCCTAAGGGGGAACGTTTGGCACTGGCTTTCGGAGAAGGCGCTGGGACTTCTGTGGGTACAGCTTCTCAGCAGCTACTCGGAGTGGCTGTCTCTCCCCCCCACTCCCCCCCGGCTGGCCCGGAGCCCTCACTGAGGCAGCTCCCGGCCTGGCACCCTTTGGAAGTGGAAGAGGCTGGCAGTCTGAGAAATCAGGGTCTGGGAAGTGAAAAGTCTTTTGTTTTTTTCCTGGTTTCTACACAAACAGCCCCTGTCAGCACGCCCCCAGGGCCGGAGGGAAACCAGGCCCCTCCTGGTCTGGCGAAACCCAAGCCCTGGGCTGTGGCCTTGACTTTCAGCCCAGGACAAGGAAACTCTGTGTGGCCTGAAGGGGCCAGTGTTTGCAGCCTCACTTCCACCCCAAACAGGTCATGTTAGAAACAGGGAGAGAGGGGCCCATTTCAAAGGGTAAAACCCACCGCTGGCTGCTCAGAGGTCAACCCAGACTGGCTGGCTGGGAGAAAGGGCGGGGAGCAGGCGTAGGCGAGTGCTCGGGGATGACTGTGGCTTCCACGGTGGACACTGTCCTTCTGTGCAGCTCCTTGGAAGACAGAGGTCTGACCTGGTCTTGACCTGAGATCAGGGGCTGCTCCCCAGCCAGGCTCTGGGGATCCAGGCCAACACTCTCCTCTGAAGCCCCCAGCTCACCATCTCCTCGGTCCTGAGGCCCCGAGCGCCTTCCAGGGAAGGTGCGATGACACCCTAGTGTGAAGATTCAGGGGTCCTGCCCTGGCCAGGTGGCTCAGTTGGTTGGAGCGTCGTCCTGTACACCAAAGGGCGGTGGGTTCAATTTCTGGTGAGGGCACATGCCCACGTTGTGGGTTCGATCCCTGGTCAGGGCACATACAGGAGGCAACCAATCGATGTTTCCCTTTTACATCAATGTTCTTCTCTCTCCCTTTCCATCTGCCTTTCCTCTCTCTCTAAAAAAAAAAAAAAAAAAAAAAAAAGAAGAAGAAAAGGATTCAGGGGTCCTGTCTGGAGCCCAGCAGCTACCCAGACTCCCCAGTAAGGCAGGAGAGTCAGCTGCCCGCCCGGAACCACACAGCGCTCCCTGCTCAGCCTGTGACACCCTGTGGCCACAGACTTTCCTCCTGCCCACTGCTCTCTCTTGTCCTCTCTGCCAGTCACAAGCCTTTCTGGAGACTCCAGGAGGGCAGGACCCCATGGGGCTCATGCAGGTTCATAACCCAGGTTCAGGGGGATCTGCTCTCAAGAGCAGAGCAGGGAGGCCCAACAGGAGGCCAGCTTCTCAGGGAGGAGAGGTCTCTACTGTCCTCAAAGCCTTGGGCTGTGCCAGAGAACACCCGGCTGCTGTAAAATGAAGGCGGGGGGGTGGGGTGTGGGGTGTGGGGTTGTTCAACAACAACTACGAGTTCTAAGGCGGCATCAGCAGAGCATCAAACCAGTGAGGCCCGGGCCTGTGGACCCCGCACAGCTGCTCGCCGTACACCCAGGCAGCTCTGATAGCTGCTGAACGGAGCTGAAGAACAAGGCTGAGGAGTGCCAAGGTGCAGGACGATAGCACGTCAGCAGCCCGCTCCAGAGAGGCCAGAGGGCAGGTCCCACTCTCCTCCCCCTGGCGCTCATCCCCGAGATGGACCCGCTGGGGTCTCTCTCTGAGTGACCTTCAGAGCATCAGGTCACCTCTTCTTGATTCTACCGTCCACTCCAGGGTTCCCACTCTACAGAGTCACTTATCCCTGGCCAATAGGATCACTCCCGGGAAGAAGGAGCACAGCGTGTCCTGAGCACTCCCATACGTTAGGCATGGTTACGCCATCCTCCTGTGTGTGCGTATACATGTATGATGGATAATATACACACATAATGAAGGTGATAAAGCCAGTTCATATCTGTGCTGACTTAAACCCCAAAGACTGGGAGCAGCGAGGAGAGGAAGTGGCCGCAACCCCAGCCCAGCAGATTGTGGGCTGACTTTCTCCTTAACTTCCCCCGCCTGCCGCCAGGTAGGGCCCCAGCTTCCTGCTTTCATCAGCAAGGTGCACAGAGGGAGCTGCAGAGGCTGCACTATTTGGGGAAAAAGCTGATGGTGGCAGCAACAGCTGTTCTTTTCCTTTCTGGGAACCTG
Organism: Plecotus auritus; assembly: GCF_963455305.1. Taxonomy (NCBI): domain Eukaryota; kingdom Metazoa; phylum Chordata; class Mammalia; order Chiroptera; family Vespertilionidae; genus Plecotus; species Plecotus auritus. The sequence goes on from NC_137774.1 coordinate 26,417,080, forward strand.
CAAGGACATTTCAAAGTGAAAGGAAACCTCCGCCTCCAGCAGGTGCCCAGACAGCCACCAGGAGGGTGCTTCCCCCAGGCAGGGTGCGCTTTGCTGGGGCCCTGCGCCGAAGGGGCCCAGCATAATTTCTCTATTTGAAAGCGAAGAAAAGAAGAGGTGTGGCTTGAGCATTAGCTTGCACCTCCTGGGAAGTCAGGCAAAGAGCAGCCCAGCAAAGGCAAAGGCAGAACAGGCTCCAGGCAAGGGGAGCAGAGGGAGAGTTGCCTCTTTCGGGGGTCCCTGTGCCCCTCCCGGGGTGATGTGTAGGGGATGCAGGAGGCAGCACACGCAGCAAAGCCCAGAGGTGAGGGGCACCTAGACACTGAGAAAGATGCTCTGCTCTCCTCATCCCCCCACAGCCCATGGTGACCTCACCAGAGGACAGATGAAGGGCAAATGAGTCAGAACTCAGGGGACTAGGAGGCCACCTCCGCTCCAGCCACATTACTTCTGCCTAAACAGCAACAAACATTTACCCCCAACCACTCAGCCGGTCCTCCCCGTCACTCCCCCAACACAGAAATCCCTCTGCCCCAATTAACAGAGCAGTACACAAACAATGCGTGTGCCAGTGCGTGATGGGGGTGTGTGTGTGGGGGAGACACAGGACCTCCCTCTCCACGGAAAGCGAGATTCATTTATTAAGTGCCTCTCTGGCATTTCCTTTTTTTGCCTTCATCCTGCTTGTTTAATATTGCATTTGACATTCTCATTTTATAAATGGTAACAGAAGCAGAATGGATGGCTAAAATTAGCTTACGAGTGAGAATGATGCTACAAATAGGGTGGGGAACACAGAAGCCTAGTCAATTCCACCCACATTACTCCCCCCCTCCTCCACTTTTGGGCTGGTTCCCGACCCAGCTCCCAGGCTTCCAGCTGAGGAGGAGCAGCCTGAGGGAGGGGACTGTGCCCAGTCATCCGGGCACCTTGCCAGGTGGCAGCGCCCCATGCCCACCCTGCCTGGGGCTCTGCGGACCGCCTGGCCCAGCTCTGCAGGGGCAGGTCCCAGAGGCCAACCCAGAACTTCCCTGCTGTCTCTCCTCCTGGCCCCTCCCACCCCTAAGGGCCTGCTCCAGGGTTAACCCCCCAGGGTGCCCTGGGCTGAAGGCAGCAGGCCTGAGACCCTACCAGGGTTTGCTCGGGGGAGTGGGATGATTCAGCTGCAGGGCTTGAGTCAGCTTCCCTGGAACCTCCCCTCGGTGCCTCCTCCTCTCCCCCCCGCCCCCCGCCCGCTCTGCGGGATGTGCCCTCCACGCTGGACGGAGTGTGCCTACCTCACACCTTGCCCTGCCCTGGAGACTCGGGTCCTAGTCCTGCTCTGGTCTGCACACCTGCATTTTACTGACCTATAATCATGCCAGGAACGCCTTAGCTTGTGAGCACAATTTGTTCAATAAAATTATTCTAGGAATAATGACAGCTGTGACGACAATAATAGTAAAAGACCCGTCACCTCAATAGATCACGCTGTGTCCTTTAAGAGCCCTCCCTGCGCCAAAACCGGTTTGGCTCAGTGGATAGAGTGTCAGCCTGCGGACTGAAGGGTCCCGGGTTCGATTCCGGTCAAGGGCATGTAACTTGGTTGCGGGCACATCCCCAGTAGGAGGTGTGCAAGAGGCAACTGATCCATGTTTCTCTCTCATCGATGTTTCTGACTATCTATCCCTCTTCCTTCCTCTCTGTAAAAAATCAATAAAATATATTAAAAAAAAAAATCAGTGATCTCTCAGTGCATGGGTCCACGCTCAACTGTTGAGCCACACCAGACATGCCAGAGATGATTTAAAAAAAAAAAGAAAGAAAAAAAAAAGAGCCCTCCCTGAGTCCTCAGCCAAGCCCTCTCTGAATCAGGGGCCATCATCAGTGTCTCAGAGGTGGGCCCAGAAGCTACGTGACTTGCCCAAGGTCACACACTGGAGCAGTGAGCAGCTGCACTGGGCACTGGGTAGTGAGGGGGTGGCACCTTTTGCTGAGCAGGCCTCTCGGATTGACAGCACCCTACTCCGAGCATTCCTCTACTCCCCACCTTGCCACGCCCCCAACACAGAAGGTACCAGTACTTCCTGCAGGCTGCTACCCTAAACCCAGCGTCTATCTAGGGCAACCTGTCCCATACTCTGCCTCTGACTAGTAAAAAGCTGACTCAGCAGTGACCTCCCTTCCCCACCTGGCGGGGTTGCAGTGACCCTGAGTGGCCCCGGAGATAAGCAGACACACCTGCTTTCGTCACATTAGTTGGCCTGGCGGGAGTCGGAAACTACAGCCGATGGGCCAAATCCAGCGGCTGCTTTTTTGGTAAATAAGGTTTTACTTTAATGTAGCCACACAAACCAGGTACTTACTGTCCTGCACTGTGATGGCACAGTTGAGTAGTTGTGACCGACAGACATGGGGCCCTCAAAGGCTAAAATATTCACTATCTAGTCCAAACATGTCAAACTCAAAGGCTAACACGGGCCAAATAAACAAGGCATGCAGCCCGTGGGCTGTGAGTTTGACATGCTTGATCTAGCTCTTTACTGGCCCCTAGCTTTAGGCCAAATGGATGAAACTTGCAGTTACCAGGGGGTGTGTTCTGGAGATGCCATTCCTGCAAGGCTACTGGGTTCTACACCCTACTAACAGAGAAGCCAGGACCCCCCAGGGCCAGGACCTCCAGAGCTTTCTATAACCTGCAAAGGGCGGGGCCCTCGTCCTTCCGCTGACAGAGGGAAACAGGTGCTCACAGGATAACCATCGGTGGATCTGGGATCTGGGTGGGTTCCAAAGTCCCCGGAGCCCTATCTAAGTGACTCAGCAGGTCCCAACCAGGAGACGAGGATATTCGCACGTCACTCGGATCTAGCCCTTCACCCCAGTGATGCGCCCACACGTTTACAATAGATGCTGCAAGACCCACAGCAGAGGGCGAGGGTGAGTCCTCCTGGGGACAAGACCTGTCTCTGACTACAGGGGACTGTGGGTGGTGCTGGCCTTCACGTGACCGGCAGGCCATCTGGCTCCCTGCTCTCAGGGCTTCACTTCCCTCATCCCGGATCCCTTCCTGACTCTGGGTGACCATTTCGACCCGAACTATGTTACCTCTCACTAGCCGTGGTTCTCGTCCCATGCTTCTGAGACTTTAATGTGGGCACAGATCACTGAGTATGTCAAAACACAGATTTTAATTCAGTAGGTCGGGGGCGGGGGGCGGGGAGGGAGTGTGAGACTGTGTTTCTAACCAGCTTGCAAACTGCTTAGCAATTTTCATAAATCAGATCACCTTAAAGGAACAAGGAGCAGGACCATTTAAAAGCACCCTATAGTAAACCGTGTAAAAACAAAACCTTGCCTCCACCAGCCAAACCAATCCCGACTTTTAGTTCTGAGGTTTGCCTACGTCGGCAGCAGGGTGCAGCGGGAGCACAGGGTTGGAGCCAGGAAGACACAGGTTCAAATCCCAGTTCTGCCACTGAGAACCGTGGGCTGTGGAAGTCCTTCCACCGCTCTGAGCTCGAGTCCCACCTAAAAGACGGGACAATGACCGCTACCTCAGCACGAAAGGAGATGCGCGTATACAGTATAAAGTTCCATCACAGTGCCCAGTAAATACCAATACCGTCAGCTGAGTCAGGTGTGGGAACAGGCACCCCAGGTGCCCAGGCACCTTTCAAACTGACCCCAAATTCTCATCAGTGAGGCTGATGTTGCCTCCCGGACTCCATTTGAGGTAGGGACTGAGCCAGGCCTCTGGGGAAGCCCGGAGCAGGTCTTTGTGGACCCCGCCTCCCTCCCTGCGGCTGCCTCGCGCTGGCTGGCCTGCTGCTCGCCAGGAGGGCTGGGAGGCTGCGCTGGCACTAATCAAGCTAGTGTCCCTGCTGCTCGGAGGCGGCTTCAATCAGGGCCGAGGCGGGAGGCCTTATTAGCTACTCCTGTGCCTGGGCTTGCAAAGTGGCCCGAGGTGTTCCTCTCCGAGGGTCACCACGTGGCTGTGCATATGCGTGCGTACATGTGTGCGTGTGCGTGTGCGTGTGCGTGTGTGTGTTTGAGTGTTTGAGAAGGGGCCATGTTTGTGCTTCACTCTGACCTGTGCCAAGACAGAGGAAGGGGCTGAGCCTCAGCTCTTGGGGGTTGGCCCTGAGCTGGGGTGGTGGCCAGCTGCCCCCCAGACCCCTCACTCACCTGTCTGGAGATCCATCGTGGCTGACAGGGATTGCTTATCCCCAAGCTTAGCCCTTCTCCCCAGAGGGGAATTGGGCCCGAGTGAGCCCATCTCCTTTGCCTTTTCTTAGGAAAACATGGAGCCGCATGGGCAGCAACGTGGCTGACTGGGCAGCCAGTGGCCTTGGAAGGTGTAGACCAGCTAGGTGACCTTTAACGTCCCATCAGCCTGGAGGCGGATAGCCTATTGGGTACAGATGTGAGCTCTGGGCTTAGCTGTTGGGGCTTGAAATCTGGTGCTGCCAATGACTGACCCTGTGGCCCTGGGCAAGTTGCTGAACTCTCTCTGCCTCACCCTGCTCATCAGTAAAATGGGAGTGGTAATTAGCACCTATACCAGAGTGGGTGTAATAAGCCAATGAGAAGAGGTGCAGAAAGCAAGCGCTCAGCAGGGCATATAGTTTAGCATCAAAAATGTCAGCTATTCACGGGATCTGTGTGGGAGGGTGCCGTGTGGGGTCTTCTTGGTCATCTCCTGCCACCACCCTGGTGGTGACCTCCTTCAGCCAGGGCCTCTATGGGGCGGGAGGCAGAGCTCTGCGCTCCCAGCTTCCTGACAAGCACTCACGCCTGCTGCTGGCTCTCCAGGATGGTGGAGAAGGGCCCTCGTTTTTTAAAATGCCCAGGAGACTCGCAAACCAGATTAGATAGGAAATGGCTCTGAAAATGATGATGGGCCTCACGGTCACATGGTTCCCCCTCTAAGTTTCTTCCATAATTATTCATACAGGACCCCGAGGGCCAGGGCACGGGAGCTCTGGTTAACCGCAGGCCTGGATGCAGGTCCTGCCTGTGCCTAACCAGCAGCGAGCCCTTCCTTTCTGTGACTGGCAGAGACCAGGCTCCAGGCACATTGGGATGGGGTAGGCTGCTCCCGCTGAATTCACAGAGGGTCCCAGGGCCCCAGGACACAGTCTCTACGGCTTCCCAGCACAGCCCAGTTTACAGAATACACCCCCGGACATGCCCTAGGACATGCTGCCACGGTTTCTGCTTGGCAGTCTCTGAGGTCTCCAAGTCTTTCCATCTCTCATTTGAATTCTGTCCGTCGCACAGTTTAAATTCATTTCCTCTTCTTTAGGCCTCAGAAGTAGAAACCAGTATCACAGAATCCATAGCGATTCAGGACTCAGTTCCTCTCCCAGTGCCCCTCAGAGGAGGGGTCCCGCAACCCCATGAGGGGGTCATCACAGGCCCTTAGACTAGAGTTCAGGGAGGCGACCTACCAACGCCCTCTCCAGTGGCTTAACTTCCTTAGAGCTCGGAAGGGCGGGGCTGGGCGCCTGTAGGGACACCTTCAAAGCCTGTCTGTGACCCCAACCACTCCACCCCACACCTTCCTCTGATCTACTTCCACTTCTGCTTATTATCTTAAATAACAAGTAGCAGCCCAGATTCAAAAGGACAGAAACCCTAGCGCTATAAACAGCTACCTGCACCTGCCATCGTCAGCCTCTACCTGGGTGGAAAGAAGTGACACCTGTCAAATGACTGGGGGCAATGGCTACAAACCTCTCTGGCTTTACCTTGCTGGGGCTGAAACTCTACGTTCTGATCGCCCAGGGGTACCTTGCCTAGCGGTTACCTTGCTGGGGCTGAAACTCTAACGTCTGATCACCCCCTGCATCATCTGGGGGTTCACCCTCCCACCTGAAGCTCAAACAACTGTCTGGTTCATCTGGCAGCCAATAAGCTCAAGACCTACGTTCCTTCACTACCTGCGCAGCCCTGGGGCGTATCCCCTGGGCCTCGTTTCCCCACTGGAACAGTGGAAAGCATGAAGTCCTTTCCCACGTGCCTCACTCAGGTCCGTCTCAGAGCCAGCAGTGGTGAAAGGCCACACATGTGCGTTGGAGGCAGTGCTCGACGTGGTCCCTGGCCAGCTGACCTATGCCTTCCTGATGAAGCCGTCAGTCCTGGCAGGTGGGAATGTGCCTGCCAGCGCTCTCGGCTGTGCCTGCCAGTCCCCGCGGAGTCCGTCACCCATACCTGGCTGGGGCAAACATGCGCCTGGGCCCGCAGGCAGGTTTCCTTTTAAGCCCTCGTCTCTCTAGTTTTAAGAATTGCAAGTAGGAACCTATAGAAAGGGAGAGGGACCGGCTGGAAGGCACTGGCTTCCGAGGGCAGGAAAGCCCAGGAGGGCACCTGTTAGCCCCACACACTTATCTCCCCTGTGCCATTTTAACACCTGAGCTGACACCTCTAATCTATAGCATGCAGAGAAACGGTATTTTCATTTCGGATGCATATGATGGCTAGGAACAATACCAACAATATTATTTTAGTGCCCTGGGAAAAAATTAGCAAGTCAAATATTGAATCAGGCCTGTAGCACCACATGCTAAGCAGATTGCTTTGATCTTATCCACACTAAAAGCTCCATTATTGAATTTAAAGTCAGGGAACACATATCAGACCATATACAATGAATATCTGAATGCATGTTTCCGAAGCAACGAATGTTCTGACTAAAGGAAAGAAAAAAAATACTGAAGTTACGGCTGCGATTGAGACATAAATTTGCCCTCTTTCCCTTGGGCTGGAGGCCCTGCTGGCCAACCAGAATGTTTGGGCTCCGAAGGACCTGCTGAGCTCCCATTGCTCTGCAACCAACAACCAAGGGCTTTCTCACCCGCTCCATCAGAAGACAGGAGTTTGAGAAGGAAAGCAGCCAGTGTGCACATTCTGCACATGGTGCGGCGCCCTCTGGTGGCCATTTCTCTGGGAGGCCTACCCGGTTCCCCAAACTTCCAATGATTCAACCTTCCTCTCCTTTTTGAGGGGGACCCCCAGGAAAAGGAGCTTCAGAGAGCAAAAGGGAGGGACAGAAGCAGCTGGTCATGACGATGAAATTAGTTGATCGGAGGGAGAAAATGTTAATTATCCAGCAGGGCCCAAAGAGAGACATAATGGTGGTAACCAACATACCTAGGATATCCTGCACTCCCCCGCCCCAACCCCTCTAATTGCCAAGCTGAACAGCAAACACATACCCTAAGCCAGGGATCTGGTGAACTACAACCTGCCGACTACATCTGCCCTCTGCCAGCTTTTGTACAGCTGAGTTAAGGACAGTTTTTACATTTTTAAATGGTAAAAACAAGTATTTGTGACACATGAGAATGACATGAGATTTCATCGTCAGTGTCCTGCTCGTTCATGGACGCCTTTGCGCTACAACAGCACAATAGCTGTGACAGCCCGTTGTGTGGCCTGCAAAGCTATATGGCCCTGTACTCCTGCTGTTCACAGGGCTGAACCCCTGGAGTCCAGCCTCCTTGCCCACCATGCCCACCCTGCAGCAAGGTGACCCGGCTGAGGCAGTCTGCGTGACACGCTGTGTAGATGGGGGGAGGGAGGCATCGCCTTTCAGCTCGACCCCTGTAAACTTACCATTTTATTATTGATTTCATGGAAATGAATCTCACAGACTTTCTCCACAACGTCTTCATTCTCAAAAGTGACAAAGCCAAACCCTAAAGGAAAAGGAGAAACAGAAACAAAAAAAGAGGGAGGGTGAGTTCAGTTCTGGCCGCCCACGCGTTTCTCTTTGCTGTCCTACAGTGGCCACAGGCTCCTGGGCTGGGAGCCGGGGGTGCAGATCCCTGGGAGGGACCCCCGGAGGTTGAGGAAATGATTTCTAATTGGTACCCTCGAGACAGTGAGGAAAAGTTAATGATTTCACCCATATGCGGCGGGTGCTATGCGGCTTCCATTTGTCCCCAAGCAAACAAGACATTTTCTTGTCTGTTATTTGCAAGGTGGTGGGCAGCCCACGGCGGCGGGCTCACTGCGGGGCCACGCTTGCCCTTTCTGCTGAAATGGCCAGCCCTCCAGTCGGCCTCCAGACGGAGACGGTTATTTGTCCTTTTCTTCCTGAATTACTTCCTCTAATACCTCATCAGGACATCCTGAGGCCTGGAAGAAACTATTAAAAGTTTCAGGCCTCTGTTCTGCGCAGGCATCCTTTTTCTACCGCTGCTTCAAACGCGCTACAGGTTTGGGGCAGTTTAAGACTGTTTGATGCCTGCTGTCAGCCTGTCGGCTATCCACTCTATGTACTCGGCTGGAGACCGCCTTTGCTAGACCAGCCGTACTGGAGAATTTTGGCAGGCAACCTCCGCTCAGCATCCTGAGTTCCTCTTGCTACCCTCCTGGCCCTCGCTTTCTTCTCTTTCTGCCCCCGACAGGGTATCCAGCATGCAGCCCCATCTGTGACCCCGCTGGCAGGCGCTGCTCTAACACATGGACCTGCTTGCAGGATGGCACCCCACCTCGATGAAACGCAGCTGCAATGTCAGTACCAACAGGCAGAGCAGACAGACCCTGATGGGGAGGCAGGAGGCCTGGGTTCCAGTTCTGACTCGGCTTTGGCTTCCAACCTACGTGTCACCTCTGAGCCTGGAGTCCTGCACCTGCAGATTATGGTGGTGAGACTGGACACTGGGTCCCACACCTTGAGTCACAACCCAAGTCAGGATTTGCAGGGCTCTCTGCTACGGGCTGAATGTTTGTGTCCCCTTCCTGCAAGTTCATAGGCTGAAATCGTAACCCCCGGTGTGAAGGTACTGAGGGCCTTTAGTAGACATTCCGGGCACCATGGGAGAGCCCTGGTGAACGGATGAGTGGCCAGAGAAAAGACATGAGAGAGCTGGCTTCCCCTCCCTCTGCTCTTTGCCTCGGGAGGAGACACCAAGGAGATGGCTGTTTGTAACCAGGAAGCAAACCTTCACCAAAACTCGACAGTGCTGGCACCCCGATGGTTGCCTGCCAGCCTCCAGAACCGTGAGAAACACACTTCTGTGGTGCACAAGCCTCCCTGTCTGATGTACTTTGTAAAAGCAGCTCGAACACAGGAAGACACTCTCCTCTCCGGAGATGTGAACCTGGCTGAACACGAGCCTGCGCGTGGAGGAGGCAGAGATCAACAAGACAATTTCCCTCCGAAAAGGCGCAGGTGGGAGATTCCCACTCATGGAGAGCACCTTCTCTATACAGACCTCCTCCTCCCTCACGACCCTCACATCTGGCCTGTGGGTTGGTCACTCCGGGTCTCATTTTCCTCTAGCCTGGACCCAAACCCAGGCAACTTGTGAATCCCTACGCAAGCCAGGGCAGATCAGTTCTTGTCAATTAGGATGAGTGCAATGGGTTGAATAGTTCTCCCCTCCCCCACCCCAATATATCCATGTCCTAACTCCTGGAACCTACAAACGTGATCTTATTTGGAAAAAGCGTTTTTGAAAATTTAATTAAGGGTCTTACTTAACACATTAAGCGCCAAGCCTGTTTTGTCTTCCTTTCCATTTAGCCTGCGATATCTGATTTCACCAATATGCTGGTGGCACCAGTGACTGACCGGTCCTGACGGAAAGTATAGTGTCAGTCACTGGTGACTGACATGGCACTTAACGTGTTAAGAATTAGGGTGGGTCCTAAGTCCAATGGACAGGTGTTCTTTTAAGAGAAAGGAGAGCAGACGAGACCAAGAGTGGAGCAGAAATTGGAGTGATGCAGCCACAAGCCAAGGAATGCCTGAGCCACCAGAAGCTGGGGGAGGCAAGGAAGGAATTTTCCTCCAGAACCTTCGGGGGCAGTGTGGCCCGGCTAACACCTTGACTTCAGAGTCCTGGTCTCCAGAACTGTGAGAGAATACATTTTTGTTGTTTTAAGCCACCGAGTTGGTGTTGATTTGTGGTGACGGCCACTGGAAATCAAAGCAGCAAGGTGAGCAGGCGGGTCACCCATGAGCTCCTCGCTCCAGGCCAATTACTCGATCTGGGTAGAAGGCAAGAGAATGTGGATGTATGGACCAAAAGCATCATGCCGTCAGGAAGGAGCATGAAGTCCGCGTAGGGCAAGGCGCCCTTCCACGAGCTGGAGGACAGCCTGGTTGAAAGCCATCTGCTGCCAAGCACATGACCTTGACCCTGGGTAAGGCAAGTTGCCACAGGGGTCAGGAGCTGAGTTCATTGCCACGGAAGTGGCTTTCTTGCTGCGATCCATGTCTTCCTGGCCCGCCATGCAAATAAATCGCTGCCCCAACTCCAGGCCCAACCCCATTCAGGACCCCCACTGCCCCAAGTTCCCTCTCTGTGCCAGCTCCTGGGGACGGGAAGAGGTGTGCAGAGCCAGGAGACAGGGATTAGAATGCAGATTGTGTACCGGGAAGGCGGGGGCAGGACTCGGGGCATCATTTCAAATTCTGACTCCGATATTCTCCCTCTGGTCCCTTCCCTAAGCCCACAGGCTCAAAATTCCAGGATCACAAAACTGATTTTCCTGATCAAAGGAGAGCGCCTCGGATGCACACCAATTCAGTGATGTTGGGGCTCACTGGCAGTATTTTAAAGATCTCTATCATTTTAACATCCCTGTCTGTTTGGCCCAAACAGAGAAAGTAAACTTGATTATGTCTAAAATATTTATTTATTCCATTTGGAGAAAGCAAAGAAACAATTATCAATAAATGTTGCTCCTTAGCGTATGATCGTTTTTATCTCACAGGTGCCTTATCACTTACAATGAAACAGTTACCCAGTGATGAACAATCCCCCAAATAAATTAAACCGAGGTGTGAGGGACAAAACAATGAGGTCATGAATTTGGGAGGGGTAGGTGGTAGGTGGGAAAAATCCCTTTTTGGCATCAATGTCTTATTTTTTGAAAAATTTCTATTGGGTGAAATATATATATAATAAAATTCACTATTTTTTCCATTTTAAGTGTACAGTTTAGTATGCTATTGTGCAGCCATCACCACCACCCATTTCCAGAACTTTCCCACCAACCCACACTGAAACCGTCCCCATTAAGCAATAACTCCCCATTCCTCCTCCCTTGGTCCCCGGTAACCTCTGCTCTGCTGACTGTTTCTATGGATTTGACTATTCTGGGCACCTCAGGTAAGTGGGATCCACAGTATGTGTCTTCCTGCCGCTGGTCTGTTTCACTCAGCATCATGTTCTCGAGGCATCGTGGTCTTCTGCACAATGTGCTGGGGGAGCCTTCCTGACAAGGCGCAGGGAGGACTTATTTCCCTCCCATTTCCCCAAAAGAGAGCCCCACGGAGACTCAGAAATGGGGCTTGTGAAAGCCCGTGAGACTGGGGCGTAGCAGCCAGGTAAGAGAAATGCATAATTATTCTCACTCAAAAGCAGCCAACAATAAGCCATGTGCCCCTGGAGACTCCCTTCACCTCTCTGGGCCTCTAAAAGGACCAGGAGGAACCGGGCAGAGGGGGCAGGGGACAGGTGGTCCTGCTCTCACACTTCACCCGGGCCCTCTGGGGGTCCCCATGAACATCCCCACTCCTGCCAACCGGTACCCCAACTGCTCAGGGTACCAGCTGATAGGGAGCATTTAAAAACGAAATTCTACATCATTGTCCTGAATGAAGCTAACAGTAAGCTCTATTTAAGAGATAAGCATTTAACAGTCCAATCCTTTTCTCTCTTTTATTCAAATGAACAACACTGAATATTCATCTGAATAATACAAAGCTACAAAAACACACACACAGGCACACAGAAGAGAATAGACATCTGAAAACAAGATACCTCAAAATTAAAATGACCTGCTCCAAATGCAGTCGCTGAGGAACATCCGGCAGTTAATTTACAAAAAATTCTTTTTTAGGTCAGGGAGGGAGAGATGGGAACGGCTTCCTCCTACCCTCAAAAATAATTTTCTTCTCTTATCATATAGGTCAATGAACACTAATAGGCATTGAGCAGTGCCTAATGCATCCTCAGTGAAAATCAATGCAAGGCATGAGTTAACACACTTGGTTAATGGGGGAAAAGTGAGGGGAAAAACACACACCCAGCTTGTTGAGCTTATTCTGACTTTACCCATTAGGAATTTAAGGAATGTGGGTGCTAGCATATTTATAACTCATGCAACCTCCTTCTCCCGCTAGTAACTCAGTGTTGAAGGGCGTGGCAGCACCTGTGGGCTGCTCCCAGGGTAAACATGAGAGACGTCGGTTTGGGTGTGGGGAGTGCTTTCTCGTTTCACCGTGTTTCCCAGGCATCCATCATCCTCCCTGGTCCCCAAGGTAACCCTGTGAGAGGCGGGGCAGCCTCTGCCCTCATCCTTTTGCTTAACTGCTCAGCACAGTTAAGTGACCTGCTCACAGTGACACGTGGCCACTAAGCCAGAGCAGGACGTCAGAGTCTTTCCTGGCTCAGTAAGACGGATTTAGTGGCCCTATGGCTCAGAGCGGCCATGAGGCATGCGGGTCTGTGGGCTTCGTCACAGTCGACCCTCAGTGTACGTCTGTTAGTCGGCATTTCACCTCGGGCTCCTGCCATCCCCAACTCAGAGCATTACGGAGCCCCCTCTCTGGGCTACGTGGGGTTTGGCACATTGGTTTCCGCTGCCTGAGGGTCTTCCTGGAACCCTGGGTGGGGAAGGTCTCAGACCCCACCCTGCAGGCCCCTCCGACCAGAGGGACAGAGATGAGCACAGTGGGACAGGTGGCTTCACATGACCTGGATTTGCCCTAAAAATAGAACTCGGAAGATTGATTGGTTCCGAGAACAAAACAAGCTGGTTCTCCAAAACGGACGGCGTGTTTCCGATTGCGGACGACGCTTTGGGAGACACAGGGCACGCTCCCTGCACTTAGTGAAGTGCGGGGTGAGCTGCAGTCGAGTTTCCTGAGCATCTTCAGACGTTAGACCCTGCGTGAGTGATGGGGCCGCATTCCCCCGCTATGGCTGCCTCCAGGCCCAAACGGTAACGTGGACTTTGGTAGGTAAGAATCCCATTTCCCACCAAGCCAAGCACGGGTGCCTCCAGTTATTATTTCTAATGTCTGGTATCCCCAGGGCAGTTAGTTATTATCAGGTCGCACACTAATAACCACTCTAAAAAGAGAAAGCGTATCTGCATGTACTGAGCAGCTGATCTTTTTAAAAAATATATATTTTTATTGATTTCAGAGAGAAATGGAGAGGGAGGGAGAGATAGAAACATCAATGATGAGAGAGGATAATTGATGGCCTGCCTCCTGCATGCCCCACACTGGGGATCGAGCCCGCAACCAAGGCATGTGCCCTTGACCAGAATCGAACCTTATCACTTACAGTGAAAGTGAACCTTATCACTTCCGTCCGCAGGCCGACACTCTAACCACTGAGCCAAACTGGCTAGAGCTGAGCAGCTGTTTCTTAACTCAGTTTTCATCTCCCCTGTGCAGTAGGAATGACTGGCCCACTTCACAGATTGAAGAACTGAGGCCAGGAGGGAGCCTATGCTCTTTTCACCACTGTCTACCGTCTTCACATGACAGTATCTTCTGGACTCTAAACTCATCTCACACCTGGCTCTAGACCCTGCCCCATCACGTCCTTATGAGAAGCTCTACACAGTGAGGGACAGCCCCCACCTACCACCACCTATTGACCCGGTAGAAGGAGAAAGTGTGGAGAAGACTCGCTTGTCTATTCCAGTTGAGTGCTGCGTCCCTGCGTCCCTGCGCCCGAGGGTCCCGAGTCCCTGGATAGAAAGGCAGCTGGGGGAACACTGAGGTGTCTCAGGCACACAGCAGAAACGAGTTTTATAAAGAAAACCGCAGAGGGCACCTCCTAAGCCAGCCTAGCCTGGGACGGGCACAGGGAAAGTGCCTGCAATGGGGCTGGCAGCAAGTGTGATGCCAGCTAGAGGCTTCTTGTAGCAAACGGGCTCTGTAATGAGTCAGCTGCGCTGGAGGGGTGATCAGAGAAGCACTACGTCCTCGGCTTACGAAGAACAAAGACCAGGGCAGGCAGGCTGACCCGTGGCGCACACAGGACTCAGCTCAGGGGCTGGTCAGAGAAAGACACGCGGGCCAGGAGGCCATCCGAGGCAGACGCTAGCTGCCACTCTCGCCGGGGCCAGAGAAGAAGCCTGGGATGGATTCCAGGGGTCTGCAGAGGTTACCCCCTCTCTCCTCCCCATACCTTTCTTCCTCCCTGACTCTGAGCCAACAAGCGGCCTCTTTCTGGGCCCCTTTCTGGCCTGGCCTTCCTCCCTCCATGTCCCCTGCAGGGTGGCATTGCAGCCCCTGCACTGTGGCATCATTCATGCACCTGCTTCCTCGTTTACACCAGTAGTTTGGCAGCTGGTTGCTGTAAACTATAATAAAATGCCTTTCCAAAAAATGAAGGAATGTGACCAGACATGCCAGACATCATGATATTAAAGCCGTGTCAATTAATTTCTCCCCTGCTTGATAAACGAGCCCCATTCCATCTCTTAATAATGAGGAGAGAAACAAGAAAAGTTGACACTTAGTTTAATTTATTTTCTCAACTTGCCTGGTCATATTTCTTTCTGCCTTGCAGAGCTGGCTGGGGCTGTGGGAATTACAAGTGGCTGGCGCAGGCAAGGCACAGATCGGTGCGAATCGACGTGGGTCTCCTTTATTCCCACACACCACTTAATCAGGAGGGGAGAGCGACTTGCAGAGCCAGCCTGCACCTGCGCCTCTCCAGCCACCCTTGGGGGCCGAGGAGAGTGGGGGCCGGGGAGGGGAGCAATCTCAGGTGCATGGGGAATCAGATAACAGAAATGACACTATCAGATTTCCAATCTACTGCGCAAGACTGAATTCCCTAAATTAATATTAAGCTACGTTGGCGGCATTTGCCAGAGGGAAGCCAATTTCTCACTGGAAAGGTGCCTTTCTTTCCTTTTTAGCCCAAGGATGCTCTAGCTGCCACCACCCGACCTTGAAGTGTGAGCACCAACCTTCTAAAAGTCAGAGGCCAGCTGTGAATCAGTGAACGTGTCATGAAGGCTTTAGTTACCAGTGATTTTTTTTACGTGGCCACCACAACCTCAGGACCATTTCTGGAGGTTAGACCACAAACCTGGCTGGGGTGAAAGTGGAGTGTGCTCCTAAGCCAGTGTCTCTCAGTGAGGCCCCTCACGGGCCTCGGTTTAAAATGCAGATCCCTGAACTCTACCTGCCTCAGGTGTGGGCTCCAGGACGTGACCCAGCCATCTGCACTTCCACCAGCTCTCTAGTGATTCTGATGCCCACCCAAGTCTGACTCTGCTCTCTGCTTCCCAATTCAGGGCAAGCAGAGTAGAAGTGATCTGGTAAAAAACAACACCAGCAAACAAAAAACCAAGAACATTCCACATGGAGGGGAAAACTAAGGCTGCTTTAAGAAGCCTCTGATATCCCTTCTTGGAAAGCCAGACCTCTCAGCCCCACAGGCCACCCTCACCCACAGGAGGGAGAGATCAGGGAGCAAAGAGGATGCTTCTCTATCGCAGGCTTAGGGAAGGGTCAGAAACCACTAAAGTGTAAATGACTGATTTGGCTTCTGCTCCCAGAGGTATTAGTGGTTTACCTGTAACAAATCCTTATGCAAAAGCAATTCGGTTTTACTTTAGAACTCCAAACAGTTATTCAGGAGGTGGGAGACTTTTTTTTTTTTTTTTTTTTTTTTTTTTTTACACTGATGGGAGGCACCTCCTGGTCTGTGAAATTAGATGAGTATATAGAGAGCTCTACGACAGGATGGGGTTCTGAAAAAGCCACCCAGGAAGGAAGAGAAGGAGGACAGAAAGGGAAAGAGAGAGAGAGAAAGAGAGGGAAAGAGATTCACTGAGGGGCGTGCTGTGGAGGGGGAGAGAGAAAGACCTCCAACCATCCCCAACTATTTTTCTAAGAGAGAAATCTGCCATGAATACTGATCGTGCGATTTGAAGGCGCCGGTGGCTGCAGGGAAAAGGCTGTCTCATCCCAGGGCCTTGTTAACTGAGGGGGAAAAAGCACCTGTGATCCGGGCCAGACAACCCCAACCTCATTTCATTCTGAGGACGCTCCGTAGCAGCGATTCTGTGAATGACACTTGTCAGGGCAGCAGATTAGTTCACAAACCTATTTTTTGTGCATGGTGTTCCATCTTGGTCGGGAAAATAGTCAGTTCTTGGTGAGAGAGACACATATTACTGCTGTTAAGTGCCAATATAAACTCTGAGACGCGGTGGTAAATTCACCAAATTAAATCGCTAGACAACTGGCTCGGATCAGGACCCCGGCAGAAGGTGCCAGGGCTGCGGCGCTCGCCCAGCGGGGCGGCAGAGGCTGAGGTCGTGCACGCAGCTGGAGCAAGGGCAGGAGGACGCTGCCTCCGCCTCAGCTCTGCAAACCTGAGGCTCCGGCCAGCTCCACCGGCAGGATCGTGTCCGTTAAAGCTTCTAATTCCCGGGGCTTTCTGAGCTCAGGGGAGACAGGGCAGCAGCTGGGAGCGGGACTCTGCCAAGGTGGGCATTTGGGTTGGTAACCCCAGGCTCTCCCCCAGAGAGTTGGTTTCAAATCTGTCACCTTTTCTGACACTCACCCTCCAGCCCCACCCACAAAGTGAGCATCCTGAAGGTAAGAGCAGGTTTCCATGTACCTTGGTGGCCCCTGCTGAGGTGAGCTTTGGAAAGCAGGCTTGGATGTGAGCCAGCAACGACTGGCTATGTGACTCTGAGCAAGTTACAGGACCGCTCTGACCTCAGTATCCTCCTCTGTGGGGCAGAAGTAAAGCCGACCTCACCGGACAGGAGGATCGCTTGACAAAGCTCATGGGGGGTTAGCTACCTTCTGCCACCCATCAAATGAGACTCTTTATGGCTTCTTCTCTACTCCAACCTTTAGGTCCATACATGCTTACCTCTGCCCTCTGCCTTAAGCCTTACTTATGAAAACGGATTTGATGTCAAAGTGATGCCACGGTACCTTACCAACTATCACGGGGAACAAGATTCAGGTAAATTCCCAGGCAGTGTTGTCACTTAAAAAGACCATACTGTGCTTCCTTTTGGGTAAAAACAAAAATCATGTACTGATCCTTGAGCCAAAGGCCCTGCGCAGGCTGGGCAGGTGTGGCCACCCTGGCCTCATCTAACCACTGGCGCATCGCGGCGGCTCCGGTGTTTGCTCCGGGGCTGGGAACCTGCAGTCGGGCTGCTCAGGGAAAAGCCACAGGCCCCTGTTCTTTGAGGGGGTTCCCTGGTACCCTCTGAAGAGGGAACATGAAGGGGACAGGGAAACCGAGGGGGGAAGGTGAAGAGGCTCACCCCCATATGGAGAGGGGA
The DNA here is from genome assembly GCF_963455305.1 of Plecotus auritus. Classification (NCBI taxonomy): domain Eukaryota; kingdom Metazoa; phylum Chordata; class Mammalia; order Chiroptera; family Vespertilionidae; genus Plecotus; species Plecotus auritus. Next base: position 26,434,408 of record NC_137774.1, read on the forward strand.
CCCCTCAGAGCAACCACAGCCTCACCAGCAGTCATCTCCAGACGCCCACCTGCCTTCCCTCTAACAAGTTCTCGCAACGGTTGCTGGCCTCAGATAAGGTTCCAAAACTCCATCAAAAAACCACCACTTGGAAGCAGGCTTTCAGCACTGCCACAAATTATATGACTTTTATGATGAGGTATGGTTTCAGAATAGTCCCAACTGACAGGGCCCTGGCTGGACGCCCGCCGTGCCGGCCCCCCTTCCACGCTCCCTGCAGGGCAGGCGGGTCTGTTCTGCGGCATCGGGGGCAGGAGGGCAGCGTGACTCCAGCCCACCCCGCCCGTGTCAAGCCCACCCGGAGTTGGGGGAAGGGGGCTGCCCATCAAGGTGCCCCTGCAGGAGACACACGCTTATTCACCATGGGAGGGTGGCCTGTTTTATTTTATTTTCTGGGCTGTTAAAGGAACTGTGCTTAACATCTGGAGGCCAGATCTCTCCAAGAAGCTGAAACCAGCAGCCCAGGCAGCCTGGTGGGGGCGGCAGCTCCGCTGAGAGCTAGCTCCTCGGCTCCCAGATAATGTCAGGGGTGGGGCGTGAGGAAGAGGATGCAGAAGCAGGGGCTGGGGGCAACACAGCCCACAGACTGGCCACTCAGGGTGTTTCACCAAGCAGTAGCGACGGCACTGCCGGTGAACTTACTGGAAATGCAGAGTCTCAGGCCCAACCCGGGACCTCCTGAGCCTGAAATGCATGTCTAACACCTCCCCCAGGTGATTTTTATCAAATTAAAATGTAAGAACCAATGAGGACACATTTTTAAAATGCCTACACTCCACCCTCAAATTGAGTGAGGTCTGAGGCAGCACCCTGTCTGTTTTAAAATCTCCTGTGATTCAGATGTACAGTTAGGGTCAAGAAACACTGGGTAAAGGAAAAAAGTTAACGTCTAATTTTTGTTTTACATCTACGATAATTTCAGCTTCACTCATAGTTCATATGTGGACTGAACGGCCCTGGCCTCACATGACCATGTGTCAGACACTTGTCTGAGCAGGTGGCTTACAGGCCCCCGAAGGAAAGGAAATGCTGCAGGGGGTGCAGCCAGAGGGACACCTCCTTTACTCACCAGCTGCAAGCATGGCTGGTACATAGTGCTGTTGACGTGGGGCCAGTAAATCAATGCATAGGTGATGTGATTTGGCTTTACCTAAAGGAACCCTCCCAGAACGGGCGCTGCAAGGACAACCTAGCCTGCAGGTAATACTAAGGACGTAAGCACATGCCAGGGTCAGAAAATGGCAAGTTGACCATGTTCTAAGCAAGCCTCCTCCAGCCACAACATGCCCCCAAAACGTGTCCTGATCCGATGGGGCAGCCACATTAATGAGAAAGAACCACTTTCCCACAGGAACGTCTGCTATAAGAGAAAGCACTCGGAAAACACACGTTCCCAAAACATTTCTATTGTTCTGTGATTTTGTTGTTAAAACCGATGTAACTGGATTTCCTATGAAAGCTCTTGTATCTGCATACATTTAAAAACTTGAAAACAGAACTATGAAACTCAATTTTTAAAAAATGAACATTTCAATGGATTTTGAACCCATTTGTTAAAAATATAAAAATGCAACACTTGATTAGTGTGCACGAAGAGCTGATTGACATCAGGGAACATGGAAATTTAATAAGCTGAATTTCAACAAAATCCTTTGCATAATTGGAGGATGGGACTGAGAAATTAGTACCCTGATCCAGCCAGCATAGTGCACGTGCCTCTTTCCCTGAGCCCTGTGTATCCTGGAGGTGTAGTTTTCATTAAGACGGGCACCAAAACCAAGGATCAAAATAAGTGAGTCGTGGAATCCAAACTTTAGAGCTGGACCACAAAGGGTCAAGTCAAGATTCTTTTTTAAAAGAAGCACATTTGATCACATTACTCTCACTAAAAATATCTATACTAATAAAAGGGTAATATGGTAATTAGACCGGGAGATCTTCCGGACAAAGCCATTGGGACGGGGCCAAGGCAGAGGCAGTTAGGGGCGATCAGGCCAGGAGGGGAGGGCAGTTGGGGGTGATCAGGCTGGTGGGGGGGCAGTTGGGGGCAAACAGGCTGACGGGGGGCCAGTTGGGGGCGAGCAGGCTGGCAGGGGGGCAGTTGGGGGCAAGCAGGCTGGCAGGGGGGCAGTTGGGGGCAATCAGGTTGGCAAGGGGGGGCACTTGGGGGTGAGAAGGCAAGCAGGCAGAGTGGTAGGGCAAGCAGGCAGGCAGGCAGGTGAGCAGTTAGGAGCCAGCGGTCCCAGATTGCGAGAGGGATGTCCAACTGCCAGTTTAGGCCCGACGGGATTGGGCCTAAATTGGCAGTCGGACATCCCTCAAGGGGTCCCAGATTGGAGAGGGTGCAGGCCGGGCTGAGGGACCCCCCCCCCCCACCCCGTGCACGAATTTCGTGCATTGGGCCACTAGTTAACAAATAAAAGCCTAAACATGGCTTATTTTAAATGTATCCCACCTAACTGTACTCCTCGTTATACAGGTTTTATAATAAACATGATCTACTAACACAGTGTACATGTATAGAATTTGAAAATCAGACAAGATATATTGGGGAGGGGGGGGCTCTTTTTTTCCCCCCCACAATTAAAAGGTCTTGGAGATTCCTGCTCTGGAAGAAGGTGTGGCCGTGGGTCCTGACCTCTGGTTCTAAAGTCTTTTTTTTTGTCAGAGACTACAAACCGCCAGAGGGCAGGGTAGGAGTAAGCAGGTCCTTCTGTGGCTGCCAGATGGTGTGGAGACCTGCTGACTCCTAAGGCGGGGCCTATGGGTGGGATGTTCATGGGGGTCAAGAGCCAGCCGATTCCAGGACCTCCTGGGCCCTCCCAGGTCAGTGCACAGAGTGATAAGAAGGCACTTTTTTTGGAGTGGGAGGGTCCACCCTTCAAACCTCTGCTCCTTAAACATGAATGGCAGTGATACCTGAACTCTTCTCGATACATTTTTCATAGCATTGTATCTTCATTAAAATTTTATTCTATTAGCATTCTGAATCCAAACCACTAAGTACATAATTGCTAAAACATGTGTTAAGCGACGACATACGAAATGCCGGTTTTATCGTATTGTTAATTAACAGGAAAGTAGGATTAATACATTCATAGATCATTAGGAACACTCAGCTCTTCAGCGGGTGGGGGTGGTGGTCAGTGGCAACCCTGAGACTTTCCAGCAAGGGCAGACGTGCCCCGTGTGTCTCCCCCTCCGCCCCTCTGCAGGCTCCACCCGCATGTCTAGGAGGAACTCAAGAGGCAGGGATTCAAAGTCTGTTTTGCCCCAAGGAAATTATTCAAGGATCTGATGTCACTCAGTGCAGCCTGTTGGGAAGGGCAGATGTGGGAGGGTGTGGGTGGGAGGAAGAGAAAGAGAAGCACGTTCTTCTAAGGCAGAGCAGTGGGACTCCGTGGACCCTGGGGAGCTTTGAGCCTTGAGCCGGAGGATGTGGCTGGAACCCTAGCTGTGTATGTGGGGCATGCCATTAACCTCCCTGACCCTGTGCCTGCACCTGAGAACAGGAATAAAAACTGCTGACCTCCCAGGGCTGCCACGAGGATTAAATGAGATAATGCACGCTCCTGTTATCACCCCTGCACAAATCTGTGGTTTTCATGTAGGATTTTGTACCTAACATTGCTTGGAATAAGTGGGCTGCCAGCTGAGACTTGCAAATAATTTCAATATCAGTAAACATTGGCTGCAGTGGGATGGGCTCTAGCGGGGTCTGTCCCCAGGTGCCAAAGCCAAGCAATTGGGAAATGAATTTGGACTCACCTTGCTGTCATCTCCAATGGAAACCAGGTCACACGATCCCTAGGCCAGAGGGGTTTATTCAAATCTCTGCCCACCCCGTTCTAGGAATTACAGAGGTATCCAGGCATGAAATGGACTGACTGTCTTCCCAGCCATCCAAATTGCTTTAGCCGGGCCTATGATGGTGGTCCCAATTCTTCATGCTTAATGATGAACGGTCTGCCTGGCTGGGCGGCACAGGAGACCACAGCAGCCAGGGGTGAAGCAAGGGGGCAGGCAGGGCTACACCTGGGGTTTCCTGGAAGCTGGGGGTCAAGGCAAGTCCGGAAGTCAGAAGCCAGGGGTCGAGGTGAAGCCCAGGTCAGAAATATGAAAGCAGTCAGGAAAAGCAAACAGAGTCTGCCTCGGCCTCCATCCATAGACTTCACTTAGGGCAGGAGCCCTCCCCAGAGGGAGATGAGGGCAGGACCAAGGCAAACTGTGAGGGTGGTGATGAATGAGCTCACCTAGCTGGAGTCAGGGCACAAAAATCAAAGCTAAGGGAAAAACAAACAAACAAAAAAAACCATAAATGCAGACCAGCCTCTGCCAGGCCCAAGTGGAAAGAAAGAGAAATCACCTAGATGCATTTTTTTTTTCTGGAACATTCTTTCAAGTCCCTAGCTTGCTTAGTAAATGGAAGGTTTCCTGTGGTGAGGCCTTTGGACGTGTGGGTTATTATTTGTGGGTTGAGAATGAAAAGCATCTGGGCTTTGGGTTCAGACATGGGCTATAATATAATCCCAGTTCCACAACTGATCAGCCATGTGATATCCCTCTGTGCCTCAGTTTTCTTATCCATAAAATGGGGATAGCATTTTAGGATTATAGAGCCTTTTAAACAAGACAATGCACATGAAGCTCAGCATAGCTCCTGGCCCTAATCGGACACTGCAGCGCTTGAGCCCTCTGGAGATCTGTTTTTCTCACTCAGTTTGACGTGCTGCCTTGAGGTAATAGATTGACTGTGGGATGGTGGGAGCTCCAGAAAGAGGATGCTTTTAGCATCACCTTCCCCACTCACCAAATGGGGGCAGAGAGAGCTGGAGAGTCGCTGAGAGGGACTCGCCCAAGGCAGAAGGGTCCTCAGGATGGCTCGGCCTGATACCTGCCCAGAACAGTGGACACACCACAGGGCACACCTCCAGTCCAGGAAGGAAGGCCAGGTCTGGATCCCTACCAGGAGCCACCGCCCCCTCCTGCTATCAAACGCAAGGCCCAGCGTCCCCCAGTTCTCGGGGGAAGGCGGGCAGGGGACAGAGCGGCTTCTCCTGACTTGGGAATCACAGCGCGCAGACAGCCGTGTTGTGACCGTTCCGCCACTTGGCTGCAGAGACCCGCAACTTCAATTTATTTGTGTCTGGGGCCTTAAAGAACCTCAGCTGTCATCCCTCCCTTAGTTTATTACCAAATTTCTAAAATATTACATTCTTTATTATATCCAAATTTACTTTATTGCACTTGACAATACAGATAATCACATACCATATGCTCTAATGTTTTGAAACCAATGCATGTTGACAGCGGTTTTTATTCATGATGCATAATTCCATCCCGCGCTCACAATGAGCCCTCGGAGCACCCAGCCTCGTGTTAAGACTTTTGCCTAATAACAGATTAACAATACAGCAAGTTTCCGAGACACAATCTGTCCCCTGCCATTCTCTATTTACAACGGGAAAATGTACCTGCCCTGAAAAGATGGATTTATCGGAAAGAAGGAAAACACCCCTGCCACCACCCACCACCAGTCTCAGAGGGTTTATAATGATGTGTTATTGTTCCACGCTTATGAAACTTGATATTGAAAAGAGGGATTGGTCTTGTGCCAAGAAGCAAGGCAACTAATCACACCAGCCCACACTGCTGGCCCCTGAGAGCTGGAGGCACGAAACGCCCAGAGCTCTCATTAGGAGTCTCTCTTGTTTTGACTCTTGTTTTGCTACAAGCAAATATTTGTCACTCATCTACCTTGGTGAGACCCTCCCTCTCTCTCGTCCCCCGTCCTCATCCCCTGGGCATCCCTTCTGTTCCCAATTAGTCTCAAGCCTTCCTGGCAAAAGGCATACAGCTGGGAGTGAGTCCTACCCCAGCGTCCTGGCACCTCTCGTGCAGAGAGGCCAGGATGGCAGGAGCAGTCTGTGTGGCTCCTTCGGTGGAGCTCTGCATCCTACGGTGGCTGGAGCAAAGGGTGGATAATTGGAGGATGATCCTCCGGCTTTGCCGAGGGGCCCGGAACAAACAATGCCATTTCACGCGTACCCTAACTAAGAGCTTTCATTTGCTTCGGAGAAGCACTCAAACAACTGTAAACCCATTAGATCATGTCAGACGTTGTGGGGAAGAGCCTGGGCTGTCACCAGCAGAGAATCAACTCAGATTTATAGATCCTTAAAGCTTTAATATATAGATATCCGTCTTCCCCCGGCAGACAGACAAGGGGACCAGGGTAGCGGAGGAGGGGGGAGGACAGCCCACAGCTCGGCTGCAGACAGACTGGAGTTTCACAATCATTCTCCCTGATAATGGGATTTCTCCACAAGGGGAGGCGGAGAGAGCGAGGAAGGAAAGCCAGGCCTCTTACTTTGCTGAACACTTGGCTGTTTTTCCAAAGCTTTGCTGGGGCGTGGGTGGGAGGAGATGGTGTCATCAACACGCCTCTGGAGCACCAGTGACCGAGGAAGGGGCCAGAGTCAGACGGGGCAGAGCATGGCCACTCGCAAATGAGGCATCTCACTCCACTCACTGCTGTGCTCCGAGCAGCTTCAGTTATAACTCTTTTTCCTAAACAAAGCCGACTTCCCCTTTGGGCTGACGACTCCAAGAAAGGCTTTTTCTTTATTTCTTAATCATCTCTAGCAGGCAGGGACGCCTCCTACCATCTCACAGGATTTGAGCTGCCTTTTCCCTAGTTTTTGTTTCGTTCTTTCCCTTGTTTGTCTAGCACATATCAAGTATGGAGGTAACTAACTGGTCACTAAGCCAGGATTTACTAGAGAGACCAGAGCTAAGGGACATAATTTCACAAGGACTCCTCTGAGGTACCGTTGAGTGGTCTCTCTGGGTCTGGAACTGAGATGGTTTGGGCATGTCATCATTTGGCAAGACCCACTTGTGATGTGCGCAGTGACCAGACACTGGCCCCTGGCCTGTCGCGCCCACTGATCCTCAGAGGGGACAGCAAAGGCCGGCAAGGGCAGGAATCTGCTCCTGCTGGGGCTCTTTTTTGAAACAAATGACAAATTTCTGTGTCTTTGAAGGCTGGGAGGGAGGACTGCCCTGCTCATCTCTATGACTGATAAGCCAGAAGCTCTGCTGTACTTGGCAGAAGACAGGAGCAGGAGCTGGGACAGAGCACAGGCTCAGAGAGAGACCCTCGCTCTTCGCCCTACCCAGTGCCGCCCATCACTGTTGGGCCTGAACCCTGGGCCCTACAACATATCCAGCCTTTCCCTCCAGGATAGGCATCTCCCAGGACAGGCTGAGATGCCACTGGAGGCTCCGCAGGCGGCAGATGACCCAGAATAGCATTCTTCACCTGGGACTGGGGATTGGTTCAGCCACCTTTCCCCACGCCCTATCCCTCTGAAGTAGGACCATGCCCCATCCCTCTGAAGGAGGACCATGCCCCATCCCTCTGAAAGAGGACCATGCCCCATACCTCTGAAGGAGGACCATGCCCCATCCCTCTGAAGGAGGACCATCCCTCATTCCCCTGAAGGAGGACCACGTGCCATCCCTCTGAGGAAGCACCAGACCCCATCCCTGAGGGAGGATGTCCCTATCCAACAAGGCTGCTGCAGATGCATGAGGCCTTGCCTTCTGGTTCTTCGCTCCTGGTTTCCTGCCAGCCGGGAGGTATAATGCACCTACTTATTCTATTTCATTGGTTTGTAAAGGGACATAACCAAACCTTGATGGGGAAGGAAGCTGGCAGTGGCAGAGGCCTCAGCCTAGGCTGGGGAGGTGCCAGGAGTTAATGCCTCAGTCACCCGAGCTCCCTGAAGACCAGCAGCCCGGCTGGGCCAGGAGGGCTGAGAGGGCTGGGGAAGCACAGGTGGCAGGGGCAGAGCACCTCCTGACTGGTGTGCCTCCAGGATGAGCCATAACCCTTTCCCACCCGCCGGCTGCTTTTTAAAAAAATACATTTTATTGATTTTTTACAGAGAGGAAGGGAGAGGGATAGAGTTAGAAACATCGATGAGAGAGAAACATTGATCAGCTGCCTCCTGCACACTCCCTACTGGTATGTGCCCGCGACCAAGGTACATGCCCTTAACGGGAATCAAATCTGGGACCCTTGAGTCCGCAGGCCGACCTCTATCCACTGAGCCAAACCAGTTAGGGCTGCTGGCTGCTTTTTGTTGGGTCCTTGTCATTCTCATCACAACCACCACATTTATCTTGTATACGAGTCTTACTGGACCCTTTCATGGACATTACCTCTAATCCTCCCAACCTGCCCTGAGGCAGGTAGTATTATCCCAATTTAATAAGTAAGGGATCTGGTACCAAGTGCAGCCAGCTGCCATGGCCTCTCCTCATGGGAAGCTGAGCTGGGATACAGCCCAGGTCTGTCTGTCCCCAAAGCCGGGGCTTTCCTCTCCCTCAGCCCTCAGAAGGGCAGCCAGGATAAAGGGAGGGCTGGTGCTCACACTGCCCGGGATAAGTTGCACACAGGAGAGACTGAATGACGGCTCAGCTACCCTGGCCTGGGCTGCTCCGAGGGCCTGCAGTGACGGGGACAGATCCCTGGTCCCACGCTCATAGGTGGCACCACCTTGGGTGACTCATGCAACCTCTACAGCTCAGCTTCCTCATCAAGGCCTGAGATTCCAGTCTGCATTGTTCACTGCCGAATCCCCTATGCCTCGAACTCGCGCTCCATAAAATTTGTCAAAGAAATGAATTTGAAAAATGAAAATCCAGGTGACATCCCCCCTACCCATCTTATTAATGAGATAACACAGAACACTTTGCACAGAGCAAGGCACATACCCAGGGGTCGATGAGCAGAAGTTCCTGGTTATTATGAATACTACATGCTTTTATTTTAATACTTGGATTGCTTCACAAGGTCATGATAACGATCAATGAGTCTGTGAAGTACAAATGTAAGTGGTAGTTTTACAATAACTAGTAACCAATGCCCAATGGTAAGGGCAGACACTGATACGTGGTCAGGTTAGTACGGCAAAGGCCAGCCCAGAGGCGCCCGGGAGGCTGCCTGGCATCTCACAGGGTGTGTGCCTCCAGCACTGAGGAGGGGGAGCACTGCCCATGCTCTGTCCCAGGTCACTGTGCCCATCTGGGATGCTTGGGCTGAGCTTCTGGGCACGTCCACACTGGCAGGACAATTCCTGTCCCACTGCACAGCTCACCAAACGCCCCTAAGTTACAGCCTCCTGCGCCAGCTCTCTGCTCAGCTTAGTTAAAAATAGCGTTTACAACAGAAACCTCAATCCAGGCTCCTCTAAATCGGGGCGGCAGGGGGAGGTGCTGCCCAGTGTGGCGCCGAGCTGACGTGCGGTGGGGGGGCGGGGTGGCAGCCTCCAGCAGAAATGCCAGCTCTGGGCAAGGAGGGCTCTCTACTTAGAGGGTCCCGCATTCCCGTCCAAGTGCCAGCTCTTCTGATTCAGGCAATATTGGGTCAGCACCTGCTCGTGTACCAGGAGGGACCAGGGCTGACTCAGCCACGCTCAAGGTGACAGAACGGACCCAGACCATCCAGGACAGAAAAATTCTAACTCAGGAAAGATTTCCTTAAGGAAGAAGGTCAACAGATTGGTCTTTTAAAAACCAATTCCAAGGCTGGGTCTCCCCAAAACTGGTTGCCAGCCGTGGGCTCCGGAGCTCTGAAAAGTCTCTAATCCAGAGGCTTCCATGCTCATCCTCACCTTTTCCAGGTCGCCGGTGCCAAATACCTTCTTGCTTAGTAAACCAACATTTCCAGAACAGGGTGAAGCTCAAAATAATTCTCACAGTTAAGACTCACTGGGACCTAAATAGCTTTGCTGATTAAACCCCTGGATCCTCAGCCGAACCTGTGATTCTTCTCCTCAGTGATGCCAAGTCCTTTCCTGCTCCCCACAAGCCCAGGCCCGAGGCCCGATGCTGCTGTGCACCCCTTAGGGTCACCCACCCTGCACTGGCCAGAAGCCCCGGGTCTCCTCTGTGGAATAGCTGGTCAGCTTTGCGGCTCACACTACACCCACCATTACTTTTCCTAACGACACAGCACCCTTCTTTCTTTGGGAATCTGGAAAGCAAGGGCAGAGGAGGGGTCGAGGTGTCACGGGGGAACATGGGCACTTGGGACACTCTCCTGATTTCGGGGGCTAGAGGCACATGGCCAGCTGTAGAAGGTACTGTCTTTCCCATTAGGTGTGAGCCGCTCACCTGCGGCTGGAAGCAGAAAGAAAAAGAACCAATGAGTGTCAGGATTTGCTCTCAATGTGCCATTATTCTAATCACTGTTATTATTTTAACCACTGTCTTCTCAAAGCCACTGCCACAGGTTACTTCACTTTATCCGCACACTGTTTAATGAAGGGTCTCAAAAGGGATTAGCTTTCCCATTAGAATCCAAGAGAACACTAAGGCACAGACGGGTGAGCCCTGACATTGGCCACACTGTGAATCAAATGACAAGGACAAGAGGAGGCGTTCCCGGTCTTGCTGGCCAGATACCCACTGTCCAAAGGCATCTGAGGAAAAGGTGAGGCCAGAAACAGGCCGCCCGGGCCTGGGTGGTAGGGCCACCTCCCCTCAGCCTTGTGTCCCCTCTCCCTGTCGCTGTCAGGCCACTCAGCCTGGGATTCGAAAGAGAAGGTTTAACAAGCTGCAAAAGCTGGTGGTGGATTGAATCCCATTGCCGGGGGCGGCCCGTCCCTCCTCCTCCTCGATGGTGACAGGCAGTAAAAGGTTAGTGGCAGGCTTCCTGCTGCTGGTTCCTTGGAGCTAAATGATAAAATGTCAGGGCTGGGAGAAAGCTGGATTCCTAGTTAGAGCCACCACAGTTCCAGAAATGAAACACTGCTCAGCACCCTGCCCTCCTGCTCAAACGCTCTGAGCTCGACCCAATACATCATGGAGGCAGCCAATTACAGCTGATTGTGCTTCTGCCCCGTCTTCACCAGCGAGAGAGCCAGCCGCCAGCCACCACAGGTGGAGGCCCCGGACCCACCCTGCGGCCCACGCTTCACCCTAATCTGCGGGAGAGAGACTGTAATTGCTGCCCTGACCAGCCGTCCTCGCCGGTCCCAGAAATCCCCGGGAGGAAAGCTAGACCAGGCAAGTCTTATCCACCTGCCCACCAGGCTGGGCTGTGGGAACCCCCACCATATGTACAGTTCGCATCCCAAGCTCCCAACTCCGGTGGCCTGGACATGCCCATGTGAGCAAAAGCACTGGTGCCTACGCCGGGTTCCCCTCTTTGTCTGAAATAGGTCATTTTGGGTGCTCGTTTTCTTGATAAACATTCTGAACAAGCATCATGGTCTCATCACTGAGAGCACAGGAATCTATGCCCAGTTCAACGGCATCTCCAGGACCCGGGACCAGGACGAAGGGGAGGGCTGCAGAGAGGGCTGAACTGGGTCTCCAGCACCAGCCACTTTACCAGCTGGTGGGGCCCCCCATTCTAGTCACAGCTCCCATGCTGCTGCAAAGCCCTGGAGAGCCCAGAAATGACGAGGCACAGACTCAGAGCCCATCGTAACTACTCCCCCAGGAAAAGCCACTGGTCACCGTCTGGAGAACTTCTCTCCTTACACGGGCACTGCTTTGACTGCAGCGAGTCTCAGCCCCGGCCACACCTCCCAGTCACTCGGAGCTTTAAACTCCCTGTGTGCAGGCCCGCCCTCAGACACTTGGATTTACTTGGTCCGAGGTGGGGCCTGGGAATTGGTATGCTCCCAGAGCTCGCCAGCTGATTCTAATTCTAATGTGATTTACAGCGCACACACACATTTTATAGTTTTCCTCATGTAATATTATGTCATAAGCATTTCCACATGTCATTTAAAAACTCTCTGTAAACATCACTTTAATGGATGTGTGATAATCCATCAGACGAACGTCCCACAATTTCCTTTCAGTGTGTTCACTCAGTAAGTGTTCTGAGTGCGTGTCAGCAAGGGGCTGGGTCCAGACTGAAGCCGCCCCCAACTCTCCAGACAGGCCCATTGCACACCCCTCCCCACCTGGCTCTGCAGAGCGAGCTGGGCTCCCAGGGGCTGGCCACCCTGCATAGCCACGGGGGGCCCTGGACTGCACCCTCGGATTCTTTACCAGCCGGGTAACTTGTGCCAGCTTACTTTGGTTCCAGGGGAGGACGCACCCAGGGGCCCTGAATGCAGGTGTGTGAGGCATGGAGTTTAGGACAGTCACCACCTCAGCAGGCATTTTGAATCTTTTCATATAAGACCGGACATTGGTCAGGAACTGATTCTACGCCTGTTTCTCTGGCTGCTTCCTCCACGGAGCCTCTTGAAAAACCTGCATGTCTCCAGAAACAGGTGTCTTGTTGGCCCAGGCGCGCAAGAAGCCTTGTTTTGGGGCTTCAGGCTCAGTCCTCCCAGGTAAATTCTGAGATGGATCAGGTCCTGGATGAGGAGGGGTCACGGCCCCTTACACAGCCAGGATATCCGGCTTTTCGAGGATCCACCAGCAAGACAGCAGAGATGCTCTCCAGCCTCGCCCTCCAGATGTTCCAGGAAGGAGCAAACACCTGGCAAGAAGCTGGGGCCTACTTGCAGTTCCAAGCTACTAGTTCCCCAGCAGGGGACTCTCAGGCTAGGCCCCTCCGCTTCTCTCTCTGGGAACATCTGGCAAGTAGGTGATTAGAAGCACATGCTAACAGTTACTAACACACTTTCCAGTGAAATCTAAGCTCAGTCCCAGGAGCCCTATCTTCCCTCCTCTCTCTAATCCGCCATCCCACCCCACTCACCTCCCCGTCCTAGCTGTGCTGAGCTTTACTGCAAAACAGATGTTGCACCTGACCCACGATCTCCCAGGCACGTGGCCAATTTTTTTTTTTTAAAGAGGCTGCAACATGAAATAGTCTTCCCAAGTCCAAGATAGCTCAGTAAATTCTGTGCCCCCGACCCCCACCCCCTTCGGCCTCCGTTACCAGCCAGGCCAGGTGTGCTCACTTCCAGCTCCCAGCCTCTCCTCTCACCAATAAACACCATCACAGCTCCCTGCCTCCCGGAGGCCAGCCCTGGCGTAAAGCGTGTCATTCCCACTCAGCAGGCATTACAGTAACCAGGCCCCACTACTCCCCTGGGGTTGAGAGTTCAGGTCAAGTTTAACGTGAAGGAATGTGCTGAAAGGACCCTCCCGGAGTAGGATCACTGGTTTCCAGCAAGCCAGGTTGCATTCGAAGGCGTCTATCAGGGAAAAGTACCAACAGGAGGGAGGTTAGAGGCTGGAGCTAGATGTTAATTGTTAGGAGGTGAGCCATTAAAAGCTGCTAAGAGAGTTCTAGAAACAGAATGATTTAACCCTCTCCAGCATGAGGCCCTTGGTAGCCTGCCTCCTATGGGCTTCATATCCTAAAGGCAAGATTTGGGGGCTGGGAAAAGTCCTCCTGTACTTACAGCCACCGGATTATCCCAACCTTGGATCACTGTCTTGCATCCTGTCCCCACATTATAGATCATCCTGACTCAACCCCGAAAGTCCAAAAGAATAAGAACATGATTAAATAATAATAAAGCAGAAAAAAAATCTGAAGCGCACGTTTTTTCCCACCCAGTGGCCCTCTGGGAACTGGGGCCTCCCAGGACAGGTGAGGGGTGAAGGGGAGATGACGACGAACTCTCCCTCACCAGAGCAGGGACCTCACAGGGCTCTCTGCACCCAGCCCCCGTCCAGGTACCCTGCCTTTCTTTCTTTTTCTTTTTTTAAATATATTTTATTGATTTTTTACAGAGAGGAAGGAAGAGTGATAGATAGTCAGAAACATCGATGAGAGAGAAACATCGATCAGCTGCCTCTTGCACACCTCCTACTGGGGATGTGCCCGCAACCAAGTTACATGCCCTTGACCGGAATCGAACCTGGGACCTTTCAGTCCGTAGGCTGACGCTCTATCCACTGAGCCAAACCGGTTTTGGCTACCCTGCCTTTCTTTCAATCTGTCCTCCCAGCACAGGAATGTCCAGGGAACATAGGCTTTGGAGTTAGATCAACTCAGATGGCAATCTCAGAGCCAGCACTCACAGGAGAGCCTCGCATCTCCTTGTGCCTGAGCATCTTTATCTGTGAAACCCGGTGGTAACACTTCTCTTACGAGGTCACAGGAAGGATTTAGGAAAGGCATTTACTGCAATGCTGGGCACACGTTACAGTGCCCAAGACCACATCCGTGTCCCCACTTCCCTTCCTATAGTCTGTGGGAGACAACAGGGGGAGGCCGCGCTGCAGAGGGACAAGTTCGTCCCACCCTTTCCTGATCTCAGAAAGTGGGTCGTCCCTGAAGCACTGGCTTCATCCACAGGAAAGACACCGCTTCCTAGCGGCTCGGCAGGCTGCGTGAGGAGCCCTGCCATCCTGGTGCCTCCCTGGCACAGGGAGACAGGGGACTGGCGGTCGCTGGTTAACTGCCGGTTAAGGCAGCTGCACTTTACAGTAACCCAGCATGGACAATATTATGAATGACACTCGCAAGCTGCCAGCCCGGGGACTCATTACAGTCAAGGTACAACACGGCAGCCTGCCAAGCCCCCGGCTTTCACACTCGCTATGCCAGAACATCCACACACAATTTAATTGCATTATAATTTCAAAAGTGCTTTTCAAACTGGAAAAAGGCATTCACTGATTAACCAGCGAAGAGCAAAATTGTTTATGAAATTGAATACAAAAAGCTACAGAAATGTAATTGGGTCGTTCTAGCACCTAATTTTCAAGCCATTTTCCCCACTTATTTAATCACAAGATACAAAAGGAGCGACTGAATTGACTTCATACTAATTAGATTACACCCTGCGATACTCCGGGCCTATATTCCAACTGGTTGATAGCAGTGTTTTAAGAGAGAACAAAAATGTCGCAGCAGCGTGGTGGGACGGGACGGATGGCTCTGAGCAGACCCTTCGTCCGTTTGTAATGAGCATTTGCTCCCCAGACCTCACCAGCTCCCTGCCACATGTCCATGTCCCTTTTAGTAACCCTGCCATCTCCCCAGGGGCACAGCTGTACCAGAGGTGGGCAGAGAGAGCCCCGGGCGCCTCTCCTGATTGGCTGCTCCAAGCGCTCAGTGTGCTTCTGAACACTTCCTCTCTTGCTTCACACACTGACGGGTGGCCCCACCTGCCAGCTGCTGGCCTCACGCACAGGCTGCCTCCCGATCTTCCCTCCCTTCTGCCCTGAGCTTTGGGAGCAGGGCCGCATCCTCACTCCCTCAGTTACTGAGGGAAACAAACCATTTCCCCTTGGAAGGCGGAGCTGTGCTGCCTTCCGAGCATGCAGGCCGGAGAGGAGGTGCCCTGCACAGGTGAGCGCAGCGGCCGCCCTGCACGGCCCTGGGCTCTGCGTCCGGCTCCGGAGCACAGGCTCCCTCACGCCTCTCTGGAGACCTTCGTCTCTTGATAGATGGTACAGCCTTCTCATGGCTTTTTAAGCTCATTTTAAATTTTATTAGGAGCAACATAATTTATTATATAATCAAATGTAAAACGTACATTATCAAGATATCTCAGCACTTCACAGACCATTTAATCAAGATATCTGGGGCCGTGCCAGGAGGAATTAACTTAGCGAAGCCTCAAGTACTATTGCTCTGTTCCGCCGGCTCAGTCTCCGCGTGGAAGACGGGTCCTGCTCCCCGGGAAGGAGAGCTCTTCCTGTAAGGACGAGCAGTACACAAGCTCTGGGTGTGAGGGTCCCCGTGACACTTCCTAACTTCTCCAAACAAGGAGAAAACCCAGGAGGCCCTCCACTGCGAACCCTATCTGCCGATGTTAGCTCCGCACGCAGTCCCCAATTTCTCTAGTCAGTGAGGATATCTTTGGGGATCTGCCCTAATGCCTCAGCATACGCAGGCAGCTGAGAGATGAAAAGGGGTTTTCACTTCTGTTCGCTCATCCTGAATTGCTATTCTCCCTGGGAAAGTACACAGATGTGATGGAGGAGGCAATAGAGGTATCTTGCGACTACAGCCAATTTTCACCAAACCCAGGGAGCCAGAGAGAGAGGAGTGGGACAAGAAGGGGACACTGGCCTGAGACGCCGTCCCCTCCTCCCCTTTCGAAACCAAGGTAGATGCAGCATCAGCTGCTCCTCGAAGCTGCTCAAATGAAGCCATTCCATCCGTAACTGTACACTGCGCCTGCCACGTGCCAGGCACGGTGCTGGTCCCGGGGATATAATAAAATATCCCTGTCTTCAAAGAAATCCCTGCCCTTAGGAGAAGGATGGGCGGATATCCCAACACAAAACCGCCAAGGCTCTAATGGCGGTGGGACAAAAGGAAAGATGACTGCCTGCGGGATCGCAAGAAGGCTTCCTGGCAGGTGTTGCTGTCTGTCTGTCCACCGTCCCAGTGGACACCTGCATGGGGAGAAGAAGCTTCCAGGCACCAACGGGAGGAGAAATGCATTCTAGGTGAGGGTAAGGGCAAGTGCAGTCAGGCTGGACTGCGGGAGCGTGGTGTGTTGGGAACCAGCAGGTAGGACAATGGGGCTCAACATCCAGGGAGTGGGACAAGGTGAGGTTGGGAAGACTGGTCGGACTTGAGAAGCCTGGACAGCCGTGTTAACACATTCACCCTATCCTCCAGAAAATGGGAACTCCACATGACCTCCTCCTTCTCCAGAAATGCAATCCTACAAGATACCCTAAGAGGCAGAGCAGGGCAGCATCTATCGGAGGGGAACTCTACACGGATTAAGTCAGGCAACCGATGCCAGGCACCTCGGGCGGCATCCAAGGTGCTCCATCCGTTGTTAATGAAGGAAGTGAGACAAGGCACACAGGCAGAGCGTGGCTGATGACCCAGAGTCACGCTGGCACCAGGAGGTACTTGCTCGTCGGGCAGAAGGCTGTCTGTCAGTGCGGGTGAGCAGCCAGGAGTGCAGCGGGGGTGCGTGACGCTATCACTCAGTCCCACCGTGTACTCGCACCATTTATAGAACGAATGAACAAATAACATGCACACAATTCAGCACTAATCACATACTGATGGAGACTCTTAGCCCTTGAGGCGAGGACCACACTTTATAGCGCTCCACGCCTCACTGGGCACAGGCTACAAGCTCCCATCAGGGCAGAGGCCCCGGCAGTGTGGTCCCCAGAATCCCTCCCAGGAATCAGGGTGCAACACAGACTTTCAGCGCCCACAGGAGGGTCCACACTCAGGTCTCTGTCACCACCATCAATACCACCAGGAGGTATTGGACCCACTGAGGCCCAGAAACAACAAAGGATGTAAGCCAAAGCCAACCCAACCAATGACAAGACATGGTAGAAGTCATGACACCTGTCACAGGTGACCTTCTAGGCCATCCTTGGCCAACGACCACAAGTACGTTAGCTCCTGGGCAATTCTTACTTAATAACTGCTCTGCTCCAACCCAGGCATCGGTGCCCCGTTCCAGAAAGGGGCCCACAAACCCACTGCACATGCCCTACACAGGCAGGGAGGCCGGCAGCCAGGGACACAGGGTCTTTGTGTCTTAAGCACAAGGGATCGGCTGTACAGGGAGAAATATGCACAGGGGTCCTGGCCATAAAGGGCGTCCTATTCGTCTGGCTGTACTCCGGCAATGTGACACGCCTTGGAGGCGGCGCCCAGGCCTATTCTGGCTCAGGTGGGCTGATCCAGGCCAACGATGGGATCTTTGCAAACTCCTAACCACAGCATCTCTGGGGAGGGTGGCAGGCCTGGGGGCTAGGAGGTGTGGGATGAAAGGAAAAGGAAAAACCTCCATTTGGGGGACGGGGCCATCTGCACACAGAGGCCTATGTATGTGTGTGTGTCCACTAACGTGTCTGTTATTGATACGTTAAATTCTGGAAGCCATAGTTCACACGAGGAAGGATGGAGACTTCCTGACGTGGTGGAGCTGTAGTCAATGCCACACTATTCATGAAAGCAGACAGTGCAGGCGAAGGAAAAGGTACTGGAGCCCTAAGCTCACTTCCTGGCTTTGCTGCTGCCTGGCCTGGGGTCTGGGGCAAGTGGCCCAGCTGCTCTCAGCTTCTCCCATCTGGAAGAGGGGTTCTTGCCTCACAGGGCTGTGTGGTACCCGGCCAGTCACTGTCTGTGAGATGCCCGGCATAGTGTAACGGTCCCCACATGTGGGGCTGGAAAGGAACAACTTTCCATGGGAACCAGCAGGAGGAACAATTAATTAACTCACTAAAGAGAACAGCCTCCGAGGCCTGCAGCCATTGGTATGAAAACACTGAGTGTGCAATTCTCAAAGCAAGGCATGCCTATCCATCAGTGCAGGCCCGGAGCACCTGATTTGTTAGCCACTGGTTTGCCTGACAGCGTCGGAAGTGCCTGCATTTCTTTACCTTGGTGAAATAAGAACAGGTATATTATTTTCCCCAATACAATATTTTTAAAAGATGGCTCTCCTCCACTCTCCGGAAGACTGGCTGACATTTGCATCAGTGGGTGCCTTCTACTGAAGAGCTAATGTCACTGTCACGGGCTGTTGACAGCACAGATCTAAGGAAGGATCGCATCACCAGCTCCGTGCTTCCAACCACCTAGAAGAGAGATCCTTGGTTCCAGGCCCAGGCAAAACCAGCAAGGACATGTGGCATCCCCTCGGCCAGTGTCCAGGGTGGGCTGGCTGGGGACCAGAAAGTGATGCCTTCTGTGAATGGAATAATGGAAGAATGCCCCCTCTGCTTATAAAAGACCCATAAGAAGAGGAATCTGGAGGCGGGGGGTTAGATAGGGTGTGACCTCCAACCTCAGATGTCTCTAGACCACACAGCTCCTAGGACAGGATCTATTTGTAACAGTGCTGGAATGTCCAAGTACTTGGCATACAACAGGGGCTCAATCGTTGTTGGATAGATGGAAAGTAAGAAATGACATTTGTTGGATATTCCTATTTATTAGGCTCTTGATGTATGCATCCTCACTTAATCTACAGCCATCACCATCTGAAGTACTGGTGTCTCCATTTCACAGATGAAGAAAGTGAGGCTCAGAGAGGTTAAGAAGCTTATACAGATAGTGAGTGGAAAGAACCACTTTGAACTGGACACCAGGCCTGTTGGATTCCAACGCTGCAAATTCAGATATTGAGTGAACCTATCCTCTCTGGCCATCAGCTTCCTTATCTACAAAATGAGGTACTGCCACAAGCTGGTGCCTGGGAGGGCACCTTCCAGGCCTCTGAAATCCTAACTAAGCCTGCAGGCTGCCCCCCTCCCTGGACAATGGGCCCAGGCTGTGACCCAGGCTTCCACCTCCTGAGGGCCAGGCTATGGACTGCCTACCTCTCTGTCTGCCCTGCAGCTTCCCACCTCACAGCACAGCCTCCTACAGAGACAGGCCCAAGATTTTGCACTGCCTCTTGTCTGCAGCCTGGGTGAAAGCTGGAGGCAGGGGGAGGGGGGGGAGTGGGTGAAGGTGAGAGAGAGTCTGAGACCCACCAGTTTAGATTCATGTGGGATTTCTCAGAATCAACTGCACAGAGATGGATGTGCTGGGGACGGACAACAGTAAGACTGGTGAGTGAGAGCAGAGACGTGGGTGCCATCTGGGGCCTGTCCGGGAGACAGGCCTTAAGGAACCGAGCATGGGCAAAGCAGATATACTGTTTTTTGTTTTTTTAATAAGGCAGCTGGAAAGAACATCAAATGCTTCACCCAATGCCTGGCAGAGCCTCCTCCGAAGCGCCTGCCCCACTCCTGCTGGCACCTGTGGTTTTTCCTGGGTAGTGGAGTCTTTGCATCATCGCTCAAGGACAGACAGTGGAGGAACCAGAGAGTTCCATACTTGACTCGCTAGACGTGCACATCAGCCTGGGCAGGGCGTTCTCATTAGAGGCCGTTTGTGTCATCAGTGAGGTGGGCCCTGCTATGTCCATCCCCACCCAGCAGGGCAGCAGCTCCTGTGTGGCCAAGAGAGCCGTGGTGGGCTCTCCACCCTCCCACATCTTGGCTCCCACCACACTTCTAGGGGTAACACTGGCTTGCCTCCTTCCCTAGGAGGCAGGAGTGACAGCTAGCTACCCATTTTGCAGAGAAGAGGCTGAGGCTCAGAGAGGTTGTGCAACCCGCCTAAGGCCACTCAGTGGGCAGGGGATTAGATGCTGGGATTTCTAAAGCCGGGCAGTCTGATATCAGAGTGCTTGCTTTCCAGTCACTCTTCTCTGCAAACACGTCATTTGGAGGGGTGGGAGGAAGCGGTACTCAGAGAAGGGTTTTGGACACCGTCCACGAAGCAGACTGTGCAAATCCTCGTAAATCCCCATGACATTTGGCATAAGTCCTTCCCACCCCCTCCCTCCAGGGTTCGGTGGAGGGGCACAGGACATAGAGAGTCTCCCCACCACACACCCCAAAAATATTTTTAAAAAGCAACCCTCCCCCACCCCCTTACTATTGAGAGAAGCCAGCTGGCAGGGCAAGTTAGGAAGATGTCATTACGCAATGAACCGCTTCCAAGTACTGGAATAGCTTCTCACGTTTGCTACTGTATCGGGAGATACCAAGCAGCAATTCTAAACTGTCTCCTTCACGGCCCATCTCTAGTCTTCCAGACTCACATGTGTTTCTACTTTAAAACCTGTTAACATAGTATGTTCAGAGCGCAAAGCCAGATGGCCGGGGGCCCTCAGAAAACCTGCTTGGCATTTTGCAGAACTGCTTTTACGACTCCGCCTTCCCGTCTTCCCACTGACGGACTGTGGCTGAGGAATCACATTGAAAAGGCGGACTGGTCCAGACCCGGTCCCTGCTCCTGCTTCATGAAGCCTCTGCATGGATGGGGGACAGTCTGGGGAGACGCTCACCACCGGCCACAGCAGCCAAACTCTCTCTAGCCACCCAGCTGCCTTGGCACCAAGCAGAAGCTGAGGGGTGTTGCTGAGGGGCAGAGTGGGGACAGGCACACGCCGGCTGTAGGCTGTCACCAGTGCAGCTGGTCCCACGTGGTCCCTTCAAGGTCCCTCAGGCCTGGGCCTGCCTACCAGTGGCTCTGGGACCTCACCTATATACCACCAGGGTCTGTGTGGCTAGGGCTATGGGCAGAGAAGCTGGGTTGCAATGGGGCCGCCGCAGGGCTGGGCAGATGAGCTGAGGGGAAGCCACCTCACAGTCCAGGAGAAAGGGGTGGGGCAGGAGAGGAGGGAAAGGGTTCCAGGGAAAATCCATCGGGACTGTCATCTTTTCCCCGCCATCCTTCCCGCTGCCTTAGCCTTAATTTTCCAAACACTGTCCTCATGAGGCTGTGTTTCGGCTCAAACTTCCCTCCACTGTGCAGCAGGCTGGGTCTCCCCGGGTGCTGGGCAGAGCAAATATCCCATTTCCTGGTCCTGTCGATGAACATGTCTGTTTTAGACAGGAAGTTATGTGGTGCCGTTGTGGACTGGGCACGAATGAGAACGGCGTCTAAGAGCCTCTGCGTTTGTGATGCAGGTGAGCCACGCCAAGAAGAGCCTGGAAGGTTCTGACTCAGGAACTCCGGAGAGGCGGCACCCGGCAGGCTGGCCCGCGCCCTCAGGTTAGTGCCGGTGGACGGCCTGGTTGGGGACAGGCCAGTGATGTACACAGTGGTTTTCTATTACGCCACCAGGAAAGATGCGTCTCCAAAAGCAGACAGTAAGGAGGCAGCCCAGGCCAGTTCCCCATCACCGTGGAACAGGCTGGGTCTCCCCAGGGTCCTGGGGGTCCCCAAGAATTCCAAGTCTTTGGGGAGACACCAACACTCCCGTCCCAAAATTCCTCCAGGGTGTGGGGCCCCAATAACAGCCCAAAGAGGGAACCGACTATCTTTGCTTTTTGTTGGAAAGACTATTTATAGCTCCGGATCTTAACTGCCTTTTAAAAAAGGCTTTTTTGGGGCCATTTTTAGAGCCCATCTTCCTTCGGCTGGCTGCCTGGGGACTGGAAATGGCAGAGCTGAATAGGTGTAATTATAGAGGCCTCCTAACACGCCGAGACCATAACTGCGAGGAGTTTCTCTTCGTCATCTAAGCACGCCCTTTCCCCCAGAGACTTTATTTAAATATTTTGTCAGCGCCCCACGCCAGCAGCAGGCAAGCTCCATGCCGAGCGCTCTCGGAAAACAGGAGGGGGCGATTATGAGAAATGCCACTCCTTTCTCCTCCTTCTTAGCAAAATAAGTCATAAGCAAAAAAGGGTGTGGGGGGACTGAGTTAGCTGCGGTCCCAGGGCCAGGACAGCTGGGAGATGGCACTTTCTGGAACGCCGTCAATCCGCTGACTTAGCTGCCTTGGTTATGGCCTTGAACATTTAGAAGAAATATTCAGCGCCCAGGAAAACAGCTCTGCTGTTTCACCCCATTAACTCCAACCAAAATTGGGGCTGCTTCTCTCTCGTCAACGGCATTTCGGAAATCAGGGACTCCACACTCCCAAGAGACACTCGGGGTCTCCCCAGTTCCCTTTCCAGGCAGGCAGTGGCTGCAGAGGCACGTATGCACAGCAACCCTCGCGGTGGGAAGGAGCACGGGATCACCCCTGCCTGGGGTTTTGGGGGACCAGCCGGTATCACATTGAGTCTGTCCTTAGCCCCACACTCTCCCGGGCAGGGTCTCCTTTGGTCAACCAGACCTCACAGAGTCTCAGGGACAGAAAGTGACTTAGAAATGGGCTGGGTGGTGCTGGCATTACTGAACTCATTCTAAACACATCATGAATCAGAGTCAGGAGCTGGAGGGAAATAGGATTTGGGGCCAAGGGCAGAGCCTTAGAAAAGCTTCCAGCTTCTGAGGACTCCTTATTTTTTTCAGGGACACTCTGGTCTCATCTTGTCTGGGCAAAGGTGGCGTGACACAGTTCACCGGAAACAGGGAGGAATACACTGGGCAGGCACCTCTTCCTCCCTCTCTCTCGAGAAATCCTCCCAAGGAAGCATGGTTCCCTGTGCTCTCCCCTCCCCCCCCCCCCCATCCCCTGCAACGACCCACTAGGGCAGCCCCACTCAGGCGGAGCTCTCCCATGGCCGGGTCCAAGTAAGAGGTGGCGTGAGGTGGAGCTCTGGTGCGCCACCTGCCACCCCTGTGGCTCACTTCTCAAGAAGTCCACTCCTCAGGCGGGGCCAAGGGGTGCTATTTATTTATGGGGCACCTTCACTCTCCCAATTGTGGGGTCCATACTCCGTCCACTGAACCCTCCTGGACACGTCTCTCCACCATTTTAAGCATTAGTCTCTCCATCGGAGACACAGGGAAATCAAGCATGCCATATGCCAACTCTAGAAGGTGCCCTTGACAAGGAACACTACTGAACACCAACTAAGTGTTAGACTCTGTACTACTATTAACTTGGGAGGGTAAATGTAGAAGCTAATTTAATTTTCTGCCATTATAGTATAGCACTGTTCGGAGGAATTCCAGCTATCAAAATTGAACAGGTGAAAGTACTTTGTAGATGATAAAACACATTAAAGACAGAAGTAAAGGAATCAAGGAAGCTCCTAAAATAAAGGCATGAACCACTGAACCACTCACAGTGACACACACCTCTCAATACCTTTTCTCCCAGTAGTGAGCCAATCTGTCCACTGGGAGATGGATCGATCACGACCTTTGCCCCCAGAAGGCCAGGTGGGTTCTGAGTCCAGGAACCAGGAGGCTGTGCTGGTCCAGGTCACCCTGACCTCCCTCCCGATGCCAGGACAGATGTGTTCTGCTTCACTGCCCACAGCCCTCATCTGTCCACCTCAAGGAAGATGTATCCTTGCTCTTTTAACCGATGCCTCAGGGAAATAATTAGATGTCACTACTCCAACACTATGTTACAACTTGCCTGCACATCCGGGAGGAAGGGGAAATGAGTTACGGCGAACAAACCAAGCTAAATACAGCTGGTAATTGAAAAAGCGGCCAAGGAAATCAGGAGGGGAAAAGCAAGCCACTCAGTCCTAAGCAGATTATCAATCATTTCCTTTCAGGGCAAGCTCCATTGCAACTTAATCAATGGCTATTGCTTCCCAAATTCAATAAGAAAACTGATACTTTGGGGAGGAAGGAGGGGAAAAAAAGTTCAGTGTTTACCATCACATTCTTGATGGGTACTGGATAACATTCCACGTGCAACTGCAAGTTTATTGGCATAAAAGAAATGTACAAGTAATAAACTCAGATAACGTATTACCATTACGACCAAGGAGGTACGTGTCTAAGGCATGATCCCCAGGACCCACTGGAGGGACCCTGAGTTTAACAGTCACAGCAGGAAGGGTGGCTCCGAGGGTGGTGGGAGCTGGTCCAGCAGCGGGGGGGGGGGGGGGGGGGGGGGAGGGGGGGAGAGGGGGTTGGTGAGATTTTGGGATGGGGGGGCGGGCTTGAGGAGGGTAGTTGTGTGACCTTGGGACTTCCAAGGTCCTAAGTCACTTGATCTCTAATGGCTGTGGTATCTGCTGCCATAGCAACCTGTTGAGGATAAACATACTCACTTCTCTAGTTAATAAACAGGTACCAAGTACTTGTGTCCCAGGTACTGGGGACACCAAGAGGGACAGAACCTGGTCTCCTCCTGGAAATGTCCTTCTAGTTATAGGGGGTGAGGGTGGGGGGAAGCCAAGGATGACAGAGGAATTTGCAGAGGGGTTGGGAGGGAAGAAGGGGCACCCACCTAAACTGGGTTGGGCCCAGGCAGAGTCCTGGGGGCCCTCAGGAGTTTAATATGTGCAAAAGCTGAGAGCGACCCTGGTGGTCAAGAAGCTGCAGGAGCACAGGACACACTAAACAGGGGAGTGGAGGGGCAGGCAAGGCTCAGTCAAGCAAGGCCCTGGAGGCTGCATAAGGCGCTTGGCTGGGAAACTGTCCAACTTGGCACAACCAGGATCACTGTCCAGAAGATCCCTCTGAATGGGTGAGAGAGATGGTGGGCCTGAGGCAGAAGTCCCCTGAGAGTCGCTGCAGGTGGCAGGGAGAGAGGTGACCAGTTCATGTAGCCAGCATGGCAGTGGATACAGAGGACAGGGCAATCCAGAGGTGGATGCACAGAGATTGGCCAGATGTGGTGGGAGGCGGAATCCAGGATTAAGCCTCAGGGTGGCTTGAGCATCTGGGCACTGTTACTCAGGAGGGGGTGGTCAGTGGGGCAGCCTGGGCATCTCAGCCGAGCAACCCTGCCTCCCCACACCGCCCTGCTTCTCACTCACAGCCCCTGAGAGTTAAACACACACGAGGAGCGTAAGCTTCTCCATGGAGTTCAGCATAGTGCCAAATGCCACGGAGGGAAGGACCCTGAGAACAAGGCCTGGGCTTCCTGGGAAGTCTCGGCATGTCTGGGCAGGAGATCCCAGCAGGGGCTGCAGGAGCTGCTCAGGACCCAGAAATGAAAATTACAGCTGCAGGCAGATGGTTGTGAGCAGGGCTGTAAAATACGGTCCATGGGCCGGAAGCCCAGGCTCTACGGCTACTCCTTGGTTCAAATCCCAGCTCTGCCCCGGTTGGCTGGGTCCCCAAGGTTGATTTCCCAAATTCCTTTCTTTCCTCATCTGAAAATTGGACACAATAAAAGCTGGGCCTCACAGTATCAGCAGGAAGGCGCAACGGGATACAGCAAGGAAAGTGCTTGGCCCAGCGCGCAGGCTGATGAGTGTTAGCTGTCATTCACCATCACGGTTACTAATGAGAATCCCATATCTAAGGCAGGTGGAGAGCATCCTCTCATACCTGTCAGTATCAGGGAGGCAGGAAGCAGAGCTTTAACACTTCCCAAGCAAGGGACACACAGTGACTCCTTGCTGAGAAGGAGGCAGAGGGAAGGGGTCTCCGGTCAACAGCCCAGCCTCTCCCGAGCAGCCGGCAGCAGACGCTGGGGGCTCTTCATGGTGGTGTTGCTCCTGGTACTTGATGGAGGTGACTCTGTAAGCAACAAGGCTCCAGTGATGCGCCGTAAAACTATAAATTTACTTGGAGAGCACCAAGTCTAATTACCTCGCCAAGGCTCTCTGCATTTTTAAGAACCCTTTTCCCCCTCCTTAAACTCTTGATCATAAGGACTCTTGTTAGCAGTACTCAGCATCGTTCTTGTTTCGCCTGTTGCCGTGGCAACAAAGCAGTGTTTACCAGCTTTCCCAAGCTGGTACATCTTTATTAGCACCCGGATCCCATGAGGAGCAGGAAGCAGTGCAGAGGTTTAAAGAGCATTAATCCCCTTAAGCTTTGCAAACCTCTCTAGTTAGGGAGCCTATAATGGGGGGAGGGGGTGTGGATTGAGGTCACTGCCATTTTCAGGGTCCTACTAGAATCCTTAAGCCTCCCTAAAGCACCAGACTGAAAAACTTATCTCTCTGCAGCTTCACTTTAAATTTCTTCTCCTCTTGAAAAATACAAACTTGTGGGCTGTCTGTGCTTCACAAGAAAAGTTTGCTCCCCATCCATCAGAGAAGGGCCGTGGGCTCTTTCCTTGCCGCTCTCGCGTGATAAACACAGATTTCAAACACTGTTATCTCTTGGCCAGGAGGAGGGACGGCCACAAAGGCCCACTGTCCCCCGCCCCCGTGCACCCTCCACTCTGTCCCTCCGTGATGAGAACTGACAGATGATTACGAGCCTTGATAGATTTCCAGCATATTTCAAAAAAAAAAAAAGTCAACCTCAGAAAGCGGCTTGAGAAAGCACCCGTATCTCAGCCTCTCTAGGAAGGTTTTTCAAAGTCAGCACCAGAGCAGAAGTGGGGAAGGAAGAAGAAGAAAGGGTTTCTTTACATCATTTAAAAGCAGTTCAATGTCCCAATCCCTCCTACCAAATAAATGTCTTTTTTATCTTTCATCCAGCCCATAAAAATCAAACCCCGGCCAGGGCTCCAGGAAGACCTGTGGCTGAATTTTGAAAACTTGCACAAGTGAAAGATGATACCAACATTCATTTTGGCTTCCCAAACAGCTTTCAAATGGGCCATTTTGAGCTAGACAGCCCTTGGCATCCTGCACGGCTCCCCGCCCAGTGCTCTGTGCCCATCGGTCCAGTTCAGTCAGCTGAAACACAGGCGCCTTTAAGAGCTGGCCTTGAGGGGAGCGTGCGGGCTGCAGGAGACAACAAAAGGCAGCGTTTCCAGCCCAGCAATTTCTGAGCCTACTTTCAATCTACTAGGAATCTCCCATTATTCCCAAGGGTGCTCAGAATTCTTAAAACAGCAAAAAAAGTTTGTCATTCAGATCCTTTTTCTTTCTTTTTTTGGGGGGGTTGGGGTGGGGAGAGAGATAAAGAGTTCATTCAAAGACCAGTATCAGCCTCTCAAAAGAGAAGACTCGCCTGGCTGGTGTGGCTCAGTGGCTGGTGTGTCAACCTATGATCCAGGGGATCAAGGTTCGATTCCCAGTCAGGACACATGCCAGGGTTGCAGGCTCGATCTCCAGTAGGGGGGCGTGCAGGAGACAGCCGATCAATGATTCTCTCTCATCATTGATGTTTCTATCAGTCTCTCCCTCTCCTTTCCTCTCTCTGAAATCAATAAAAACATATTTTTAAAAAAAGAGAGTGAAGAGTCCCCTGACCAAGCTGCACCAGCATGAAAAACTTGGGACAATTGGCTCCTCAACATTATGAATTCTAGGGGGTCCAGCAGTCGTGTGATTGCCGAGTTATTTATACTTGACACCCCCCATGTTTTAAAAAAGTACTGGAGGTGACTTACTGTTTTCAAGCATGTACAACACCGGACAATATAAACATGAGTGGGTGCTGTGAAAGATGAGCCATCCCAGAAGAGAACAATGGTCGCCAAGTCGGGACAGAGCAGGCAGGCTGAGGTTCAGGGCCGGACCTCCCTGAGGCCTGTAACTGCTCCCCGCCCAGTGCTCTGTGCCCATCGGTCCAGTTCAGTCAGCTGAAACACAGGCGCCTTTAAGAGCTGGCCTTGAGGGGAGCTGCTGATTGGGGGAAAATTGGAGTTTCCCTACGGACCCAGGGAGACACATGAGTCTGTCTCTAACCTAGAGTGGTCAGTGGGCAGCAGGACTTAAAATAAGACATGCAGAGCTCAGGAGAGCCCATCAGCCCACACCTAGAGACAGAAGCAGGACCAGACTGGCGACACCTAGTTTCTGGCCCAGTTACTTCAGGCTTCAGCTTGGGAGGGAGACCCAGGGTCTGGAGGTGGCAGGGCGCTGAGTTAGGGGTCAGAGGGGAGCCTCCGTGCTCACAGACACAAAGCAGACAGAAAGCTAAGCTGGGCTGCCCAGGGCCTTCTCAGAAAGGGAGTTAGGAATAAAGGCCAGTGAACATGACTCGGAACTTTAATTAAACTATGGAAACTCCCCTATGGGTAATGCGGGTTACTCCTGGGCATCAGCAATAAAAACCTCATGACCAGATGGTGTGACGAACAGTCTGAGGGTCCGGTGAGGAAGAGGGCGTACAGAGTCCGAGCATGGGGAGAGACCCCCTGAAGGTCATGCGCCTGGGCCCAGGACACTCTGCATCAACGCTCAGCCCCTGTGCAGCCAGGGGAGTGGAGGAGTCAATCCTTTCGGAAGTTGAAGGATCCAAGGAAAGTTAGGCTGGCTGGCCTGATGTGGGTGCTCCATCCAAATGGTGAGGGAAGGTTGGGGTGGCGACGGGCAGGGCCCAACCCCTGCTTGAGCTGCTCTTTTTATAGGAGTGGTCAGTGTATAAAATCATCTCCCAGCCAACCCTTGCCCCCAGCAGTGGCCGCCACTGATTCCAGCTCTGTTGTCTGTGTTCACTTTAAATCCCTTCTGTTCCTTCCGAGCCCAATGAGAAGCCTCTAAAGCAAAGGGCCAACTGGGGACATGTCTTGCTATTAACCTCCACACCTGGACTCAAAAAGCTGAGTCCAGCAGCAGGTGGGGCGAGGGGGGTGGTTGTGGCAGTGGGGGAAGGGAGGGCCTGAGAACAGGCTGTGGGTACATGTGTGACCCATGGGTGCATTCAGCGTCGGCAGACTTACTGCAGCAACCAGTTTACTTCACGCACCTGATTTCTCCCCTTGGATGAACACCAATTTCCAATCCAATTGTCACCTCTTCCCAGGCTGCAGACAATACACCTTGTCCACCCACCTGGATCGGCTGCTCCCGGCCCAGGCCCCCACCCCCACCCCAGCATACACTGAGGCTCAGCCAGGTTAAGAGTCTGTGGCCAATGGGATACTCCAGTCTGTGGCCTCTCCAAGGGCAGACAAATTAGCAGGAGGAATTCAGGATGTCACTAGGGCTGGGGAAGGCAGCTTTATTTAGTCTGAGGGAGACTACTGCTCCTTTGCTCCCAGACCCATTACCTACAGGCACCCAAGGCAGATGACTTTATTCCTCTCGTCCCTGCAGAAGTCCCTGGTGCTCCACAGACGTGAGCCAAGTGTGAGTTCTCACCACTTTGAATAAATCAACAAAACCTCTTAAAAACAATCACTGAGAGAAGGTCATTCATGTGAATAATAACCATTCTTTTTCTTTAGTCAGTATAATAAAATTTTAGTTATATCTTCCAAGAGCACCCCCCATTTCCCATCAAGTCCCACTCTGGTTTAATAGAAGAATGACTCCTGGAAATACTGGGGGGTGAGGCGGGGGCTGGAAGAGGTCTGCAGTGTGGACTTAATCAGACGAGAGAGAGGGGTTCGTGTGTACATGTGTATAGATCCCAGATGTGCCAACTTCCTGATCCTGCTGGGTTTTCCTAGGAAAAGGGAAAAAGGAAAAGGTCCCGAATTGCCTCTCTTCCCACCGGCTGAACATTTCCCAATTTCCAGGTCAGGCTTCAAATATCTGATGGAGAGGAAAACAAGACAAGAGGGGATTATGAAGAAAGAACAGAGAATGAAGGTGGATTTCTGCCTAACTTTTGTTTCTTTCCCAAAAATTCCTTTTGAAAGAGAAAAAAAGATAAAAAGGAGACAAGAAAAAATAATTTTAAAAGAGGGATAAAAACAGACATCGTGTTCTTTCCTCATGACCCCCAAATCTCCAAACTTTGCTATTTTAAACAGTGACCAGCACGGTGTGCGAGGAACAGTGCGGGTGCAGCTGGGCGCCCTGTTTACCCAAGCTCCCTGCACCACTCAGCTGTCACTTGTCAAGCGCTCTGCAACAGAAGAGAAGGAAGCATGAAAGGCCTCAAAGGAGATGTGCGCCCTGAAGGTCGCCCCGGTGCTCTCCTGCCCACGCTGGCCTCCAGGCCTTGCCGGTCAAAGTCACCACGTCCAGTTCTAAAATCATTTCTGCAAGCCCCTCTCCCACACTGATACGACTTACAAATGGCATTTTTCTGAGGCATTTATTCTGAATCCTGTTGAGATTCCTCCTAACTGGCTCAGAAAAGATTGCTCACAGGCAACTGAGGCTGCGGTGGGCTGGGGAAAGAAGACGGGTGAGCTTCCTCCTCCCCCAGGGGTGACCACAGCCAGCCTTGGGCAAGTGCCTAGAGGCCCGCCCCAGGTCTCAGGTGACCACAGAGGACAGTCTCCAAGCCTCTCTAACTCCTTTCTCCACTCAGTGGGGCCTTGAGCAACCGCTAAAATATTCTTGCCAAGAGCAGATGCCTTACTCCTGAGCAGAGATGAAGGAACCTACCTGGGGGTCAAGGTGCTACAGTCAAACAGTGTTCAAATCCCATTCTCCAACTCACACTGGGTGTGTGACCTTGGTCTAGTTACTGAACCTCTCTGAGTATCAACCACCCATTACATAAATGGAGTGAATGGCTGGGCAGTAAAAAGAAATTGAGAATACATGAAGAAACCTCAGCAGTGCCTATAATGACTATAGGCATCATTCATTAATTTACTCAAAAATATTCACCCCGTGCTTAATTTAAAAAGGTGAACGGTTTTACAACTGAGGATGGGCTGAAGGTGAGATGGGAAGGAAGGCAAAGAGCTATCACAACAGGGAGCCAGGGTGGTGAAACTATCAGAAATAAAGGGGAAAACAGGATCCTTCTCCACATAACCCAACCCAGACTTGATTTGCTGGATGGAAGCCCGTGCCCAGCACTGTGCAGCAAAAAGAGAGGTGAGTTTGTTTTCCCAGAGCTTCCCAAATCCTCCAGGGTAGGGACCAGGCCCACATAACCAGCCAGGTCTTGGATGACACCATGCACAACCGTGCACTTAATACATGCTCTTTATGTCTTTGGGAAAATCTAAAGGCTTGGGGTCCATGCCTGGGCAGGCAACTTCCAGGGCTGGAGAGACTAATGACTGTATGTTCCAAAAACTAATTCAGTGGGAGGTGACTTTTTGTTGAAAGGAACAGTGAGATGTAAGAGGGGTGAGTTGGCAAACACACAAATTCTGCTGAGTGCCTACATGCCTCTCGCTCATTGAAAGCACTGCTTGCCTCGGGTTACCTTGGAGGACTCCTCTGGCCACGGACCCAGGAAGCTTGCAGGCTCCAGGACTTGGTGGTGCAGTTTGGGACCCATCCTTCTCCCTCCCCGCCCCCACATCAAACTTATCTGGCCACTGTTTACAGCTCACCACACCACAAATCTTTATTTCCTGTCACCCACTGGCCGGAGCTGTCCCCACTCCCTGTTTCTCCCAGACAAGTTAATAAGACGGAGGGCTCCCTAGAGGCCTGGAGCCAGCGAGCATTATCACTCGGAAGCAAGGCAGAAATCCTGACACGTCGGAAATGACTTCAAGCCTATTAATTACCCTTCTTCTTCGGCAGATCTTTTGAAAGAAAGCTTGACAAATCGAAAGGAAGGCTAGCACTGCCCCTCCGCCCCGTTTCAGTCCCACTCCAGCCCCAATAACAACAAGTACGATTTTTGCCTTTTTTAAACAATTTGTCAGAGCTGCACCTGCCCAGGGAGCCCCACCTATGATCTGCATGGTTAGGGACACTAAGGGTAAGCTCATCTTATGGGCTAAGTCTGTGAAATCTAAGAGATGGGCTAGAAGTAGGGAGTGGTCAGGGCTGAAGGCCCCAGGGACATTCGTTCACGGGACATTCATGGGGAGCCCAGGTCCTTCAAAACACATGCGGAGAACAATACTGGGGTACCAAGAAGCGTCCACAGGGTCTCTCACTGGACTACATGTGATGATGCTTTGATTCTTGGACCCAGCATCCTTTCTGAAAGCCTCTGGTTGAACCACCCAACAGAGAAGCACAGGGGGGCTTTTAATGCTAGAAAAGCTGGCGTGTAAGGAACCGACCACATCATCTTCAAGTTTCACTGACAATGGTAAGGGACCAACCACTTCATCTTCAGCTTTCATTGTCAACAGCACTGACAACAACGTTTACTCGGGATTCCCTTCCTTAGTGAGGCTTATGCAGAAACAACGGGGTGGGCTATCTGAATTTTCCAGAGACTTTCCTTTTGTGCATATTTGTACACCCATCCATGCACCATCGCCAAGTGGATTCCAGTGGGAATTAGAAACTATTGATATATGTTCCTTCCACCAGAGTAGTCCTTTTATTATTGGACGGAACCACCATCCATCTCGAGCTACCCAACCCAACAGCCCATAGTCAGCACCAAGTTGTCTCTTCCCCCCTTCCTCATAACCCACATCCAACCTATCAGAACATCTTATGTCTCATCTCCAAAACCACACTCTGAGTCCCACTGCTTCTCTTCACCGCCCTGCTGCCTGGTCTGAGATGCCAGTAGCGCTCACCTACCCTTCTGCAATGACCTCTCACTAGCTTTCTTGCTCCCCAAAGTGCAGCCCTGCCACCTGTCCTCAATTCAGGAGCCAATGGGATCTTCCTAGAGCAAACATCACATGCCTCTGCCCTTCTTACCTCCTTCCAGTGGCTCCCATACACTTGCCCTGGCTCACAAACCCTTGGTGATCCACCCCCTACCTACCTTCTCACGCATCGCCTGCCACTCTCCCTCTTGGCCACCAGTCTGCCACCTGTCCTTCAAGCACGCCAAATCTTTTATTTCCCTTAGAGCACTTAACACCTAAAACTGCACGCTCTAGGCTCCTTCTCCCAAAAGAAGGTGAACTCAGGAGGGCTAGGACCGGGTCGGCCCCATTGCTAGAGCAGCTCCCGGAACACAGAGGGCACCAGTACATGCGGGCCATGACACTAGAGCATGAAGCCCAAAAGCCCAAGTGCAGGCTGTGCCTCTGCCGGTAGAGCAGGGTGCACTCTGCCCTGGCAGCAGCCCACAGCAAGCACGTGGTTGGACCAGTGCAACCCAGCCTGCAGCTCCAGAAACACCAGCTGGAACCTGCCCCTCATCGCCAGACCACCCCTGGCATGGAACAGACCATCTCACTCTTGTCTATGCGAGTTCCACGCAGCCTTCCAAGGGCATTTTTTTCTTTTTTAAAATCTTTATTGTTGAAAGTGTTATATAGGTCCCCCTTTTCCTCCCCTTAACCTCTTCCAGCCGGCTCCCGCCCCCGCTCCCACCCAGGCCCTCACCACCCCATTGTCTGTGTCCACGGATTATGTGTGTATACCCCCCCACACACATATATGTGTACATATATATATGTATGTTCATTGTTGATCTCTTCCCACCCACCCACCCTCCCCTGCCTTCCCTCTGAGGTTCAACAGTCTGTTCATGTTTCTTTGTCTCTGAGTCTATTTTTGTTCATCAGTTTATTTGGTTCATTAGATTCCACATATGAGTGAGATCATATGATACTTATCTTTCTCTGACTGGCTTATTTCGCTTAGCATCATACTCTCCAGGTTCATCCATGCTGTTGCAAATGGTAAGAGTTCCTTCTTTTTTATTGCCGCATAGTATTCCGCTATGTAGATGGTACCACAGGTTTTTTGTTTTTTAATTCACTCATCTGCTCATGGGCACTTAGGCTGTTCTCAAATCTTAGCTATTGTAAATTGTGCTGCTATGAGCATAGGGGTGCATATATCCTTTCTGATCGGTGTTTCTAGTTTCTTGGTATATATTCCTAGAAATGGGATCACTGGGTCAAATGGGAGTTCCATTTTTAATTTTCTGAGGAAACGCCATACTGTTTTCCCACAGTGGCTGCACCAGTCTGCGTTCCCAGCAGCAGTGCACAAGGGTTCTCTTTTCTCCACATCCTCGCCAGCACTTGTCGTTTGTTGATTTTCCTTCCCAGGGCATTTCGGCTTTGAATGTCCGTGACTGGGCTCCATAAAGGCAAAACCACCTCTCCCTCCAGGGCCCTATTTTATCTGGTGCATTCCCACCATATCTCATTGTAAACTCAAACAAAAATCTTTAAGCCATTACCCAGGAAATCATCATTAAATCATGTGTTCATTTTTATTAGCGTCGCTGTAATTAAAGAGAATCATATTTCCGAAATCTTCAGCTGCACTTATCAAAACCCACCCTCCAACCAATCAATTAGTATTACAATAACCGCGTTCCCTTGTTGCCGCCGCTATTAGCATTTTGATTGAATGTGTGTTGAAAAGTGGCTGGTAACAGAAGATTGTGTTCAGAAAGTAATGTTTCTTTATTCGTTACCACCGAACCTTGTCTGGTTGTCTCCAGTCTCAACTCAAAAAGAGACAAGACAGTTTCCAAACGCAGTCGTTTTGGTGGCGGATTATATTTTCACGAGGTGTGTGATAAACTAGGTACAATGGCTCCAGCATCGCCTGCTACACACAGGGGCCTCCCCCTGGCTGTGGCCTCAGCACCTGGCAGCCCCGATGGGGTGCTGCACCCTCCCCACCCCAATAATCTAGGACAATAAATGCCAGGTCTTTACACATGGCACTTCAGGATAAGGCTTCCGCCAGATAAGCCAATGGCCACTGTGATTCCTACAGATGATGATAATCATTACACCCCCCCTCTGCTGCCAGGCACTGGGAAACCTGTTATTCTAACATAATAAGTTCCCCAGTTGTCGTCATCAGAATAAAAGCACCAGTCAGTGAAGAGATGGGTTAACAAGCTCCATTATGGGGAGAGAATGGCTGTCTTCTCCACATCACCGGAATTAAAGACAAGAGTTCATTAAATCACTATCCTAGAATTTAAATGACCTGCTAGTGCAGACAGCTCTATTTACTGATGCCCCCCACCACCGATGCCTTTTGTGGTTAAATGGAGATTTCCAGAAACATCATGCACAAAATAGTTCCCATCATGGCACTCTCCCTGACTCCAGCACGCTGGCTCCACAGCATGGCAACCAGAGGGCACTCTGCTT
This sequence comes from Plecotus auritus, assembly GCF_963455305.1. Classification (NCBI taxonomy): domain Eukaryota; kingdom Metazoa; phylum Chordata; class Mammalia; order Chiroptera; family Vespertilionidae; genus Plecotus; species Plecotus auritus. Next base: position 26,469,516 of record NC_137774.1, read on the forward strand.
GGACCTGTCTTAAAGAGAGGCAGGGGCAGGGTACAGGAGCAGAAGCCCGGGATTAGGAAGGGCACGTGGTCCAGGCCATGAATATGGAGGTGGTTAAATGCCACCCATCCATTTGTCCACCCGTCAGGTTTCAATCCACAGCAAAGGCCATGCAGGAGTTTGTCTTCACTGCAGGGCACCCTTTGCCCGCCAAACCCTTCACTGTACATTCACCCACAGATTACCTTGCAATAGTGAGGGGGCATTCACAAATACTGATGCTCCATTTAAAAAAAAAGTTTTCCAGAATTCAGTGGGAGGTGGGGGTGGGGGTGGGAAGGAGAAGCACTATGCGGTTCCTTTAAAAGTCTTTCCTTTCTCTAAACTCAACCTTCTTTTTCTCCCCCCAACTTGTTTCTCCCCTGGCTGCCAGCCAAGACATTATAATAGTGTCAGGTAGCAATTTCATTTTAAAAATGCTCTTATCAAGGATTTAGGGTGAAAGATAAGAACAGCACAGTAAATCATCATAAAGGAGTTGTAGTGTGAGGCATAGCATTTTACCTATCAAAACAGTTAACAAAAGGAAAAGACAAGGACAGGGAAACAGAGCGAGTTTAAGCATCATCTAAAAGGGGGAGGGGAGAGGCCAAATTAAACAGAGCGTCCTTCAGATTTCCAAGCTTCCTCTGGTAATGGGCTTGGCGTAGTGGCCAAGAACTGCGCTATAACAGTCCAATTTCCATTTAAAATAGGATGTTTTTAGAAGGCACATACATTGTCAAACCATCCCACACTGGGGGCTCCCATCGAAGTCATCTGACCTGCAAGCATGTGCGGCTAATATCACTGCTTTATTATTTATCAAGTCAATTTCTTCGCGGAATGACTAATAACAGAGCCGCAGCTGCTCTCCTCTCCCCACCCCAGCGGCGTGGCCCTGGCAGCAGCAAGGTCTGCTAGGCTACCTGCCGTGCCCCCCCCCCCCCACCCCGCTCACCCCCATCCTGCCGAAGAACCTGGTGGAAAGAGAAAAAGGAGGGATGGACCCAGGGTGCCATTTAGGATTCAAACCACTTTTCGGAAGCTGCTTATACTACCCAGGAAAAGTTAATGCCACTAATTGACTAGGCCAGGGGATTTTAATTAGTCCCATAATAAAGGAACTGCAAACTTAAAATAAAATACAGGTACCTACTTTCCTATTCTGATCCTTTATAATGTCTTTGATTACAGTGTATATTTAAAAGCCAACCAAGGGCCACATCCAATTCAAATGTGCAACACACACACACACACACACACACACACACACACACTCACACACACACACTCACACACACACACACAAACTGTGATGCAACCCAAGAGTGACAACAAAGCTTTCAACTTCTGCATATGAAGTCAGTAAGAGTTATTCTAACTTCTATACATGCCCACCAATTTCTTCTGGGGCCTCCCAGAAAATTCACAGTAAATAAAAACATGCAATTAGACGACTTCCCATCTGCCAAGGAATGATTCAATTGTCCATTAAAAGCTAAAGTTCTAGAACTACATGAAGGGAAATTATCAGGTGTTGTTGGTACGCATTGGTGTCGTAAAACAGGATTAGTGTTCCAGGCAAAATACAAAGCTTCTTTTGTAAATCTTACCCATTTTTTTTTTTTTTTAAACGTAAGACAGCATGAAGGAGGGAGCAAACTAAACCATAATTTTCAGACTACGCTTCCTTATTGTCACTCAGAAAAGTTGCCAGGTGTTTCCAGGGAAGTTTATACATAAATATACTAGCTGAATCAGGAAATCTTTCCAGGGCAAATGAATCAACTTAATTAAAAGGAGATGTTAAGATGGCAAGCCTAGTGATTTTGGAAGTAAGGAGATTTGGAAATCTCGAACTACCGGTTTTCTACCTGGCCTCTGAGAGCCAAGCGCAAGGCATCTTAAATCCTGGTACTTCCCCAGCCCAGGGCATCACGGGTCGGAGGGAGGAGTACAGGACTGATTTTACTTACAATGGAACCAATATTTTTAGTCTTTCTTCCAAATCAGCTGTCAAGGGCAGCTACAATGACACAAAAGCATCCCCCCCACCCCCCTTCATAAGAAAGTTTGCTGGGTAATTGCTCCTTCCCTAGTTTCTGGAAGAAACGAGTGTTCCGGAATACGTTAGTTCCCCAAGCCCTCTCCAGCAGGCACCTGCAGCTCCCACACCTCCCTCCAGACCAGAAGGCAGCGCCTCCATTTGCTAGAGTAGGTCTTGGTGGGGGGTGGGGAGGTGGGGGAAGCAAGCAGCTGAGGTGGGGAGAGTGAGCGGGACCCAACACTAAACACTGGTAGTTATACCTCCCACTCCCCACATGGATCACCAAAGGCCGCTCGCCCGCCCTGCCCCCCCCCCCCCCCCACACACACACACAGTTCCTACACTCCAGGGCACATGCCAAGGAAGGCCCATCTCATTGCCCAGACACAGGTCAAGAGTCAGAGACCTGGTCAGCGGCAATGCCTTGGCGGGGTTAAAGCCAGAAGGATCCTAGGAGATCTGACCCAGGGGTTCCTAGCCCTGATTGCACGTTGGCTTCAGCCGGGGGAATATTAACACTGATCAAAGCCAAGGCTCCACCCTCCGAGTCCCACTTACCTGACCTGGGGTGGGCCCAGGCATTGGTATGTTTAAAAACTCTCTGGGCAATTCTAATGTGCAACAGAGGCAGTGCAGACCTCTGACGTGACAACCATCATTCATCTCACGGACGTCTAATGCTGAGCTGTGGGATGATGTACGTCACCCAGACCTTCCCAACCAACCCTGTCTCTGGGGGAGGAAACCCAAGTTGGCCACGCAAGGTGAGTAGCTCACAGGGTTATAAGGGAAATCTAAATTCCAACTAAAGGAGCGCAAGGGGAAGGGGTGAACTTTGAGGGTGTGCCCCTCTCTGCTTTATTGTGCAGCTACGGCAGCACTGACACCTCTCTGTCCTCCTGCTCAGGAGACACCCCTGCTGGGCTCTCGGGGTCCACCAGCATTCCCACTCAGTGGACACACAGCTGCCAGGAGTGGGGTGGGCAGGAGCCCAGGACGGGCGAGGACACACAAAGCAGGGGCCACTGTTGCTTCTGTGTCTATTCTGGGCCCAGAATGGATGATGTCACCTCCAGCGGCGGTGGCAAGCGGAGTCATGAATCATCCACGAACCGGCCCAGACTCCGAGATAATAAATCGGATGTCAGCACTGCGCACTTTGCAGATCTGGTGCAGAGGCGCCAGCGTTGCTGCCTGGGGGGCTGGGACACGGGCACCAACGCTGGAGACACTCAGGGAGAAAGAGGCGCTTTCAATTATCTCCCGATATCAGGACGGGGTGGCAAGTTGAGGAAGAAATTTCAAATTTGTAGGGAGTGCTCAAAGGCACACAACTTTGATCACTGTGAAATCACCGCAGTTACTTTTATGTGCCGCCGGGTCTGCCAAGCAAACCTGGGGATTAAGAGAAGCACATCCACCCGGTGCTCCAACTATTAATTATCACGGTGCCCCCCGGCCGGTTACCAGAGACCTGCAGGTGTTACCACATTGACCCTCAACTGCATTAATTTAGCTCAGGAACTCACTCTAGGATTGAATTTGGCAAATGTTCCTGCCTGGAAGGGTTTCTGGGACAACAGAAAGAAACCAAGGAGTTTGTTAGGCAGGTTCAGTGTTTTTCTTATTTTTTTCCAGAGTGGGAGACGGGGCAGGTATGGAAGGATGGCAAGGTTTGCATTGCCATACATATGAGCTCTCCTGACCTCCTCTTTTTTCTTTTTCTTCCTCTACTTATTTTTTAATGTTTTGTGGGGTTGTTGTGGTTTTTTTTGTCTTATTTTATAGCCCTAAACAGCTGAGTTGAATGAACCAACTGGAAACACCGATTATAGTTCACATTCTTGGAGCTGGGAGTTTGGACAATTCCCAAGTGTATTGGGTATTCCTTGGCTTATAAAGAAATGACTGAGCTCTAAAAGCTACTAAATAAAAATGTAAACCTCAGAGTTCTTCAAGGGTCTCTGGACCAAAAGGTACTTTAACATCCTGAGGTCAATTTCGGGGTCTTTGGCTACATTGACTTGGTCAAGGCATGAACCATGTCAGGATTTGGTGGGCTGTGTTCTCCGCTGGGCAGGAGGTCTTCTCTCATTTCTCTTGCACACAGTGTTGCTGAAGGAGCAGCTATGGCATGGACAGGAACGTGCCGGGCGAGGCTAGGAGTGCCCACTGGGGCTGCAGGCCAGTGGTGAGCAAGGGATTGTGTCCAACAGGCAGCAATGCTTAGCCCTCTGTATTAGTTTCATGTGGCTGCTGTACCAAATGCCAGACTGGAGGGGCTTAAAACAACAGAAATTTATTGAAGTCTGAAATCAAGCTACTGGCAGGCCCAGGTTCTCTCGAAGGTTCTAGGAGAAAATCTGTCCCACGCCTTTCTCCTAGCTTCTGGTGTTGCCAACCATCCTTGCTTATACCTGCATAACTCCACTCTGCCTCCGCGGTCATGTGTCATTCTCCCTGTGTGTCTCTCTTCACCTATCCTCCTTCTTCTTAGGACACCAGTCACACTGAATTAACTTACTGCAGTCTGACTTCATCTGAACTTCATTACATGTGCAAAGAACCTATTTCTTTTATTATTTTTTAAAAAACTGATTTTGAGAGAGAGAGGAAGGGAGAGGGAATGAGAGAAACATCAATGTGAGAGTGAAACATCAATTGGCTGCCTCCTGCACGCCCCCTACTGGGGATGGAGCCTGCAACCAGGGCATGTGCCCTGACTGGGACTCAAACCAGCAACCTTTTGGTGCCACACTGGCCAGGGCACAAAGAACCTATTTCCAAATAAGGTCACACTCTGAGAGACCAGAGGTTAGGACTTCAGTATACCTTTCGGGGGCTACAATTCAGCCACAATACCCTCCCATCTTGGAAAACTTGATAGCATCTGGCAACAGTTATCTAGAGCAGTGGTCACCAACGAGTGAAGGTTGGCGACCGCTGATATAGAGTGTTAATCTTTTCTCCAATTAACATGCCTTCACCTTTATTCCCCGGGGAATGACAGTAACAGTAATCTTATTAGCAGTAAAAGAACAGTACTTCTTATAATAATAAAGTTAAATTTACAGGTACTCTCCTAATCATCAGATGCTTCCCACAGATTATCTCACTTAAACCTCACCAGTTCATGAGTTAATGTCAGTTCCATTTTACAGGTGAGAAAACTGAGGTTGAGAGGAGTTTAGTAGCTTGCCCAAGGTCACACAGCTCATTGGTGGTAGCTCTAACATTTGAACCCAGTGGTGTGACTTCAGACCTAAGCTCTAACCTGACTGTCACAGGGCCCAGGCACCCCAGGGGCCTCACTAACTGGGGTACTTGCCTTGACTCTTAAGCTGTAAGCAACAGGACACAGCTGCCACATGGTGTAAGGTCCCCACATGTTAATTAATCATAATTTGGTTTAGGTAGATGCCTTTAACTCTTTTTCCTGTTAAATTAAAAAGCACTCTGACCTCCTAGAACGAAGGGTCTCCCCTCTGGTTTGGAATAAACTCAAGCAAACTGGTTTCCTTTCAGACCTGGGTGAGTCTGGCTAGTCTATTAATAGCACGTTGTCTGGGAGGAGCAGGAACTACTAAGAAAATCCTCATCTATCTATCTGACTCTGTTTATGGAAAAAAAAGGACGAAGGCGACTCAGAGGCAAAGGGTTCTGGGCTGCTTACAATCATGTCTTGTAAGGAGCTGCCCAGTCCCTCCTCCCGGCAGGACAGAAACCTCAGACGAGGCAGGGCCCATACCTCCTCCAAAGTCGGGAGACACCACATGTCGTACGGACCCCACAATCACAACCAAGTGTAAAACCATTTACACGTAACGTCAGAAACCAGGTAGAGTGACAACCGTTGCTGTGCTAGGGATGGGTGACCTTTATAAAAAATTCTCACCTTGTTATATTACTACACTTACAATTTAAGTTGAAATGAATTTTAAAAGCTCACTATAAGTAAATGTTTGAATAGGTAATGAATGCACATTGTACAAAAAATGCAAAAGGTAAATGAGTATACAATAACAAGTTTCCCGCCTCTTTGTACCTGTGGTCACTTAATCCTCATCCACAGAAGCAAATGCTGTTTTTTATGTATGTATATTTGCAATCTATGTGTATATGTACATGCACATAAAACATATTCGAGGACTTATTGTTACACTTGCTGATGTATGCCTCAGGCTAGCCCAGTATCATCGTTCCTATTTATAGATGAGAAACCTGAGCCACCGAGAGGTAAAGCAACTGGTCAAGGTCACACAGCTATTAAGTCACAGAGCTAAGGTCCAGAGAGTGTGCCATTTCACTCTGACCAGTGTTGTGGGTATCCTTTCGGAAATACTCTATGTACATGCGAGCAGATATTTTGTGTGTGAGGAGAGGAAAACATTATTTTTAAAGACTAGAGTCTTAAAAATTCAAACACAGGTTTTAGCTTACCTAAAGAGGTTAAAACTGATGGTCTCCTTTAAGGGGGAAAGGAAAGAAGTAAGACCACTGGGCACTGACCACTTGCTGGGGGCACTTTGCCTTCTGATTCACTAACTCCTACCGAGCGGTGAGCCACTCCACAGTGAGCCACACGGGGTTCATGGGGAAGCTGGGATGAAACCGAGTATGGCCAGCATGGAAGCCGACACTCTTTCGAGCACCCGGTGCTGATACACAGCTTCAGGTGAGCTGGCGTGCGCCCTATGACCTGCAAGGCTCAAAGCAGAGGCTCAGGTCTGGAGCTGCACAGTAACCTGGCTTCTCCAGGAGCCTCCAGGCCCAGCAGGAGGCAGCCGACCTCCGCTTCTGGTTCCCCTGGGCTGCCCTGCGATGACCCCTAAAAGCACCATGAGGCTAAGAAAGGGGGTGCTTTAAATCAAGTCACCAAGCTGAAGGCTCCTTTCTCATCAGGCCTCCACACTCTTCCCTCACCAAGATCTTAAAACATGTCATGAGAGTCAGAGCTTGGGCCTCTATGGGAACAGGGCCGAACAAAAGCCTCATTGTCCCTCTCTACAAAAAGTCATTTCTGGGTCAGTAAAGTTGCTGACCCCGGGCCCACTCCCTGCTCCCATGGGCCACCGCCAGGAGGGGGGCAGGAAGACCTATTCGCTCACCACCCTTTTGGTGCCAGAGCTTTTATTCCAAAGGAAGAAAGTTTAAGATTTATACTTGTGCTAAGGAAACCACACAGCATCCAGGGTGCCAAGGTCCCCCGGGGTCCACAAGCTCCTCTGGCACTGGGCACCCCCGTCCCCAGCCCCGTTGCTAGCGAGTTAAGGGTTTTGTAATCCTCCCCGTCTACGAAGCAGAGCAGGTGAAGAGAAACCAAGCTACTGTGTCGATTAATATCTCAAGAGACAGCTGGAATGGGCGCTTCCGGAATTCGGTTAGCTCAGGGGGAAAAAATTAAAGCGCGTTCCTACCTTTCCTGTCAGAAATAAAATTACGGTCTCAGATGGAAGCTGCCAGGGCTGGGGTATCTCCAGGAATCTTTAATGGCCTCCTTTACATGTTTTCAAAGTCACATTCCCCTTCAACCCTGCCCTTTTAATTGGTTATTTGCGAGGTCATGTTTGCACCAATTTCTCGGGAAGGCTAATGGTGTTTATTTAAGGAGAGAAAAAAAATGTGCAGACAGCTCCAGGCGCTGGTCTCTGAAAGATGGCTCAGGGTGGGGGCTGTGGCTCTTCACCCCCTCCCCTCCCTCACCCTCTAGTGCTGCATATTCCTCATAGACTCCTTGTCTGTGATTCCGCAAACCCTAATCCCACATTCTACCTCAGCACTTGAGGAGGAGCGGAGAAGGGTCAGGTGACAGGCCAGGCCTTGAGGGGCATGTACTGGGCGCCAGGGGGCGGGCAAGGTTGCATGGCCTCTGGCAAAGCCTTGCAAGGGTGCACCCCTCAGGGTGGGTACATAAGCACGCCCACCCCACTTACACAGCGCTGACTTTAGAATGAGCCCAGGCGGAAGCACAGACCCTTGGCTTCTGAGAACCTAGTGGAGGTCAGAGGCTACTTATGCCACTGTGGGCCTTGTCGGTTCTTCCTCGTTCTAACCTAAGTGTGCCCACCGTCACACTTGCACATAACTGAATCCAGTAAAATCTCTCCAAGTGCCCTAAGGCAGCAATCAGTGCCCACATCACTGCCAGCCCCCTGCCTGCTGGTCTCTTCTGAGTGGACTAGGGGAGACTCAATGGTATTGAGTTCCTACCCCACTCTGAGTCTGCCCTAGAGTCCTACTTCACCAACATTTCTTATGTAGCTGCCCCGCACTGACCATGGCCCACTTAACCAGATCTAGACCTCCACTTGCAGTGAAGAGCCCCAGGGCATGGCGACGGCCGCACTGCACGAGGGACTGATGGGAAGCGCAGTACGTGAGATGTTGGCCGGTGTCTGTGGTCTGACAGACCAGCAGCTTTCTTGTCAACGGGCTTCCAATTCAGGTGCTGACTTGGATCAGTGCCAATAATGATCAGCTACTGGTTTCCAGGTGTCCAACAAACCCCTTACTTAACCCACATCCCAGACTTGGGGTGGAGTGCGATGGGAGCAACTAGCACAGGGATGAGCGGCAGATCTGAGAGGTGGGGATAATGCAAAGGGCACAAGTCCCCCCGGGGAAGGCAGACCCAGCAGCAAATCCTCCAGCCTTGGGAGCAGAATTTTATAAGACGCCCTCAGGTCACATCAGCACCAGTGTCATCACCACTGTGATTCCTCGAACCCTAATCCCACTTTCTACTCCATCCAAGGACCCTTCCCACCCAAACTTCTTCTTCCATCCCACAATGTCACAGTTATGGGCCATCCCACAATGTCACAGTTACGGGTTGCAGAGCCTCAAGCCTCATTCCCAGGGAAACAGTCAGAATGCTGGGATCACATTAGGAAAAACATGAATGCATTATCTTTAACATCCCACCCTACAAATGAAGCAATGCTGTTTTATTTTTAATTTAATTTAACACCTTTGTGAAACTCTTTATACATGTCCGCCTCCTGCCTTAGGAAATAGGCACCAAAGCACATAAATCATTACAGCGATTCTTAATCATTTTAGTGTACATAAAAGAGTCGGTACGGGCTTCAGAGGTCAATTTCAAAAGTGAGTGTCTGGCAGGTAGTCAGGACATTAAGGGCTGTTTTTTCTCCATAGAAAAGCATTATCTTCTATCACAGTTTTGGCTCCATCTTCCTGGCACCATTTTCATAAATAAACTGATTACACAAATTATGAAGGCTTTAAACTTCAGCCAGCTGCTTTTTGGGGCAGAGCCGTTGTAAGGTTCACGGGAGAAGCCAAGCTCCCGTGAACCTTACAGAAAGCTCCTCCCACAGGCTGCATGGGTCCACCACTGTGCATTCCCAGCCCCCCTGGGAAAGGCCCGTCTGCAGGTCACAAAACCACTCGGGGGCTGAGGTCGGCACAGCGAGGGGCCCTGTGGGGACTGGACACCGTGTCTGAGCCGCGGTTCCTCTCCAAAGCCATTAGCATTGCACTTAATAAGCGACTGCTAACAGTTGGGAGAGGAGTCATCCATCACACTGATCTTTATTTTCTCTGGTGTATCCTGTTCCTTGCCTCTGGCCCTGTTCTAGAGCAAACAGGCCTGCTGGGTAATGGAAGCCACAGGGAGGGAGAAGCTGCGACCCTTCTGTACCCACTCCCTCTCCAGCTGACCCTCGCCAGGCACCCGATAAGATTCAGAGACACAGGCTCATTTTCCGTTGGGCCCCTGACCACCCAGGCCTCCCCTGATGGGCCAGACATAGAGGCACTCAGCGGTGCAGGGTTCATGGTCCCAAGCCCTGGGGCCAAGGGGAGGGACAGCTGAAGCTCCCCTGGAATGATGCCCATGGAGGGGGCTCCCTTCTCCCCTAAGGAGGTGTGAGATGTTATTTTAGCAGCCGGCTTCTCCACATCCCACGTTCTCAAACAGGGCTGACATGGGGAGAGAGACCTGAACCACAGCCCTTCCTCCCTCTGGGCTCAACCTCTCAGTCTCTGCCAACCAAAGAGGGAATTAGAAAGGACAGCAGCTTGTGGCTTCTTCCGTCCTGGCCCCTCCCCGCCAGCTCCACTCTGGGATCAATACTAATGCTGAATTCACGATCTTATCTGAGTTTTGCAAGGATAAAGCAACAAAGTTCCCCCCATGATTAAATCCTGTGATGATCAGCCCAATATTTTCCAGACCACTTCCAATAACTTCTAGAGAGCAAATGAAATGACCGAGAAATCTGAAAGCCACCACCCTCCCTCTCCTGTAACAAAGAATCCCAGGGAAGCCAGGAAATAAGGTGGTGGGCGAGGCCGAAGAAGGCCCCAGCTTCTACCAGTGGCTCAGCTCCTGCCCGGCTATAAGAACCTATTGGGCAATCCAAAACTTATGTGCCTCAGTTTCTCCATCTGGAAATGGAGGTATACTGTAGTCCACAAAGAAGAGTGGGTGTGGAGAAGGACTAATAAATAGAACGTGCTCAAGTCCTTAAAATCAGGAACTCCCCTGCTTAAACCACTGCCTAGCACAGTGCTGGGCTTCCATCTAATGAGAGTGGGACTCGGGTAGCTGGGTTCACCTATGACTGTCACAGAGATTCCACAATGCGTGCGGGCACTGTGCTGAGTACTTGGTGCCTCAGTGCTCAGGAAGTGCTACTGTTTGACATGGCCTAGTTAACTCAGAACCAGCTAGACCACATGGTGTGCGGGAGGGGACCCAGTTCCCCCTTCAGGACCCATTGCTGGAGGAAGGCCCCAGCAGTCTGTCCCTCCCGGATTTCCTCAGGACAAGCCCAAGGTCACATCTGCATCCGGGTGGCCTGCATCCAATGACTGATGAACATGCAGGTACAAAGCCCGGCCCTCTCACCCCAGCTGGGGACAGTTGCCTTCAGAATTCCCCAGAGCATCCCAGGTGGGCTCCGCCCTCTGCCTGCTCCTCACCAGGGACACTCCTGCACGCTAATCCTCCTCTTGGGGGAACAGCCTACACCTGCTCGCCTCCCTCCCCTAGTGAAGAAAATAAAAATAGAAAAAGGAATTTATCTTGGACAGTCTCTCAGATAGAAAGCTAAAAGCTGGAAGCATACGTCCGGTCCTGAGCTCCTCCACCCCAATTCTCAGGTTTCCAGAGCAGAAGCCTGAGGTGTTCAGAGGTTAGGGAAATATACCCCACTACAATCAAGGGGCAGTGAGCTGTGTGAGTCAGCTGCTGCTCGATCTTCTTCCTGTTCCAGGGCAGGGGACACACATCCGGTGGGCTCACTGTCTCCTGTCCCCTGAATCCTTTCCCATAGTGCCAGCAGGTCCAAGTGCAGATGTAATATGGGAACAGAAGAAACTGCTGTGCAGATGTAACCGAGGGCCACCTTCATCCCTAAAGGACCAATAGGGAATGGGGGCAGGAGGGGGCCCGCTGTGGGGCGAGGAGCGGAAATTCTGCCTTGACCTCTGTCTCACAGTGGCAGTGTGGTCGGCTGCACTTGACCAAGGCCAGGTCCAGGCCCTGGTAGTTTTCCCTGACAGCAGCTGCCACAGCTCCAAGGACACAGGTTTTCAGAATGCCTGGGGTGCAGGATGAGCCAACGCCCCAGGCTGCCCAGCAGGTCCAGTTAGAAGTTGGACGTGGGCTGAGCCAGTGCTGGGACGATCAGAGAGACTCATGGCTGGGCTCTTTAAGAAGCCAGCCCGAGGCAGCACCAGTCTGGGAGGTGTCCTCGGTGTCTGCTGCTGCAGCATTTTCCACTTGATAAGATCATGGCAACCAGGAAACTGAGGAGGTGAAGGGAAGGTTGGGCAAGGTGGCTGCAGAGGATTTTATTTTCTTGTGCTTATCACCTGATTCCAAGTGCACATTCCATCAGGCCAGGGCTGGGCCTCCTCGCTCCATACACATAATTTGTTTCTTTCCTCCCCTAACTGCTCTGAATCACTGAAGTACCGCCCCAGCTTCAGCCCTCAGTTCAAGGAAAAACTCCTCCTCAGCTGTTGAGGGGCTGGGAAAGGTGTAGGGGCCAAGCTCCCACCCACCCAGAGGAACTGGGGAGCAGGCTTCCGCAGCGTGTCAGGGCCTTTCTGGTGAAACTTCTAGGCGCACCTCCCCTCCTGCCTCTCTTCTCCCGCCCCAGCAGCATCAGGCTGGGCCCCACCGATGCATTCATGGGTGGGCAATCTGTGCATTCACACACAGCCCCTCTGTTCAGAAGGGCTCCATTTTGGGTTGAATGCTCTGCTGTCATCTTGAAATTCTTAATAATTGTTGATTAAGACACCCCACCTGTCATTTTGTTTTGGCTCCAGTAGCGATGTAAGGGGGTCTTGCATCTCCCACGGGAATTGGAAACTCTGGCAGGGCAGAAGGAGGCTAGGCAGGTCCATGCATGCTCCAGGGCCTCTGCCCACCCCCTACCCGCCCATGCCCACCAGAAGTCTGACTTGGGAGGGCCTGCTCTGAGCACTGGGCCATGGAATGGGGCTTCCTCCACTGCACAACAGGAAACGCCTCCCTCACCCAGTCGCAGAGGGACCTCTACCCCATCGCTGCACCCAGGGATGCCCACAGCAGGAGTTAGAAGTAAGAGAGAACATTTCCTGGCCCCCAGGAGCCCGATGTCCTGAGTTTCTGGCCACTGAGAGTCACCGCACTCCTCAGAGGACAAACTTCTTTCCCTGCACATCTTTGAGGGTGAAATGAGAGGACTAATCATCTCCTCCAGCCCAGGGCCTGACCCAGAGCAGAAGATTAAAAATACCTTTTCATTCATTGACATTCAAAGAAGAGCAACAACAATACTGCCTGGAAGCCGCTGGGGAATCTTCCAGGATTACAAATTCTAACACTGAACACTAGATAGTGCCACGTTCAGAGGGGCCTCGCCCACTCTGGATGGAAACACATAAAAACATTCTTAACAAACCCATCCCCATGTGGAGACAACACAGAAAGAGGGGAATTTGTTTTGTTTTGTTTTGTTTTTAATATATTTTATTGATTTTTTTACAGAGAGGAAGGGAGAGGGAGAGAGAGTTAGAAACATCGATGAAAGAGAAACATCGATCAGCTGCCTCCTTCACACCCCCTATTGGGGATGTGCCCGAAACCAAGGTACATGCCCTTGACCGGAATCGAACCTGGGACCCTTGAGTCCGCAGGCCGATGCTCTATCCACTGAGCCAAACTGGTTAGGGTGAAAGAGAGAAATTTGAAAGCAGCTGTCCGAGGTTTGAGTGCCTGCTCTGACCTTGGGAGTGGCAGTTACCCCCTCTGAGCTTTGGTTATCTCAACAAAATGGAGATGATGATAATATAATAAGAAGAGCTAACATTTAGGCACAGTTGACAATGAACAATACCTTAGGAAGTACTAGTATCATCCCCATTTTACAGATGAGTAAACTGAGGCATGAAGAAGTTAAGGGACTTTCCCAACATTACAGCCACCCGCCTGCGACTGCTGTGAAGATGTAAAGAGACAATGCACGTGGAAGCCACACAGACAGATGCAGTGTGGATGATGCTGCAGGATAACTGCCCTGCTCATCACTGTCCCTCTCTCGCTCTCACTCCTGAGCAATGCAGGGGACAGAGGCAGACATTTTCACCTGTAAGCTCTTCTCTCCTTGCCTCCCCTTACTCCTCACCCTCCACTGCTCCCCAGGTCTTCCCAACATACATGCCATTGACACCCCAGTTTTCTGCCCAATTTTCCATTCTCCCTTTTGAGGACGCTGCAGATGATGCATGAGAGGCCTACTACCCGGTGCACTCAGGACACCGTCGCCTGCTCCCGCCCCTGCCAGCGACGATTCCCACTCCTTCCTCCCTTTCACTCAGCCTGCCTGCTCCGAACAGGAGACAGACCGTCAGAGCTGGGTAACTGCTTCTAATCACAGGTGACAGCAAGAGTGTAAACAACACAAGAAACATCTAAATGCAATCCAAGTGGCAAGGAAACACCGCTCACTCACTCCAGCTCCTCTCAAGAACGCCGCTTCCTGCTTCCTGCCACCACCCCTTCGGAAGCTCTGCTCATTAACGCCCTGTTAATAGGAATCTTGCCCTATTAATAGAAACCAACCCCCCCCCTCCCAAAAAAACCAAAAAAACACAAAACGCTGAACCATAACCTTTGACCCTACTTCCTCTGGGGTGGATTTTTTAGCTCTCCAGTTTTCTGTTTAAAGCAATAATTTTAGCATGTTCTATTGGGGGAAATGGAGGTCAGAGACCCCTTTAAGAACCTGTCCAAAGCTTGGGGGATACTCTCCCAAGAAAAGCGCAAACATCAAGCATTCTGTGTGTTGTTCCCAGGCTCACAGACCCCAGGTGGAGACCCATTTCCTGAGACGTGGGTGGGGCAGTGACAGCACAAGAGGAAATGCAAGCGCAGCTGCACTCCAGATGCTCCTGAGGCACAAGGCACCTCCTGGTCGGTGCGGCTCCTACATTGCACCAGCCTGCAAGGCTTTTCTCTCTTTTTTGGCTCTTTAGATTGACAGTGTGCTCTAAACCACCTCCTTCAATGCAAATTGGAAACTCAATTGAGTAATTACTGTGAATGATTTCCACTAGGATCACTCAGTGCTGAGGTTCCTCGAGGACTGAGCAAGCCAGGATGAGAGAGGTATGTCTGAACGACGTTGGGTGTGGCTACACAATGCAGTGACAGCGTCCGAGCCAAAAGGAACTGGTTGTCTGAACTGTCTAGTATCTGGCCTCTTTGTCGCCCTCCATTCATACTGATCTTCAACAGATGGTCAACTCCATCTGCTTCATTCTGGAATAGTCAGTGTACCTTCTGTCAGTGGGACTGAGGTGAGAGGGGCAACCTTCATACACTGGGGGTCTTACCTCTGTGCCTGTTGGTGGTCTTATCGAACATCAGCATTGCATCCTCCACCTGCAAAACAAATACAGAATAGAGCTGCTTTAGGAATTTTAACAAAATACACAAAATATTCTATAGGGGGGTTCCATGATAGAAGTCCTAGTTGCTCATTAAACACTATTTGGAAATACAAAAACTTAGAAAAACGATCACTTGTCTTTTAGTCTTTCCACTTAGCACAACCACGTGTTGGGCAGCGGGCTCTGAGCCCGGAGCGACTTCTGTGTGTGCTTATGGTTAGAAAGGACTGAGCACTGTTCACAGGAGCTCAAAGGCTCACAAATGTGCTTTGGGCCTGAGCTAACCTGGCTGAGAAAAGAAATTATAGGTTATTCATTCCTTACTCCTCCCAGACTATAGTCTCCGATGGGGGTGGGGGGGCAGATACTGGGTAAAGCAATAAAACCAGGTTTAAAATGGTGCCTCCAGACATATCAAATCCATTTTTCCAGATGCTATCAAATATAATAGGGGAAAAAGCAAAGTCAGGGTAAGAATGGAAGAGGGGGGTAGGCAAGCCAGACACAAACCTCAGAGGGACTGGCCTCACTTAAAAATCTCTTCTGGAGTCAGGGCCCCGTTTTGTTGCTAAGCAACCGAGCCTGCACAAACAGGCTCCTGGGGCCTTCTCCTTCTGGTCCCCATTTCTGAAGTCAGTCACTGGGAGGAAAATGGCCTTGCATGGTGAGTGCTCCTCCAGCAGGGAGCCGCCCTCTCTCTCTGGGCATCAGGCTGATGGGGGTAGGGGATGCTAGTTGGAGATGGGGCGCCTTCAGCAGACTCCTCGCGGGCCAGAGACTCGATAAGCCTCCCAGGCGCCTGCTGAGGCCACACACAACAGAGCGTCTGCCTCCCGAGCACCACTCAAGCAAAACCACCAGAAGACCAACTGGTTTGTTTGTACACAGAGTAGTCACACTTGAGCATATGGTGTTGCAGATTCAGACCCTGGGCCTCCATTAGAATTCCAATGCCTGGGGTGCGGGTGGGTGGGGGGAGGCCTGCTGGGTATCACGCAGGTAAACGTGACATCTGTTTCCCACCCATCTCCGTATTTTCTAAGATGTTTGCCAAGTCCTTATTTTGAGCTAAAAATGCCTAACAGAAAAACAGCCTTCCATCTATGTTGGCCAGGTTTTGGTACTGAAACTCAGAACCCCTTAGGAAATAAATATTTTGAATTTTTACAATAATATATTTTCAAACCCCCTTTTCAACAGTACGTAATTGGCTTTTTCTTTCTAAGTCTGGGCATTTTCTGACGCTGCCCTCCAACGTTCGCTCAGCCTGGTGAGTGAGGGGGAGGAGCTGTGTACATTTTTTAGGGCAACCATTGTTGGAACGAATAGAGCTCTTTCCTCTGTAGTCCAGCTGGACAATGGAACTGGCAAAGACGCCTGAATAGATAAAGTGTCAGGGCGAGAGAAAAATTCTATTAACACTTTACAAAATAAAACATCTAAGAAATAGCTAGAGAGGAAAGAGAAAGGGGGTTAAAATCAATCTGGATAAGCCCCGGTGCTTGGGGGAGAGAAAACTTTTCAGCGATTGCAAAACACATTAATTCAGAGAAGCCATCAATGCGATGGAAATCTGGCAGAACAGCAAGAGCTGAAACGGGAAGAATTTGAATACACAAAGACTGACTGAATAGAGTGAAAAGCTCGGCCTCACATATGGGGCTGTTCTCACGGTTCTGTGTGAATCAAACAGAAGTGCTTATGTGCATCTCCTCCGTCCCGGGGAATGAGGGGCACAGTCAAGGTAACTGGTATCCAATCCAGGAGCTTGCAAGCTGATACCTCTGTGTGTCTGATGTCTTTGTCTGTCTGTCTGTCTGTCTCTCTCTCTCAGACACACACACACACACACACACATGCACACACACACACACACACGCACACACACACACACGAAACCCAGGTAGACCAGCTGGCTGTGCAGCCCCACTTCAGCATGCAGACCAGGCATTTCAGGTGCTGGACGAACACAGAGCCGTGTGGGGCTGGACACAGGTTCTTCTGACCTCAGGTCACTAACCCTTACCCTGTGAAATGCATCCTCAAGGGATACCACTCTCCTTCTCAAGGTTAGCACTGATATTTCTTTTGGGTTGACAGTGCCCTACCCTGCCTTACAGGTTTCTTTGTACTAAAGATGGGGGCCCCTACAGGCCTCACATTCCCAGGGACCCCTGGAGAGAGCGAGAAGGAGAGGAGGTATCTGAACCTCAGCATATTTTGTCCCACATCCTGGCACCTGCCCAGTCTGTTTTGAGAGAAGAAACTTGTTCCGACCTTGAGATGTGCCTTCTGACAACGTAAGGCAGGTTGGAAACGCAGCCCTGACATTCTAGGTGGTGCATCTAAGCGAAAGACAAAGCAGGAGAAAGTAACTTGGATGTGAGATATCTGAGGACAGCCAACTTTGTCTGAACACCAGGGTGTCCTGAACATATATTTCTGTCACATCCTCTGAGGTGTGCACCATGCACACACCATATCCGAGGGTCAACAGTGGGAGCTATAATGTTAGCTCTATGGCCCTGGGGTTGGGGCAGGGTTTCTCAAACTCCATCCACCTCAGAATTGCCTGGAGGGCTTGTGAAAACACGGACCCCAGCGTGTCTGATTCCGCGCATTTGCATTTCTAACAAGCTCCCCGGCAGTGCTGATGCCGTGCCTGGCCTGTGGACCACTTTCTGGGTGCTACTCTAGGGATGAGAAACAAGAGCAAAGGTCAAAGACACTTGGCAGAGCCGCTTCCTCCTCTTTGCATACACTTGGTGCTCAATACAGGAAACAAATTTCTCTTCAGGGGGCAAGAGATGCACTTCAGTCTGGCAGTAGCTCTCCCCTTTCTTCCCAGTCTCTTGGATGTTTATAGTCTACAATCCTGAAAATGATGATGGGAAAGCACGATGGAAAAGAAGACAAGAAGAGGGACTTCTTGGCAACCAATGCAGGAAAAATTCAGATTCCACCAGGACCCTTCTAACAGATAAACCAGCTAATGTCTGCATCACTCAGCCAACTCAACCTTGATTAGAAAACCTAGCTAATGTTAACTTATTAATTTCATGCATCAGATATTTATTAGGCACTCACTGTTTGCAGAGCTTCAGCCTAAGTACAAAGAAGAGGCAAATTATATGGGTCCCTGGTGGAGGGATTGCTCTAATGGCCTCACACCCTTCACCCTGTAATTGCAGTTCCTCTCCCCAAAGAAGCCGAGTCTATCTCCTTATCCCGTGTATCTGAACTTGACTTGTTATGGTCAATAAAGTGAGGTGGAGAGAATGGTATTCCCAGCCTTCAGAGGGTTTTCCTGTTTCGGCTTGTTCTCTCTTGCACCTCCGCCATCCCCATGAGAAGGGCATGCCCAGGCTGGCCCGCTGGAGGGTGAGAGACAGTGGAGCATGGCCAAGTCCCCTCAGTTGCCCCAGCTGAGGCCTGCCTAGCTGACAGCTAGTCAACCCCAAAATGTGCAAGCAAGCCCAGCCACGATCAGGAGAACCACTCCCCGTGGACTCTAGACACATGAAATAAACAGCTATTGTCTGCTGCTGATGTTTTTGTGGCTGTTTGTTACACAGCACTCTTATAGCAACTGGTAACTCGAACATGGCCCCTGTCTAAAAAGAAAAAGTTTTTAAGATACACAGGTAGTTTCAATAATTCTAGACAATGAACAAAGGCAAGGAAAGGGGTGGCAGGAGATAAAATGCAGAAAGTGGGCTGAGTCATAAACTCTCAGGTTCCACAATGCGAGTGGAATACAGGTATTAGGGTGTGAAGGGACCACTTCTAAATCTCACCCCAGCAGCAAGGGTGGAGGCTGAGATCCTAGAAGCACCAAGAGAAATTGGCAACATTCTCCTCACTAAATGAGCACCATGAAAATCAGCAATAATTAGCACTCAAGTCAGTGGGTGATGCCTCTCTAATCCTAATTCATTTAATGAATGAGCAAACCCTCTCTATAATGAGTCAAAAGATTTATTGTGAGCCAGACATCCTTGCTGGGTGATTTTAGAAGCAGCCAGATGGTGCTGACCGCATCCAGAGGTGAGACTGTAGCCAGCTCCTGTGCTAACTGAAGAGGAAACCTTTCAAGTCACAAAGCAAAGAAGTTCCCGAAAGGAGAGATCAAAACTTCTGTTTGTCAAGTCGGATGGCCAAAGGCTGGGACCCTAGAATGTACCCCCAGACTGTTGCTTCTCCTGCCTGCGGTTTTGGCTCCCCAACGACATAGTAAGTGAATGATGTTGATTCGGGAACAAAGAAAACTTGTTCCTAGGAGGCGGCAAAATGGGAGAGTTGCTGGTAATAACTCAGCAGGTGCCGGGAGGCAGTGGAGCGGCAGTGCCGGGCGGGATTGCACAAAGCCATGGGCAGGACCCAGGATCTACTTCCATCTCCATGGATCTCACTGAGGACAAGTCACCTCCCATCTCTGTCTTTCAGTTTCTCATCTGTGAATGGAGGGAATTGTATGAGGTGGTCACCTAAGATCCATTCACAGAGACTCTGTACCACGGACCACAGAGCCGGCTGGGACATCTGGGAGCATGAAATTCACCACCGTCCTCTACAAACTCTCCACTCTGTGAGGATGTCCCAGAGCTTTGCTGTGGCCAGCACACCCGAGAAATTTCCTACTCCTCTTGGGATACAAATACAGACACCCACACACCATACATATCAAGAACCCAGCAGGAAATGGCACTTCAAATGATCCTTAAATTATCTGGCCAGACACAAGGAGGGAGAGGGAAGAAAAAAAAAAGAAATGTGGCTCTTCAAACTCCCCCAGAACAAATGCCCTTGAATTTCGCTTCCTGCTCCCACTCAAACGCTTCAAGTGTTAGTTTAAATAAATGCTTGTAAATGTAATACCACAATACTATAGCGTGGGACTTCATAGGCCGCATTATGCTCCATAAACTCAAGGCACTAAACTTGCAAGAGTGGAGACTTGTATATAGGAGGCTGGCCTGCCCAGGACAGAGGATCTGGTATCTGTGCTGGACACAGAGGCGGCCTCATCCCCAGGCTGCCTCAGGCCAGGATGGCGCTGTTCTCCACTTCTCCCCAACCAGTCTGGACAGAAACAAAACACACCTGCCCCGAAGTCCAGAAATGGTGTCTAGTTTATAGAAATGAGACTGGTCAATAAGCTCCAACCACCAAAGCGTGAGGTTGGTCTCTGTAATCACCGCTCAATGGGAAGAATGGAGGAGAACAGGGAGCCGACGGGGAAATCCCATCAGCTCACACTGAAGTCTAGATAAGTGGTTGTCAACCTGGACTGCTCACCAGGATCACTGAAGAACTTTTAACAGCCCTGCTGCTGAGGCCCCACCCCACCTGTTAAACAGCACTCTGGAGTACGGAGCCCAGCAGGGGAGCGGTTAAAGCTCCCCCATGATTCCAGGGTGCAGCCCAGGCTGAGAACCCCAGTTCTCAATGGCTGAATACAGCTGAGTTGAGCCTTAACCACAGCAGATATATGTGAAGATGGGCCCTGAATAGAAGGGTATTATGGGGGCCTTCGGCTGCCTACAGATGGGCTCTTTATCCCCTGCCAGAAGTCAGGAACAACCAGGCTCTTTGCCACATGCTGCTTCCCAGGGACTCGCCTCGCCTCGTCTTGGTCTTAGGATAAGAGAATCAAAGTTCTGTTCTGCAAGAAGCTCAGGAACTGAATACAGGACTTTAAGAAGACAACAGACTCGTTGCTTTCCTCTCACCACCACCAATACTTTTACATATATTATTATCGTTTTGGTCCTCACAACAACCCCAGGTTCTTGTTCTCCGAGCCTCAGTTTCCTCACTAGAGCTGGCAGGGGATGGGCCCAGGACTCAGCTGCTGGTCTCCTGAGTCCAAATCTCACCTGGCCAGCCCTGGCCTGCCTGCCCCATCTCTGTGCATCTACCGCAGGGAGACTGCAGCATGGAGCCACCCTCAAAGCTTACCGGTAGTTAGGCACTTTGTTGCTTTATTCAAAAACTTCTAGTTTGCATCCACCTGAAAGTGCATCTTATTTTAACTCATGCCCATGCCTTTAATTGAATAACAAGAGAAACAGTCCGCTCAGTTTCTTTTCTTAAGCTCCCCTTTTAGTGTAGTAAAATACATATAATAAATATTACCATTCTTTAGTATACAGTTTGGAGCGCTAAATACATTTTCCTAAACTCTTCACAGAAGACCAGAAACCCCCATTGGCAAAACTCTTCTTTACTAATCCTATCTTTTTTCTACTTTTACTTAAAAAAAAATTCTTGTGGGGTCATTCCTTTTCCCTATTTAACTTAAACAAGTAAACACCTGTGTTCACCAGACAACAGTTAAAAGTTGAGAAGTGGACACTTGTCCATGGGAGTTGAGAGGTTAGGGTCTCTAAACTTTATCCTGTTGATTCAGAAGGCAAAGCCTCCTGCTCAGAGATTCTGAGTCCACAAGAAAATATCAGACTCTAAGTTATGAAATACTCGTGCCCCTGAAATGATTATAATAGCCACCACTCACTGGAGCTTAACAGGCAATTTGCAAAAAGCTCATTTAATTATCACAAAAGCTCCGAGGTAGATATTATCACATCCTTGCACAGGGTGGGGCAAAAGAAGGTTTATAGCTGGGATTACATGAAACACAGAGTTTATTCTTGTATCATTATTTATTAGCTAGTGGCCCTGCACACAAATCCATGCGCAAGTGGCTCGCTGCCACTTGCCTCAACTGGCCGCCCCGCCCACCGCCGCTTGTAGCTCTCTGCTGCTCTGCCCTCCTGTAGCTAGCTCTCTACTGTAGGTAGCTTGCTGCCCTGCCCTCCTGCTGATAGGTTATTACTGTCCCGGCGTAATGATCATTTGCATATTAACTCTTTATTATATAGGATTATTGCATAATTTTCCATTCCAACTGCAAACCTACTTTTGCCCCACTCTGTGTAGGTGAGAAAATTGTGGCTCACTGTGGCTGACTTGCTTAGGACATGCAGTACCTGGTGGAGTCGAGATTTAAAACCAGATAAGTCCCTCCGTCTTTCTACTGGTCTCCCGTAACTGTCTTCTACTTTTTTGAATCCCTAGGGCTTAGCATAGTATTATTATCAGATGTCCTCAAACTACGGCCCGCGGGCCACATGCGGCCCACCGAGGACATTTATCCGGCCCGCCGGGTGCCGCTGCCTGTCTTGCTTAGCAGCCGACTCGTCCCAGGCCCGCAGTGCGCATAGGAATTTGTTCATAGTTGTTTTTTTTAAACTGTAGTCCGGCCCTCCAACGGTCTGAGGGACAGTGAACTGGCCCCCTGTTTACAAAGTTTGAGGACCCCTGCTAGATCAAGTATGTCAAACTCTTGGCCAGCGGGCCGCATGCCTCATTTAAGGAAACAAGGCATGCAGCCCGCTGGCTGTGAGTTTGACATGCTTGCTGTAGATAGTCAGTTGGAGCTTGGGGGAGTCTCTCCCATTGGCCAAAATGGCTCAAAAGGAGGGCTTGCACTGAGCATGCCAAAGCTAGAAAGATAATTGGATAGAAATAAAAGCCATCCCTTCCCTATCCCTGTTAGAATGGTGGGCTTGAGCAAGAAAAGAGAGTGGTCTTTGAGACAGGAACCCGCCATTCTTCCAGGTCGTGTGGCTCCTGAATAAAGCCTCTTTCCTTTTGCACCAGCACCTGCCTCACAAGTTCTGCTTTTGCTGTGTCAGGCAGCCAAACCGCTGCTGTTTTTTGTTTGGCTACAGTGTCATTGTCTCCTAAATGAATCAACCAACAAACACTGCCTTAAAACCCTATCAAAAAGTTAAGAGAGGTGATGGGATAACAAAGGAGAGAGTGATAGGCTCAGAAGTGGGAATGATTAGAAAGGCAAAATGAAAAGAAAAACAGAGGGGGACGTTTTCTTTTACAAAGGTGAACTCTAAAAGCCCAGAGGTCACTTGGCCGCTTCATGGTCACAGAGCAAGCTGGCGGCAGAGCTGGAATTAGCAGAAGGGTCCCACCACTGTCCAGGGCTTGGCTTGGCTTGTGCAAGCCCCTCTGGGCACGAGTACTGAGAGTGTGTTCCCTCCCTGGAATCTCTAGCAAGTGGTGGCTAGTGAGTGCTCAAGGCACAAAATACAGACAATGCCCTCTCAGAGCCAGCCCAGCAGCACATGCACAGATATATGTGCACACACACACTCATTCAGTTGAGCAGAGAGCCACACCCAATACAGTTCATCTTCCCACTGCAAATGAGTCACACCAAGGGACAGCCACTAGCAAAACCAGCACATCCTTGAGGGAGCAGTCCCACGAAGCCCCACCTCAAAACTGAGCAAGGGAAGTGAGAGTCTGCCTGGGCAATGTATGGCAGGGGGGTAGGGGCTCCCTTCTGTCTGAGCTGGCAAAGCCCGGGACCCCAAGAGAGGGGCCTGGGCACGAACTGGTGGAGGAGAAGCAGTTGGTTCCAGCAGGCTTGACAGCTGTCACACGGAAATGGCATCTGGCCTAACGGCCTATTGTGTGAGGCGTCTTCGAGTGGCGGCTGCTATGCTCTGGAAACCCATGGCTTGTTTACAGCACTGGTTGTGAGCACATGCGTGTGTGCATGCGTGCATGCATGCAAGTGTGTGCACAGGCTGCCAAATGCTCCTTTCTTCCCCCCTCCAGCCTCTCTCCATCAGGCCTTACCTACCATGAAAAAGGCCCAAACCTGCCAGCTCCAGAGGAGACAGGCGAATCATTAGTGGAGCGCTGATGTGCCGTAACACTCTCTTGCATTCCCATTAAACAAATACTAAACTGCTAATTGCCAAAATAGATCTCTACGACTCTGACCGAACAGGGGGAGGGTTTATAATTACCAAGTGTGAAAATGCACAGCCTGTAAATAACCACCTCATCTGTCCTAATACAGGCTGATATTGATGGGCATGAAATAAACATCAGGACCAAATGGAAAAATCATCCGCATCTCCTGTGGCCAATGCAATCTCGAATGGTGACAAGCGTAGCTGCAGCCAAAAGCCTGGGGAGGGGAGAGGGGTTTTGTAGGCTTGGAAAGTCTAGGTTCCAATCCTGATTTCAATCCCTTGGGCCATTTGCATCTACTTCCTGCCTGGAGAATGGGGTGGATCGGGGGCATGACATGACGATGGGACAGAGGGCTTCTCTGCACCTTGGAAAGCCCAGGACCTTAAGGAAGGAAGCTTGTGGGTGCAGGACCCTCTGGGTGAACCTCTACCTGGGCCCCTTTACCAGAATGGCCAGTGAGGATGGGGAATGAGTGAGAGAGCGAGCTTCGCCAAGGTGACACATTTATTCATTAGGCCAATACTGGTTAAGAATCTCTGTCCAACACAGAGTTGGTTGCAGAGCACAGATGAAAACAATTCAGGTTCAGAATGGCCCTTAGACTTTCCGACACCCTCGTGCCAGGGAGGCTCCCTATCCCCACTGTTTCCCGCCACTGGGATGGAAGTAAACTGGTCCAGCAGATTCCAGAGCCCTGCCTCTCTCCTTGACTGCACCAGGGGAGGAAGGAGGTGATGTGAAGAGGTCACAGGGACCTCCAGGCCCTTCCCTCCCCACCAGCCTGTGATGCTGAGGAATTCAGCCCAGTGTTGGAATGAATGTTGGGAACTGGACGAGAGGAGGTTCCATTAGTCTCAGAAACTCAGACTTAGGAGTTAGAAGTGACTCTTAGTGTAGGAATCCCTTCTCCAGGGGCTCCTCTGAACTCTTTCTGGAGCCTCAAAAACTCAGTGTCTCCACCCCACCCTCTTGATCCAGCTGCTCAGGCCTGACTTCAGCAGAAGTAGCACTGAGATGCCTGAAATAGTAGCGTCCTCGGATCTGAAGCCCCATTTTGGCACTCGGCTGAATCCTGTGAACTGCGTGGTGTCAGGCACCTGAATCAGAGCACCAAGCACCACCCACCCCAGAGCTTCTTAACGGGGCTCAATGGTATCTGAAGAAACACCTGCTCCTTCCCTGTAAGGCAGCCTGAGAGCCAATCTCCTTGGCCCCCTGGTTCCTAACGTCACCCCCAGGGCAAAGACCCCACAGGTGCTCTAGTTCATGTCCTGACTCAAAGACCTTATCAAATATCAGCAGAATGAAGAAGGAAGGTCTGAACCACCAACTATTTTAAAGGAATCCTGCTTTGTTACTTTTAAATTCCCAAAGCATCTTCCAAAATGCTGCTGAGAATGAAGTTCAAGTGCAGCAACAAGGCTACAGGATTCGGTCACCTGGCAAAGTTACTTTGCGTTCAGAGAGATCATCAAATATCTGAGCTGGGAAGAACCAAAAAGCTGTTAAGTCCAGCTCACTTGTTCTGCACAGGAGCAAACTACCTCTCCGAGATCCCATGGCTCCAGGTAAGGCCTGAGTGGGGAAGTAAAAGGAGCCTGGGCTCATATCCCACCCACAATCTTGGGCAAGGCTTTCCAGAGCGGGGAAGGCGAAGTCTCTTGTGTGTAAAAGGTATGATGATCATGATTAACCTTCCCCTCAACCTTAAGAGAAATTACACACAGAAAGGCACTTGCTATGGCCAGTACACAACACACACAGGCGTGGTACCTTGCTGTATGTATTGTGCTGTAATGAGGCGTAAGCAAATCACCCAGACTTTACAGAGGATGGGGAAAGGAAGAACACCCTAGAGTGGAACTCTCCTCGCAACAGAAAGAAACAAACCACTCCCGGCACACAACTTGAATGCATCCCGAGGGAATTACGCTGATGGAAAAACATCAGTCTCAAAGGCTATTCTATACTGTATAATTCCATTTCTAAAACATTCTCCAAATGACAAAATTATAGGGATGGAGAACAGATTAGTGGTTGCCAGGGACTGGGGTGGGGGAAGGAGGTGGCTATTGCATAAGGAGTTTCTTTTCGGGGACAGAACGGTTCTTGTCCTGACTGTGGCGATGGTCACCAGAGACTACACAAGCAATACGATTTCAGAGAACCGTGCACATGCGAGCGTGCACATTCACACACGAGTGCCTGTTAGAGGTCATGGCCTACAAGCACCAATTCCCTGGTTCCTACCGTGTGCTAAGATTATGGGAGATATTATCATCAGAGGAAACTGGGTGAATGGTACACAAGAGTTCTTTGTACTATTTTTACAACTTTTTGTGAGTCTGACACTATTGAAAAATAAAAGTTTATAATAAAAAAATTGTAAAAACCACAAGGGGGCTAATTATTTCAAGAAACCCAGTAGCAACCAGTTTATAATGCCAATAATTGTGCCTTAATTTCTCTTGATTTGGATACAGGCACATAAATAAGTGTCTTTCTCCAGTAGAAAGACACATCCTTTACCTGTGTCTCATACCTGGCACGGGCATATCACGCTCTGATATACTATTTTATCATTACGTGAGTATCTGTCTGTCTGTGTTGGCAGTTCCCCACCGGTCTCATTGTCTTCCCTGGTCCTCAGAAAATTTGATAGCTCTGAAAACCTGCAGCACCCACTGGAGTCACTAATACATAAATGAGTGCACAGCAAGTGTTTATTGATTTTCAGAAAGATTTTGCAGGATTAAGAAAAAAATTTCAGCTACAAAAGACCTCAAATCCAGTGATTTCCAACTTTCTTTTTTAAGCCACCAAGGCCTTCCTCTTTCATTTAATTTTTGAACAGAGATCTTATGCTTTGACGTATTTCATACATCAAACTCATCGTACTTACTACTACTTCTGAAGCATGGAAATGTATTTGTCAAGACTTTTCATAATTGTAAAACTGGGGTTCCTGACAGTATGGGGTGACTGGGGCAGAGTGAGTTGGGGTACTCTGTCTAAAGCAAGCACACCTGGACATTTTAGTTGGCTCTCATGCTGTTTGGGGTGGGGTAACCATGATGGCTAATAGATTTTTTTTTTTAATCCTCACTTGAGGATATTTTTTCCATTGATTTCTGGAGAGAGTGGAAGAGAGGGAGGAGGGGGAGAGAGAGAAACATCGACATGAGACACATGAACTGGTTGCCTCCCGCATGCACCCCTAATGGGGCTGGGAAACCTGCAATACAGGTACATGCCCTTGACCAGGAATTGAACCCATGACCCTTCAGTCCTCAGGCTGACACTCTAACCACTGAGCTAAACTGGCCAGGGCTTTTTTGAAGCGTTGAAGTCAACCTGAATACCCCACATTCCTTCTGTTGATCCCAGGTTGGAAACCATCTCACCTGCTCCTAATGTCCAAATAATGACTCAGATCTCTGTAAATGAGTATTGACAGGAAAACCAACCTTTCTATGTAATCCCCAAGCTACACAACTCTCTAAAGGGGAAGAAAGAAGGGAGAGAGAAAAACCCTCGTCTACCCTTAAAAATAAAGGTACCATTTCAAGCTGCTTCAAGACCCAACAAGCATGTTTTTCTTTCACTTATTTCTACATCAACACTCTGAAGGATAAAGATCTTTCTCATTTCAAGAGCTGTCAATTTGCTTTAGTGCTATGTTTTTCATCTGTTTGTGGTAAAGAGGAATTACAAAGCAGGCAAATGAAATAATGCACTGCAATCTAACATATTTTGGCAATTCAAATTGGGGCCAGGGAGAAAGGAAATTAAACAAGGATGACGGGCTACAAAGCACACCTGCGTTGCACCCCACGGGCCCACCCCTGACTTCCTGCCACTCGCTAACTTTATGATTTGATGAAGTCTTCAGTTCTTTGCTGAAAAGTGCATTATTTGCTGCACCCTAATTTTTAGAAATCATTTATACAAGTTGCACAACTCATACAATATTTTGCTTTCTGAAGCAGAAAAACTTCTTAGCTGCTGGTAAACTGTCAGGTGTTGTTACTTTAAATACCCCTGTGAAACAGTGCAGAAGCCAGCAGCCCTTTTCTGTAGATTCATTACTACCCCTCTCCATATAAATTAACAAAGACAAATGCTCGCCACACACCAGATTGTGAGAAGTCCTTACCCCATATCAAGCCTAAGGGTTCCATGACAACAGAACTTAAATAAGAGGGGACCTCACTCTCCCCCTTTCACGGGTCCTCCTCTGCCAGTGATGGTACCCATGAAGATTTTGGGCTAATTCATTTCTGTTTCTTTTTGTTTTTAATTAAACTGCACCTCAACTACACAGATCAATTATGTTTTTTCCTCTTTAGCTCCAAGGCTGGGATTTCTGAGAGAATGACAACATTTCTAGGGCCATGATGCCCCGGCAGACCTCAGGTGCTGTGTGGCACACAGGTACCTGACCTTGGCCATCAGCGGTGAACCACAAGGAGTTGGCCAGAGGTTGGGGAACCCAGGAGACAAGGCCCCTTTGAGATACTGGAGTAAGGAGGATCCCCCGCCCCTGGACCTCCCTGGCCCCTAACCACCACCAGCAGCAATCTGAAGTTGAATGGTACGTGTGAGAGTGGGCCTTTGTGTGGTACTCTTTTGCAGAATCCTGTAGGGAGCGGCTATAGGGTTAAGCCTAGGACTGACCTGTGGCTGAGCCACATACAAGTCCCAGCTTGGAGGGCAGAGCCCTCCTAGCACAATTAAGCTTGACCTTATAGTCCTCCCTTGTTCCTAGGTAGCTAATGTTCCTAGGTAGCTAAAGGTGCAGCAAGTGCTGCCAAAACAAGGCTTGAGTAAGAAATAGATTTGAAACTCGCAAGAACATTGTAAACATATTGACCACTCCCCTTGCTTTGCTTTGTGTGGTCTGACTATAAAATAAAGCTTGGGTTTATAGGCTGAGTCACTGTTTCCTCATCCAGGAAGTAATCCACCTGGTCCCAACAGTATTCTCTCCTCTGTCTTCTTTAATCCTTCACCACCCCTCCTCAGGTTCACCCCTGGCCATGCTGGACGTGGTTCAGAATCCCATCTGCTTGTGGACACTATCCTCCTGCCAACAACACATGTGTCCACACTCAGTGTTTACCGGGCACCGGGACAGGGATCCCAGCTCTGCTGATGAAACAGCTCAGCGGTACTGAACAGTGGGAAAGCACTGGAGACAGACTCCCTGGGCACAGACTCTGGCTCTACCACTCACTAGCTGTGCAACCTTAGGCAGGTTACACAACCTTTCTGTGCCTCCGTTACTTCACCTCTAAGTACCGATTTCATAGTGCTGTTATAAGCATTCAAAAGTTAATTAATGTGCAGCATTCTGGCACACACGAAGAGCTAAATAGCTGTCATCCATTATTATCACCACCTCAGTGAGCTGGTCAGGAGAAATGCCTAACGCTGTTCATTGTACCCGAGGCTCTGCCTATTTCCACTGTTAGCATGATGGCACCAAGTGAAATTAAAGCTGGGGGAGCGGCCGGCTTGACCTGAGCAAGCAGTACCAGGATGAAAGGACGTGCTTGAGCTGGCCACCTTCCCTAACATCACACGTGCATGGAAAACCAGCGAGAGGGACAGACAGACAGGCTTGTGCTAGAGGGGGTGGCTCCTGCTGCTTGCAACCAAGTCTTCACTACGCTTTTGCTTCTGAGTTCTGTGGTGAGGAAATAAACTCACTGAGCCTCTCACTCCCTGGACCTGAATCTGAAGTCCAATGCTAGGGACGGTCCTTCGGGGCCATCCTACAGAGAAGGATTCAGTCTATACTTGAAGAGGCTGCGATAGCCAGGTATCAACCGGCGGCAAGAAAGTCACGGCCTAATCTTCCATCTTAGGCCAGTTACAGCCCTACCAACGGGGCTGGATGATCTCCTTTCCTTTAGCAAATGGGTAGGCCCTGACTTAGAAAGAAATAACTTTGTCCAGGCAAAATTCTGTCATTCATTCATTTTAAAAAATCATTCAAACCACCCATATTTACTAAATGTCTATCATATGAGGGACAAAGATTCTAAAATGAGGAAGGTTTGGTTCCTGCTCACGAAGCCCCGGGGGACAGACTTGACCACCTCATAGTATGTGACAAGTTCTCCGAGAGGTGTAGCCCCCTGCAGCACGCACACAGACATTCTGGAGTCTTTCATCATTCATTCGTGCCCTCTGGGGCTCTGAAAACTCACAGCAAAAATAACACTAATTTGTCCAAAGGAAATAGATGGTTTGTCATGGATATCACCCCAGACCTAGAGCAACAGGTCTACGGTGATACCTGAGCCAAGGGAGCAGGGCTGCCATCAGTGAGGGCCTGGCCCATGTGAGCCACGGCAGGGCTGGGCCTCCATCCTGAACATGTGATCTGGGTTTTCAGAAATGAACTGAAGGGCCAACATGTGGAAGCAACACAAGCAGCTCATCAATAGATGAGTGGGTAAAAAAGCTGCGGTACATTTACACAATGAAATACTACTCAGCCATAAAAAAGAAGTAAATCTTACCTTTTAAGACAGCATGGCTAGACCTAGAGGGTGTTATGCTAAGTGAAATAAGGCAGTCAGAGGAAGACAAATACCTCATGATTTTACTTATATGTGGAATCTAAAGAACAAAATAAACAAACAATAAAAACAGACTCATAGATACAGAGAACAGATCGACAGCTGGCAGAGGGAAGGGGGGCTGTGGGGCTGGGTGAAGGAATTAAGAATACGAATTGGTAGTTATAGAATAGTCACAGAGATGTAAAGTACAACATGGGGAACATTGCCAATAATATTGTAATAACTACATATGGGGCCAGGTGGGTACTTGAAATATCGGGGAACCACTGACTGCTCCGTCTTAAGAACACAGCTCCTTCAGCGCCCAGCCAGCCAGGTGCAGGCCTTTCTCACAGGACTCCCAGGCTCTAGCCACCCCTCACTGGTGCTGCTTGGCTCATTAGCATATCTGCAAGAGTTGCACTCTTGTTTCCCATGGCAGCAAACCTTTCCATTCCTATTGAGGACCCTGAACTTTACCCTCAGAGGGATTTTCCATTCATCAAAATAAGAGTTCCACTTTATTAGTCATTCATGGAGCAAATGGGTTGATTTTCCTGGGGCAGGATGAGGAAGGATAGGCTGTCTGTGCAGATATCTCCATTTCTGTGCACCCTGGGAGTGGGGTGTCTGGAGGGTCCATACAGGCAGGGGCAGCAGGTGACGGGGCAATGCCAGTAGAGTGTGGCCCAATCAATGTGTGCGGGTGGTGGTGGACTCCCGATCAATGCAGAACTGTGTGCCCATCAGGGGAACAGGGTGCGAGGATGCAGGAGGCTCCAGGTGCTCCCAAATACAGTCACTGCTAACCTGCAGCAGGACCTAAAAGGTCAGTTTCTGCTACCCATGTGCCCAGAGCTAGATCATCACTAACTCATAAATGACCCTGGCCCTTATCTTGCGTCTGCTGGCTTGTTTGATGCCTAACGCACAACAAGGATTAAATAAAATACAACCTCTGTCTTATTGCTTGACAAATGCACACATCAGGATGGATACCAAATGGTCACTGTCCCCTTCCAAGAACTTACGTAAAAGGCCCTATCGTTACCAACTAAGACTTCAAATGTGTTTTTATTAGAATGGAGGGTAGGGTAGGGAGGGCGGGATTCCCTTCTAGTCAGTTCCCAAGTCAGGCAAGACAACTAGTCTTATTATTTTATAGTCCTGCTGCATTCTGGTCCAAAAACAGCATAATCAATCTTGGCCACAAGTCACTTGGAACTAAGTCCAGTGATGGTTTCCAAAAATCACATCCACTTTCAAAGGCCAAAGATTTATCACCAGCGAGGATATTCAGAAGAAAATGCCAGAGTTTGACTATGAGTTCACAGGGAAAGCTTTGAAAACACTCAGAGCAGAGGCGAGATCTTTGGAATAAGTACACAGACTCCCACTTTGAAGAGGACACATTGCATTTGTAGGAAAAAACTCTGGTCTTAATGCTCCTAGTCACTGTGGGGAGGGCACAGGGGAGGGAGAAAGAAAGGCGGTGGGGGGGAGGAAGAGAGACAGAGAAATACAGACAGACAGGGGAGACAGGCAGAGAGACTAAGACTGATTCATCATAAAAGAAGCTTGGGGGTGAGATAAAAAGAAGAGAAATAAGAAAGGATTTTGCATAGCCTAATACCAAATGAATTATGGATTCGACTGTAGGAAAACATTCACCATTTCAATGCACCATATTAGCATCCTCAGGAGGCTGGTGAGTCTGGGCTGGGCCCACGCTTGCTTGAAAATCACTGCACAGATCGCCCCTCGCCCCGGCACACACCACTCCATGCGTTTCTTAGCTGTCAGAAATCTGCCTTCCCTTGCCCAGCCCCCTAGGCTGACCCTTGTGTCCCTGAACCTATACAAGGAGGGTAAGGGAAGGTTTTTCATCAACAGGCATGAAAAACAAGCTCCAGTCTTGCTCAACTCTAATCAGACAGGCTGAACCCCTCCAGATGTGCAGACAGCTGGGGAAAGCATGGCAGAGCCCTCCATCCACACCCCCGGGCCAGGAGAAGACCTCTTCTTGCAGACTGACTGGTCCTCGGGGACAATGCAGTGACCACTTGAATTCCCAGGGCGTTAGGCACAAACCACAAAGAGAGCACCCACAGCCAAGGAAAAAAGCGAGGCTGGCCCACTCCTGAGGCAGCTGGGAAATAAAAGGGGCCGTAAGCATCTTTCTCGCATCTCTGTGCATACAAATTCACAACAAAAAATCACAGATTCCTCTCATCTCCCAAACGAGCCGTAATGACCCCACAGGTTTTCCCCAAGTCCTCGGGACACTCTGCCTGTGACAGTCATCATAGGGACGCAGGTGCAGCACCTGCGAAACGCCTTTCAAAGGAAAGGCGCCTGCGTGCCAGAGCTCTGGACGCGGCTAATTGCCCCAGCAGGTTCTTGCTCTGGACAGACCCAGGTGAGATGTCTCAAAAGAACACGTCCAACCTTCCGTCGCGGTGGAGATATCTGAGGCTCGCCCACTGTCCTTTTGTCAATGCCTGCTGGGGACGCGTGAAGATAAGACGAGTATTACATTATGATGCTTCCTCTTGCATGAAAGTGTGTTTTAAAGAGAGTCTGGAGGAAGGGAGGGGGCCGGAGAGGAAGCCTGAAAGGGGAGGTTTAAAGGAAGGCTGTGTTACTTAGGAAAAATCTCGGCTGTAGAATAAAACTGTGCTTTACCTGCAAAGGAAGACTCGTTGAGTTTCTCTTTGGTTCCAGAGAAAGCTACAGCCACAGAATTCCAGAGAAACTGCTTTTATTTCCTTATTTGCTTTCACCTTGTCCCCTCCCCTGACGTAAAGACACAACCCAAGCCAAGATGCCATCCAACCCAACCATATCAAATAAGTATGAACCTTTACTTTAAACTTCACTCTGGGATTCACCTTCCCTGCAAAATAGTGCATATGCTACCAAGCTGCATAAAGTCTTACAGTATTTGGGGAACTCTGGCCAGCCATTCTTTTGGAAAGCAAGAACTATCTAGAGAATGAAGGTTAACTCTGTTAATTTAGTCAACAAAATCTGGAAGGCCCCACCTCCTCTTTTATTAAATAGGAAAACATATCCAGGAAAACTCAGAAACTACCCAAATCCCACCCCTGCGTCAGGCTCAGTGCACACTCTGCTCCCAGGGTTCCTAGGCGCCACGTGCCCTGCTCCTCTCTGTGTAACATTTCCTGGCCCCCTTCCTTCTCCCAACCCATAAGCCTCCAGTTGGTCACCCCACCCTCTCTGTCTTAGCTTCTCTCTGTGCAAGAACACAACTTCCACAGCCACCCACCTCTCTGGGGGCTCCTCTCAGGCCTGTCCCCAGAGTGCCAGCCTCGCTTCTCTGCCATGGGTTTTCTTGCCACGTGGATGTTCCTCAAAATCCAATACCTCTTGCCCAGCCAGTGTGGCTCAGTGGTTGAGCATGGACCTATGAACCAGAAGGTCTCGGTTCGATTCCCAGTCGGGGCACGTACCGAGGTTGTGGGCTTGATCCCCAGCATAGAACTTGCAGGAAGCAACCAATCAATGATTCTCTCTCATCATTGATGTTTCTCTCTCTCTCTCTCTCTCCGCCTTCCTCTCTGAAATCAATAAAAATAGTTTTTGTTTTTTGTTTTTTAAAAAAACCAACACCTCTTAACAAGGACATACCACCCGCTTTCTCCCCCCACGTCACATAACTCCATTTTCACCAGTGGACCACCACCTCCCATGACTGAAAGCTTTATGCCATCATTGACCCTTTTCTCTTCCAAGCTCCCTGTCCCATTCCATCACTTCTTCTTTGATGTCGCCTTCACCCCACCCTTTCTTAGCTCTTCGACATCCCTGTGAGTTCCAGGACCTTGTCACTGTAAGTCTGGGCCTGCCACACAATGACCTCATTCCTGTGACCGCTGACACTCTGGCTGCGCTCTCATCTCTCCAACTCAGTGCAGCCTGGACACTTATCCTAAAGGATCCCTTGGAGCCTTCCATGTGTCCAGTGCCCAAAGGGACATGTCCAAACACTCATAGCCCAATACCAGCTGGCCTCAACCCTACCTTCCAGACTCAGGTCTCTCTGGCCCCCGCAGACACACGCCCCCTAGTCCAGCCCCTGGGTTACCCACTCTCTCCTGAATTCCCTCCAGCCCCTTTGCTTATGGAGACATGGCTTTGTCCACCCTCCACAGTGGGGAGAACAGAGTAAAGACCACAAGGAACTCCACGAGGAGGTTCCCAGAAGGGCTGGCTCTGGGATGCCCTGAGGCCATGGCGGCTGGACACACAGGCTTGGGGGCTTTCAACAAGGGGGCCTGATGTGAAACAACAGGAGGGGAGGGGCTTGTGCAGGAAGCAGCAGAGGCAACAGCGCTGGCACCAGTTATCTTTCCAGCATCATGAAGGAGAAACCAAAGTCTGGGCAATCATAGAGGTTGGAGTCATGGTCAAGGGAAGAAAAACTTTCAATAGAAACCTCTCTCCCCAAACCATGAGCAAGCAGCACCTTGTGAACAGAAACCACATCTTAAGTCTTCTCTGCCCATCACCACTGAGCAAGGACTCAGGATTATTTCTTGACTGACAGACAGAAAAAGGGCAGCTGTGGAGGTGGAGCAATTGCCCTGGGACTTTCAAGACCTGAACTCTTGCTGATGTGTGGAATGACCTTGAGCTAGCTGACAAATGTACCGTGCCTAATCTGTTATAAAAAAGGGCTTTCGAAACCTTTATTTATTTATTCATTTATTTAATCCTCAACTGAGGATATGCTTATTGATTTTTTTTAGAGAGAGGGGACATGGAGAAGGGAGGGGGAGAGAGAGAGAAAAAGAGAGAGAGAGAGAGAGAGGCAGAGAGAGAGAGAGAGAGAGAAACATTGATGTGAGAGAGAACATCGATTGGTTGCCTTCCATACTCGCCCTGACCAGGAATGGAACCTGCAACCTAGGTGTACAGAAAGACACTCCAACCAACTGAGCCTTATCACCCAGGGCAACATTTATTTTTCAACATATTCATTACATGCATACAACAGGAACTGCCAATGAGCCTAGTAAGAAAATACAAATCATCATTATTAATATTTTGCTGTTTATGTTTCATAGCCAAAAGTCAACGTGTCTGTGTACAACAACATTTTTTAATTTTTAATAATAGGAGTTGATGGGGAAATAAAGAATACTTATTAAAGTAATTTGCCAACTCTCATGTCCTTAATTATTGAGACTTCATCCCCAAGTATGATAGCTGAATATAACAAAACCCCCAGTCAGTTATATTTGATTTCTGAGACTCATGTCAGTCCTGAAGCCACCCCTGAACTGATTTATATGACAGCTTGGGAAAAGCCAACTGGGGACAATCAATGGAGCAGCCGGAGACAGGCCTGGTGAGTGTGCATGAATTAAAAGGAAAACTCCATTGTAATAAGAACAAGATTCTAATCACTACACCTAATTACAAAGAGGAGTAAATCGCTGAAAAAAAAATTAAGTGTCTCATACAGAACAAACAAAGCAATTAGTCATAAACAGAAGCTCAGACTTTGGCGAGCAAGCAGGAGCACGGACCCAAGCCACCAGCTAGCTGCGCATCTGCTCCCAAGGCCACGTCGGGGCGGAGGATGGGCTGCAAGGTCAGAGCTGAGGAAGGGCGGGCGCAGCCACCCACACACACAGCCTCTGCGGCACACACATGCACAACAGCCTCACCAAAACCTTCTGACCACAGCAGCAACCCACCATCAGGTGCTTGAAGGCCTGAGCCTGGAGCCCAGACTTGCCCGGAAGGCAGAATAACAACAGGCAATTTAATATGACAGAACCACTGCCTTCATTCTCTGTCCGGTCCCTCAGGTTGTTAATAATAAAAACAACAAGAATAACAGCAGTTAAGTCGTATTACACAGTTTCTGTACACACAACACCATGCGAGGCATTTCGCAGCGTGGTCTGATTTAATTCTCACAGTAACCCTTTCAGGAAGCTGCCATTAGCATCACCTTCATTTATCAACAAGGAAACAGAGCTCTAGAGCAGGGGTCGCCCACCTTTCGGATCTCACAGAACACCAGTTGGTGACGGCTGCTCTAGAGGGCTGACCAATTTGGCTACATTCACCCACTTTATATGGAGCAGAGCCTGGACTAAACCCCACAGCGGACCTCAGGGCTCACACTCTTAAACTCGGTGCCATGTGGCCTATAAAATGGGAAAAGATGCCCATCTCTCTGAACTGAGGTCAGATATGAGGTGTCCAGTATGAAATGCCTGGTGTACACAGAATGTTCAATAAATGTTAACTGTTGGTTCTGAGCCCTTTATTCATCCTGCCCCAGCTGCCCTCTCTCTCCTGGGGTCCCCCTTCTAGAGGCCCTGGACAGTTCCAAATCCACCCTGCAAGGAACCTCTCGGAAACCCTGAGACACACAAAGTCTGTGCCTGGACGGGCAGCTTTCTGGAAGGGTCTGTGGGATAAAACCTCCATGAGTTGAGGTCCTTCTAGGTCCATCTCATTCCCCCAAAGCTGGACTCGGGCTCTTGGAATAGTAACGGGGGAATGGATCAGCAAATGTCCCCTGGGTCATTCCAAAGTACTTCTCCCCACACACCGGAATCTGTTTCAGGCACTGGGAGATGGGCTGATTCTGCAAGATTAATGTGATAGCCCTGCAGTACAGGCAGAGGGAGCTGGGGGCTGGCCGGCCTGGCCTGGAGGAGGGCCAGGTACTCATTGAGGGAGCTTCCCCCCCTCACTTTAAACTAGATCAGTGGTCGGCAAACTCATTAGTCAACAGAGCCAAATATCAACAGTACAACGATTGAAATTTCTTTTGAGAGTCAAATTTTTTAAACTTAAACTTCTTCTAACGCCACTTCTTCAACATAGACTTGCCCAGGCCGTGGTATTTTATGGAAGAGCCACACTCAAGGGGCCAAAGAGCCACATGTGGCTCGCGAGCCGCAGTTTGCGACCACTGAACTAGATGATAAAACAAGAGCTTCTGGCTGAGCATGTGTGGCAATCAACACATAAAAATGAGCCTGTTTTCAACAAGCCTGGCAAAGGCGCTCAGCTCAGCACAGCACACACCCCCGTGGATGTCCTCGATCCGGCCCGGCCTCTGGACTGTGGCTCAGCACTGGCCAACTGGGACACTAGCAGAGTGGCCGAGGGTCTGGGTCCCAGGGTCACAGACATTTGGCTTCACATCTGACTCTCAAAAACCACAGTGACCTTGGACAAGCAATGGCACAATTTACTTACTCTCTGAACCTGAGTTAATAGAATGTTCTTAAAAGGGTAATGAAATGAGATTAAGTGGAAGGTTCATTTACACACATAGAAACACACAGGTGTTGGCTTCTGGTGCTGTAATTATTATTATTATTGATTAGTATTTTTATTTATTTTAAGGGCACAGCGGAGCTTGTCCTTAGTTGAGTGCACTCACCAACAGAACTGATGGGACAGAGCTCTGGGTACAGTCTGGTCATCACAAGCTGTACAGACCCAGGCGAGCCTTCCTCAGCTAACAATGGCTGTCAAACACTGGCTGCTCTACCAAGAAGGCACCTGCCAACCCTCCCAACAGGAGGTGAAGTCTCCATCCCATCCCTTTATACTAGGTGAGTTTGTGACTCACTTGTGTCCTATGACTTTCAAGGCCAGGTCAGATAAAGTGAAGCCACTCCTACCTTGTTTGCTGGGACACTTGTGTGGGAGCCCTAAGCTGCTGTATAAATGAGTCCTGAGGACACCATGATGTGAGGAAGCTCAAGCCAGCTTTTGCAGAGGCCACATGGACAAGTCCTGAGACCACATGAAGAGAGAGATACCTGGTCAGCCCTCTGCTGTGCCGGGCACTATCTAACTGCAGCCTCATGAGATACCCTCAACCAAGCCCCTTGCCAATTCCTGTAGAAACCACAAGAGATAATAAAATGATTGTTGTTTGAAGCCAGCTAATTTTGGCATGATTTGTTATGCACCAATAGATAACTGGAACTCCACGCATATGCACACACACTGTAAACTGATGGGTAAACATTAAGAATGACTAATGCTATAATACGTTTTGTGATCATGTCCTCTTCAAGTCTGCCCTTGATTTTGTCTTTGGAAAAACATGTGTTGGGAATGGGGTGAGGAAAATGCATATAGATTTGCCTTTAGCTTCTGAGAAATAAAGCCCAATTGTCACCAAAGGAATGGTGTCAATATGCAACATGACATCTCAATTCATATGTGGCATCATTTAGAAATAAAGATTCTATAAACTAATTAAAAAGTGACTTGCAACAGGAGGATTTTCCCCAAGAAGCCAAACTAATTCTATGCAAAGATCCTGAAAACCCTAACGTCCTGTGTTCTGCAGAGGGATGGCAGAAGAACCTGTCTGACCTGCTCACAGGCACAGAGGAGAATCTGAGACTGAGTAAGGATGTAGATGCTGCATCTGGCCTGCCACCCCACACCTGGTCTCGGGGTGGGGGAGAGATGCCCCACCAACCATGAAACGAGTGTGCCTGGGGTGGCCAGGTGCCTTACCGTTCAAAACCACAGCCTTTCTGTTCTCATCTCTGAAGTTCCTGGGAGCAAATTGAGATCGTAAGGCCGTCAGCGGCCTAGGCGCTCATCATCTTGACAGATACTTAGCTATTCATTTAAAAACAAGCAAGAGAACAAGCGTCAGCTGTATTTTTTAATTACTCCTGGATAGGACTGGGAATGCTTTGGCATAATTGGGGCATTGAGATTTTTTTTCCCTTTGAAGGCCTTGTTGCAGTAAAGAAAAATACTGTGTTTATTCTAATTATAACCGCACTTCTTCTAAACCATCTTAGCAATGGAAAGGCAAAGGGCAATGGACAGTTATTTATTTTTTAAAAGATGTTTTTATTGATTTCAGAGAGGAAGGGAAGAGAGAGAGAGAGAGAGAGAGAGAGAGAGAGAGAGAGAGAGAGAGAGAGAATCATTGATTGGCTGCCTCCTGCATGCCCCACAATGGGGATGGAGCCCGAAACCAGGCATGTGCACTGACTGAGAATCAAACCATGACCTCCTGATTCAGAGGTTGACGCTCAACTACTGAGACATGCCGGGCAATTATCTTTTACTAGAGACTGGGCAATTATTTTTTACTAGAGGCCTGGTGCACGAAAATTCATGCACTTGGGGGGAGGGGATCCCTCAGCCCAGCCTGCACCCTCTCACAATCCGAGGACCCTCGGGTAGGGTCCCTAGGCCTGGCCTGAGATCAGGGCCTCTCGGGGCTTTCCTTCACCCAGCTGCTGGCAGCTGGCCCTGCCCCTGCTGCTGCCACTGCTTGCCATCTGTGCAGTGCAGTACCACCCCCTCCCCTGGCACCCAGTCGCCTCAGCCTCCCTCTGCAGGCGACAGGCGTGGGGTGCAATGGGTTGGATGGCCTGGGCCGCCTCCCTCCCTCCCGCCCTCCCTCCCTCCCTCGAGTAATGTTTACTGAGTGATACAGAACTGAGTACTATGAATGGTTTACCAGGATGGAAATGCACCACAACACTGCCCCTGCCACCCCCAACATCCAGAGACTACAGTACTTAGAAGTTACACACAACGGCCATAAGTGCTGAATATCTGTTCATAACAAACAAGTCATAGCATATTTATAATGTATCACATTGAGTGATTATAGAAATCCATTTATATATTGCTTGTATAAAACCTTTTTTTGTAAAAAATATTTTTTAAAAAAGTATAAAAAACACGTGCAGTTGAAAGCCCTGCCAGGACAGCCAGTCGTAAACATTCAGTGAGTATGTGCTTTGGAAGGGCGCCTGTGCCTCTTGCCCACAGCAACTCTAGCAGGACTGGCGAGGGTGCGCCCCGGCTGCCACTCCGGGCAGGACTGAGCTGGACCACGGTGGGTGGGTACAGCAGAGCCTGGCACTGTGCCCTTCTCCAGCCTTCCATCAGGATGAGGGTCAGGGTCAGGGTCAGGGCTGGGGGCAGGCAGATTGCAGTTTCACTCTGAGTTCCATACTCAGCCTAATTTTGGTTGCAACTCATGGCTTTTCCTGGCTGCTCAGAGGTCCATTGGGTGGGTGCCCTGGTGGAGAGGCCAGAGAAGTGCCCACAGCTGCCTGGTTGGGCGTCTCTCTGGCCCAGAGCCTCTGTCCTGCCTCCTACAAGCCTGGCCCCAGGC
Source organism: Plecotus auritus (assembly GCF_963455305.1). NCBI lineage: Eukaryota > Metazoa > Chordata > Mammalia > Chiroptera > Vespertilionidae > Plecotus > Plecotus auritus. Next base: position 26,510,026 of record NC_137774.1, read on the forward strand.
AGAAACCCAACCTGCCCCCCTTTAGGACTACTTTGGTCTCAGCACTTGGTCCTGGGTTTCATCAGCCTGGGTTTCTTCCCCTGGTGTGGCTGATCTGAGTTTCACAAAAAAGCCTGGCTGATGCTGGCTGTGCTGAGCCTCATTGAAGAGTTTTTCATGCAGCAAGGAAGAGCCCTCTGGGACCCTCCTGCTCCTCCCTCTTCTCCTCCTCCCAGCCCATGGTCACTTCTTCTCCAGCTGCTCCAGCAGTGGGTTGCCTTCTGAGTCGAGGGTCTTAACACTGTTGGTCCTGATGATGCAGGTGGGGAGATGCCAGTTGAGCATCAGGATGAGCTGCTGCCACTCCTGCTTCAGCTCCTCCATCTGGGTTTTCAGTTTCGCATTCATGAGCTCCAGCCACTCAGATTCCGGCTGCAGAAATCCTTCCACACCTTCTTCTTGTTCTGGCATGGGGCTGCTGCCACTTTGTTCTTTTCCCAGTGCCTTTTCCTCCGCTCCTCTTCCTCATCTAGCTCACTTTTCACAGGTTGAGGCCCCTTGCCCATTTTCACCTCCAGGAAGTGCAATGGGGCGATCATGGCCCCAATGTTGTGGATGTCAGCGTATTTTAGCTCCTCTGCAGTCAGGGCCAAGCTGGGGAGTCTGGTCAGGGGGCCAAGCCCTGGCAGAAAGCCCACAGTCATGGAAGGGTCCGGGATCTGCCCAGGCATCATAGCAGGAGGAGTGGCAGTCTAGCCCTGCAGAAGCCACAGGAGAGGCTGCGACCCTGGGGCCTGGGCCAGGCTGCAGGCGCCATGCCCGCTCAGGAGCCGCCGTGGTGCCAGCCCCGCCCTGCAGCATCCACGGCCGCCAGCGCCTCCCATCGCAGCCGCCCAGCATCCCTCCGCAGGGTGTGGCCTGGGTCTCTCTCTTTGAGGTGATCGATTTTGGGGCTCTGCTTGCCTGCCTGATCGCCCCTAACCATTCATCTGCCTACCTGATCGCCCCCAGTCGCTCACCTGCCTGCCTGATTGTCCCCAGCTGCTCACCTGCCTACCCAATCGCCCCAGCCACTCACCTGCCTACCTGATCACCCCCAGCCGCTCACCTGCCTACCCAATTGTCCCAGCCACTCACCTGCCTACCTGATCACCCCCAGCTGCTCACCTGCCTACCTAATGGCCCCCAACCACTCGCCTGCCTGCTGATTGCCCCTAACTGCCTGCTGGGGGGCGAGGCCAGCCCAGCGAGGGGCCGTGGTGGTTTTGGTCTCTGGTCGTTCTGGTCATTTTGGTCACTGGGCTTTTATTATATAGGATAGGGCAGTGGGGATAACAGGTATCAGGGCCAGCTCTGCCATGAACGTGTGTCCTTGGGCACGAACTCGCTTACTTCACGTCTTTTGTAAATCTCTCATTTACAAAATGGGAGACTTTAAGAAAGTTCCCTGTGTTCCCTTTGGCTCTAATTAATGTGAGGTCATCCTCCCACTTCCTGTCACCCCTGCCCCATGGGGTACAATGTCCCATGGACCCGTGATCCTGATATGGAGAGTATTTCAGGGCAAACTCATGGCTGGCCTCCAAGGCCAGCAGTGCAATGGTTCCCAATCATCTGCATGTACACACATCACCCGGTACCCTGGTTCAATGCACAGCCCCAGGCCACTCCTCCAGAGAGTGTGATTCCATAGTTCTGGGGCATGGCCCAGGAATCTGCATTTTTGTATGAACACAAGTCTAGTTGAAAAACATGGCCTTGGGACTCACAAAGTCCTGTCTTCTTGATTTCCCAGCCAGGTAACCTGAGCAAGGTGCCCCACCTCGCTGGACCTCTCCATTCCAGGAAGTACAGCTGCCCAGCTCTACTGGAGAAAATGACCCCAAGTCCCTGTCCACTTCCTGCCACAGAGCTGCCCAACACAGACCTGTTCCTTTCTCGCTCTACACGTGGGGAACCTCGGAGAGGCTTTTCACCAAGCAGGATAACGGCCTCTCGGAAAACAGGTCGGGCAGGAAAGGCCACACTGCCCGGAGCCCAACACAGCACTGACCACTGAGCACAGCCAAGCAGCTCACAGTTCATAGTAGCCGCCAGCAGAACAAGTTGTAATCCTATACCTGGCAGCTGGAGAATATAAAAAAAAAGGTTATGCTCCTTATAAATAGTATTTCTAAAGCCTTCGGGTGCCCTGCCCTGTTCAGTGCTGAGCTATCCGGTTCCCAGCCCTGGCTCCTGGGACCCGACTCAACCCCCAGAGGAATGCAAACGCCATGACTGGGCACCAGAGTGGGGGAGGGGGGCAAAATTGCCCACAATGCTGCTGCCCCAGGCTCCACCCTCCTGCTGCCCCAAGCTCTGCCCACCTGCTGCCCCATGCTCTGTCCTCTGGGAACAGATGGGGAAGCGGTTTACCTGAGCACGCCCATGTGCAGGCAGACACCTGGGCTAGCCACACTGGCCTTTGTGACCAAATGGCTGGCAGAACACATTAGCTCACCTCCTGTGCTTGTCACAACAATTAGGCTCTGGAAGGTGGCACTGGCACTGCCACTGAGAAAATGCAGTGGACCAGCCAGTTCATCACCCTCGTGGACAGTTCAAAGGGGCCAGGAGGGCAGGGGACCTACATTGGGGGGCATATGTTGGGGGGGGGCAAAGGATTGGGCTGGGGGACACAGAAGTTCATTAAAACTATCCAGCAGAAACATTATAAAACCCGAAGCACCACATGCCAGGGATGGCCAAAGGTCTCAATCCCTGTGGACCTGCAGGACAAGTGGCCAGCACTGTGCTTGGAAGATGGGGCGGGAGTCCAGGCATTCACCCAGTGATTGACAAGCTGGCCCTCCCGCACTTCTACTCTGCTTCAGTAACTACCCATATTATGCTGAAATGACACAAGCGACAATAATTAAGCCCAGATCTCTGTGGATCATTCGCAGTGATAATTCCACCTTTGTAATTCAGCCCCAGATAAACCCCTTTTGTTCTGCCTTATAACACAGATTCTAGTATCATTCAAGTATATTAACTGTAGCCTATTACTGTCACAAAAAATGCTCCCTGAGCCATAGCAAAAGACTCCCCAGACAAAACTTTATGTCATGTTAATCCAAGCTTTAATAACTATGAGGATATATAACTGTATTCTAATTGTGCTCTGCGTTCCTGCATACGAAAACAGGAGATATCAAAAATGACAGCGGTGGATCACTTCAAATAAAAACGCATTAATTCCCCACTCAGGGTGCTGGGATGCTAGGGTGAAGGGACGCATGCTTATATGGGAAAGAAGTGATATGGGGCTTCTGAGGATAGGGAAGACATTGGGGCTGGTATGGGGCTGCCAGAAATCAATGCCACTGAAGGCTGAAGATGGTGAACCAAGTCAGGGCTGTGCAAGGGAAACAAAGAACCTTGTGGGACTTCACTAGTTAGCTATGGGAATCCCTGGTTCCGAACCTGGTTTGGATACCAAGTCAGCGTATGACCTTAGCCAAGTCATTCCCACTCCCTGGGCCTCCCTTTCCTCCTGAAAAGCGGGCATGATATCAGACCCACGTGTGGATCTGGTATGGCTCCCTCCCTCTCCCAGCTCACTGGGACCAAGTGATGTAGAACTGCAGCCCACCCCGGGGCTCCCAATCGCCTTTACCTGTGCTGTGTGGTACCTCTGAAATGGTTGTCACTTTCTAACATACTGTGTGATTTACTTATTACATTAGCTGTTTATCACATGTCTCCCTCCACTTGAATTCTGGTCCGGAAGGACCGAGACCGGTCTACTCGTTCACTGAAGGACCCTGGTATCCAGGATGGCACCTGGCACACAGTGTGTGCTCCATGAATGTTTGCTGAGTGACTGAGCAGCACTACCACGAACCAGGTATGTGGCCCAAGACAAGTTTCTTCAACTCATTGAGACTCAGTTTCCTCAACTGCAAAGAGGCAGAAACCTGCTTCCTAGTGTTGCTGAGAGGATTCCAGAGCAGCTTCGGAAGACCTGGAAGGGCAATGAGCACCACGCAGGCTCACCAAGCATGTTCTTTTCTAGAAAAAATCACAGTCTCCCCTCCAAGACGCCATTTTCACTGCTCAGACCAACGTTGGGCCCTTACTCAGTCAGCGGTCTCATTACCCTCCCAACAGACTTTCCACTTGCCGGCCCCCACCTCACTCCTCGTCATGGCCAGGCCACTTCCCTGGCACCGGAAGAGGACCGGACAGCACCAGGCAGACAGGCACAGTTGCATCACGGAGATGTCTGGGCATGGGAGTCCAGAAGGCCAAGAATCTGGGCAAACCATGAGCTTCTTGGCCTTAGAGTGACCTTCCCTATAAAATCAGGACTTGCCTTTTAATGGTAAGGATGAAATGTAACAAATGAACATGCTCGGATAAGAAGAACAATTACTCTCTGCTACGTAACCCCTCTGAGCTGGTGTCCTTATCTGTAGAAAGGGGGAACACAATAATCCTCACTGCCACATCTCATGGGATGTGCTATGTGGAGGCCTCCGCTGGGACACCTGCCCTCCAGTGCCAGCTCCCAGGTGTATGCAAACCACTTATCCTCTCCATAGGACCAGTTTCTTCATCTGTGTAAGGGAGATTCAACTCAGACATGCGGGAGGGCTGCCTCATGGTGCTGGGTGACGGGGGACGGCGGGTCCTTCATAGCTGGCCAATCACATTCACATCCATAAGTAGACAGCAGGAAAAGGCCCCCAAGGGAAGGGACAGCAAGGCCCACCTCCTCCCTGCCATGTGGGCAGCTGACGAAGGTGTTACTAAACACAACAGGCAGCCTGGAAGATCCCATAGCTAATGTCTTCCCCCAGGAGACAGATCTTCAGCTGGTTCAAGACTATTTCCCACAGACTCGGGATCTTGAGAGGTGGGAGGGACTGAGACAGCCGAGGATCAGAAATTCCGTCAAACACATCATGACTCAAAGTGCAGGCAAAGCGCCGGTGCCCACCTGGACCAGAGCGCCACCGTGAGAGGACCGTCCCCGGCAAGCGCTCCTGGACTGAGACCTCAACCGCCAGCCTCTTTATTGACATTTTTGTTGCCCTTAACAACCAAAGAATAAAAGAACCAGAAGGTGGCAAGTGAGCACAATGATTTCATTTATCTCTTTCCTCTTTTTTGCTACAGATCAACTATGCGACCAGATTTTATCATGAGACGAATCACCTTTCATCCTTCTTCCCAGATGCAAATGACATGACCGCCCCAAACGCCTACTCCCCAAACTCCCGCGGACAACAGACGGGCAGCATGTGGAGGAAAAGTCTGCTCTCCGAGTCTCCACGGCGCCCACCTGGCTTTCAGAACCCATTGGCTGGCACTCCGAATGGTGGTGCGGCTGGAACAAGGGTCCCGGAATCCATCTCAGGTTTCCTCCTTTGAAACAGGAGCCCGAGTCTCCAGTGCCAACGGGGTCTACAGCGGGCTTCATTTCCAAACCTGTCTGATGCTCTCATCCCATTCTAATTCTCAGCTCCCCAAAGTGGAAACCTGGTGGAAACTGACAAAGAACAGAGAGACTCCAAAAAAGACTGAGTCCAAATGGACTGGCCCTCCCACCCAGAGACTGGCCCAGGCATGTCAAACCGGACAGAGCCGCTGTTCCCTCAGCCGCCTGTGATTCCATCAATACCTATCAAAAAGTATTTTTTCCCTTGCCCATCCAACATCGGCTGCCAAAGACTTGGATATCTATTTGAGAGCCCGCCGTATTGATTAGGTCAAATACTACAAGAGTTTTATTTCCTGATTTCTTGACCTTCAAGCCCCCCGGAGGGCTTACCTAATACAGCAATGCCACTGTGAGAGTAACTTCGGAAGAGACACTCAGTAACTCACGTCACCCAGGTTGACTTGTCCGTCACCGGCCGTGCTGGTGTGGACTGCCTCTCAGATCCTGCTCCCGTTGGTCACGGGGATTACTGAGGCCCTGACAGCAGAACAGATGCCTTGCTTTACCAGGGAAATACAAATGAAAAAACTAAAGCAATTCAGAACATTATAAATTAGAAATGATCTTTTTCATCTCTGTTAATATATGAACTCCCTGGTTTAAAGAAAGAAGAAGGAAAAAAGCTTTAATCACAACAGGTTTAGGTGGTATCAGGAGCAAATTACAGCACCAATTCAGTCCTCAGAGGAAGAAAAATAAGTTTTAAAAGCGCAAAATGATGATTCTCAGAGCAATGTTCACTGTCCTTCCAGGCGGTGTTGTAAATTCATCATCCAGGGAGAAGAACCGAGGCAAAGCCACGGCTAGAAGGGCTGACTGAAACAGCAGGAAGAAGGCAAACCGCGGCTTCACACTCCCATCATTAGATCAGTCCTTTGAAAAAACATCATCTTCAGCATCATTGTTGTCATCACTACCGCGGTGTTTGGCCTCCCCTGCTGGAATGCTCACTGATTCCTGACGGGAAGTGAGGGTTGGCAAGCACTGGTCTCCCTTCCCCCCTTGCCAGGACAAGAAACATGATCTCAATCCCCCCACCCCACTCCCGCCACACACATGCCATTTGCACCCCAGGCTCTCTCAAAGGGCCCCCAAAGGACCAGGACCCTCTGGCTACTGGAGTTCTCTGTCAGGAGACAGACCAGGTCTACATTTAATTTACCAAGAGTCTATGATCAGCCACAAACGGTTAACCCCAGTCTGGCTGTTGCTGCCCTCAGAGTTCTCCTGCTCTGCTTTCCACATCTCAGCTCGTCTGAACATTGCTGTTGACGCCAGGGTCAATGTTCTGCTGAACTGCAGTGAAGTAGAATGTGAGAGTCTAAGAGTGAACACCCTAGAATCTCATGGCTCCTGCACCCACTTACTCCATGACCCGTCTTTTCCAATGCCCCTGCTAGACTCTATGCCTGAGCATGCTCTGAGAGGCCTCTAGCCAGGTGCTAGAGAAAGGAAAGAGGAAGAATCCAAATGAAGTGACCAATGGGGTACTTGGCAGAACTACTCCCTAGGTCCTGAGGGCAAGTCCTTGATCCTGGCGCCAGGACTGCCATGAGCTGTGAGCATGAAGCCTACGAGGGGCAGTGTGGTACATCCCATCTGCCCCCCCAACTGCCCCCCTCCCAGGCCAGGTGCTTGGCTGATGCTGCCAGAATGTACCTTGGCTCCAAGGAGTCTGAGCCATTCTAAGTTACTGGTTCCAAATACTAAGCTGCTGCTGTTGGCTAAGGAGGAAAAAATAAAAAAGAGAGAGGATGATGCGGATGAGGGTGGAGACAGAGCTAAAAGGGAAATCAAATCTCCCCCCCTCCCCCCGCCCCCCAAAGGCACTTCAGCCACTGGGAACAATCTGGAAGTCTGGAAGTGGGCAGACCAAAATGTTTACCTAAAGTTCTTTTATGCTGTGTCTCACTTCTGCTCTACAGAACAACAAAATATCAGGGCATCTCACCAAGATCATGGTCACTTCTGGGCTTCTGATATCTTGAAGCAAGAGCCATGGCATTTTATCCCAAATGCATCCCCTTTGACAAGAATGACCCATCTGCTTTGGAACCAGGACACATGCGTTGCTCCACCCCAGCCACTGCCCCTTACACTCACTGGCCTGTCTGGAAGCTCAGGACTAGGGGCGGTTTTCAAAAACAAAGACCACTTTCGGTGTGAGGATATTTTTTAATGGCCCCCAAGTCTCCAGGCTCCAATTAGCGGGTGTCTGCAGAGCTCTTGCCAGAGGAGATCTGAGAAGCTGAAAATGCGGTGCACACCAGGGACAAGGATTCTGGTGTGGTGGCCACAGACCTTTGGCAAACTTCCTCAGGCCCCAACAACAGATCTAAACATAACATGACCACGAGAACAAAGGGGAGTCGGGTGCCTAGAAGGCACCTGTTGGTACGCATCCTGGGAAAGCCAAAGAACCAACGAGAGCTCTTTGAGACCATCGTTTCATTCACATCTCTACCACAGCCATTCCAAGAAGCCTGAGGACCCCCATTTTGCAGATGAGGAGACTGAGGCTTGGGGAGATGAAACAGTTTGTCCTGGGAGAGTTCCAAGGTCTGTGATCTTTCTGCCATGGCTTGCCTCAATTAGGTACATTTCTTATTCCCTGGAAGTCGAAGCTAAGAGGGCTTTTCCAAAGAAGTTCTTATGTCTTTGAGTCTCCCATTAGATAAACTTGGCTGCATCTAAAGCACATACAATTCCTTCCTGCGGTTCCATCGCCTGGGCTTTCCAACCACCTTTTCTCCATCCTCTGTTCACCCCAATTCTTAGCCCTTCAAATAATATAGGCAGACCCATTTCTTGCCTTGGTCCTTCTTCCCCAAGTCCCCTGTCTTAGCTAAGGCTTACCATTTGCAGAATGGCGCTGCCACAGAGCAGAGGGCAGCAGCCTCTGGGTGTCCCACTCCCGCGGGGTTAACGGCCTCCCCTTCTCCAGACACACAGGTATAGGGTGGTAAGCAGGACTGGGACCATGCTATGGCTGTAGTCACCAGTGTCCAGCACTGCTCCAGGCACACAGTGGGCTCTTTATTGCTGCTGCTGCTGATAAATAACTGAGAGGAAAGCGCACATGCTAGGGAAGAGTTACAGGAACAGCGATTCAGAAGATGGAAGAAGAGGGGGCAATGCTGAGTGGATCTAGCCAGGCACTGGAACCACAGTGGCTCCGGGAAAGCCACTGGCACACACAGAGAGCACACTGGGAAACTGACTGTGCAGGAACCTCTCTGGCCAATTTGGAATTCCAAAGCTGGTGCTCAGAACCCCTGAGCCACTGGGCTCCAGTTCGGGAGCTGCTTCTTCCCTGCTGGGCAGACCTGTTCTCTTCTCCTTCCCACAAGTGCCCAGAGCACGTACTCCTGGACCCTGCAGTCACTCCCCTCCTTCCCCTTGCTGCTGCTTGCCTCTCCCAGGGGCACATACTCCCGAGAAAAGTTCACCAGGCCCCAGTGCCAATCCCACCCCTGGGATTTTCACAGACCATGGAATTGGGAGGCTGGGAAGGCCCTGAGAGAGCTCTCCAACTCCCTTCGACAGAGAGGGCGACCTGGCCCAGCAGCCACGGGGCTTGCCCAAGGCCACTCAGCAGGTTGGCAGCAGAGCTGGGACATGAACCCAAGGCTTTTAATGACCCTTGATAACTCTGATGATGCACAAATGAGCATGAAGGGGCTGAATCTCTGGGCAAGACTCAGAGTAAAGACCTCAGGCCACTGCCTGGCTCCTGGCAGCATGTTCCTTCTCAGAGTGGCACGTGTGGGAAGGGCACTTTGCAGCTCTCTGCCAGCACATCTAATTTTCTCCTTGCCATGTTTGCACATCGCCAGCTCTAATGCGCTGCCATTTTGCAGGATCTGAGCACATTTCTAAGCTGTGTTTCTGGCTCTGAAAGGTGCAAAGTACATACCACTGTGCCCCCAAAGCTAAAGGGGAGAACAAGTGAGCCCCGAGTCCACAAACATCAGCTCCAATGGCCCCAAGGGCTAGGTGGAGTGTTAAACAGGACAGTAGGAAAAAAGGATCCGCCCAGGGAGAGGAAATTTCAACCCATTGCTGAGTACCTTTCATTATTCACCTGAGCTCCGAGGACGCTGAAGGAGGCAGGTGTTTGGGATGTATGGACGTATCGTTTCCTCCTGGGACAAGGAGGAGGGGGGTGGCGTCGTTATATACACATGAGTTTTCCCCCTGGTTGTTTTCTGTGGTCATCTCAGTACCACACTCAGATTAATGAAGGTGGCTGGCTGCCAACCTGAACTTCAAATGGGTCCTCCTCTCTCCAGCTCTCTCCTTCTACCCCTCCCCCACACCTTGCCTGGGAGCCAACCATGGGCCTCAAAGTCTAATGACGATGGACCAACAACAAAATAATGATAAAACCATGTGTGCACAGAAAAGGCACAAAATGCATGGGAATGGAGGGAGGGAGACACAACGAAATGCACTGGCCAGGGAAGGGAAGGAGTCTGGCCTGGCCTGCAGATGTCCACTGGCTGAAGGATGGATAAAGGCGGTGTAGGACCGAAGGAAGAGAGCTCCAAGCAGAGGACACAGCCCAATTAAAGAGACAGAGGAGAGAAAGTGCTGGCCCTCAGACATCCAGATTAGTGTGCCTGAAGCTAAGCACGTGAGAAGGCAGAGGCAGGAAGATCATGCCTTGAAGGGCCACACACAGGAGCTTGGCCTTTGCTCGGGGAATGAAGGGAGCCGCAGGGGAGTGTTGGGCAGGGAAATGACACGGCCAGACCAGCCTTTTAGAAGCCTCCTCCGGCAGCATGGGAAGGATGACCAGAGGACCAAGCTGGAGGTCAAGTGAAGACTTTGGCACTGGAGGAATCACACAGAGGAGAGATGAGGGAACAGGTGCCAGTGGCAGAGGAACTGGAGAGAGGCAACAGTTCAAGCAGCACTTTTAGGAATGGGAAGACTGATGAAGAGGGAGATACACCCAGCCGAGTAGGGAGAGGGAGAAGGAAAGGTATGGTGACAACCCTCAGGTTCCAGATACTCCTGAGGTGGGACGCACAGGGATAGGATCTGCCCCTGCTCCTCACCTGCTTGGAACACCCTGAGGGCTCCTAACGTGCCATCATAACTCCCCAGCCTGGCACCACAGCCCACCACTATCTGGCTTTGCAGTTCAGAGATGGTACCACAGAGCAGTCCTGTTCGTCTCTCACTGCACTTCCTCACACAACTGTGAGCCAGTCCTTACCAGTCCTCCTGCACCTCCCACATCACATCACCCTTCTGCCTGCTGAAATGAGTATCCTTCAACTACAGCCCCAGGCTCAGCTCCTCCCCTCCCACCCATCTGGGTGTATCTCCCTCTTTGGTTTTCAAGCACCAGTACTTCCCTGTACTAGGGACTGTCACTGGCTCCCCCACTAGATTCTAAGCTCCCTGCAGGCAGACTCGGTTTATCTCGCAGACTTTGGACACGTTATGTACTCGCTAAGTCTGGCAATACACTGAAAGCTCAGCAGACAATAAAAAAAAATCTAGAAGCAGAGATAACGGAGCTCTTTCAAACCGATTCTTGTTTCTACACTCAGGATGGGACACCACTTTTACCCTTGCAATTCTCAACGAACCAAGGAGCTTGGAATTTGTTGCCTAAAAGAAAACTCATGAGGAGGAAAAAGGAAGTCAGCTCACCAGCTAATAAGCTTTCTAAACACACATGTGGATTACGAGTTGCACAAAAGTAGGTGATGTGAATCCCATATATTATTTGCATATAATGTAAGAAAACCACTTTCAAGTTCTTTGAAGAGAGACGTTATAATAACACCATTTCTTTCATCACTCCAATGACCCAGGCCATTTTCAGAGCCCGGCTCTGGCAGTTAGAAAGCCTGGTGCTGGCTCAGCTGGGTTTTGTTTTGCTTTGCCCTTCCCTACAGAAAGGAGACACAGCTCATTTGGATTAACTGAAGTGAAAAGGAGGCAATATCTCTGCTCTAATTCCACAAGGCTGGGAGAGCCCCTTAGAAATTCACTGCTGGTTCTCAGACAAATGCTTGGGAACCTGTTGATTAGAGGAAGGGTATTATCTGCATTTGCTGGGAGAAAAAACACGGCTGCAACCTTCTTCCTTCACCAACTGGGCAGTGAGTGCTACGCCCAGCCACACGGGTGTATAAGTCAGAGAGCAATTTGCATGAGTAAAGAAAACTCATTCCAGAGGCAGCAAAGCTGTTGTTCTGCATGGCAACCCTGGGAGATGAGAGGGAATAAGCCTGGTTGGAGAGATAGATCCCCACCCCCAGGCTTCCCAGAGCTCGCACTGAAGGAAGGTGAGTCTGGTGCATTCAAGAGGCACAGGCAGGTGTGGAGTGGGCTAGGACATGGTGCAGACCCTCCCGGTGACACCCTCCCTTCCACAGCCAGAGACGGAAGGCTGCGTGGAGCAGGTGGCATTAGAATTGGGTCTTTAAGCAAGGGTGAGAGAGGGGGCAGAAATGAACAACCACAGGTGATCTGGGAGTCACTGGAGCAAGTCAGAAGAGCCATTAGCAGCTCATGGGGGCTGAAGGGGGCTGGAGAGGTTGGACCTATAACCGGGAGGGGAGACAGGAGATCCTCCACCACGTGAGGATTCCCTGCTCTCTGAAGGGCCTAGGCCTCATCTTTGTTCAGGAAGCCATGAGGAACCAGCAAATGTTTTCAATGCAAGGAATGACATGAACAAAGCTGTTTTAAATTTCTCCAATCGCAGTTCGCTGAATAAACCAGGCGAAGATGTATAGAAAGAAGGCAGTAAGACGGCTATTGAGCCAACCTAAGTAAAAAAATGTACTTAGCATCTGAAATAATCAGGTGAGGGAGCATTTGAAGATGATGACACCAAAGTCAGAGAGAGAAATGGATTATAGAGAGGAAGGTGGGTGCTTTAATAAAAATAAAAAAAAATTGGGGAGGAGGGTGAAGGAAAAAGGAGAAGAAATATTGGAGATTTCTACAGACATCATTGGACTTCCAGGCTTGGCATCCAAAACATAGTCCAGGGGATAGGTACCAATGTGGGCTCATTCACACAACAGAGATACAATGGTTGGAAGTGCAGGAGAAGGTTCAGGGGATGGAGCCCTAAGGACATCTACCTCAGGGGCAGGAAAAGAGAAGCAACCACCAGGGACAGCCAGAGAGGCAAGAGGGGAGCCAGGGACACCAGCCTCCTAGAGACAGACTGGTGAAGGCAACAAGTGTGGACTCTGGAACCAGCCTCAAATCCTGGCTCTGCCACCTACTAACTGAGAGAATTTCTTCAGTTTCCCCATCTGTAAAATGGCTCTCAACTGCAAATCCACCCTATGTATCATACTCGGTTTTGTAGCTAGAGCTGGGACCCTGCAAATCACATGCATATTTCTGCTTTGCCACCGGGTCCCTGTTAGGCCCTGCCAATAGGGGGCACTAGAGCCTCTAAAGCTGGAGGAGGAAAAAGTGACTTGCCTCTTCTGGCCTGCTTCCTGGGGGCTCCCTGTCAGGTTCCTCTGAGCATCACCCCAGCAATGCTCCTTCACGCTGCCAGCAGAAGTACCTTCCTGTACCAGAAGTTGAATCCAGTTTGCAGCTTCTCCCGACACTTGCCGCCTCCCCTCCCTCCTCAGAGGTCTGGGTCCCTCCTCCTCCTAAATTCAAGTCGCAACTATTCTCAGGCCTAGGGATGGTGGCTGCTCCCCGAGTTGCCACCTCAATAGTACCTCTGAGCAGTGGATCTCAGAGCATGCCTTCCCTCCGACCCCCCCAGCCAACATCAGCATCATTTGAAAACTTATTAGAAACACAAATCTTAAGGCCCTATTCCCAGATCTATGAATCAGAACTTCTGGAGTGGGGCCTGAAACCTGTGTTAATAAGCCCTGCAGATGCCTGACGCATCCTAATGTTTAAGAACCAAGGACCTTTCAGCCACCTAGTTAACTTGGTGGACCAGTAACAATTCTTTCTCTAACTGGTGTGGTTGCTGTCCCCTGGCTAGAACATAACTCATTCAACAGGGAAAATAGTATCAGTCTCATAATAATGATACTAATACTTATCATCACCAGTAAATTAGGTCACAGAAGCCAAAAGCAAAATTAAGGAATGTTATGGTTAATGGAATCTATATATATAAAGGCTAAGTGACCAAACGTCCATCCCTCTGTTCGACCGGCCAGTACATATGCACACTGGCAATCCTATATAATAAAAGTGTAGTATGCAAGTTGTCCCCTGGACCAGGAGTTGTCTGGGAGTTTGACCAGGGGGCGGGGCTGGTGGGGGGAAGGGAGGGAGGCCCCAGCTGGCAGCCGGCAACTGCTAGGAACCCTACCAGTGCACAAATTTCATGCACTGGGCCTCTAGTCAAATATAAAGGGATGCTGGATTAGGTTATTATTTTCTTTTCACAGCAAATTTTAGAATTGGATTGAGAGAAAAAAATAACACCCTAACTTACACACACAGCCTGACTCTCTTAGAAAATACTTCCTTTTCAGTCAATTCCTACATGGATGCTGTGTAAAACCACTCCATCTATCAAGCTGTCAGAATGAACTGCAAAATTCTTAATAGTCTCTCACACAAAATGTCCACATGGTCCAATGCATCTGGGGGGTCTGGCTCTAACTTTCTAACTGCAGGCACGTTCAGATGGCCTTCAGGCGTCCTCGTAACAGCACTGCTGCTCACAAACAGGGCGCCAACACAAGTCATAGAGTCTCAGGATGTCAGAGAAGGAAGAGACCACCCAACCCGACCAGCCCAAACCCCTCACGCTTCAGATGAGGATGCTGAGACCCCAGTGAGAAAGGGGCATGTCCAAGGTCAAACAGCTACCAATATCCAGCTAACACCAGTACCAAGTTTCCCAACTCCCCCGGCACCCAAACCCCCTTCCACTCCATCAAATGTGAGTGACAGGCAGGGCCATAGCATTCCATTTCATAAGTACAGTAATTTAACAAGCAGCAGGAAACCACACTGTAAACGGGGAGAGGAGGACTACAAACGTAAGGCTGGGATGAGCTTAGGAGGGAGCATGACTGTCGGCAGGCAGGTTTCTTTGCCCATCAAAATTATAAATGAAGTCAGGCATTTACAGTAGCGTGGACGCAAAAGTCACTGCGAGCCCACGGTGTTTTCAGCACCCAAGACAATGCATTCTTAATGCGTTCTTAAACAGATTCTGACTCAAACCCTGAGACAGCTGGGCCTCTTCCAAGAAGTGTTAGCCACTGTGAGATATCTCTTTCAGTTCTCTCCAGTAGATCTCCTTGGAATTTGCCAGATAAAGAGGCAATTTATCTTGTGGCTGAAGGTTGTACGTAATGCATTATCTGCCTCCCACCAGGACCTGTGCATCTGTGGAAGGCCCTGATTGGGCCGGGCGACTGACTTGCCTCCATCTTAAGGTGCCATAGCAACATGAAATCAACAAGGAGAGAACTGTTAAATGAATAATTTACTGATTTCATAAGAACCTGTATTGCAATTTATACTTCTATTATCTTTCCTACCCATGCCTTCACTCCTTTGTATAAAAGCTACAATCAGGCTGAACAACATCTGAGAAGCTAATAAGCATATCTACTCCTGTACTCAAACCAACAGGTACACAACTCTGATGCGAAGTCTCACCACTGCTGCCTTTTCCTCGCCCCTTCCACAAAAAGGTGTATGTTAGGGAGCAGCTAGATGACCTCCAATAAGCTTCATGTTTTCCACTGAAACATATTTTCCCTTGGGATATTGGGAGCAGAGTTGAGTGGCATTCAGAAGCATTGTGTAGAAGACATATCACTGGCCACAATCTACCAATTGCCACTTTAAAACTTCCCCAAAGAGACCTAGTTACTAGCAAAGGAGAGAAGAAAAAAAAAGCAAAGTATAGTTTCAATGACAACTATGGTATTTTAAAAGCTCTTTCAGTATCATCAGTGATAGCATTTTAGTGGCATGAGCACATCTCGTCACTCAGCCTCAATTTAAAGGATATTTATGAAGAAGACAATACAATGAAAGCAGACTTATTTGCTTGGGTGGGATAGGTTACAGATTATTTCGGTTCTGCACTTTCCAGCGGAAAGGATACATGTTTTTGAGATACATTACCTGCCGCCTGCTTCTCTCCAGGCTCCTCAAGGATACCAACCCAAGAAGCAGCAGCCACTAACTACAGGGAGATGCAGACTTTAGCACCTTGTCACGGAGAAGCCAGCTTCCCTTCCTCCGGTGTGGTTTCTGGCGGCGGTGCGGGGGGGGGGGGGGGGGGTGTGGAGGAGGGGTGCGGGGGGGAGACCAGTGCAGAAGTGCATAATTATCATGAACCCAGCGGAAACAGGTCTCTCTCATTTTCCACCACCCTGTACAGCAAGCATGTCAAACGCATGAGGCACTGAAATGCTGTCCATTCCCCTATTACTGTCAGTCACCTCCAGCTTTCAAGTCAAAACCTAATGTCACCGGCAGGACAAACCCACCCCTTTCTTGGAGCATGCAGCTCCGGAAAAAGATCTGTAACCATCCTCAGGATGCTGAGGGCAGAGGCTAAAGCGACCGCCTTGTCGCCGCTCACCCGCTAAGGAACCATGGCTCTGTGGCCGGAGTGTGGGCTGGCATGAAAAGGAACTCAGGTGAGTTACTTTTGCAAACTTCATGGCCGAGAGACTAGGACAGCTGGGCCCAAAGGGCAGAATGTGGCAGTTCCAAACACAGGATTTTTGTGCTAAATCTCTTCCCCTCGTCTATTTATAGGGCATCGTCTCTACAGCTGAAACCCAGTCAAGCACAGGCAGAGGTAGGCCTGTTAAGTCTTGCTCACGTGATTCAATCTCCAAATTCTGAATATATTACTCAAGGGCTTAGGGTAAGGCAGATACTCGGATGAAGGTGACGAGAAATCTCTTCTCTGGCTTCAAAACTCTCATGCTGCTGGCTGGAGCCTGAACCTGGCTGCTGTCCCGGTGGGTCCTATTTGCTGGCTTCAAAAACACTAAGGAAGTTATACTCTTTGTTTGGGTTTATTTTGTTTTTGGTTACACTGACAGATGCTAATATTAACTCTTTATATCTTAACTTGATTGGCTGATATTTAAAATGGTTCTGGTAATTTGAAGTAAAAAGATTTCCTTTGTGTGACCTGAGTTCAAATGCTGGCAGGTCCTTGGACACATTCCTCAACCTCTGTAAGCCTCAGTTTCCCCACGTGTAAAAAATGGGTTTCACTCCTCAGACCCATCAACAAGGATCATAGTCACATGTGCAAAAGGTGCCTGCCCAGCACACAGTAGAGCTCAGGAATGGCAGCTCAGATGTGCCCACAGAGGACCTCGCCATCCTGACGACGCCCCACCACAAAGAACAAAAAAAACTTCCAAGTTCACATCTCCGGTCAACATAGGCCTCAGCCTTGCACCACTGCTTCGCCGTCACTCAGGAACCAAAGCTCCTAACCCTAATACTTGGGACTTGTCCTTCCTGCTCTTTTCTGGAAGAAATGTTGACTTACCCATTATGAAATATATACTGTTTGGGACTCAATCCTAAATGTAAAAATGAAACATTTGGGAAGTTTTACCCAAAGCAGGAATGAGAAACAAAACCCATTCAGGAAAAAAAAACAATGTAATGAAGGTCACTGAGTCCAGAGAAGAAGGGCTGAGACCAAAGGCCAGGGCCACGGGCCTAGGAGGAGCTTATGCTCCAGGTAAAACCCCTTTCCCCATCTCCATGTCCATAGGCAGGAGTGAAGGGGTCTGCCTCCCCCTCTGCCCCACTTGTCCTGAGAGGGCAGGACAAATCTCAGGGTGACTTTTATCCCTCTTGCCATCAGACTCCCCAGCCCTCAGCCCCCCAAAACTCCGAGGTCACTTCTCAGGGCTCCATGGGTCAGGGGGGTGGCATCCCTGCCCCTTCCCTGTGGTGCTCGTCCCCCTGTTATCCCTCATCTCCATCAGACACACACGGTCTTCTATGTGTCTGGGGGGCAGCCCTTCACCAGAACAGAAGCTCCATGCGGGCTGGGCTTTGTCTATTTTGTTCAGTGGTTCATCTTCAGGGCCTGGGACATGGCCATTTAGCAGGTACCCAGCAACTACTGAATGAACGAGAGAATGAATGAATGAATGAATGCAGCAACAACAAGACCAAGCAGCCCCTCTCTCAAAGCATTAATCAGCTGAGTCCTTGCTTGTTTTCTAAAGAGAAGAAATCTGTAATTCAGTGGTGGGAAGAGGGACCAAAGCCACAAATGACTTGGCTTCTTGCCCCAGGTCAACACGGGACTGGCTCACACCAGAACCAGTACGGGACCCGAATTCCTTCCAACTCTGAGAACCACGCTGTGCTTCCCTGGGGAAGTGGGGGCCTCACAGTGGCCTTCGTCACAGCTCGGCTCAACAACTTGAGAATTCAGAAACCCAGTGACATAAGTGCTGGCCTTGAATGTAACACAAGATGTTAGTAGGAATCTATCTATCTCACTTGGTTCGGGGGGTGAGGGGTGGGGGCAGATAGTATTGTAATACAGGCTTTAGAGGCCTGTGACCTTTTCTTTCTTGAGAAAAACAAAAATATTTGGCAGTGTATCCTAAAACCTTCAAGTCCTGTAATTTGAAACAAAACACAAGAATTACGTAACAAACAAAGGCTTCTTCATTAAACAGTGAACCTATGCTCTTGTTTTGGGACGTAAGTAGAAGCCAACAGGGCACTGAGGATTCTGGAATCTGGGGCCCACGAGGCACCGTCGGTTCTGACTTGCTGATTCTGATCAATGGATCCTTCTCTCCAGCACAGCCAACCTCCCCAGAGCTCAAGAGTGGTCATTTGGATGGACTTTGCTGGCTTCCGGCCTGCAGCCAATGGCCCATCATGGACGGGCCCTGGCATGTGTACCCCCTGCTAAGAGGCTGCAGAGCCAGAGAGGAGAGGCCAGTGAGAGCTCCTCTGGGTGGACAGGTCCTCGGGACCAGGCTGGGCAGGTCTGGGCCCCATGCTTTCCAAGCACTGAACTCCCCTGAGCTGCAGAGAGCATCCTAGCAGGAGAAGGAGCACAGCCGTGGCTCCCTCTGTGCTCCAGGCTGCTCAAGGAGGAGCTCCTGAGACGGACTACACTGAGCTGTGACAGCCTCTTGCTTTCAAGCCTTTCAGATGCCGATCACCACATGCTCCTGACCAGGCATCACCCCAGAGAGACAGGAACGCCAAGTCCCCAACAGCTAAGGACAGAAAGCTTTCTCTAAGAGCCCTAGAGCTTTTAGGAGCCGTTCTTATACCAACCCACCTCCAGACCCCAGCACTCAAAGTGAAACCTCCTGTTGGGGCACCCCTGGCTGTCCACTCCCTTTGGATGAGTTTACATCAGTGCACAAGCAAAAGCCAAGCCAGAGGCATCCCTAGGCTTTGCAGGGGTTGGGGAGGGGAATTGGGGGGTAGGCGAGGGTCTAGGAGAAGCCTAGGGATGGGTTGCTGTCAACCACTTCTCTGTTTGGTCAAGGCCATCTCCGCAGCAGTGCAGGGCCTCAAGAGGAAACTCATTTCTGACCAGCAGTGTAGAGTGTTGGGAGCAGCCTGGCTCAGCAGCAGTCTGTTTTCCATGGAACTGCTGAAGTCTGAATCCACTAATGGGCAGTGTGTCCCTTCCATGGAGCCCACAGGCTGTGTTTACCTCTCCAGAGTTCAAATAAACAGCCTCCCTTTCCCACCCCCAACACAGGCACACACCTGAGGCCACACGAGGCCAGGTCTCTGCACCTGCCAGTCTCATTTTGGTGGGATTCCTCTGCCTCTTCCCCTCTGAGCAAAGCCCACGCCAAAGACTGACAAATAGTGAAGGGAGCCACCCAACAGCCAGCCATATGGGATGAGGCCCTGGAAAAAGAACTTCTTTTTCAGCCTTTAAATGGGAAGAGCGTGAGAACAGATATGTCTACCCAAGTGCCTGGAGTGTGGGGTGGGAGACCGGGCTTTTCCTTATGAGGCTCCAGAGCAACTGTGCTGCTCCCAGAAAAATGACAAGCTCTCTGAACCTCCCTTTTCTCACCTGTAAAATGAGAACACTATCATCTTCTAGGAGCTGTCGGGAGACTAAATGAGATAATGTAGCTGAAGCCATTCCTCACTGCAGCGACTCTGGGGCCCTAGTGGATGGCAAAGCCATAAGATGGAAGTAACCTGGATCCTCGGATCACCACGTGGAAGGGAAGCCGACCAGGAACCTCCACATTGAATTGCTAAGTGAGCAAGAAATACAATTCCATTGTGTTTAGCACCAAAATGTGGTGGTGGTAGTGGTGGTGGTGGTGGTGTGTGTGTGTGTAGCGGGGGGTGGTAATTATTTCAGCAGCTAGTGTTACCCTAACTATTAACTAATACAGGTAGCAAGAAGGACAGCTTCTTGTTTGGGATTTGAACCCAGGTAGGCAAACTCCAGGTCCTTCACCCTTAACTCCTATGAAACAGTTGAATAGTTGAAAGCTTCCACCCATCCTGCACCCTCCCTGGCCCACTGCTAGGCGCAGAGGAAGGTGCCAGGAGGAGGGGAGCCTCACCGTCCTCAGCTTCCGCTCAGGGTCCCCAGGAAGCACACCAGGCTATTAACCAGAGGGAGCTGCTGATACAAATCAGCTTGGAGAGCCCTGCATGTTGTGAGTGGCAGGCACTAACCGTTTGCATGACAAACCTCCTACAAGATGCCGGCTAAACTGCCCTTTTGTGCCAATTAAAGATTCTCCAGAACACAAAGATTACACACCATTCTGCAGCGCTGACAACAATAAAACAATTTTAAAGGCTATTCAGATCTTCAGTTCACAGCTGACACTGTCAGGAGGGGGAAGTCGGCTGTGGCTTTGTTCTTTGTTGATGTGGTCTTAAGACTTAACCAAGGATATTTGGGGGAGGAGTGGAGACTAGCAGACAGGAGGGGTTTGAAATGCATTCTTGGACTTTTTAAAGAAGAAAATGAGCAACCTGATGTTCTTTTCTTGTGGGTGTTTGTAAACACACACACGAGAGAGCCCACAGATTTCTTTCTCACTAGCTCCTCTCTGGGGGCCCTCAGAATGACTCCCAGGCATCCTGCTATCTCTAGGGTCTGCTATACCCTGAGATATGGGGTAGGGGTGGCACTAGCAGATATTTTTGGCACCAATTGAAACTACGAGGGCAAAGGCCCAGGAGCTTTTCCTCCTGTGTTTGTTTTACAGGCAAATTTGCAATACAGTGGAAAAAAATTTTTTTTTTAAGTCTGAGGGTTTTCAGAAATGAGAAATGTATTCAGGTCCTCAGACAAATCGAAGCGGGGTGGGGGAGTTATTTCAGGTGCCCATCGGGTCCTGATGAGGAATGACCGGAAGCCCCACAGGTATCACGTGAGTTTTATTCGTCCCACTCCTGAGTGCAGGCAGGCGTCTTTGGGACACCCCCAAACTCACCCATGGGCCTCACCATCTGGCCATCCAAACACAGGGAGTGAGGCTCTGCTACCCTGCTAGCCTGTGAGTGTCCCACTGGCTGGCCCCTCCTGAGGACAAGGAGCCTCTCCTAGTCATTGATAAGTCCTTTAGCTCCTGGGCACAGTAGAAGCTCCTGCCTGTGGCTTCCCTCTTAGCCCAGTACCTTGCAGTGCCTTGCACATAGTGGATGCTCAACCAGCCCCTCAGATGCCCATGGGTCACCTTAGATTTAACAGTAGCTAGTGCCATAGTCCCGTACAGAGCAACAGGGCATGGGGCAGGCGCTGAGTAGAAAAAAGAACATGGTTTCTAAGCCTTGGTTCTCAACCAGGGGCAATTTTGCTTCCCAGGGGACTTTGCAATGATGCCTGGAGACATTGTTTATTGTGATGATGGGGGTAGGGGTGCTACTGGCATCTAGTGGGTCGAGGCCCGGGATGCCACTAAACAACCCCCATAACAATGAATTATCTGCCTTAAAATGTCAGACGGGCCGAGATGGAGAAAACCTGGCTTAGAGTCGGGCCTGCCTGAGCTGAACAGCTCTGCCACTTACTATATAAGCTTTGTCATTTGGGGCGGGACACTGATGTCCCTGAAGCTTGGCTTTTAGGCAAGCATAATGGGGAGAGGTACAACCAACCCAGGGGGATCAGTGAGGTGCGGAATAAATTAATGTTCCGGCACCAATAAACCAGCTGCTATTGTTACTAGTACATGTCCGTGGGCCTCGGCAAACACTGCTGCTGGCCCGTGTTAGGGGGCAGGAGGGAGGAACAGCCTGCCCTGGATGCGACCAATCAGCAAACACCCCCAACTTTGCGTGAGAGCCCCTGTATCTCTTCATCTGCCTCCATCCTGAACTTCATCCCCTGAAGCAAATTCATTCATAAGAGAAACATTTTCCCCATAAGAAAGAGGAGAAGAAAGGAAAAAATAAAACCAAGAAAAGTCAAATCATAATAAGTCTGGGTCAGCTCCTATCAGCTGGATATGATCAAAACCATATTCACATTCTGTCTGCAGGGCTAAACAGAAGGCTTCAGACGGGCTCAGGAATGTCAGCCCCCAGCGCCAACTCCCCCACCCCAACTTTTACAAAGAGCAGCTTCCAAAGGGCTGGAGAAGCTGCTCTCCCCTCGACTCCCCCAGGTGCCTGCCCAGATGGGAGGTTAGTAGCCAGATTCTAGGAGCACCCAGCCATCCTCCATTCTCAAACAGCCCCCTTCCTCCCAGGTGTCGGTGGCCAAAGGAAGGTTCCAGAAGAGAGGCCAGTGCACAACTTCTGCCCATACCCTCCCCACAGAAACAATTAGAGCTCAGGCCATAGCTGCCAAGTTCCTCCGTCCAATTTGGTGGATAGAGGGGGAGAATTCCCAGAGGCCCCCCCAACGGAAATGCCCCATGTCAGGGAACGTTTGTTTTCATTTCCTTTTGCTGTCAATGAGTTCTACTCATGGCTACGGCTTGGGGCTGGATCCAATCCACACAGAAGCTAACCAGAAGCAGTTGTTCCCTGAAATAAATCTCTCTTTGGGGAATGAGTTATATATACATCTGTGTGGGGGGACCTCCACACATGTACTCACACACGCACGCAAACTACGCATTACAGACCATGTGCATGGGGCGGAACCACGGACAGGCAGCCCAGCGCCTCAGGGAAGAGAGGGCCATGTGCTGGTTAGTTTCAAAGGACACTGAGAGAAAGGCGCGCCGGGAAACTCAGTGGTGGGTGGTGCCCTGTGAGTAGGAAGAAGTTCGTGAAAGCAGAGTCCTACAGGGTACGAGGCTACCACAGCCACGTGGTGTTCACTGAGCCATGCTAAGTACTTCACATTTCTTCCCTTGTTGCAACCTCACAACGACCCAGTGACAATAGACATTATTATCATGACTTATTATTTCCATTTTACAGGTCAGCAAAATAAGGCTCAGAAAGATTAGGGGCTTGCTTGAGGTAATAAGGCAGAGCCAGGTGTGGCTGGTCCCAAATCCACTTCCCGACCTCCAAGACTTAGTGGTCCTCTTCCCATCACCTTCAATCAGAGGTCAGAGGCCTCCCCTGCGCTGGCCTATTGCGGCTGGATCATTGTCTTTTGGGTCACTTGTCAATCTCCACGCCCTCTCTGACGGATCTGCAGGGCTTCTCCCTAGAACAGCTGTGAGGGAAAGCCGGCGGCCACACTGTGCTTCCATCTCCACCCCCAGCAGGCCCCTCCATCCTGGGAAGGAGGCAGGCGCTTCTGCTGGCTTCTTGTGAACCAGCTCTGACTTTGGATTCTCCTGGGTCTATGTTAAAAGACTTCTTTCATGAGATGATAATCCTCACCTAATCTGTCTTTTGTGGGACCCCGTCATTTCCACTTTCCAGCTTGCTTACAGCAGGGCCCACTCCCAGGCAGGAACAAGAAGCAGATCTAATGCCCTGTCATGAGTTGCTCCCCCACCCACCCTGTTTAGGGGAAGGGGAGGGGATGTGCTCCGGGGTGTAAGCAGACCTTGAAGCCTGCTGCGGAGTCAAGGGCTGAGAGTGTGTTTGACCATCTGGACTGGACTAGATAAGCATTTCGCTCATAGCAGACCCAGGCATGGACAGGAGGGGGTGTGTCCACAGCTGCATCCCCTCCTGCAGCTGCACACGCCTTGAGATACTCCCTGGCTCAATTTCTTCATCTGAACAAACAAGAAGAATGCCAGCTTGGCCTACCTCATGGGGATAGGGAGCAAATCAAATGTGCTTTTTAAGGCATTTATGAGAAACAGGTCATCTGGAGTATAGCACTGTACACAGAAGGTGCTCCATAAATGCCTCAGATGGACTGGCTGAGTCTATTAGAGCCAGCTTCACCAAAGATGCCTTGACTGAGCTAAAGGTCAACACAGAGGTCACAAGCTCCAGCACCTTGAAGGCCAGGCAGATAGCATCAATAAGACAACAGGGTGGTGGGGTCTGGGGCGAATTACCCAAAGGGGCAGCCACCACCCAGAGAGTCCTCTGTGTGCAAACAACACCCCAAAGGAGGTTCCCCACCTCTTTCCCAGCTGGGCAGAGATAGCAGAGCAGAGGCCTGTGGAGAATGGTGGTCACACTGTACTAGGCATTGTGGGGGTGCTCCCCATGGACTGCTATGGGCTGTGGTAACACGTTTAATCCTCTTAACTGCCCTATACCTTGTACTATTATTAGCCCCATTTTGCAGATAAGGGAACTGAGGCACAGTTGAAGTGACTTGGCCTAATCACAGTGGTGAAGCTCAAAATGCCTGATCTGAGCCCAGGCAGTCTGGCTTCAGTGCCCACATTCTTCACCACGTTGCTCTATTATCTTCTACCCACAGGAGCTGCCGGCCGCCAGGCATATTGCCATCCCCACATCCCTACCCTGCACCCCCAGCCAGGTTTGGGGGCTCACTTATTCATTCCACAAATATTCACAGCCAAGAGCTGTGCCAGGCACTGGCAAACAAAGAAGACAGTGGCCGTCCTCAAGGGGAAGATGGGCCAGGAGTACAGTATGGAGTGGTGGGTGCTAGAAGAGAAGAAACCGAGGTCAGCATGGGATAGGTACCCACCCAGGCTTTGGGTGAGAGTGGGCTTCCTAGGGGAGGCAGCGTCTCAGCTGGGTCCTAGAGGATGTAAAGGGAGAGGGGAAGAAAGTACTGGGCAGAGGGCATAATGCAGTGAGGTATGGGCAGGGAGCTGCAGGAAGGTCAAGGCTGGGGGAGCAAAGAGGTCAGGTGGGCACTGCTGGACAGAGACCGTGGGCCACGCGGGCTGTCTGGATTTTATCTCAGGGCTACAAGCAGCAGGATGCAAAATCCAGATGTGCACTTTAGCAAGATCCCTGAGCAGAGCTGCCGGAAGAAGAGAGACTGGAAACGCGCCACGTCCCACCAGGTTCAAGCAGCCTTGGTGCTCTTGCCCCTCTGATTTGGGCCCAGCTTCCCATCAGCTCTTCCCGATTCCCCGCCTCCCAGCACAAGCCGGAGCCTAAAGATTAATACGGCTCTGCAGTCAAAGAGGTGACCCTGGGTAAGAACGGAAATCCCCCACAAGCCTTAACCCTTTCCTCCCCTCTGACCATGGTCACACGCTCCCCATCAACTAAAACTGCTCGGGGAGACCACTGACTGGGCACCCACGTCATTTGTGTCTAAGTGTAATGGGAAAAATTGACTGTTTGCTTGGTGCAATAGGGCATGACACTGTTTACACAGAAATAATAGCCCAACTGTGATGGATTCTAAATCTCCATTACAGTGAAAGATTTGAAGGAGTAAAGCAGTTAGAAAAATAATTGGTTTTCTTGTTTAGTTTAAAAATCCTTTATGCTCCCAGATCATGGACTTCGCCCTCCCTTCGGAGGGGCTTTAAAATAGAGAAGAACAGGAGCCTCTGCTGTTCTGGGAGGCTCTCAGGAGACGGCAAGGCCAGGGCGGCTCTAGGCTTGGGAGCACCGCGGGTTGGAGCCGGCAGTCTCCTGAGGCTGTCACCAACTGGGAAGCAGCCCCTCCCCAAGGCGGACGTGGAGGTGAGAGCCGGTCCCCAGGCCGTGTCTGGAGTCCAGCCCCAGTGGGATGTGTCAACTGACAGTAGGAGGAGAGTCTGGGGATTCTGCTTTCAGGGGGGATGGAAACTGCCAGAGGGTTATTTAAAAGAACAAAAGGAGAAGGGAAAGAACTATGGCCTCAACCAGGGAGAGGTCAGCTAAGGACCCTGAGCCACCTTATTGTATCTTTCCAGAGCTCTCAAGCCTTAGCTGTCCCCAGAAACAGCGACAGAGCCAAGGAAGACACCCAGACAAGGTCTGCGAGGTCATGTTCTGAGCATTTACTGTGCTAAACTGATCACCTCTGCCCGCAGCACTTGAGGGCACCCCAACGTACTGCCGCAAGCTGTGGGCCTGAACAGGACTGGCGCCATCATCTCAGCAGCCCAGGAGTCTTCATGTATCTTCCTCGGGAGACGGCAGTCTCCCCATCCTCTGAAATAACACCTGTACGCGAATTGCAGGGGCAGGTGCCGTGTGCTGGCACTGCTTGTTTAAAGACTCTGCGCATCACCTCAATGAACCCGCACAACACTCTTAGGTAGAGATGATTTCCCCCATTTTACAGATGAGGAAACCGAGGCTCCAAGTGGTTACATAACCCACCTAAGGTCACTCAGGTAGCAGGCAGTAGCACCAGAGATTCACACTCAGCTCCACCTGCCTCTAGAGCCTGAACTCTCATCCACTATACCTGACAACCCTGTGCTTGAAGCAAATGCTTTAGTTAACAGATACCAGTGCCGAGGAGGTGGAACTTGTGGCTGGACCCAGAAGAGGATACATCTGGCTCTTTGGCAGGAGACTGCCAGATACCCCAACCATGAGCCAGAGAGTGTCAGTGTGCAGGGCCTGCAGGGCAAGGGAAATGCCGGGTGGGGCTGGGGTGTGTAAGTGCAACACTCCCATTTTAAAGGGAAAGAAACTCTATGAGAATGGCCTTCTTGGAGGGTCAGTCAGTAGCAGGATCTGTGAGAATTAATGAAGGTCAAGATGTAGTAAGGATTCTGTGGCACCAGCGGTCTAGATCACCTCTCCCAGCTTCTAGGAGCAGGGCCAAGGAATGCACTAGACTGAGCACAGCATGAGAAACTATCCTTTCATCCACTCATCAGTCCATCCATTCACTCATCTATTCATCCTTCATCTGACCTATCCATCCATCTGTCCTTCCTTCCTTTCCTCCATCTACCCACCCATCTTTCATCTGTCCTTCCTTCCATCATTCCATCTGTCCTTCCTTCCTTTCATCCATCCATCTACCCATCCTTCTTTCATCTGTCCTTCCATCTACTCATCTATCCATGCATCTATCAATTGTCCATCTATCCATCTGTCCTTCCTTTCATCCATCTACCCGTCTATCCTTCATCTGTCCCTCTATCCATGCATCTGTCTTTCCTTCCATATTTCCTCCTGTCCTTTCTTGTTTTCCTCCCTTCCATTCACCCATCCATTCACTCTTCTACCTTTCCTTCCTTCCTTCTCTCCATCCAATACTTATCAAGAGCCCACAACTCTCAGATTCAGCAATCTCCTCCTGGCCCTAGGACTTCCAGGAGACCCAAAAATGCACTCCTACTTGAGAGTTCTTCCAGGAGGGGCACTGCCTGTCTTCAGGGGTGAGGACTGGGTGGATCTAAGGCTTTTCTAACCCATGCACCCTCATCCCAGTCTAAGCTTCCGGCTACACAGAGGCCTGAGCACCTCTCTCCCTTCTCAAAGGGAACAGGTAGGTACTGCCGGTCCAGTCCTGGCTGATCAAGTTTCTGGAAGAAGATGTACAGTGACTCCTCATATAAATCATCACTCCCTCCTGCTCGCAAGATAGCAGACTCCTTTGAAAAGAGTTAATAGGATGAAATATCACAGCAGCCAAGATTCACTCCACCGCAACCTCTTGTTAAACTAAAGAGCAGGGGGCACAGAACTCAGATGAACGGAAAAGACCTTAGGTTGGTCTGACTTAAGACCGGTTTCTCAAATATGATTTATATTTGAAATTTGGACCTAAATGTTGCCGACAGCTACCTTTGAAAAAATTCAATAAAGAAAAGAGGAGATGAGAGTAGAAGTGAGAAAAATGCAGACATTTATGAGTTCAAGACCCTGTGGGACACTCCTGAATATTTTAAATATCTTGGGGGAAAAAATGAAAACAGTTTCTCCCAACTTAACCAGAGAAGGGAGTCTCTTTCTAGTCTGAAAATCCTTTGAGGCAATTCTTTAAATTATTTACTAGCTTTTTGATTATATTTTATGGTGGGGTGGGTGGCAGGGGAAGAACAGAGGAAAAAGAGAGCCGGGCAAGAAGTGGGAGAAACCTGGGTTGACATTTTCAGTATCTGCCTGGAATATTTTAAAAGCCGCCTGTCTGTTTGAAATTGCACAGTCTCCAGCAACAATGGACCGCTGCCTCCGCGCTTCTTTAGGTCATATTTGCATACAAAAGACCAGCTGCTGAGCAGCTATTATGCTGCAAAGCCACAGTGGGCCTGGCAGAAGCCAGGTTACCAGCAAGTGTTAAGAACCCACAGAGACCCCATTAATTTTTCAGGAATTCTCAGGCCCTGGCCTTTTAAAGGCTGGTGGGGAGAAATTCCAGTCAGAAGTCTCCCCACAGTCATTGCCACTACATGTTGGGCCCGAACTGAAAAATGAAGTGTGGCCGGGCCTCTCGCCCAATTAGGGGAGACGCCCACTCTCGAGGACCAGGGTGAACCGCGCCTTCACAGGGGTGTGCGGAGCCCGGGAGGGGCCGCTGTGTGTGCACCCAAGTCTCCTTCCAAGGTCCAATTTCAGGAGATTTATTCCAGTTGTAAGCCATTAGGTGCCAGTTTTTCAAATCAACCTTATGATTCCAAAGCCATGAAAGTGCTTGCCACCTAATAGACTTTGGAAACCTTTTCCGGGGCTCAGAGCTGCGAACGTTCGCTAAAAGCATCGCAATAAAGCCTCATGTTCTTCCACATTCTCGGGTCTGAAAAGAAACTGATGCACTGTTAAGTGCAGCTTGGGTTTCTGGGCTGCTCCCAGCCCACAAAGGTAGAGAGTAAAGAAGGGGGTGGTGCTGGAACAGGCTGGAATTCAGGGAAGGATGGGCACTCAGGCTAAGAGGTGGGTTCAGCCCATCTCTACCTCCCACGGGACATTCCTAGTCTCCCAACCTGGTGGCCCCTGTCAAAGGGAATAGACAACACCTGCCACCCCTGGGCTTCGGATCAGGTGTAAATGACACAGGTAGCGCTCTTAGCCTAACTCCTGACATAGAGAGGCCCCTCAAGGCACATCAGTTCCTTCCTTCCTTCCCCTGGCCTCCACCCCAACCCAGGACCCCTCTGTCCAGTAGACATTTGGATCAAGAGCAACAGGGACCTAGCTCATTTTCCCTGCTTAAGGAAAGGAGGCCCGGAAGATCATGCCATTGAAAGGGGTGTGTGTGAAGTGCTTGGGGCGGGGCTGGTTCTCATCTAAGCAAAATGCCTCCTCCGTGCTTGAATGTAGGATTTCAGAACACGTCACCGAATCATGTCAAACAGAAATATGACAGTAATGAAAAGGATCATCATAATATCACATGCCTAAATCTATTCTAGGTGGTTCCATTAAATATATATATATATATTTTTTTCCTGCCTATGGGAAACATCACTGTGGTCCAAGATTGGGGGTGGAGGTGGAGATGGGGGTGGGAGAGGGGCATCTCCCAGGAAATAGAGTAGATATAAGATGGATAGATACTGTCAGCAGGAAGCAAGGAAGCCATACCATTAACAAGGAGGCTGCACATGCTTCCTTACACAGCACCTGGGCCAGGTGGGCCCCTGCACACCTGACATTGCAGAGGGACTGTTTTCAACTCAGAACTGAGGGCTTTCAGCAAGGTCAGGCATCTCCCTGCCAAGCTGAGCAGGAGGCTCTGCAGGCTGCCCGCTGGACCAGGCTCAGGGAAGAGTAGCCGATAGGATTTCTCAGGGCTACAGGAAGTATACCGAGGGGGGCTGGTGTGGAGGGTGGCCCACCTGCCCCCATCTCCTCCTTCTAGCTAACGAGGCTGGCCTGCACCCAGTGGATGGATCAGCTGTCCTCATTCTCCCTTCCCTCCTAGAGAAACAGACTTTACCAGGTTCTTCGCCTTTCTGACTAAAGACTTGAGACCTGACCACTTCCAAAAAAGAGAGCCTGTTCCTTTAATTTTTTGTTTGTTTGTTTATTGATTTTAAAGAGAGAAGGAGAGGGAGAGAAATTTAGAAACATCAATGGTGAGAGGGAATCATTACTCGGCGGCTTCCTGCATGCCCCACACTGGGGATAGAGCCCCCAACCTGGCATGTGTCCTGACCAGGAATTGAACTGTGACCTCCTGGTTCATAGGTCGACGCTCAACCACTGGCCTGGCAAGAGAGCCTGTTTCTTAATCCCACTTCTGAGACAACTCTGCCCCACCTCCTCAAGGTCACTTCTTTCCCTCCTTCCTCACCCACCCACCAGGGCCAAATATCAACCCAGGAGTTGTAATCATATTGAGTCAAAAACTATTTTTTGAGCACCACATATTTGTTAAACTGAACCAAACTAAACATGCCAGGAGATAAGGTGGCAAAGAGATAAGGAGATAAGACACCTTGGGGTGTGTGACAAAAATAGAAGGTATTCAGGACATAATCTATTCTGTATGCAGTATTCCATACTAAGAATCCAGTAAATGGCAAATGAATGACGACGAAGAAAGGCACCTGATTGGATAATATGTCGGATGAATGAACAGGGTTGAAGGGTGGGTCAAATCTGACCAGATGGAGGGGGTGGGGCACTTGGGGCCTCAGCAGTGAGCTCTCACTAGGAAACCAATGAAGAGGGTGGGACAGTCCTTGGATTGAGAAAGCACTGGAAGACCAGGTGAGAGAATACATTGGAACTTCCGGAGGGTGGTGGACAGGCAGAGATGCTGGGAGGAGACCGAGTCACCAGAAGGCTGGGCACACACCGTGGGGTGTGGGTGGCCAGGGTCAGGACTAGAGACAGCCTCAGTGGGACGGAGACCCAGGCTGGGAGCAGGGAGATTTCGCAGACAGGAACTGGTGACAAGCTTTCTCAAAACCCCCCTGGACCTCCCTCCCCAAGCCTCTAGCTTTTACTCATGCTGGAAATTCCCCAAGGTCAAATTTTTTCAAGTCATTTCAAAACTAGTGGTGCTAAACTCAAAGGTCCTCCCCACTCCGCCGGCCACCCCCACCCCTATATACACAATGCTGGGAGATCTAGCCCTGTCCCACCCCATCTCATTCCTGACAGAACACAGCATCCTGGGGAACTGAGCAGGCAGGGTTCCAGCAGAAGGGAGAGAGCAGGCAGAGCCCGGTGTCTGTCTGTGCCCCTCAGAGCTCAGGCCCCTGCTCCACCAACATGCAAGCAGGGAAACCACAGATCCTAGTCTTGAGACTCCAGGCAGGAGGGCCCAAAGGCCTCCACGGAGACGCAGGCAGAGAGAGACCCAAGGGGCAGTCAGCGGGCAGGATACAGCACAGCTCTCGGGCCACAGCTCGCCACACGTACATAGGAAGGGAGTGACTCTGGGGGAATGTGCCTGTGTGCTGGTGGGTATGGCACCAAGTGTAACCAGAGGAGAGCGAGCCATCCCAGCGATTAACAGGGAAGGAAGGCACGTTGCTACCCAGAGGCCTCAGCTACATTACAGGCTTAATGGCCCATAATGCTTTGGGAGCCAACATGCCCCTCTGGCTGAATTTCAACGCGGCTAGCTCTGCACTTTGCTTAAATTGATTGCCTTGGAGGAGGAAATGCTTTAAATGATAAGGCTCATTCAGGGGATGTCCCTGCCCTGCGCTGGAATATTCTCTGATCGATAGACGGAAATTCTCTCTCAAAGGCAGGCTCACACAGGCCCATTATTTCTTCCTGCCCCCACCCACATACCCCTGCTTGGAAGTGAACCCTGGACAGGGGATTCCTTCAACCTCCAGAAGGAAAGTTTTGTCTGAGAACGGCAGGGCCTGCGGGCCACATGGTGAAATGCGGCACAACACCCACTGCTACAGACAGCAGGGGAGGGAGTCCTGGTGGGGGCAGGCACATCTCCGGTAGATATGTGTGGCCTGAATATTAAGGTGACGCATGCAGGGCTGAGGCAGGGGAGGTGGCAACAGTGGGCATAGAGTGAGAGAGAAAGGTCAAAGGGGACACAGAGATGGAGAGAACCAGAGGGTGTCAGGGCAGGAAGAAGAAGGGTAAGAGAAGGAAGAGGGAAGGGTACTATAGGCTGAATCATGTCCCCCTGAAATTGGTGTGTTGAAGTCCTAACCGTGGCACCTCAGAACGTGACCTTACTTGGAAACTGGGTCCTTGCAGGTGCAATTAGTAAGATGAGGTCGTTCAGGTGGCCCCGATCCAATACGACTGGTGTCCCTATAAAAAGGGCAGATTTGAACACAGCTGCACACATGAACACACGTGAACATGGAGGCAGAGTCAGGGTGATGAGCCCACAAGCCAAGGCATGGGAGGACTGCCAGCAGACACTAGAAGCTGGGAGAGGCGGGACCAGTCTCCTTTCTCACAGGCCTCCGAAGAGCCAACCCTGCCGACTCCTGGATCCCAGACCTCTGGCCTCAAGAACTGTGAGAAATAAATGTCTGTCCTGAAGCCACCCAAATGGTGGACTCCCTGATAGCAGCCCTGGAAACCAGCAGAGGGAAGGGAAGGAGAAAGCAGAGTAGAAGGAGCAAGTCTATGCAGCCCGGCCACTCCCATAAAACCTGACCGGAGGAGCGAGGGGCATGGCTCTGTGCCCTGCTGTCCCTGCTGTTCCAGCAGCATGGCCCCAGGAGCAGGTCCTCGCATCCTCGGACACTCCCTCCACTTGCCTTCCTTCCAAGCCCCTTTGCTTCCCCTCTGAGGAGGATTAATTTTTAATATATAAGCACTCTGTTTTTCTGTACTTATTAAAATTTAAGACAATGAGTCATGGAACCTGCAAGGCTGGAGTTGACTAATTGCCGCTGCACAGCTGCCTGGGATGACCGAGGCCCTGGGAGTGAGCAGAGTGCTGTCCCCGTGCGGCTCTGCAAGAGGCCGGCGACACTGCATCGTGGGATCGGTGCCACTCACTGTGCACGGGGTCAAGGGCAGGGAGCTGGCAGCCAGCCCGGGGCACATGCTCAGCCATCTCAGCATGTCACCGATCCCAACACTTCAGAGGAGAAGAGCAGCTGAGATGAGGGGGGACTTCAGCCCCTGCCGCTGGCCCACACGACGTTCGGCTCTAATTTCACTGATGCACCCAAAAAGCGGGGTGCAGCCTTGGCCAAGCGTCTCGGCATTGAGTGACAGGATACAAAAGACATGTAGCCCCTGCCTCCCCTGTCATTCAGCCAGCACATGCGCTGCACTGGCCACCTGCCCTGGAACATACCCTACCAACCCCACCCTCAGTCCAAAATGCCCTTCTCTCTTCTCCCCTCCCCACCCAAATGCCCCTCCCTCTGGTAAGGGACAAGTTTCCAACACTAAAGGCAGCTTTGAGACCTGGCACCAGCCTCATGGCCATCACTGCTCACCTCCCTTTGGCAGGCACTCAGCATTAGCCAACTGCTCGTGGTCCTCCAAACTCTCCACTGTGTCACCCCTCAAGGCTTTTAAGGGTGCAGCTCCTCCTGTCTGGAACCCTGGCCTTCCCTCTCTACCTGGAATCTGATTTGTCCTTCCAACCCTGCTCATACCTCCCCCCCCCTCCTCCACCATACTCTCCCCAGAGAACCCCACTCCTGGGCCCTCTTCACACATGCTTTCTCCAACCCGCACATGCTTTTATCATGGCACACGCCATGCTGGACTTTAATTACCTGTTCTGCACAACTCTGGCTCAACCTACAGGCCTGGGGTTACAGACTGTGTTACCCAACTCCAGTACCCAGCACGCTGTCTGACCCCCAGTCAGAGCTAACCAGATGCTGAGCAAACACACACACACACACACACACACACACACACACACACACTCACTCACCCCACGGCATTTACTAAAATCACCCTATTCAAGCTTCAAGGTCCCAGCCTATCAAGTCCGCCTTTTCCTGGGAACCACGGGGGATTTATGGACCTGGCGCCAGGGGTCAAGGGCCCAAGGCTTCGCATCATTCTGACGTCAGAGGAGCAGAAGTCCCAGCAGAGGACTCAGATCTCTTCCTTCCCATCTCGGGGCCCTTTTCTAGAAAAGTCCCGGGCAATGGTCCCGCACTGAGGCCCCTGGTGCTGTCTCCCCTTCTCTCATCTCGCTCCTTTCCCACTCCTGCCCCCACGGTAAAGCAGGCAGCACTTCAAAGAAAGTCGCCTGTGACCCACATTGAACACAAAGGCAGCCTTCAAAATGCCACAAGGATGTTTGTGAGAAATGCTGAGCCCGAGTCCCTAAACACTGCAAACGGTTTAACTTTCGTGCCACATAAACACCCTGAAATCCAGTTTCACTCGGTGCTCATTAAATGGGAAGAAAAGCATGAAACAGTGCAGGCCTGCTCTGCTAAGCCTCGCCTCAGCTCTCAAAGAGGGGGGCATTCTTCTGGGCGGTGCAGCGGACAACCGTGCGAGACGGGGCTGGAACTATCCGGTGGCCATTAGAAGGAGCTACCATAGATACCCAGGCCAGCAGCCCACACTGCCAGGTGCCTGGCAACCGCACGTCAGGCACGGCGAGGGCATGCTCACATAATCCTCCCCCCGGCCTGGCCTCCAAGGCCCAACGCCCCACTCCAGCCTGGTTCAAGCCAAGGGACCAGGAGATGTTACAGGCCCGTTATTTCCCGGCATTAAACAGGGGCCCCTAAGAGTTTGGGGCTAAGCAGCCAGGCTTCCTGCTGATCACTCAGAGGCCAGGAACACAGACACGCTCAGGGCTGGGGCAGGGGGGCTCCCCTTCCGCTCACCCAGCGGTTCTCAGTCAGAGTCCCTGTATTTCTACAGATGAGATCCACAATAAGCTTGGCCGGCTTCTAAATGTCAACCAGAAACTGCACACCGACCCAAACTTCTTTGCTTTTGACTAAAGCACGGTAACAGCAGTTAACTTGAAGTGCTGATGGCCATTGAGAGACTATATTTATAAATATAGTATTTATACATGTATATATATATATATATAGTGTTTATATTTACAATATATTATAAATTATAACTTATAACATTATTACATAATATATAACATATGCCATATATCATATCGGATAACATAATATAGTACACATACATATGAACGTATATATAAAATATATCAAGTTCATACATTTTTAAATATACATTTTATATATGCAATATGATGTCTGATAAACATAGTTATATCATTGATATATAAATGTATATCTGAATTGAACCTATCGAGTAAAAATTCATCTGACTTCCCATTTTTACTGATTAATTTTTAAGAGAGAAAAATATTCTTTCAGGACATGGGGTCTCTAGGAGGAAAATAATTTTAAAGGAAGTGAAGATGTTAAAGAGCACCCTCACCATTTCACAGTGAGGCATCGGAAGCCCTAAGCGGGGAGGTGACTGTGCTCCCAGAGACACCTGTCCTGGGAGAGGCTCCTTACAATATGTGCAGTGGCCCAATAAGTCCAGGAAACGCTGTCTACCTTAACCTGATCGTAGAAAATCAGAAGGCTTGTAAGCAAAATAAAGGCTCTGAGAAGTCCTGCATGCAGGGAATGTTTATTCAGCAGTTGCTAAATTTATTTGTAAACAAACACCTTTGGCCACCGAGCCTTGGTGCCTCCTACATCTCACAGTGCCTTGGGGAAAGAAATGTGGCCCTCAGGGAGAGTGTCCACCTAGAATCCAATTCTGCCCAGAGAAGCGGTGAACTGGCAGTGGTGGTCAATCTGATCGCACAGGAAAACTCCAGGCCTTAGAACAGGTCACAGCCAAACTTCTTGCTCCCCTCGCCTCCCCAGAGCCAGGAACTTTCCAAAGGAGATGCCAATAAAAACACAGGGCCCGGGGGCATGGAGGTTGGGTGGGGAAATGTCATGCCTTGTTCCCATCTCACAGAGCCTTAGAAGGTCCAGGTAAGTCTCCTGCCAAGGATACTTAAATGGTTGAGAGTGACTTAGAAGGCAATCATCTGCCTAAAATAGACTCTGAGATGAAGCAGCCCTGGGAACTACATCAACATTCTGCAGCAGAGATTTGCTGACCCACAGGCAGCAGGCCCGGGACTTAGCCACATTCTGCTCCTGACCATGGCCCTTGACCAAGACTATAACTGCACACCCAGCTCCAAATGGGGGAGTCAAGCTGTGGGGCCCTCACTCCCTGTGCGAGGTGCTATGAGGCTGGGAGGAGGCACAGACATCAGAGCTCTGGATGCAGCCCTCTCTGTCTGTCTGTCCCCTGTACCACAAGCTCCCTGCCAAAGGCAGGAAGTGCTCTTCACCATTTCCACATCCACAGGAGCGAGCTCAGAAATGTCGATTATTACTACTGGTAAATGGTGGTGATGGTTTGATGGTTTCATTCAGCTGCCTAGAAATCCCTCACTTCTTTGGGGGCGGGTTCCATGAGGGTGTCTCTGTGGGGCAGCTGCGCCACCTTCACACGCAATAGGCTTCCTGGTGATGTTTATTCCACGTCTTTCCCCCAATTAATCTTCAGAGCTTTGTCCCTAGAGCCCAACACCCTTTCAGACCTCAGGTTGTGCAGAATATCTGCAAATGGGTATCTGTTGGGCTGGGGTGTGTGTGCAAGTGAGTGTGTGCGTGCGTGTGTGTGCGTGTGTGTCGGGGAGGGGGCAAATCCAAAGTTTTTCCAAGGTCACACGGCAAATCAGCCTGCGGCAGGTTCTTCTGAGCACGCCACGCTGCCCTATTTCTCAGAATACAAACAGGAGGCCAAGAATGCAACCCTGCAACCTGCCCCCACCCCACCCCCGCTCCCCATGCTGCCCTAATTCTCCTGCTGTCTCGGGCCCAGTTCACCACATCTCTCTGGAACATCGCTGTTTGTTTTGGACTCACTCTACACGAAAACTTAAGCACTCGGGGGCATGGGGAGAGGGAACTGCACTTGTTTAAAGATGATCTCTTTTTAACAGCTGATCTTTAATTCATAACGGTCCCATGAACCGGGCAAGCAGTGGACAAGGTGGGGGCCATCCCCCGTTCTTAGGGTTTTTAAACACAAGCGGCTGAACAGGAAATTAGTTTTCACAAAAGCAAAAGAGAGAAAAACATGCTAATTTACTAGTATAAGCAATGCTTCATCTCCCTGCCCCCCCCCTTCATTTCAAGTCTAGTTATTGTTGCCAAGTGATCCGACTGTGACAACTCCCTGTGTAGGAGCTGGGAGCAGGGGCTTCGCTACATTATTGGGGGTGACCATAAAACCATTTTTTGTGCAAAGTTACATAGAGAGAGAGAGAGAGTTTCATATACAAGTGGCAAGAGACAGCTGGCTGTCCTCAGAAAGAAAAGGAAGTTCTAACAGGCCCCAGAGCCACATGAAGAGGCGCGAGACAGAACTGTCACCAAGCAGCTGTCACTTGCCTGAGCACATGCTAGGTGCTTTACTGGGTAGGTGGGGAAATCCAGGCTCTCAGAAGTTACTATGATGATGAATATGCATTTACTGGCCACTGAGACAACCAGGAACTATGGGTAGATAGTCCAGAGGAGGACGATGCTGGCATGTGGTGGCCACGTGCATGTGGTGGCCACGTGCATCCACGTACTGATCTCAAGGGCAATCCTGAGTGGTTTCAGCCTGCCTTGCCCTCTTCCTATAGCTGCCAATGGCATGTTTTCTGGTGTGGTTTTTGAGATCTACTTCAACCTGTAGCCACGGAATTGGACAGTTTTTCACAGCTAAGTAGCCCATGGGGCACCTGAACTCTTCATTGGTCAAAGCGGAATTTAAGACCAGCCCCCAGCCCGGGAAGCAGGATGCTAGTGAGGCTCCATCTGGGAGTTGTGGCCCATCCTCCTCCCGCCCTGCCGGCCGCTGCTGCTCAGGGGGTCAGAAGACCTGGCTGGGGCCCAGCCCCGACCAGCACTAGTTTCATGTGGGCCAGGTGGTCCTGGGCAAGCTGCTTTCCCTCTTCACAGGGTCCCTTATAGCTGACAGTGTGTGACCTCCCCTCTGAGGAGAGGGTCCCTATGCTCCTAGTGAAGCAGAGGAGAGAGCTGCATGGTGCATTGCCCAGAGCCAAGGGAAGGGTGGCCGGACCTCCCAGCCACATCTGTCCCCGCTCCCAGCTGGACAAGTCTCCA
This sequence comes from Plecotus auritus, assembly GCF_963455305.1. Classification (NCBI taxonomy): domain Eukaryota; kingdom Metazoa; phylum Chordata; class Mammalia; order Chiroptera; family Vespertilionidae; genus Plecotus; species Plecotus auritus. The sequence continues at coordinate 26,547,781 of NC_137774.1, forward strand.
TCGAGCTTCTGGGGAAGTCACTAAGCTGGTCTACAAGGTCCTGGAGTTGAAGGCCTGGGCACGTCCTCTAACTGGAGCCTGATGACGGAGACAATGAGAGTGGTCAGAGAGGCTGCCTTCCGGTCAGATGGATGTGAGCTCGTGGGAGACCTGTTTCCCAGGAAAAGAGAGAAGAGGATCCCACTCATAGTCACGGTCAGCGAAGCTTGGAGGAGTCAAGGAGTCATTTTCTACTCCCCGATCCCCCAATGCTATTCTTCCTAGGGCTTCCCTTTCAGGACCGGAGAGCCAGCTGATGGAGGTGAGATAGTGCCTGGTCCCTTCCCTCTTCCTGACAGGCCCGAAGTGCCCCTGCAGCCAGGGCAGCAGTTGTGAAGAGCTTTAAAGTCTATAGCCTTACAGGGAGGCGAGGAGGGAAACTGGCCAGGCCAGGTGGCTGTGCCAATTCACGGTAATTCCCGAATCACACACCTGCCTTCCTAAGGCTCTACATCCTCAACTTCCCACCTCAAATCTCAGAGAGCAGCAGAACACCAAAGCAATTTTCTCTGCTGGCCTTGGAGCAGAGGTATGAGCAGGTGAGAATGAGATTAGGGACCCGTTCTCTGTGAAGGTGCAGCAACAGCTTATAGGATCTCTGCTCTTGGAAAAGTGGGGGGGGGGGGGGGGGGGGGGGGGGCGGGGAGTGTCTCACTGTCCAGAGATGTGAGGCCCAGGCTGATGCCTCTGCTGCAGAAATGTCACAGGAGGGGCAGGATGGAGGTGGCTTTTTTCAGAAGGTCTTCTGGAGCCCACCATGGGCAGATTAGCCTGCTATTTCAGAATTAACCACCTCTTTGAAGGTGCCTTTCTCAAACACCCTCGCTCATGTCTGTGGACTTACTTAGCTAAAGATCTCACTTGTGCGTTCCAGGAAAGGTTGTGCCATGGAGATAGATGGAGGCTTCTCCACGAAATTCCTACCTTAAATGTGCACCCACGTGCACGCCCACACCCACACTCTCATGCAGGTACACCCTAGAAATCAAACAGTGGACACTAGTGTCTGGCAGACAGTCTCACGCATCCCTGGTTCAGAAGTGTCAGTGTGTAGATAAAAGCAAAGCCAGATCAGCTCTAAATTCCTGGCACTCAATTACTAGACACTTTGTTTCCTCTAGACACTTACTTGCATCCTCCAACCATCATCTTCCCAGTCTTATCCCAGATTGTCAACAACTAAGGAAGCTTCTGGAACCCAAGGAGAATTAACAGGGTAGAAAACTATCTATCTATCTGCCTTCCAACCCCTACATTGATCCATCCAACTCCTTCTTCTCCCAGCCCCTATACTGTTCCATCCAACCTCTCTCCCAGCCCCTACGCTATTCCATCTAACTCCCTCTTCTCCCAGCCCCTACACTGTTCCATCCAGCCTCCCTCTTCTCCCAGCCCCTATACTGTTCCATCCAACCTCTCTCCCAGCCCCTACGCTATTCCATCTAACTCCCTCTTCTCCCAGCCTTTACACTGTTCCATCTAACTCCCTCTTCTCCCAGCCCCTACCCTGTTCCATCCAACCTCCCTCTTCTCCCAGCCACATCTCAGGAAAGGACAGAGAAAAGGGTGAAATATTTGGGAAAGTGGAAAGCCTGTGAAGTCTCAGCAATGCCCGTTATTTTCTCTGAGTCTATAGACACGTATACAAAGGCACAGAAAAAGCACGGTGTGAATGGTCACCAAAAGGTAACAGCAAGTAGGGGCATGGTGCTGGGGCGGGGGACAAGGAGGAGTGGCTTCTCCAAAGGCGCTCTGACTTCCCTACAGGGTTTACTTTTTCCAAAGGGACTGTCTTCCTGTAATTTGACGTGATTTAATGAAGCTTTTTTCTTTGTTAAAACTGGGAAGTGCCATTTCCAGTTGCTGCTCCAGCTACAGAAGAAAATAAATCCTCTTCCTCCCTTCCCCTTAATTTTTTGTTTTGAAGAAGGAAAAGAAAACTGTTCCCCTCCAATGTTGAATTTGCTGAAGGTCAAATTCTAGTGCCTATAAACTTTGATAATGTCTCCATAATTTACTATTTTTTTACAGGCTCTATAGCTTTTAATAGCAAAAGCGAGTAATTTTTCACTGCTCATTTGCGGCTTGGGAAGGGGAAAAAAATCTGTCGTGTCTGACGTGTCTGAGCTAAAACACTTCATTTTCCTTTCTAGTCAGTAAGTGAACTAAAAATTACTTCTTGCAATAGATGCATAGGTCTCTAATGAACACACAATGTATGTGTCTGTGAGCAAGCCTGGAGCAAAGAGGGTAAAATGGAAACAGCTGCCAGGAGAGTGGTCAACACCATCCACTCATAGAGGTTTTCTTTACTAAAATGTATCTGTGTTTGAGAAACTGCTGGTTTACAAGGTCAAGGATTTCTTGGGTCATCAACCAATTACAAAGGCAAATTCCTAGCACCCCAGTCCTTTATATGTGTGAAGACAATTTCAAAGTGGGGAAGACCTTTTACCCTGGAGCTATCAACCAGGACATGGGTGGATGGAGATGAGACCAGGAGAATACATGGCAGCCCTTCCCACTGAAGAGGGGCCTCGCCCAAATCTTCAGTTGGCTGACTGAGTGCATGTCAGCACTCACCCAGGCTCTATGTGTGCATTCCTATCCACCAAGAATTGTGCTGGGGGATGGGGGGTATCGGCAGATCATGAAAAGGGCATGGGCCTTGGAGTTAGATATCTGGGTTGCAACCTTCACTTGGCCTTTGATCAACAATCCAATGAGGCCCTTTATGTTGACAAAGACTACTTAGCACTGACCACATAGGTAGCAGACATTGTACAAGGCACTAAGCGTGCATGGCCTTGGGTGCACCTCACGCTAATTCTCCACTCACTCCTAACCATTCGCCCCACTTTACAGATGAGGAAGCTGAGGCTCTTGAGCAGTTACATAGAGGCCAGCCCAAGGTACGAGCTAGTTAAGTGGACAATGGCACCATGACAGAACCTTCACCTCTCTAGGCTTCTTTTTCTGCTCCTCACCTGGTTTAGAGGTTCCCGAGCCAACACAAACCCAAGTCCTTATAAAAACAGCCCAGTGTTACCAGGAGAGGGGAATGTCCCTTCCTCGAGCCACGAGCCCTTGGAGGGGAGGTCCAGGAGAACCCTGCCTCTCAATGGCGTTCAAGCCGAGCAGATCACAGACAGCTGCCCGGACTCCACAGATCCATTCCTCAACGTCCACACATCCCCCTGGGGAATCCGCGTGGAGCTTCTGCTATGAACAGTTTCAACAGAAGTGCCTGCTTCCCGCCATGGTGTGGGTCTTATGAGGGTGAGGGGGTGGGAGGAGAAACCTGCTCCACACGCCCACGGGCGGGCTTCCTGCCAAAATCTGCCTCACACTGTCTTCTTGTTCATTTTGCCTCACGGATGATTTTTAAAGCTTTTTAATTGTTGTTAATAAATTACCTCCATGTGTACGGTTGTTACTATAGTTTCATTAATTTTACTCGGGGCATCTAAGCTGTTTATCACAGAAGTGTTAATAGAAAAGAAAACCACATTGGTCAAGCTCTTTCTCACACACTCTGGGTTTGGACAAATGTTTATGGAATTGCTTTCCCACACCACAAACAATTAGGGACGGATTTATTTTGTCCCAGCCAATCGCCTTTCCGCCAGGCCAGAACGAGTGTGCCCACAGACCGCCCTGGAGCCGCCCACCCTGGGTCCGGCACACAGGCCTGCCTCGTATCGGGTAACGTGTAACTCCATCTCCACGCTCCCTCGGCTGCAGTCTAAACTGAGAGTCTCCGGTGCTCACGACTCAACCACACCAACGAGGAGAGAAATGTCAGTGATATTTCGGATGATGTGCTTCTTGCCATTTGAGGCTTTTGACCAGAAGTAAATTACCGAAGGGTGAGGAGGGTGGGGGCAAAAGGAACATTCTGGAAGCCAAGCTTGTAGTTCCAGAACAAGTGGCAGAGAATGCAGGCTCCCGGGTCCAGCAATTGACAGGGGACTGATTGGCCTCCCAGGAGCTGGAGGAAAAGGGTAAAGGGGCTGCAGAGAGCGTGTCTGGAAAGCCTGAGCCTGCCAATATCATTGCATGTACTTACCATCTGACCATGAGCTTGACTGGACAGCTGGGTCAGCTGGGTCTGCAGGAGCCCCTGGTGCAGACAAAACACAGACCGGGCCCTCCACAACAGGGCCACTCTGTCCAGGCATAGCCCTTCCAGAGCAAGGAGCTTTAAATTTTAAAATTTAAACTGTCGCAGCTGGCTTCAGAGTTGTTAAGGATGACGATCGATCTGCTTGGAGCAAATGCATTTTTTGGATTCAGCACTTATGAATCAACCTGGCACCAAAGCATGTGTGAGTGCAATGATATAATAAAGTCAGAACTGCCTCACCCTATCACAGCCTGACCCCAGCTCTTCTTCCCAAAATACTCATTTCTTACCACACAGGATTCTTTGGATTTCCCCTAACACACTTTTACCCAAGTGGGTGTGTGTTTTTTTGCCAGAAAAGTTCTTCCCAGCTCTTTCTATCGAACTCCTATTCATCCTTCAGAGCCCATACTATTTGTCCTCAGATGGAGCCATTCAGAATCAATGATGTTCTGCTCCTACAGCAAATGTATAAGTCCCTTCCATAGGCCAGTGAGCACTAAAAGAATATTCCCTGAGTTGGATGGATGGTCAACCTTTTCTCTAACTGGTGTTCCTCAAATCCTGAAGGGGGATTCTTCCCCACCCCGCCCCCTCCTGCAAATGAAGGCACCTCTGCTGGGGCCTAATCATTTATTCTTTTAAGTAGGTTTAATTGTATAAAGGAGCTTTAAAGGCTCGCTCCAGGGAAAATGCCCTATTCTATGCACTTGGTACCTTTGACACTGAGACTGGATGACAGAGAGCTCCAAACGGGGCCATGTGGGCAGGAGTGGACATCTCACTGTCCTTGTAGCAGGTCGTTTCCAAACTCTAGACAGTCCCCCGCCCACCTCTCCAACCCCATCTCCCACCTCTCACTCCCTTGCTCACTGTCCTCCACTCCAACGTCCTTCCTTCTGTTCCCTGAACTCACAAAGCTCTTCCTTGCCTTGGACACGGCACAGACCATGCCATCTGCCTGGAAACCCATCTCAGGATAGTCTCGTGGCCTCAGAGAGGCCTCTCTGCCTGCTCAGCCTAAACGAGCACCTCACACCCCTCCCCACTCCCCAGTCCCTCTCCAACCTGACACTCTGGTCTATTTTCTCTTTGCTCTGATCAGTATCTGTACATAGCTGTTCATGTCTTTGTTTTCTCATCTCCAGTACGACTCTCCATTAGATTATGAACTTCATGAGAGCAAAGAGGTTGCTGTCTCATTCACATCTACATCCCCCATGCCCAGGACAGTGCCTGGTACAGGTAGGCACTCCTAAATATTTGTCTCATGAATGAGTGAAACGCATCTTGTTGCAGAACAAAGTCTGGTCTCCTCAGCCCAAGAGAAAGGCTCCATATTCTGGAATATGGCCTGGTTCTGCTGCAAGAAGTCCAGAAGCACAGAGGACTGAGGAATACTCTGGAAATTGGGAGACACCTCAGGACACTGGTAAACAGGCAGCACAAACGAAAACTAGTTGCATGTTAATATATGCTGCCTCCTCCTTAAACAGCTTATGAACACTATAATTTTCTTCACTAAAATACTGTGTAACAGAACCAACTCCCCTAATTACAGACGTGTGTATGCATTAGAATCTTTATACAATTAAACCTACTTAAAAGAATAAATGATTAAACACCTCCCTTGCCCTATCACTAACCCATCCCTCCCTTAACCACCACCCCCCCAAAAAACAAACAAACAAACAAAACAATGGAAAATAAGAAAGGTGCTGAGAATAGTAGGTTGAGCGGTAGACAGACAGAAATCCCAGGAAATTGAAATTCAGGCTGACACAGAACTTTGTAGCTACAGGGGGGAGAGTCAACTTTCAACTTCAAACCCAGCAGCTGACAGCTCAGCAGCTGACTGCAATGTCAAATTAAAGGCTTGGATGTATCGTACAAAATGTCTTATTTCAAGAGCAAATGTCTTCCCGCTTACGATTCATCTCCAGACAATAACACACGGTTTGGTGAGTGCCAACCGGCAGAGGCTTTTCTGGGATCATCTCTTACAATTTTCACAAATGCATTCCTGGCCTGGGGATGTTTACCAGGAAGTCGGTGGCACTCCTCAGGAGCCAGGCAGGGTTAACTGATAAATCTCTCTCCAGGACACTGGCTGTGCATCTCGGGGTAAACATCCATCCTGGAATTTCTATGGAAAGGGCCCAGAAGTGAGCTACTTGCCCAATGCTAACACCCCACTTTTTAAAAATTCAGCCTCGTGGGGAGAAAAAGGGGCCTGCCGAGAGTTGAAACGGATCCTCCTGTTTCAAGTACTGAAAGGGCCCTGAGCACAAAGCCGTGTTATCTGAACCCCTGAAAAGCCGGTGCTTGAAAAGGAGATCAGCAGGGAGGTTTAATTACAGCCACGAAGGGGACGTGGCCCTGCGGGGCCTTCTCATCACTCTACATGTGCCTTGAAGAGCCATCTTTTCTGTCTGTGCCATGTTCAATGCCAGGCTACGCAGATGTGGTATCTAGAGGGCAAGCCAGTACTCGAGGTCTTTGTACAATCAGAACCATCGTCCTGCTCTTCTGGGGACCAGAGTTCTCAGCACAGAAGCAGGGTGGCCTAGCGGAAAGACCCAGGCCATCTCCAGGTGTGCCTGTCCGTGCTCAGCCTCAGCAGGTGAGCGCAGAATCGGCATCCTAGGCTGTTGATGATGTCCTGGAGAAGCCCATGAACTATAGCTATAAGTATCAGGGAGAGAATGCCTGGCCAGGTCACGAATCCTGTAGGATCACTCGGGCCCCTCAGGTTCCGTCTACAAAGCAGAGAGGTTTGGGGAGGAAGGAGAGGGGCAGGAGGAATCAGCCAGCACTCAGGTTCTCCCTGGCTCTGCACCTTGCTCACTGGCCCCCTCCCCATGGTTAAGCGGAAGGCAGCTGCAGTTCCTGGGGCGTCCACTAGGGCGCTGCTGGATTCATGGGAGAGACCCATCTGCAGTTTTTCTGCAAGGAAGATGCTGGAGTGTTATCCTGGGCCCTCATTCTGCCCTCACCACAAGCCTATGAGGTAGGGACACTCATTATCCCATTTGGTTTCTGAGGAAACTGAGGCTCAGAGAGATGAAGTGATTTGCCCAAGGACACACTGCTAATGAGCAACTGTCCAGCCCCGGACACCAAGTGAGACAAACACCACCAAAATAGAGCAGCCTAATTCAAAGGGCGGAGAGGAGACGTGAGTTTAAATGTCTGCTCAGCCCCTAACTTGCCCTTTGATCTTAGATACCCTCCTGGCCCCAAATTCTCTCCTCCGCACAACAGAGGGTTGGCGCTTCCCGTTCGTGGGTCTGTGGACCCACGAGTCGCTGAGTTCCAGGGCTCAATCTGCAGGCCCTCTCCTCAGGCCTTCTGGGGTTGGAGTAGGGTGGGCGATGAGGAGAGGCGGTCCCTGCCAGAGCCAAATGTGCCCAGTGCAGCTGCCAGGAAGACTCCTTAGTCAGCACCAACAGCTGCTGCCACACAACACATGGCACCGACGGGGACGCACCCAAGGCTCTGCTAAACCTTGGGGGCGGCTGGAGCGCAGGAGCAGCCTAGGGAAGGCAGGGTTCCAGGACCTCCATGGGGCTGCACGTGGGCTCCCCTCCTCCATGGCTCAAACCAAAACACACACACCCAGCCCCCGCCACCACACACTTGTCCCTCAGTACCAGCTAGGAGCCTGGCTGGACTTTCTAGTCAGGAGTGGGCCCTGGAATCTCAACCAGGTAGACAGAGAGGTCGCCAGAGGTAACTCGCTCCAGGGCCCTGAAACCCAGCCACCACGTGCTGTCTCCCAGGGCTGGGAAGAAGCCGGTCAGGTGAGATGGTTTCAAAGCCTCGCATCATCGCCTTTCCTCACGCCCTCAACTTTTGACAAGAGCAATTTCAGTAAGCATTCTCCAGTGCTCTCCTGTCCTCGGAAGAGTCTGAGCATCAAATTTCTGGCACTGTCTGCCAGAGATATCCCAGGCCTCGTGAATGCTGGCAGAGATGCCAGTCTATATACCTGTCAGGAAGAAAGAACGGAGACTAGCCCCCCTCCCCAGCTGCCCTCCTCACCAACCCCCTCACCTCACCCTCTGGGCCCTCCAGGGTCTTTTCAACATTCTCTCTCTCACTTTTCATCAAGCCTCATCTCAGGCAACAGAACCTGGACTATGGGCTGTTTCCCACAAGGGGAGGCCATGAAGAACAAAACAACCGATTCTTCCGGGGAGCAGGGAGGTGGCTAACTGGACATGCCCCGGAAAATCCTACAGAAACCAACGAGCCCCATGCAATTCAAGGAAAATAAATCTCCAAACAAAACCTCTCCAAGTTCTGAATCTTCTAGCAATTCTCCTTTAAGAAAATGCAGTTATTCATGTTTGAAAACCCAGAAGGTTCATCAAAACTGGCGATGCTGATGTACAAGACCATGAATGTGGCCGCAGCCCAAGTTTAAAAGCAGAGACTTCAAGGGGCCACTCTGTGAGGAGAGGGAGCGGATACCTCGCTCGGGTCCCTCTGCCCTGGCGTCATCTCCCTGAAGCCACCAAGTTGTCCGCAACAGTGAAATAGTAACAAAAGGCAGGCATCCCCTTTTCCCCAGACAGACAACTGTAGAAATAATGGCCTCTGTTGCTGTGGACCTACTGTGGGCCAGGTAACCTGCTAAGCACTTCTCATATCCCAATTCGCCAACATGATGCCTCTGATGTAGCTGAAATTACATGAACAAGTTTAAATACCATGAAAAGAAAGAAGAGAGAAAAGAAAAAGAAAAAAAATAATCAGGCTAGGGAGAAAGGGAAAAAAGAGCAGCCCAGATGGGACATGCCTCTGGGCGTCACACAGGGACTTAAGTCTTACAAGAGCCCCCTTCACTGAGCATGGAAAAGGCTCTGAGAAATTCACAGATGCGCAAAATTGAATCCTGGGGCTGAGACTCAAACCCAGCTCCACCTGTCTGCAGGTCTGCCTACATGCTCATGCCACCGTTACACACCTCAACAAAGCCTCTTTCCCTGCAGGTAGGACCAGTGCAGGCTGCAGGGCAGTGGGTGTGCAGGGGGCGGAGACACTTCCCAAGGACGGTTTGGACACCTTGCATGCTGAGTCTAGAAGAGGCCAGGGGGGAGGCCAGACTTCACCAATACTCAAGAGCCTCAGGGCCGAAAATTAGCGCCAAATGTCTTACGAGGTATCAACCTTGGGCCTTGGAGGGGTGGGCAGCTCTCTTTAGTGCAGACTACTGGGTGAGAAGCTCATGGCTGAGCACCCATCCTCTCTGGGTACCCCCCACACCCGCGCTGGCCAGCTTATGCACATGAATCAGTGGGACTAAGCGAGGGTGTGGGTGGTTCTGCAAAACAAAATACAGAGACTCCATCCTCCCATTAGTGGATGGCCAGCGTCACTGCCTCCTACAAAGGGCTGTGCTGCCTGAGGATGGAGCCTGCACACTTTCTTCAGGGCTGTGAGGTCCCCACAGCCCCGGCAGAACAGCAGGGGGCAGTGTTGTCAGGAGCAAGCTGGCGAGAAGCCCAGCCCCCAGCCCAGATGGCCCCTGACCTGAACCTGATATGAGCCCTGAGCACCTCTCTGGGCTCCGCTTCCTCAGAATTAAAGAGACATAGTCCAAGCCGACACCAGCACCCAAATACCAGAAACACCAATTCTCTAGGTAACTCTGCAGCCCTTCTCCTGCAGAGCCTGTACCCCCTTGTCCCCCTCTTCACCCTGGGCAGCTGGGAAATCACGTCCTCACCCACGGAGAGAGGCCCATAAATGAACAAACACATACTGAGATTCAGTACACAAAGTGTGTGCGCCTGCACAGACTGCCATTCATTAAAGGCCTGTGGCAATCGTCCAAATTATAAATAGACCAGCTCATTTTTAAGATGACCAGCTCTTCAGCAAAGTTCTCTGGCCCTTAGCGGGGGTGTGAGTCCTGCCTCCTCTTAACCTCTTTTGAGCTGAGTGCTCGACAGAACCCAGCTCTGGCCCAGCCAAGCCAGCAAAGCACAGCGCATAACAAACCTCGGCTAGGACTGCCTGATAAATGGATCTGATTGATGCTGAGCCCAGAGGTACAGGGTCCAGAGAGGTCTCTCAAGTCACAGAAATGACATACACAAAGCTATTTAAAAGAGAATGCGGGGCACAGCTTCTCACGCCCCAGCGAGCACTCGGCGGCAGGACCCAGCTGGCTCTGGGGCTCACTCCTCAGACCTCCATTAGCGCACGGTGTACCCATCGCCGCCTCTTCAGCTCACAGTTCAGAACAAGCCCTGCCTCCCCTTCCAAACGCAGCTCAACCCACCTTGCATGGCTGCTAAGCTGAAAACACCCAGAGGTGACCTGAGGTTGAAATAACACCTAACTCTGAGGAGACCAGACAGTGCTGGTGGCTCACCCTTACCACAGCCATGACCAAGGTGGTCCTAGTGGTAATGACTCTTAGCCAGAATAGACCCCCCACCAACCTCATCCCATGCATCACAGGCACTGGCTTACCATGTGGCTCTATTGATAGCAGACAGCATACACACCTTCATGTGTTTATCTTTATTCAACCACATTTAAGATATCCATAATACATGAGCAGCATTTGTATTCAGGGAACCTGGGATGCTAGGACCCCTTTACTTGCAATGTTATTATTATGGACTGGAAGAGGTTCTTCCCCAGAACCCAGCTCTGCACCCTGATGCCGGACTTCCCGCCTCAGAACTGGGGACACCAGCGTCTGTGGTTGAAGCCCAGTCTATGGTGTTTCATGATGGCAGCCCATGCTGCTGACCAAGACAGTTTTAAACCTCCAATTGCTCTTCACTGTTCAACTTCTCTCTCTCTGGCCCTCAAACACTGACCCAGACTTTGTGCCAGAAATTTATTCACTCCTCAGATTCTTAGGAAATGCCCAAGTCTGGGCCTCCTCCCCTGCCATGAGCTCCTTCAGGACAAAGACCACCTCTCTCCCCGGGGCCCAGCACTGGACACACAACAGCCACCCCTCAATTTATGAACGAACAGCACCTCGGGGTAGGTCTTGTGGTTCTGATGAGGAAGGCTGGGGTCGGCCGACTCTTTCCTCCAAAATACCCAACCTCTACCACATCAGCCACGGAGGCGCTTCTGCAGGGGCCTCCCACAGCCTCTGGGTCAGGCCAGCCATAGTTTGACTAGAAAATCCCAAGATCCACGTTGAATGCAAATCCTCCTACAGGTCTACACACACCTCTCAGCCTCCACTCTGTGGGTCCCACAAATCACACAGGCTGGTCAGAGGTGGCCGGAGGAACCACCAGGACAGAGGACTGGGCGTCAGGAAACTGACACTTAATGTCAACTACCTGACCTTGGCGACGAATGGTCACCCGGTGTCCACCTCCACAAGTCTCGACTCAACCGCACAGACATGCAGCTCACTTCTCTCTAATGGAAAAGCGCAAGTCCCCAGGCCCCAGGTTGGGATGGAATGGGCTTCCCACCGCCTTCCCTGCTCCTCTGATTACACCCCTCACCTCGACCCACTTCTATTTTCCCCCCTAAATTTTCTAATTTCTAATTCCTCAGGGGGAGTATTTTGCTTTCTTAACTGAACTGTGGTTTTTAAAATAGTCCTGACCTTCCTGCTCCCCACCTCTCTGTCACCACGCCACAGAAATTAAATTGATTCCCACTATCAGTGTTCTGCATCTCAGCAACTGTGCCCAGCCACCAGAGAAGTCAGCTCTCTACGCCATCCCACGGACAGGAACCCTGTTGCTAAATGCAGCCCCCCCCCCCCCCCCGAGGCTCAGGAAGGAGGTGATGGAGGAAGAGGGGTAACCAAGGGCCCAGGTAACAATTTATGGGCCCCTTGTCACTGTGGTCTTATCTCTGCGGCCAGCCCTTTCTGAGAAATGGTGCCCGTTACTAACTCCCCGAAGGGCTGGCCCCCAGGGACCAGCCGTTTGGGACAGGTGGCCCAGCCGGGTAGCGGAAAGATCCTGCCCTTGGCCAAGTCCTCCTCTGCTCGGCATGGGCATGTCACCACCCAGGCATCCCAGCTCAAACCGCCTCCAGTGGGGCAGGAGCAGGGGAGGGAGAGGCCCCTCCATGGCCACCAGTCCAGATGAGGCCTCTCTCCCTCTTCGAGAACACACTGCACTTTCCCCAAAAAGCACCTCTAACCATTTGTAATTGTGTGTGTGTGTGTGGGCGCGCACACGCGCGTGTGCATGCTTAATGTACATGCATGTTTAATGTCAGACTCCCCCGCTAGATTAGTTCCCACCAGGGCAAGACCATGACTGCCTTCTTCCCCACAGTATCAAACACTCAATAAATATTTATTGACTAAAGAAGCAGAAAAAAGAAACACTTTACCAGAGGCTACTAGAGAACGAATTCTAACTTATTTTTGGTTAGGCCTCTTGGGGAATCATTTTGGTTCATACTACAATGCAGAAAATAAACTATAGGAACTTACAGGGTTCTTGTTTTTCCCTTTCCTGGTACCTCTCATTTTTGACTAGGTAACACGCCAGAAAAATGGATCCCTGCCCCATACCGAAGAGAGGCAGAGCCCAGGACAAAAATGTCAAAGCTTCATTGCAGTGAGCACTGGAAGTCTACCCAGCAACCCGTGAAAACACCTTTCCTTCCTCACCCAGTCCCTTCTTCTCTCCAATTCCATGTCCAATTCCGTTGCTGCGCCATGGTGGCCAGGAACTCCTATGCTGAGCTCCTCCCTGAGATGGAATTCGAATTGTGGCAAAACCCAAGTTCATTATTGGCACCTAACGGGTTTGGCTCAAGTCATCTTTCTGGTGACTCAAGAGCAAAAGCCAAGAGACGTCATTTAGTTATTTCTACCTCACTTGGTTCCAAAAGCGACTGGAGGTGTCTTACCAAAATACCTACAGAGTGATAACGGTAGATAAAGCAACGAGGATGGGAAATAAAATAAATCTAAAAGTAAAGGAACTGCCCAAAACATACATCATATTTGATAAAGGCATTCCACAGGCACGAGTCCTGAAAGCTTCCTTTCCCAAATTCCAACCTCTATGCGAAGGTGGGAAATATTTCAGCTGATATTCAGCAGACACGGTACCCACCCTGGGAGCGTCTGGGCCCAGCCTTGGGGATTCATCAGCAATGTGCACGCCAGGCTCCAGGCTGCGAGTGTCTCTTATGTCCTTGAAGTCCGTGTCAAACGCTCTTGGTTGGGGAGGCGCATTGCTGGAGTCAACCCAGGAGAAGGGACGAAAGGAGAGGGGAAACGCTTTCTTCTAAAACCTGGGCATGTCAGCACTCATTTCCCCTTGCGGAATAAACCCTGTCTGACCTTGGGTAGGAAGGACTAGATGCTCTCCCGGGTCCTTCCCATCCTGAAACGTACATGATTTTATGATTCACGGTTGTCATAGTCAGAGGAGTGGTTTTATTGGAACACTGTGGCAATCGGTAATCTTTCACTTCCACAGGCAAGCCTGGACTTGGCTTTCCATTTCTGCATGTTCTCACCCCTCTGCCTCCGGGGGAGGATGGGCTGCCCGCACCCAGGGGCTCCTCCATCCCAGTCTCTTGAATCTTCCCACTTCCATTCCATGCCTGCCGAGGCCACCTCAGTGGAGTGGGGCCTACGCCGGATCTGTCCCTGCATCCCCCGGAATGTCATCCATTTTCTTTGTCCACACTTCTCAGAGAACCCAATACCCGGAACACAATTACAACAGTGTTTCCCAGAAAATCTGTACACACACATTCTTCCTTCTTCAGTCATCTGTCATGTTCCCAGTTCTTGTCATAACAGGAAATATTTGCTGACTGCATATTCTGTGCCATACACTGTACTGAGCCCTTTCATGAAGTCTCTCATTCAATCCTCACTACATCCCTGAAAGGCAGTCATTATTATCCTTCCCATCTTATAGATCGGCCTACTGAGACTCCGTGAGGTCAAGTTACTTGCTCAAGGCCACGCCAGGATTCCATCCCAGGTTACCTCATTCCAAAGCCCTTAACCACTACACTGTAGAGTCATACCTGCTTCCAACATCCACAAGGAACTCCCCCCACCCCCTTTTTTTTTTTAGAAGTTTTTCAGACACGCATTCATTCCAAGAGCTAGGACCCCAGTTGCAGGACTGAGAGGCATGGAAACAGATCAGATCATGAAAGAGGGAGTGCTTGGGGGCTACTGGATTTCCAGGTCTCACAGACCTAGGCTCTAATCCTCATGCAAGGTCCCACACCTCTCAGAGTTCCCGTTTTCCATGTGAGCTAATAATCCCCAAGCTCTCCTCAAGGCCCAAGTTGGTTATCATGTGAGTGTGGCAATTCCAGGAGGGATGAACATACCCCCACACGCTTTGGCCAACTCCACACAAACCACGAATCCACCCCTCAGTGCTATCTGTAGAGCAATGACTCCGTCACCCCGGACTTTGGGGCATTCCAAAGGAGCCAGACGCCTTTCGCCACCCTCCGGCCGGGGCGGCCCCTTTAACAGGTGGAAACGATTTTCTAATAAGTGATGGGTGTGCTGTATTGACTGTAAGTGCAAGAACAGCCCAGGGGAGGAAGAGCATAGATTAGAGGGCCACGAAAAAGAAATCACACCTTGGTATCAAGGGCAGATCACCTTTGGTGGCCCCAGCTGCCCATCCAGTGTCTACAGAGGACGTTCAATAACACTGACCTGCCATTTTTCTGCCTAACACCTCTCAAAGGCTTTCCATGGTGTTAGAACAAAACGCAAACTTCCTCCATGGCTCACAAGGCTCTGAGTCACCAAATGCCACGTCTCCTACGCTCCAGGATCCATCACACCTGCTTTCCTTCTGATTCTTCAATCACCAGGTTGAGCCCTGTCATGCACGGGGCCTTTGCACTGCTGGTTCCCTCTACCAGGATGATCACCCCACATCTGGCCCCTTCTTTCATTCTGGCATAGCTCCACAGACATCCGAGAGAAGCCTTCCCTGACCACCCGATCAAAAGCAGCCCCAAGCACTCCCTCTTTCATTATCTGATAATATTTTCTTCATAGCCAAGGGCACAGTTGGATATATGTGTTGTTTATTTGCTTGCCATCCAAATGCCTTCCCCTCACCTTCCACTGAAACGTATGCTCTATGAAAGTAAGAACCTCGTCCATCCTATATCCCCCAGGGCCTACAGAGTACTGGCATACCATAGACACTCAGTAAAGATGCAGTGGGACAGGAGAAGGAGGCATGACAACAGCACAAGCAAAGGATAAGAAGTCAAAGGGAGCCGGGCATGTGCAGAAGACAAGCCCCTTGGGGCTGATCAACTCCAAAGGCAGATGCAGAGTAGTCATCTCAGTTAAGACTTCCTGGGAAGGGTTCTCATTGGGGAAGACCGTGAGGCGGGGCTGGGGTGACTGGGTTCACTGAAAAGATCTCTGTGTACTCAAATTGGGGGACCTGGTTGCAAACACACTATGTTAGTTTTTTCCCTACTGTGTGAGTTTAAACAGCACAAATATATTCTCTCAGTTCTGGAGTCCAGGTGTCAGCAGGGCTGGTTCCTCCCGAAGGCTCTGAGAAAGACTGTTCCACCTCTCTCTCCCAGCTTCTGGTAGCTCCCAGAAATCCCTGGTGTTCCTTGGCTTGTGAATGCACCCCTCCAATCTCTGACTTACATGGCGTTCTCCCCGTGTGGAGACTTTGTGTCTAAATCCCCCTCTTCTTATAAGGACACCAGTCACTGCATTAGGGCCCACCCTAACCCAGTATGTCCTCATATTAGCTAATTATTTTCAAGTAAGGTTGCATTCTGAGGATCCGGTGGACACCCTGAAGGGAGGTGGCAGGATGGCCACAATGCCTGTCACATGGGAAGTGCTGGATTGGGAGGGCTGCAGATTTGCTGAGGCAGGAACAGGAAGCCACGGCAGGTTGAGGAGCGAAGGGCTATCCAGTGCACACAGGGGTTAAGGAAAATGGGTACAAGACAGATCAGAGCAGGAAGGAGCCATGGAATTGAGAAGCAGAGTGATTCAGCCTGGCTGGGACAGGGACAGCCGGCAGGAGAGACGAGGGGTGAACAAGAAGCTGCTTAGCAGATAAACATCGGTTTCAAGGAATGAGTCAGGAAGAGCTGTCAGGAATACCACTGTTCTCCCAGACAAGGAATTCGGAGCGGCAGACAGATTGGAGTGGGTGAGGTCAGTGTGCAGAGGGTGGAACGCGAGATGGGACAGGAAGGTACAAATGGAAGTGCCTCGCAGAGGGGTAGGGGCAGAGGTGGGTAGAAACTGGAGGGTGAGGGATGATGCTGGACCCAGCCAGCAGGGATGAGGAGGTGCATTTCTAGAGAAGGGTCAAGGGCAAGGACAGGGCCCGGTGCGCATCTCATCCCAAGGATAGGCTGCCTGGTTCCAGTCTGGAAGGACTAGCCCCTTCAATAACTGGATGTGACTGCCTCCACCTGAACCCAACTCTTATGCTGGGAGCAACTAGAAGGCGGCATATGGCAGAAACTCGAGAAGGGCTTTCCTTGGGGAACAGAGCCTCTGAGGCTGGAGGCTGCCAACTGTGCCCCATCCCCACCCCCACCCTGGACCCCATGCACCCTCTGTCATGGATGAGGAAACCAAGATCCCTTCAGACACTGAAACCGTGGTTCTCATCCACCAGAGCCACATTAAGTGCCTGGTATCTCAATAATTCAATTAAGAAAGATCAATGTTTTTTAAAAGCTTAATATTTAATGGAAGGGTTATGAAGTGCGACACAACTGGGGTGATTAATAGTTACAATTAAAGGCTGAACGTGTTGGGAGGAGAAAGGCACAGCTCAGTGGAAGCACATGGCGCTGAGAGGGACAGCACGTCACACGCAGGGGCTGAAGGAGCCTTGGCTCCAGAGTGCACACCCAGCCGTGGACCCGCAGAGCCTGTGCTTCAGGGACGGCCCCGAGTGCAAAACCGCCTGGCACACCTGCCCAGGGCAGCTGGGCACTACCTGTAGCGCCAAGAGGGGTCTCTTCCAGCTTGTGTGCTGCAGCATCAGCACATGGTCCACTATGGCCTGTAGGCCATCCCCCTGCATTGCAATCGAGTCTTCAGGGGGTGGGAAGGGCAGAGGAGTGCAGTCGGTCAGACAGGGAGAGGGGACGGCTGAGCTCTGATAAGCAGTCCAGAGGCAGCAGGGAGCCGTTCTGGCATCTGAGCCTCCTCCTGTCAGAGAAATCCTCGCTCCCAGACCACAGGTGCCTGTGGCCACCAGTCACCAAGTGGAGGGTTCATGAAAGGTCAAGCCACACTGACCTCACTGCAACACGCCTGGCCTCTTGCCCCGGCGGCTGCCCCTACCAGTCTATTCAAAGGAAGATGTGACACCCACAATGCAGTGCTCTGGGCTGGCTTCAGCTGTGCTCCACCTCACACCGGGCCAGGTGTGAGCTCCGCCCCACATCGCTGCTGCCGCACCTGCATTGTAAACATGGCCACGTCCAGTCACAGGCCTCTGATTTCTTCACCCAGAGTGCCTGCCTCTGAGCGTCAGGAGGAAAGAAAGGGCTGGTCCCTCAGTGCAGCCTGAGCTCCCAGGCTGTGTCTGCGCCACTCACAGAAAGTTCAGGCCTTGAGGGATCAAGTCTTCAAGAAAGGAGGGCCACAAGGAAGAAATGGGGAGGAGACACCAAGCCAATGAGGAAGAAATAATGGTTGTTATGCCTTAGTATGAAGTCATCTTCCCCTCTGAGCTGACGGGAGGCCACACCCCTTCTGGGGCACCTGCCTTGCGCCCACTGCGGACAAAATGCAGGTGAGAAACAGAAGCCCTGCAGCTGCAAGGTGCTCTGTCAGGGTTGAGGCCCAATGCAAAGCAGGGTGGGCAAATGTGCATGCTGCCTGCAGCTCTTATGCTCACAGACTTTAATCTCTTGACCTTCCGTTGACTAGGAGTGGTCAGTTAATGTTAAAGAGTCGGGAGGTCAATTCTAATGGGTTAGGGGCAAAGCCTCCACCCTCCAGTTGGAACTTTCCATGAAGGCAGTAGGTATTGGGCATGCTAAAATGCTCCCAGGATGACTTGAAGAGGAATTAACACTTACTGAGAAATTAACATTTACTGAGTATGTACTAAGAGCTGGGACAGGGATTCTGTATAAATCTTCTCTTCTAAGTCTGACTCCCGCCATTGGAAATGGGAGCTTGCTACCTCACTTTCCAAAGGGAAGCAACTGAGCTCATAGGAGTCAAGTAACTTGCCCAAAGTCCCACAGCTCACAAGTGCTGGCTCTAAACCAAGGTCAGTTGACCTCAGACTGTGAGTTCCAACAGGGGTGAGGTGTGGAATGAAGGTATCCAGACCCAGGACAGCCCAAAGAAACGTATGAGGGCTGTTACCCCCATACAAACACACACACACACACACACACACACACACACACACACACACACAGGCTTCATGGCAGCACTGCTACTGGGCATCCAGCTTAGCTTCCAGCTATCCAGCAGGAGAGGGGACTGCTACTGGGGACTGTCTGCTGCTGAGTGGGATTCGGTCATGGGAGCCCTGCACCTCTAACAGTGGAACACAGAGCATGGTTTCCAGTGAGAGGCTTTACAGATAGAGGTGGAGCAAATGGAGTTCCATCTGTTTGTGGTTCTCGGTTCTCCATGCCCCCAAGATGACAACCAGGGGTAAATCCAGGATGCCAACCCAGACCCTCCAAACAGCCACCGCCCCTCCACCTCTGCAGCCAGAGATGCCTCCTGCTCTCCACTCTGACCCCTCCACCCAGCACCACCAATGGCCTTGCCCCACTTCTGCCCACTTGCCCCCTTGTGACAGAGCCATCCCGTAGGTGAGAGGGTGACCTCGGGGCTGCCAGCACAGAGGCCAACGAAAGGGGTGAATGGACACTCAGAGACCTTCAACCCTGAGGGCAGACAGGCAGATGGGCTCTGTTGAGTGCACCCCAGAGTCTCTTGGTTGGCCAGGTGAGGGGTGAAGAGCTGGAATAAGAAAAATAAACCCAGTGGAAACAAGACTGTTGCCTTTAGAGGTAGATGTGTATCGGTCTTCTGAATGAATGAATGACCAAATGGACAGCTGTCCTGAATCACTGACATATCTTGAGCCCCAACGTACCAGATAGTTGGGGTGCAAAGAAGAAACCTGCCCTCTGGGCGCATACCCACAGGGGCAACGCCAACACTGCCATTATTTATACTGTGGAGAACCACACACTCAAAGAAAGGAAGTGAGCTTGGATTTGGCTGAAAAATATTTAAAAGCAATACTAATTAATTATAATCACTGATGCGAACTATTTGCCATTCATGCCTAATTACCGTGCAGCAAAACAATGGTGTTTACCATTAAAACCGCATCACGTTAACTTTAGGTTGAGTTTTCTTTGTTGGCAACAGAATTTCCAATGAATGGGCAAATGTGTAACTACTATTTACGGTTGTCTGCTAACAACCTCCAGACACTGGAGGAAGTCCCATTCTTATAAATAATAATGCATGTATGATTTAAATGAAATTTGTTCTGAGCACTCACTGTGTGAGGTCCCTGGCTAAGGACAAACATGCAGCCATCTCCTTTGCGATTCTCAAGCCTAGAAGATACATTCTACTACATCACCACTTTATAGATGAATTAACTTGCCCAACATCACACAGTTGGGAAGTCACTGGACCAAGACTGGCAGCCAGGCCTGCCTGCTTCCAGAGGCCACGCTCACCATCAAAGTGACAACTGCAGAGTGAATGAGCAAAACGCAGGTCTGGAAGGGCACACACGAAAATGCTAAGAGTGGCTAGCTCTCAGTGACGAGACTATAATTCTTTAGCTTGACAATATTTTTGTAATTTTTAAAAATTCTGTAATAAATATGAATTTGAGGTGGGGGAGGGTGTTGTTTTGCTGGTTTCTTTTCTAAGGAACAACTACAAGTTATGATGGTCTCTATCCAGAAGCCACATCAGTAGGGGGAGGTGGCAGGCCTGGCACTCAGGGTACGACAATCCCTAGCTGGCCATCGAGACCAACCTTCAGAGTACGGCAGACGTCCTTGCTGCCTGGCCCTAACAGATGGTCCTGACTTCATCGCAGCCTCCCTGATGCCAGAGGAGTGGATGGAAGCTCCAAAAACATCCAGCCGGGAAGGATGGCAGCGGCAGGAGCCACTGGTCAATCAGTAACGATCGCCCTACAAAATGCCTTTCCCGGAGTCTGAGAGCACACAATCGGCTTTTCTTCCCCTTAACAGGAGGACAAAAGTACTGAAGTTAATCTCGAAGACAAAAAACGGAACAACAAACCTTCCAAAATCAGGGCCAGCCTCTTTCCCCAGGGATCTCAGAGCAACGCTGAGTGCCTGGTGGCTGAGCAGGGCTGATCCACAACAGCCCAGGTGTCATCTAGAAGGTCCTGCCCACCTGTGGCCACATCTGCAAGTGTCTGCCTAGGTTAGACTGAGGACACCTCTCAGATCCAGAGAGACTGCTCCCCGCTTTAAGAAAGAGTCAGGCCTGGCCAGGGTGGCTCAGTGGTTGAGTGTCGACCTATGAACCAGGAGGTCATGGTTCGATTTCTGGTCAGGGCACATGCCCTGGTTTCAAGTTTGATCCCCATTAGGGGACGTGCAGGAGGCAGCTGATCAATGCTTTATTCTCATCATTGATGTCTCTTTCTCTCTCCCCCTCTCCCTTCCTCTCTGAAATCAATAAAAATATTTTTAAAAAAGAAAGGGCCAGAAATGCTGAGAAGACCTGGATGGCAGCACAGACAAGGGCTATGTCCAAGGCATTGGGCTTGGGTTGCGAGCCTTCGGGACACACTGGCTCGCCAGGGCGCAGCTCGGTGCCTGGCCCACAGGATGCATCATGGCTGATTCGCAAACCAATCCTGAGTGGCAAATACATTCTTAACTAGCGAGTGGAGGACACTCGCAATCAAAGCGCAGAAAGAACCGAAGTAGCTGGGTGACGTTCACCCATAGCGAGGGTGGAAGGCAAAGGGGATCCATAATTGTACTTACACAATTAAATTTCCTGATTAAGGAGACAAAACATGAGTTTGGAAATTAGAACACGGTGCTTGGAGAACCACCTTTTGTTACTCAATTTTGTGTGCCCCTAGCAGAGTGATTAGCATTCTAAATATGGAGACAGGTGGCCAGTGGTCCCCACCTCTAGCGACACGTGAGGACTTTTTAAAAATAGATGCTCACACCCACCCGCATCCTACCATCTAATCCCCAAAGATGGATGAATATCTGGTTTTGTAAAAGCTCAGAAAGTAATCCCAATCCAGAGCCAAATTTAAAAACCACTGACATACATCTCTCAAACCATTCATATATATATATGTAAAGTATAGCTATATTTATAGCCATATCTATATATGTTAAAAAACTGTTCAAAATACATCAGGTACCAAGTTCCACTGCAGAACTCAAAAGCCAAAATAAGAAACTATGTGCTCATCAAGCTGGGAAGCAAAGTCACTCCTGGAAGGTTCTTCTTTAAGCCATTAAAACCCATCAGAACTGGGAGTTGATGCCTTGGAAGGCCAAGAGGGATACCTAACAAATCAAGTTTGTCAGGAGCACAGCAGAAGAGATTTCCAGATGGATTAGACAGGCAGGTTGAACTAAATAACTAGTTAATTCAACGTGTCAATAGTTAATGACGCCATAACGATTAAGCCCTACTTTGTATCTCCCACTTTCCATATTGCCTCAATTAATTCTTAGACCCGCATGATGGGGAAGGTGGCTGTAAACCCTTCAGTGGGAGAGAAGCTGGTCCCCAGCACAGCCTCTGCGCCAGCCAGGCTGTTTCCTCACATCCAGTGAGGTTCCCATGTGCATCCCTGCCTTTGCTCCGCCAGCCCCACCTGAGAGAAATGTGGAGCTTCCCTGGCTCGGAATCCTGCAGGCAGTGTCAGTATCTTCCCTGGGTTGTCCTGGCTGGGCTGTGGCAGCACGGACTTTAGAATTCTGGAGCCGGGCCCTGGAGACATCGGGCACTGTTTGCTTTCCCATTGGATGGAAAGGGTCAGCTTCCTATTAATCCCTTCCCCAAACACCCCTCCACCATGTCTGTCTAAACCTGCACTCCAAGGCTGAAGAGCAGAGACTCTATTGGAATAAGGGTTCTGTAGGCTCTGGGCCTTTCTCTGGAGAAGGTTTTTTATCAAATGCAGATGTAAAAGGTAACGAGGGATGAGAAAGGCAGTGGGCCGTAGTCGCGGGCCTGTGCTCCGGCCCCTCGCAGCACTGCTGAGGCGGACTGAGCCCTCTCGGCTCTGTGTGTAGCTCCCATGGAGGCGAGGACTCTGCCACAGCCGATCCGGGTCCACCCGACCCCTCCTGACCTATCACACTTGGTCAAAATAATTCAAGACTTTAGGGAAGAGACAGGCAGTGTAAAGCTTTTTAAAGTCACAGCGACACAGACTCCTTACTCTTCTCTATATCTTTTTTTAATGTTTCAAACGACAAATTTCAGAGCAATGTAAATTTTGGAAGAACTTTCATCCCCCGTGCAGAACACCGAAGCTCGTTCCTCCCACTGGCAGAGCTGTAAAGCAGTACAGCGCCCTGCAAAGCAGTTTGGCAACAAACAACAAGTCATAAACTATATTATCTCCTTACTGTATACTCCTAACAGTGGAACCACTGGGTCAAAAGAATGGCATGAGCAGGGGAGTCATGCACCCCTAACGCAGTCCTGACAGCATGGGTTATAAGACCAAATAATGATAATGATGCTGAAAACAAGCTAAATATTCCTGAGAGAGTAACTCACTCATAGTACATCAATATCACTGAGACAACCTGGCATCAACTATCCTTGTGTAGAGCAGGCTGACTGGGAGAATGTCTCCGACGCACCGTGAATGGGAGCAGCAGTCCAGCAAACGACGCAGGATCCCCTTTATGTAAACGTGCACACCACCCCGTGTTTATGATGTGCACGCGGACAGGCCTCTGGAGAGCTGCCTCGAGTGTCAGCACAGTGACCTCAGGGCAATGAAACGAGGGGAGTTTTTTACTTCTTTGTTTACTTCTGCGTTTAACTTTTCCTAGTGTGCACTCTGTTTTTAAGCGAAAGCATAACCCTGCTAAAAATAATCCCCTGTCATTTGCAAATCACCCGGTTCTGGGCAGAGTGTTGCACTGGCCTCACCACTGATCCAGCAGCCGATTCCCGACTCTAGTGGTGGAATATTCCGGAACACCTTCTTGTGACCCAACCACAAGCCCGGCCTCCCCTCTCAGGATGCTAAGTGGGATTGAATGGGAAGAAATGCTTGCACCAGCCACCTTGCTTTTCTAACCCATCTAAGTGCTTCCTGAATCTGCCCCACCTCCTTGGCCAGATCCTGTGGGGTGACTAACCTGCCCCAGGAAGGAAATGGGGCCTCGCTGAAGTAAGGAGTTAAACCTCATTAACTGCAAAGGTCAGCTGTCAGTTCCCAGGCACAACCTCAAACACATCCCAGAGGCCCTGCTGGACCCAGTGCGGCCCCTTGGTTCTGAGCCCCTCACTTCCAAGCATGGGGTCATCGGTAGGGAGGCCAGAGGCAGCCTGAGGGGGATGCAGGGCCAGCTGTCCCCCACACGTGCACTTCCATCCATGTGGCAGGAAAATGACGTGGAAGCCTCTACCTTGGGAGTAGACCCCGCGGGCTGGGAACAGCTACAAAGTGACATGTCAATGATCCCCAAGCATCACACCACACGGCCTTCAGGAGGCCAGAGGCAGTTCCATCTTCCAACTTCTGGAGCTCTGAGAAAGGTCTTAAAGGACCCTCCGAGGAAGTCTGGGAATGAAAGGGGGGAACCTACAGGTCAGAGCACCTTCTCTGTGCCAGGCGCAGGGTCCTCTTAAAGAAACCTGCAGCACGGAGAGCTAGCATCCCTCCTGTGGGAAGCCAATGCACAGAGACGCTAAGAGACTGGCTCAAGGGCACAGAACCACTGAGTCGAAGAACTTCCGATGTATGTCTGATCTTGATCTTCATCCCACAGGCCACCTTGCAGGACTGGAGGGACACCATGTTTCTTCTCCCAAATCATTTAGTCATTCTTGGATTTGCAGAGTTTAGCCTTTCCATGTAAAAACGAGCTCTGAGAACATCCCCAGTAGTTCAAGGGTTACGCTGCCCGCAAGGATGTGAGAAAAGAAGCGGCCCAACACAACCAGCTGGAACATCCCAGTGATTGCCCCTGCAGGAGATGTACATAATAAAAATTGAATGCTGAAGCATGAACTTCATACATACTTGTCCTCTTGGTTTATTCATCAGAAATAATTATCTGTGCTTGCTTTCACAAGAGCACATATTTTATAGGGTACATTAAAATTTAATGGATTTTTAATAATATTGTAACTACTGCACGAGAGAAACTGGAAAAAGCCACACCACATGCCTTTGCTGCATTTTAGTGGTTTGGCCATAGTGTTGCAAAGAACTAATTTGGCGTGCAGGCAGGAGAGGATGGGGTGTCCTGATGAAGGCAAGCGAAGAGGGGGACACTGGGTGGGTATGAAAATTTTACAACTGTACTGAGGGGAGGGAGGGAGTCAAGGAAGAGGAGATGCCAAACTAACAGACTACCCTTTTTTTCACCAATGATTTCCAGAAAGAGCAGAAGGAAGGGAGAGGGAGAGAGAGAGAGAAACAGTGATATGAGACACATCAATTGGTTGCCAACTGGGGCCGGTGATAAAACCTGCAACCCAGGTATATGCCCTTGACTGGGAATCGAACTTGCAACCTTTCAGTAACAGACTACCCTTGATGGTCGATTCTGCTTGATTTGACCTGACTTTGGGCAACTTGGGACCCAGTTCTGAGACAGAAAGAAGCTAGCAATGGTCATGCATAATACAGACACTTCAGCCCTGGCTGGTTTGGCTCAGTGGATGGAGTGTCGGCCTGCAGACTGAAGGGTCCTGGGTTTGATTCCGGTCACGGGCACAGGCCCGGGTTGTGGGCTCAACCCCCAGTAGGGGGCGGGCAGGAGGCAGTCGATCGGTGATTCTCTCTCATCATTGATGTTTCTGCCTCTCTCTCCCTCTCCTTTCCTCTCTGAAATCAATAAAAATCTATTTTAAAAAAAAAACAAAACAAAACAATAGACACTTCAATTGTGGAAAATCACAAGTAGGTCCCAGTCAATAGAACACAATCGTAGGCCTGGAACAGATTCAAAATGTCATTTAGTCCAACTTCATAGCAGGGCTAGCCAAGGCCCAGAGAGGGTAACTGCTGCCCAAGAGCACAGGAGGACCCAGTGGGCAGGTTTAAATTTCTGTACGGCCTTTCCTGTTGCCTCGTGTGGCCCGGGTTAAAAGCGTCCACTGAAAGCGAACTCTGATGGCAAAGATAATGTGTTCAGTCTTCAATAACCATGTCCCACATTTTTAGCCATTTCCAAGAACTGTTGTTTTTTATGAGTCACCCAATAGTTTTTAGTTTGATACGCATCACAAAAGATCACTCTATTTTCAATTTTTCAGGAAAAGTGTTCTCTCTCCCTATCGGACTCAAAACCACGTATCAGAGGAACTTTTTACAGAACAGTGTCCTGTCCAGAGGGCGCGATGACCCTCCTTTGGGGTCTCATAGAAAGCCCCCACACACAGTGCCCCGTGCAGTTGTCCAGGGCCTCTGAGATGTCCCCGACACAGACACCAATGCCTGCTTCTGGCCGAGGAAAGAAACATGTGGTATCTTTCCACCAGTGACACATCCACAGCCGTCTGACTCATTCATTCATAAGCCCACTATCAAAAATAACACGTTGCCAGAATGACGTTTCCTAATCTTTGACAAAGCAATATCCAAATTCAAATGAAAAAAGGCTTAAATGTCAAGTGATGACGGTGATTTATCTTGTACTGGTTTATATAATGCACCGCATCTTGGACGGGCAGATTTTTCCATGACATCAATCAGGCAGCAAGCAGGTTTAATGACGACAGTGACGACTGGAGAATGAGCGTGCAGTCGGAGCTCGCTGGCCTGGAAGCAGGACTTCCTCTGTCCCTGGCAGCTTTGGCTACTGAGCACGTACCTGCCTCTGAGCCTCATGTTCCTCACCTGTGACAATGATGTAAGAATTGTCACTACCTGACAAGGGTACTGAAATAGTTATATATTTATCTATAATAATAGAAGTGTAATATGCAAATCGACCAAAGGGCCGAGGCAGCTGAGCCTCTAGTATGTTAATAAAAGCAATCAGCATAGTGCCTAGGACACGGCAAAGACCCAATTAGTGACAGCTGCGATTAAACATACTTAGTATTACTATCGCTAAATATGATTTTAATGGGTGATAATTCCTTCCAACTTTCCTATCTAGAGCTATAATATAAAATGTCTAATATTAAACAATATTATATCAAACCACTGTATAATATTAAAGCCCCAAATATTGAACATTGCAGCAACTGCTTGACAGACCTCATATGCCATTTTACTAGCCTGCAATTTTTGTTTATTTTGTTTTATTTATTTATTTATTTTACTGTGATTTATTTTGTTGTAGGAATATATTGTGCCTTCTTAGGAAGTAGGAGAGGAGCTAGAAAAATGTGGAAGAGGGAAAGAGAGAAAGGAAGGCCAACAGTATTCTAAATGATTCTGTGTATCCAGGCCTTGTCTCTTACTGCTTACCCTCAGGGAAATGCTCTTCTTCCCATCCACTCACTGTCTTACACATGCACCCTGCCTCCCACGTGACCCGTGTTCACTCCCTATACATACACACGAGCAGTCACATGACCTCTGGGTCCACATGCGCTCCGACAGAGGGCGAGGAGGACTGCCACGGGGCCATTAAGTGAGGACATTAAAAGCGCTGATGTAGGTAAAACACATTAACCCATAGAGGAAGCCAGGCTATAAGCTGCAACTCCACCGACATCATAAAAAGTAAAGAGGCCTCCGTAATGGAACCAATATTACAGCCATTGATATAAATTATACCTCAGAACAGGGGATAAGGGGGTGGGATGTAAAAATGGAACAAGTTCAAACTTCTTTTATTGTAATGGTCTCCAGTTGAGCATAATCACCAAAGCTACAGTGCGATACGATTGCCAAAACTAGACAAACATCTGTGAGATGGATTCATCTCAGAGGGGAGGCCAACAGCTTGTTATCATTAAAGCGGCGATGCTCGCTCTGCGATTGAACTGCAGGCCGCCTTGTTACTGTGTTTGCGGAGGCAATTGTACCAGATGTTGGCAACTATCTTCAGATAGATGACAGGCACCTGCTGTGGAGGAAATTTAGCTCCTCGTTGGCCTGCCTGATTGGGGGGCAGGGAGAGAGGGGCAAGAAGGAGTGACCCTTGCAGACACCCCACAGTGAGGCTCTAACCAAAAGCGACCAAGACGGCAGGGTAAGCTTGCCATCTGAGGGGCCGCCCATCTGCTCCAACTCAGCTCCTGGTGCCAAAGACCTGAAAAGGATCCACAAGGTGCTGGAGGGAGATGGAGAAACCGAGGAGGCATCTCACTGGGGCAGAAGCACAGAGCCCCACATCATCAACTCCCCCTGCAGGTTGCTCTTGGTAACGGTATCCCAGACTCTTCCAGAGATCCTAAATTTGAAACATGGCTGTGGACATTAATCATCATTAAAAGGCAAACAGGCAATTTTCAAACCATGTCATGCTGACTCAGATGGAGACAAAAGCTCTGAAAGGGGGGAGAGCGGGGACAAGAGAGATAAATACCACCCATGCCACCATGGATAAATAAAAATCATGAGAGCCCATAATTCACTTTCCAGAGTGCCCCGAACATCAGCTACTAGTTGCTAGGTAGAAATGATTCACTCCAAAGTTGGCAGGGCTGACCCAGATCTACCTTGCTGAGGGGTGGCCTAGCAGAAAGATGCTGATAAAATGCAACCACAACATCCTAGACTCTGGAAATGCAAACTGACTCCTTTTTAGCTGAGGGTGGTCAACAGCGCCCACCAAGGACTCCGCAGATGGGTTTGGCCCTGGAGAGCTGGCCATTCTGCTGATAAGGGGGTCAAATCATGTTTGCCTTTGTTAAGATGTTCCAATGTGGCCCCTCAGCTGGAATCCAGGGTTATTTCTGAACACGTGGCAACTCTCCTTCCTCTTGGATTGTCTAAGTTGAGCCAGGACACCCCATACTTGACTCATTCTTACACCATTGCTGGAACGGGGACAGCAGATGCTGACAACTGCCCTCAGAGAGAGGCAGCAGCTGGGCCTCGGGGCCAGAGCCCAGCAGGACCCAGGGTGTCCTGGGAGAAGTGAGCAATGTTACTCTTAAGCTTCAGCATTCTTCTCTGTGCAAAGGCCTCCCACGCCCCTGCCAGGTCTCCATGGCTGAGACCTGGACTGTTCTAGCCACAGCCCAAGAAAGTAAATGGCTTGATCCAGGTAGTAGAAGAATTTAACAGATACGTTAAATCCTAAGTTGTCCACACCTACTGCTGGCCCAAGTTGGGCTTACTCTTAATATTTAGCCACAAAACAAAGTGAAACATGCCTCTTTAGCCTGTAATTAAGGTTGTTTCATGTCCTTAACCAATAAGGACTTCTTTGCTCTGTTTAAAAAATAAATAAGTAAAACTATACTTCCAAGTTCCTAGGATAAAAATGACACATTTTCAGAGAAACACTTACTAGAGAATACAGAAATCAAGGCATCAATTTAATTTCACACTCTACCTGCCTTGGACTAATTTGTGTAAATTACATTTCATACTAAGAACCTCAGCCCACGTGTCCACAATGGAAAAATACGCAGCTTGCATCAAATGGAGTTTTTCAGATGTAAGTATATAGCTCTTCTTAGTGTGTGAATGTTCAGCTGAAATTTCAATGCAGGTTTTATATAAAAATTTCCAAGTGTTAATTTCCACATTTTCATCGACACATCAATGTCATTGGGTTTTTACAGCCCTAAGGAGTGCAAATTAATCTATGTGATTCTGGGTGGGTTTTTTTCCCCTTCTCTTAGAAAAATGATTACAACCAAATTCTCCATTCATGGGAGTGAGTGAGCAGAGTAGAGGACCCACTGTATGAAGCTGCACAAAAGTTTCCACGTTGACCTTTCACGTTCGGGAATGGGTCAGGCAAGTGGGAGGTGACAAGCACACCTTTTTTACACACATTCTCCAGTGGAGCCCTCGATCTGGGTCTGCCACAGCCACACAAGGCACCTGTCACTTCAGCAGCACGCGGTCGCCCAAGCAGCAGCAGGACCCCAGGATCGCACCTCACCTGTCCACTGTAATGTTCCCTGTGTGCTCTGCTCCTCTAGCCGGCTTTGGTTTTGAAGCTCCTTACTTAGAAAGCCTTTTACAAATGGATGGGAGGGACAGCATGAGACCACATAATGTCATCTTTCTAATGCATGTCTATAATAAAAGGGCCGTTCTTCCAAACAAGTACGTGGGTGTCCCCTAAATCAGTTTATGATTGACCCTAAAAAGACCCACAATCCTATGAAATCATTCCTTTCTTTGAGACTCAAGTTGGGGATGGGAATGTCTACAGCAGGAGACAGCAACTTACAGCCCACAAATCTAGCCTGCTGGGTTTTTTGTAAATAAAGTTTTATTGGAATACAGCCCAGCATGCTCATTGGCTATGGCTGCTTATGCACTACAATGGCAGCACTGAGGAGCTGGGGCAGAGACTGTATGAAAATATTGTGCTGTCTGGTCCTTTCCAGTGAGTTTGTCAATCCCTGTAAGAAAGTGTGACTCCATGATCCTGAGAGACTAGGAGAACTCAACACATATGAAAATAAGTGGTATCTCTTTTTGTTGCCTTGGTTTAAAAAAAGGTATCTATAATGAACACACTTAATTTGGAACACTTTCTACAAACTTTCACTCTAGTGGTTACACGTTATGGGTTTTGTAGAAAACCACTAAGTTCTATCATTTTGTCCTACTGTATCTGAGGAGTCGCCTCTGTCTATTTCCTGGGGCTGCCAAATCCATTCACAAGCAGAGCCCAGGTTAAACGCATCTGGGAAACAATATGAGATTAGGTACACCTGAGGCACTCTGATAATTTGTTCTCTTAGGTTCTCCAACACTGAAAATACAGTGTCCACTGCCCATCCCTGGGTCAAACCAACTAACTTGGCTTGTAGCTTCAGGTGGGGTTGAAGGGTAAGATCTCAGAGAGGAACTCTGAACTTGGCAAGAAGGGGCGAGTCTTTAAAATCCTGGGACGTAGCCTCGGCAGTTAATCCATTTGGGAAAAGCGAGCGCAGGCATCCAGTTTGAACTCTGCCTCCCTCCCTGCCCTCCAGCTGATGACAAGTCAAGCTCTTTCTTTCAAGGTCTC
Organism: Plecotus auritus; assembly: GCF_963455305.1. Classification (NCBI taxonomy): domain Eukaryota; kingdom Metazoa; phylum Chordata; class Mammalia; order Chiroptera; family Vespertilionidae; genus Plecotus; species Plecotus auritus. The sequence goes on from NC_137774.1 coordinate 26,578,274, forward strand.
TGGAAGTGAGCATTCTCCCTCGGTTCTTTCCAAAGTGGGCACAGGCAGAGCTGCTATATCCAGGGCCGAGACACACTGTGGGCTTCCTCCTACCCTGCACGCCAGCTCAGATAGAACCCAGAATAAATGTCTGCCAAGCACATCTTCCATTGGTGCTGAGGCAAATGAAGGCAGGACCGTCTGTCAAAGGCTGCCATGGGGAATAGGCAAGACGGCAGATGCAAAGCGTGAGAGGCACAAAGGACACTCCACAGCAGCCACCACCATCGCCACCCGTCAGCAGCGGTTGGCACGCCCTTAGCCCCCTCTCACCCACATCCCTGCCTCACTGATCTCTATGACCCCACAAAGTGCCTAATACCGAGCAAACACTCAAGAATTGGGTCACTGTATGAATTAATAGCCGAACAAGCATAGCCACCCTCAGGGCCTGTCAACAACTCCTGGTAAAGACCTCTTTCTTCCCGCTCCAGCTGGTCCCATGGCCCCCAGACAAGCCAGGGTCCTGAGTGGCCCAGCATCCTCAGAGCTCGGCCCTGGAACTCCCTGAATCCCCTGAGCACAGGCCTATGAGGAAGACCAGCTACTTTGAAAAAGCGAAGAGGCATTGGCATAAGGCTCCCCCAAAAAGGCAACCGCAAGTGTGTGGTGTTCAATTAACTATGACCAGACATGCCCCTGTCGAGAAGGTATGTTATAAGCAGACAGTTATTAGAAAAATCCCAGCCTCAAGAAGGGAGAAATTTCTATCTTTTTGAAATTGCCTGCAAGGGAATTACAGCGGCTACTTCTTATGGGAGGGGAAATTATTATAAGTGGCTTTCCAGTCCCATGTGCGCCTTTAATCTGAGTCCGATGCAAGAAGAATCTGTGGAGGGTGAAGTGTCCCCACAGGTGTGTTTTAAGGGTGGGCCAGGCTGGAGCACTCCAGTCAGCAATAGAAAGCTGCTTTAAAAGAACATTGTTAATGCCCGTTCTCATTTGCTTTAAACTGATTCCTCGTCGCAAGCAAACAAATCCCCCACAAATATCCGCTCTCCTGCGCAGTCGGCCTCCACTGCCAGGCGTGCACCATGTGCTCGGGGACGCCACCATGAAAATGGTGGTTTTCAATAGAAACTTGGCATTTATCATAGTGAGAGCATTATCTTCTCAACAGAAGCTGACAATTTGTCCTATTCCTCCCTTGAGAGAATCCAGTAAGATCGCATTTGCTTCCCCTGCATGCTGTTTCTCCCACTACAACATTTCTTTGCCTGGAAAGAAAATATTGTGACTCCTTGCCATATTCACTTCATTAGCATAAGAGGGGAAAAAAGCCAAATCCTCCCCTCGGCCTCCCCCAGGCAGTCGCTCCAGCTGGGTTAGATCTAGCAGGATCTTAGATGCAGGACTCTGTGGCTCAGGATTTGTCTGATGGCTCCAGAGGGATGGGGGCAGAGACTGGGAGGGACCAAGAAACTAGTTCTCTAAAAATTCACAACAATCCATTTGGCACATAGGAAGCACACTGTGCAGATTAAGGTAAGGTGTCTGTAGGAGAACGGTGAGCCTGGGAGAAGTCAGCAGTGTGGGACTTAATCACCAGGTAGGGGTGTGTGTGTGTGTGACAGAGAGGGGAGGGGTGGGGAGAATATGAATGCAAAGAAGAGAGACTGTCATTGAACAGCCACATGGCAGGCACACTGGGCAAACATGTCTCTTAATTCTCACAAACTCCCTATCAATGAAACTGTATTCCCCACTTGGACAAAAAAAGAAGGCTCAGGACAGTGAAATCAGCAGTGCAAGGTCACAACGCTAAGAGCAAATAGTGGCACCTGGATTCCAGCTCAAGTCTACCTGATTCCAAAGTCCAGATTTGCTCTACTTCATCCCATGCAACCCAGATAATTCCCAAGAGCCTGGCAATAGATGCCAATGACATCCTTCTGTTGTCTAGCGGCAGGATGGGGGGTGGAGGGGAGGGTACTCACAAACAAGTTCTCTCCGCCCACAGATTTCCCAACATCAGAGATGTCTATGCTTTGGCTTAATGTGGTTGGACCCATTTTCACTCCTCAGCCTGGCTGATCACAAAACAGCAAGTCTGGGGGGCGGAGTGGCCCAGCCCCTGCCTAGTGCCCCCACCCTGGGAAGATCCCTGTATCTGAGTCAAGATGAGTCCATGTTCCCACCGGTTTCTGAAAACCACAGACCCTACTTAATACCTTCCACTTAGCAGGTCCCATTGCTTTTCTTACACCAAAGACAGACAAGAGCAGAGGAGAAGATGACACAGGAGAAGCGTGTACCCATTTTTTACCCTCCTCTATTGTCCCTTCTCTGAAGCAGCTCCTTGTCTACCCCTACACCAAGACCCACCTAGGAATGTACCTGCTCCAGCAAAGGCCATGGACCTGCTGCGCCCTGCCCTGCCCAGAGGGCCCCTTAGTTCCAGCAAGCTCTCCCTGCAGGATGGAAATAGCACATTTCTCCTGGGCTTCAGGGAAATGATGGTTTGGTTCCACATACGGAAATGCTCCAGATAACAAAATACATTCTCTTAAAGCCCCATTTTTTAAAAAGAAAGATAATAATTTTACCATTTGAAATTCCTCCAATGACTGGCACAGCCCTACCCTCTGATACAGAGGGTCCATTCATTCCGCCACTATTTACTAAGTGCCAACTACGGCCCAGGTGCCGGGCCAGTCCTGGTGCCGCACAGTGAGTAAGCAGGCCCTTGGTGGAATATACAGTCTTCCTGGGGCAAAGAGGTTACGTGTATTTGACATTTTTCTTGATAAACCACAACTCCTTCATTCCACTCCCATGTGGATTCTCTCAGCTCCTGGTTTGTTTGCTTTGAGACAATTTATAATTACTTTGTTTTTATTATTTATTTGTTTGCTCTTGGCTGGTCCTCCCAACTCCATCTTAGCTAAGACTTAAGCAACAAGTAAGCAGGGATCTTGTCTGTTTTGTTTTCTGATATGCCCTTGGTCCTAGCTAGCTCAGTGCCCGGCACTCGGAAGACAACCAAGATCTGGTGAATGGATCAATAAACAATGAAGGATGCATGAGGCACAGACAAGATGCCCTCTGGACCTAAGGAGGAGGGACAGCTGCTTCCCTGCACTAAATGGGCTTAGCCATGCGGTTCTTTTTAGATCAAAGTCTTTTTGTTTTTATAGGTTTTCCTCCCTCCTGCTTTACATTGATTTTATTAACATCTTCCTACCACCCTAATATTTGCTATAAATTAAAAAACCAGAAAACAACGCTTATTAGAATCGTATGTAAAGAAAAAGGAAAGGAAACTTAAATGAGGATGTGGAAAGCTCTCTCAAGAGGGTAATGCTAAATGATATTGGGACAGTTTCCAGACAGTATCCCTTAGTCCCCCCCCCCCAAAAAAATGTTTAATTATTCAAATGAGTTTAAAATTTTTATCAGCAGGGACCAACCAGAAGAATTCTCTTTTGGACTACATCAGTTCAAATTTTCCATCCAAGCCAGAGCAACCTGAAGTGAATTCCACAAACTGGAAGCATCAGGGTGGATGGGTTAAACTTGAGGTACATGCCACCCGAAACTACACAAAACTGAATCTCCAACTTAAAGCTGAGAGGATCCAGAAAAGACTTCTCAATTTGTGTTATCCCCAAAGTGGGTGGAAGAACTGAGTGATAAGCCCACTCAGAGGACAGATGGGAAGAGAGAAAGAGAGAGAGAGAGAGAGAGAGAGAGAGAGAGAGAGAGAGAGAGAAAGAGAGAGGGAGAGAGAGACGGACTACTGCTAGATAGGGCTGGAAGGGCAACTCTAGAGGCTGAAACCTGGTCTGAGGATGAAAATAACAGCAGCTAATGTTTCCAATATTTATAAGCACTTACTCTGTTGCTAGCAGGATGCTAAGAACTAGCTAATCCTTGAACAACGCAGAGGTGAGGGGCACTGACCATCCCCAGTCCTGCAGTCAAAAATCTATGTATAACTTTTGACTCCCCCAAAACTTAACTACACTCATCCCTCAGTATCCACGGGAGATTGGTTCCAGGACCCCAGCGGATACCCAAATCTGAGGATGCTCAAGACCCTTATATAAAACGGCACAGAACATGCCTATAGTAGGTCCTCCATGGATTCCCAACCGCGAATCGAAAATACCATTTTTGACTATGGCTGGTTGAATCTGAGAACATGAAACCCCAGGGATATGCAGAGCCAACTGTATATTTATTTAAAAAGATAAACGTATAAGTGAACCCACCCAATTCAAACCCATGTCATTCAAGGGTCAACTGTATACATGCAATAGTTCATTTAGTAGTCATGAAAATGCTATGTGGTGAGTACCATCCTCATCCCCATTCTGCAGACAAAGACACTGAGGGAGAAAGAAGTTCAATAACCTTGCCAAGGTTACGGAGCTAATAAAGAGATGAGCTGGATTTGACCTCAGAGTATAAAAACTCCATACCCTTATTGTCAGGCAGCTTGCTAAACCAGGGCCCAGCAAATGATGGCGGAAGGCCAAATCCAGGAGCCTTCTGATTTTTGTAAATAAAGTTTTTTTGGAACACAATCACAACATTTCATTCTCATCCTGCCTGTGGCTGCTGTCCTGTTACAACAGCAGAGGTGAATGGTTGTGAGAGACCATCTGGGCCACAAAACTGAAAGCAGTCATTCATTATCTGGCCCTTGACAGAAAAAGTATGCCAATCCCTATGCTAAACAGTAGTGATTCTCAACGTTTCTACCCAAGAACTCCTCATGTTCGAGTAAATCTGGGACAGCCGAATGCGGGGAGACAGAGGCTACTGTAGCCAGCAGCTATCCTGAAGCGTCTCCAGGCCTCATGGCTTTTCAAAACAATTTCACAAATTTTGTATTCTGTGTCATAATATTTGTTTTAATAGAATAAGTTTTAAACAAACAATTGTAGAGTCACAGTCCATTTCCTGAAAAATGTGTCCCATCAACCTTGCGGCGCTGCAGACTGCGGGGCATGGCACCCCACGCAGCTGAGGGAGGTAGCCCCAGGTGAGCAGCTCTGGAGCAGCAAACCCAGGCCTTCTCACCAGGGGGCAGGACCTGCAGCCTGCACCCACTGCTCCCCAGCTGAGTTGGCCAAGCAAGTCGCTTCTGCTCTCCCAGCCCTCCTTCCCTAACTTTAAAATGGGGACACTCCTGCCTGGTTGGTGTGGCTCAGTGGTTGAGGGTCGACCTATGAACCAGGACAACACGGTTCGATTCACAGTTGGGGCACATGCCCAGGTTATGGGCTCAGTCCCCAGTAGGGAGGTGTGCAGGAGGCAACCAATCTGCGATTCTCTCTCATCATTGATGTTTCTCTCTCCCTCTTCCTTCTTCTCTGACATCAATAAAAATATATTTTTTTTTAATCAAAATAAAATGGGGTCACTCCTCCTAGCTCACAGGGCTGTTGGGAGCACTGTAAGACACGACCCATGAAAGGTCTGGGCAAATAGGAATTTCTGAATCTGAACACAGATGCCAACTTAGTTGGAATGGAGAGTCGTGACATCAATAAATCCTTTGGGCCAAACACATCCATCAATGAAGAAAATGGGGCGATTTTTTTAAAAGACAAAACCCAGAAATATCCGTTCCCATGTCAGAGAACCGGCAAGCTCCCTGGAAAACTCCAGCACTGTCTCCCTGGAGCTTGCACAACCCTTCCACCATCCCTAAGAAAGCTCGGAATCAGGTCAGGAAGATGCCTCTGACCATCATTCCATGCTCTTCTATTTCTTTAAATGAAAAGCACTTTAAGCTGTTTTTTCTTCCCCAAGCACTAACACTCCTCAAACAATAAGCAAGTCTGAAAATATTTATTTACCTCTGCCGCCAATTATAAAGGACCCTGAGCGACCTCAACAACTAAAAGTCTCTAATTTACAACTAATCCCATTCCATAAATTACATCTTCCTCGACAGACCACCTAAAACACCTTCCTGTAAACAAAGCACTCTGCTGGGCTTTTAATCTAATTAAATCCTTATTTTGCTCTTTGACTTTGACAAGAAGCTCCCTTTTCCATACATGGCGCAGAAATTTTTATTTTCAAGGGACGTCGAAACAATCCCCAAGTAGGAGCCCAAAGTGGTCCTACACTCCTCGTCAATGATGAGCAGCCCCTTGCCCCAGGATGGGGGTCTGTCTGTCTGTCTTGCCTTCCCCAGGCCACTTGCTCCATTAACACTTACTGGCCCCTATGGCGTGTGGGTTCCTTACTGGCCCTGCCCCCAGTGGCCATTAAAAAAGGAGGACAGATTGTAAACAGGTAGGAAGTAAGTGTTCTCTAGAACACACAGGAAGGGAGATTTAAATCCTTTGGTCAAGGAAGGTGTCACCCATTTTCGGATTTCAGGCCAAACATCTTGACTTTTCCCACCTCCTTCTTATTTAGAGTGGTTTGCAGGTCAAAATTCCTGGAAACGCAGTTAGTCCTAAGAAAATCAGGACAGGTGGTCACCCAACCTTCTTCCCGCCCAGACTTATTCCTCTAGAATCAGGAATCTGTTCATAGCTATTGCTTCCCTGCTGTGTGTTGTCTTCTAGGTGCCTCTCCTCCATCACCACCCCGCCCACTTTCCTCAGCACTTGCCACAAGTAATAATCAACCTTTCACAGTAACAGCCCCTCCACCCAGATTCTTCTATCCTGGAAACATCCTGGCCACACAAATGTCCCACGAGAAAGAAAGGGGCCATCGCCCAGGCTGCAGAAGGTATGTGGACTTGACGTGAATCAAATCCCACTTTGACAGTAACTGGATGCTAGGAAGACAAAACGACGTGAAGAAAAATGCATATACAAATTCAATCTATCAAATCTCCTATTTATTTTATGCAAAGTTTTTCTGGTGCTTATTAATGCCAGCTTTCCCCCTCTACATTTAATCTCTGCTTCCATTTCATTCTTGGAGGCCTGTGATTATTCTAATTCAGCATGTGGATGACTTCATTTCCGCTCAAGTACACCCAGGTCAGCTTGGAGAGAAAAGAAAGAGGAGGAGAAGAAAAATAATCAGCTAAAAGCTATTAAATATCAGCCGCGTGCCTCATGATTGGTTTTAAAGGCAGTGGTGAGGTTAGCAACAGGCAGAAACTCAACCCTTCTGCCTCTTTCTGCATATTAACATTTTTCTGGGGCTCTCACTCAGATGGCTTCGAATGTAAATAGAGGACCGATTGGCAGCCCACTTTCAGCTAATTCACAAATATCTAGTCTGAACACACAGAGCTGTAAAAATTTAGAGGGTGGTAACTTGACAAATCCGGCCTTTCAACAGAAGACTAATTCTCAGTGGACAAAAGAAGGAAAGAAAAAAAAGGAGAAGAAGAAAAAAGAAAAGCATTCAGGACCCATGTAATGGGGTGTCTGACTGAAGGGGTGAGGGGACGGGCAGGAATCTCCATATCAATGTTCACTCCACAAAACAATGGAATTCGATTTCTATGCCAAATCTCAATGAACCGAGCTTTCTCTCCCTTAAGAACCACTCCTTGCACCCACTGGTGCAAGCCTGAACCCTGATTTCTCAGACACTTTCAGTTCCCACTGAAGTTCATCCAGGGGAAGAAAGGCTCTCTTTCTCATGCAAACAACTCCATTGTAAGTGATGTCCTCTGAGGCTGCCAGGAGGGCTCTGGGAAGGTGAGCTGGTGGAGGGCTTCAGGCCTCTAGGCTCCCCCTCCCTGGCTCTTAACTGCTTCCTGCCTGAGGGCTCCCCTGCCTTCCTCTTTAGGGCCTCCTAGAAACATTAAATAATGCTAAGCCATACTGGGGAGCACAGTTACACAGCAAGGCCAGAAAAAGCTGGGGCCTGTTCCTCTACCTACTACGAATACGGCCATGGCATCTGATTCCCATAATCTCCAAATTTTCCCAGCTTGCTCCCCAGAAGGCATCCTATTTTTCTACTTGTATTTTTAAAAACACAGTTAACAGAGAAATAATAATGTCTGATGCATTTGCCTAACAACAGCTGGCTATATTTTATACACTAAAAGGGAAATGGGAAGTTTTCCTAGAAACCCACTGATCTATTTCAGGAGCTCCTTTTTATGGGGGAGAGAGAGAGAGAGAGAGAGAGAGAGAGAGAGAGAGAGACTCAGAAGTAAGGTTGGGGTGCTCAGTCTATTTCCAACGCCACTCCCTCCACCAGCTGCAGCAGGGGTCGGTCTATGGAGGGAAAGTTCCTCAAGAGAACACAGAGTTCTGGCAGGAAGGGTCACCTGCAAAGCCGGGGATCGTATTACCTGTGGGTACCTGCCCGCCTGCCTGCTGCCACCTGGCCGACAAGACCCAGAAGGCTGAGGCAGGGAGAGGAGCAGGATCCTCCTGTTTGCTAACTGCAACCTTCGCACGCAGCAACTATGCCAGGGGTCAGAGGGCAAATAAAGTCCCCTCCCCGTATGACACACTTCCGAAGGGAGAGACTGACACAAACCAGACAGAGAATTAATAAAACATGAGGACAGTGTTGGCCTTGTTCAGGCTATTACAGGAAGAGAATTTAAACACAAAAGTAGCCTTCAGCCTGTCCGTCCCGGAAGGGGAGAGGCCAACGGTCCTTCCTGGTCCACTCTACAGTCATAATTCAGGGTCTGAGGAACATCAAAGCTCCCAGAGCAACGGCGAGCAGATGACAGGCGAGGCCCTGGCCGCCGACCGCCTCGCAGTCAGTCCACCTGCACAAACCACTTCAGAAGACAAATGCCTCCTGGGAGCTTGGATGCCCACAAAGAGCAGACGGGGCTTTTGTTTTCCACGCCTGATCGGAGAGAACCGCGCACTGCACGGAGCTCCGTTCATCTACCGCACAAACTGGCAAGCAATACAATGTTACCTGGGGATCACAGTCCAGTCTCAGGGACAGGGAAACTTGCTTATTTATTTTCTCTCGAATCTGTAGCCTTTCTAACATTTTTATTCTAGATCTTACTCTCCTCACACAGACAGTATCAAAAGGAGTGTCTGAGCAGCAGGGTGGACGCCACCATCGGGCCTGCACGTAATACCTGAGCTGAAACTAGCAGGTGTCACACACAGTGGAATAAATAAGGCCTCGCTGTATGAAAAAGCCAATTCATTCTGGCTTTCCATTTTTCTCTTCCCAAAAGCTTTCACACACCATTCTCTGTAACTCAAGTTAACTTTTATAGGCCCCCACACAACCCCAATCCAACAAAAAGACTCCAAGGACCCTTTTCACCTCGTTTTCACGGGCTCCCCTTTGATGAGACCTAAAGGGCTGTAACTTTACAAGCCGGTCACTTTAAGGCCTTATTTTCCCATCCACCACAATGCGGGGCTGGCCCAGGAAGGGGTTAAAGCTCTCATGTCAAACCACAAATTCGGGCACTGGCCCAGAAGGGACATGGGAACCAGGGCAGCGAGTGATAAAGGCCGGATTGTAGCAGCCCACTGAATTGGAAATGACTTGTAGGCCTAATGAAACAGAACTTTGGCAGTAAAACAGAATGAAAGGAATGAGACAATAAAAGGCTGGAACAAAGGGTGCAGAGTCGTTTCAGCTTAGCAAAATAAGCTCACTTTGTTGGTGGGGAAAGCCAAAGCCGATTAGGGTAAACCAATGACTAAGCGTAAGTCTTCCAAACTAATTACACAGTTCACCATGTGAAGTATAATTGGAAGCCTCCAGATGCGGCTGCTTTGCTTTCACGGGAGTTACATAAAGTGCGAATCACCTCGCGAGCGCCCACCGAGAGGCCCTATCATCGAGGTGAACACTGAAAGGTGCAGGACTGCTCCATCCGGGACGCAGCCGAGAATTCATTACGTTTAAAGGCCTCTTTCTGATCTCCCGAATCCTATAAGTGAGAACTTAAGAAGCTGGTACTCGAAGGAGGGGCCCAAAGGGGAGAAGGAGGAAACCCATGCACATGGACTTCCTTTGATCCCAGTGCTTTTTAATTACCAAGCTGGGTTATTCGGGATGGCGATGTGGGGAGAGCGGTGGCAGGCAGGCAGGCCGATGGATCGGCAGGGCCTGTGTGTGCATATCTAGAGCATTATTTACGTGCCATTTTTTGGGATGGTCTGTATACATCATTCTTGCATGTATCAAATCATGAGTACAGATAACGTCCACTAGGAAACCTCAAGTAGTAAAATAAATTACCATGTATCAACAGTCTTGACAAATGAACCAAACCCACTCCCTGAGTATGGGGCTGCTTAGGGTAAAATGGGAGGGGAGGTTTAATAAACAGCAGAAAGAGGTGAGGGCTAGATTGTGCAAAAATGAGTGGGCTGTGTGATCTTGGACAACTTACTGACCTTTCTCAACATCAGTTTTGTCATCTATGTGACAGATGTTATTCCTACCTTGACTGACAGCCTTGGAAATCAAATTTTAAAAGGCATTAAAAAACTAAGCACAAAGCACACGTCCCTCTAATTCAGAAACGTCAACTCAAGGAATCTTAATAATAAAATCTGAACTTCACAAATTCTGGGTCTTCGTTAATTTAGATCTCACATGTGTAATAGGGAGTTGGAAATACTCTATAATTCTGCTGGCTCTTACTCAGAGGATGAAGATTCCCATTTCTAAACAGCAGCTGTTTCCAAATAGAGAATCCTCAGCATCCCTGCATCTGAAGCCCAGCAATGAACTCAGCCACCCTTATGACTGTTTTGCTTATTACATCATGCTCATTACTCTATTGATAATGTCTAGTTTTGGTTACAGTCTTTAGATATCTATCTAACCACCTAAGTATGTGCAAACACTCTCTAATCTTGAAACCAACCTTAAGAACACTCTAGTCCACGGGCTGGCAAACTATGGCCCACAGGCCAAATGCAGCCCACCACCTGTATTTGTAAATAAAGTTTTATTGAAACACAGCAACACCCAATTGTTTGCTATGGCTGTTTCTCCACACAACAGCAGAAGTGAGTAGCTGTGGCATAGACTACATGCTCTGCAGAGACAAAAACGTTTATTGTCTGACCGTGACAACTCTTTTAATTCCTTCCCTCAGTGAGAAACTGAGGCCAGGAAGGAAGGAAGCGGCTTGTTCAGATATCACAGTGGGGTCAGACCCAGCACCAGGGCTTGGAATAACTTCTACCTCACTTCTGTCCAATGACAACACCAGAACTGCCACCCAGAGGGTGGGGGTGGCCATCCAAGTTAGCCAAAACCTTAGGCCAATGGCCACACTTCATGATCTCATCTTAAATATAAACAAGTAACGACATCCCTAATCTGGGGTGGGGGTGGGGGTGAATCTTCTGGGAGAAAGGTAGGAGAAAAGCACAAAAGGGTTTGAGTTATTTAAAGCTCTTGGTGTGTCATTCCACACCCACTCCACTTACAGTAATGACATTTAAACTCCCTTAGCTCAGCCCCATGATAGCAGTCTTAGCCATCTTGATTGCCACCTGAAATAAACAGTTGAAGCAGCTGCCACCTTGGGCAAGAAGGGATGCGGGAGAGGAGAGAGGAATGACAGCGAGGGAAACCTAAAAAGAGAACAGCGAACCCTGAATGGAAACTGGAGAAGAATGGAAAGTTCTAGACTCAGAGAAAGAGGAGCGAGGGTGTGAGTTCTGGCTGTTATACTGCCTTACCTGGGTGATCTAGCTGTGACTTAACCTCTCTGATCCTTACTGTCCACCTTCTTCAAATGGGCTGATGATACCAAAACCCACTGTGCAGATGGAACGAGGCAATGCACGTGCAGGTGCCCAGCACTGCCCAGGACACACAAGGGGGCACAAGCTTTCCCTTTCCCCTGCATCTCCCTTCCCTATATCCTATGGCTTTATCAGCAGAGAATGGGGCCCAGAGTTCAGGTTCTGTTATTAGACAAGCCTGGAGGGGGAGTCTGCATCCCACTCTATCCTTCAGGGGGCTGTGACCTTGAGTCAAAGACTTAACAATCTACAAATTGGGCAGCACCTCCACCAGCCTCCTGGAGAAAAATTAAATGATGTAAAATGAGTCAATGGCTTGACCCAGTATCCAACACTGAGTATGAACTCACTAAGTAATAAAATTACACTCCCTAATCTGCAATAAACCAACTGAAAAGAGCCCTAAACAACTTTACAGAGTCAGGAACATGTGTGTGTATACTTCGTGTGTGTGTGTGTGTGTGTGTGTGTGTGTGTCCTACTTCCTTCACCCAGAATACAAACTGCTGAAGGGTAGATCAGTTTGTCAACTTACCTGTTACTTCCCTTCAAGTCTGCTGGATTTACTCTTTGCCCCTAAGGCCCACAAGCAGAGTCTCCCCGCCATTTAGCAGCTAAGTGCCATTTGGATTGATCATTTGGATTCAACTGAATTATACCAGAATCCTGAGAGGTGATGGGCCTACCCAAGGGGACACAAACGTAACACCAGCCACCAGCCAAAGGAGGAATAAGCTATTCTGAAGACAGACCCAGATGATTCACAGAGCAAATGTATGAAACAAGCTACTAAAACATGAGCACACAGTGTGTTATGGTTTTGATACATTCAAAAAGGCCTCTCTAGCCTTTTTATTTAAAATACCAGAGCCTGATACACGAAGATTCGTGCAAGAATGGGCCTTCCTTCCCCTGGCTGCCGGCACCGGCTTCGCTCCTGCCGGAGCCACCTTTCTGCCTTTGCTGTGGCCCGGAGGTACCTTTCTGCCTTCCCACACTGCCCAGAGGCCCGGAGCGGCTGGGGCGGTGCGGAACGCCTGCGTTGTTGCCTGTGTATGCAAATTAATCCGCCATCTTTGTTGGGTTAATTTGCATGCTCACTCCTGATTGGCTGGTGGGCGTCGTGAAGGTATGGTCAATTTGCATCTTTCTCTTTTATTAGTGTAGATGTTTTTATTGACTTCAGAGATGAAGGGAGAGGGAGAGAGAGTTAGAAACATCAATGATGAGAGAGAATCATTGATTGGCTGCCTCCTACACACCTCCTACTGGGGATCAAGCCTGCAACCCAGGCATGTGCCCTGACCAGGAATTGAACCGAGACCTCCTGGTTCATAGGTCAACACTCAAACACTGAGCCATGCCAGCCGGGCACCTCCCTAGTCATTTAATGAAACACTTGGTAAGTTTACCAATCCTGCTAGAATCCACAAATGTTACTGCAAAATTAACTGAACGGCTTCAGACTGGGTGAGGGCCTGGCCAGTGAAGAGTGTGACTGCCTCCCAGACAAGGGGACAAGTGTTCTCAGGGCAGCAATGGTTGCTGCCTTGGGCCTGGCCAAAGCTTGAAGAGCCTCCCACTGCTGGCATACTGGGTCACAACTGTGAGTGTTAATGAAAAAAATGACAGGAAGACAGGAAGAGAAAGGAAAAGAGAAAGAGAAAGAAACCCAGAGCTGGGAATGTGCAGAGATGTGCAAGCACAAGCCTGTCTGGAATATGCTAACAGCCCATCTGGGAAGCATCAACTTCCCTGACACCACAAACAGGCCCATGAGATTCCAAGGCAGGTTATGGCTCGAAAAGCAATCCCACCTCATGTTTGCAAACACTAACCCTGGCCTGTCTGAAAGGCGGAACGGTAGCAAAGAGGCTCACACTCCAGAGCCTTCCATTATGCGAGCTGGACTTGTCTCTTTTAATTATTTCCAAGCTCTCTCCCTAGGCAGGGTGGGGCTGGGTGATGAACACATCCCCCCTGGTGCTCTCAATCCGTCTGGAAGAGAAGTATGATAATGCACAGGATCACCCACCACCAACGCACTCAGCTATTCTTCAGAAGCAGCCAGAGTGAACCAGCCCCTGACCGACGCTGCAGACAGTGCCGCAGGGAAGGCGTCGTCTGTGACCGACCTGGAAGGGCAGCTAAGTGCCATTCTGAATGCAAGGCTGGGCTGGAGGAGGCTGGTTTCTCTTTGTTGCATGTTCTCCTATCCATGAAGAAATTGATTAAGACCAGAGACAAAAAAAAAATCTCCATTTAGAGGCTAATTAGAGGTCAGGGCACTCTTCCCAGACAGCAGCTCACGACTGGACACACCTGGGGACAGGGTCACTGCTGCCCATCGCCTTGGGCAAATGAATAAGCACAGAACCTTCAGACTGCGCAGTGGGCACAGTACCTTTGTGCCACCCAAGACAAGCATGACAGCGATCGGAAGGGGTGGAGTGAGGAAGCTTAGAACCAGAGCAGGGCTGTCTCACGGACACAGCCTTCTGCCATGTCAGCCCTCAGCAGGGGCTGGGGGGAGAAGGGGGACACAGACCTGTGCAGAAGAAACCATCTCACACCTGGCTCCCAGGATAATGCCCACAACCACTCACAGATATAGGAAGCAGAAAGCTCAGACACTTGGCCTGCCAGCCTCCTGGGACACAGGGGCCAAAGGGGTCAGTCCCCCACAAGCTGCCCTGCTGGGGCCCTGAGGCAGCATGTCATCCTTGGGAAGAGCCCCCTCTCCAAGGCGCCGGCTCCCCCACCGACTAGGAAGAGGCTGCATTACATAAACACAGCACCATGGTTCCGCATCCTGTCTGTCTGTCAGACTCCATCTGTCTGGCACACACACACTCACACTCCTTTTCCTGACTGATTTGGGACATTCCGTGTTGCTCTCAGCCGGTTCCAGCAGCACAACCCAGGGGGTAATTTTGCTGCTGCCTCCCAGACAATCTGACAGGTACAGGCCCAGCATCCTTCCAGAGTTTCCTTGGGCACTTGACAGGGAAGGGTTTAGCTGCAAAGGGCCCCAGGGGGACCCCTCTCTCCACCCGTTATTCAGAAAGGCACAGAGGAAGCCAGCCGCCTCACAGGCTTCCAGCAGCTTCTGTGGGAGCCCCTGCCCTGTGACTCAGGCCCGCATCCCTCCCAGCTTCTATCACTGCCAGCTCCCAGCCCCGGCCCCAAGTGGCCAGCAAATGCCAGCATCACCGTGCTCAAAGGCCACTCTGTCTGCTCCTGCAGGCACATGGGCACCGTGCCAACCACAGGCTGGGCTCCTCCATCTCAGCTTCTGCCGAATTTCACTTCAATCTTGACGGCCAAGTTCAAGGGCATGGCTTTTGAAGGACACAGCTGTGGCAAAGGCAGGGGCCACAGCAGCCACTTCTAAGGACTGATCAGGCGCATCTGGGCACCCCCACGCACCGCTTACCTTGCCAAACTGCTCGAAATATTGCTTTACATCTTCCACCACCGTGTTCGCAGATAACCCGCCTACAAATATTTTCTTCGTTCTTGTGACCATCTGCAAGAAATGACAAGAGGCAGACATGGGTTTACCAGATTATCTGAAGCAATGCTCACCAAGACGTTGCAACAACCCACTCCCCACATTTCTCTAGGAAGGCAATTTTAAACAGGTTCAGGGTGCAAGAGTGGGCCCCGCAGATGTCTTGGGGTGCTGGAGATAGTCAGTCTGGAGATCTTGGGCCTGCAGGTCGCAACCCAGAGGCTCGTGTTTCCTACAGGCCCAGAGTGGCTTTCAGGACCCCCTTTGCCATAGTGCACAGCTTCATCCTGACGTACTGGCACAAAGAGAAAAGTCGCGGGTCAAAGTTATTTAAACCTAAGAGACATGAACAAAACAGAACTACGTACCCCAAAATGTGCTGCCTGGAAAGTACCCGTAAAACCTGCCAGTAAGAAAATGACACGCAATTCAAACATGTGTGGACTATCTACACTCAGCTGCTCTGGGTGGTGGTATATGTCGGCCAACAAGACAGACACTGGCCTCACACACAAAAACAACCCTCCCAGCTCAGTCCCCAGTCCACCTTCCTTCCTTGATTTCCCATGATTCACCCTACACACTCAGTCAAGCCCAACTCAGCCCCAGGTCTCCACACCTCTGTCCACCTAAGTCCCTCTCCACGCCTCAGTCTCCCATGGCAAGTTGTGACCATCCTCCAAGATCCCATGACCTTCTCCAGAATTAAAACACCTATATAGTCGCACCATGCAGAAGTGTTCTTCCTCCTCTGAATTCCCCTAACACTGTGCCATCAGCCTCCCCCAGCACTCACTACATTCTACCTAGTGCTGAAGGCATCGACAACCCTGACTCCCTTACTTCCTCCCCCAGAAGGTGGGCTCCTGATTGCTCCCAGCACCCCCGCAATGCCACGTACAGGTCCAGCCAGGCACATGAAGCCCAGAAATGTCTGGTGGAAGCAAAAGCGAATGTGTGTGGCCACATTTCAGAATCCCACCCGTTCCAAAGCAAAGGAAGAAGGATGCTCAATGACAAACTGTTCAGAGCAGCAGAGACCAGCAATCTTAACATGTAAAAAGGAGCCAGGAAGAAAAAAAAAATAAAGTTTATTCTGAAGCCTGAGTTTCGGCTATATGGGTTTTTCTTTCTAATGTCAAATGAAAAAAATTAAAGACTCAGTGGGTACAGGGTCTTGCCAGTGTGGTTGTGTGTAATAAAAAGCACAATGTCTTAACTCGGGAGGAGTCCAGTCACAGTATATACATGTTTCAAATCATCAGGTCGTATGCTGTAAATAACTGACAAAAAAGGCACTGGACACCTGCTTCTGGGTCTCAGTCTGGGTGTGACCCTGGACAGGACTCACCCTGAGGTCTGGGTTCTGTCCTCTGCACAGTGAAGTCCTGCTCCAGGTCCCACCTAACTCTGAACTCTCACGAATCTACACGCCTGGGCCACGACGGAGGCGGCTCCCAGGCATCAGGGAGCTCATGCTTCAGCTTAGCGGCTCCCAGAGGGGACGTGTGCCGCCACAGCCTGCTGACTGAGCCCAAACGGGAACATCCTTGGAAAATAATGGACTTCCTGCGCTATTTTAAGAGGACACTGCCCTAGCAACTTCCTGTCGGCTGTGAGAGCCATGCAGTGGTTTGTACTTGTGTCCAGAGCTGTGATTTACTGTTTTTCGTCTCCTTCAGATGAATGGGGCATAAGATGCGATCACGTATGTGAGGATAGTCTATGAAGATTCCCCCAGGTTCCCACACCACCAAGCCCCAAGAACCTCTTGTTAAGTGGTGCCCCTTACTGTCCATCTCCCTTCTTATCCATCCCTTAAGTCTCTGGTGGATCACGGTCACCTTTGTGGTGAAACTCCAGCAGGACCCTTTAGATTCAAATCTCTCTCTATACTCAATAATCACCAGATTTTACTAACCTAATGTATTCATTCAGCAGATATATTAATTGCTAGGTGCTGGACCTTACATTCTAATATAAGACGGAATTTAATCCACTATAAAATGGAGATAAAATAATTACACTACCACACAAGGTTCCTATTAGGAATAAATTAACATGTCAAAGTGCCTAGTGGGACACCAGGTAGATACTAAATAAATGGTCACTGTAACTGATTCTAACTCAATTGCTAAATGCATCCTTCAAAGCTCAGAATAAATGTGCATCAGAAAGACACCTTATACAGAAAAGTTGATAAACTTACCCTCACTGCCCCCTCTCCCACAATCATTTCAAAACACCCTCATGCATCTCTATACGATTTCAGATGAGCAAAGACTCCCAATAGTTTCATTTTAGATTTTTCATTCATAACTAAATATCTATAAAGAAATACTAATGTGATTTAAGAACATGCACAAGTGGCGTGTTCGACTTAAAGAAACTCTGGAGAGTCATTCTGCAAAATGAACCCCATAGTCTCACTTATACATTGTTAAAGCAGGTGGGTATAGAGCAGGCCTTGTTTATATTCCAAATGTGCGCATGGACCCAGAAAATTAAACAGTCAGCATGTCTTCATTCCAAATAACGTAAGCCAACAGAATGCTCATTCCCCATTAACTGGTTAAATGGAAAGGTCCCCTTTTGCACCCTCCACTGTTGCCTCATAGCCGTACACTTGCCAAGCCTCGGAGTCCTAAACACTGGGGCAGACACTCAGCTATAAATCTACACAGTCTTAAAAAAAATATTTAAAACACCTTTTTTTTTTTCAAAGAAGGATGAGAAATCCCAGGCCCCAGCCAATGAGACAAAGTATTCAAGTTACTAGAACATCCTCTCCGGGAACCAGCTCAGCTACAGTGATGGATCCCACTCTACAGCAATCACTAAAAGGAAACTGGTTTAATCAAAGCCTTCCGAACGTGAAAAGGCCAGTGGGAAGATGTGCAACACTTGGTTAGCTGCTCACCGATGTCTGGGCTGCAGGAGAGGGGAGCATAGCTGGGAGCAGCAGGGCTCTGCATATGACCTCTCCCACCTGGGGCGCACGAGGAGGAAGGGGAGTGATTTGCTTGGGGAGTCCTGGTGGCACCACTGCTAAATGGACTGTGCACTGTTTGAGGATTTGCATCCTGGAGAGGAACTCGGGAAGCAGGCAAGGACTCTAGAATCACACATTTTCCCTCCATTCCCCCTGCATCTCCACGGCCACCAAGGAGGACTGGGCAGGAAGGGGACAAGGCGGGGATGTTGTGTCCAGGTTCTCAGGGGACAAAATGGAGGTCCTCAAATTCTCATCAATATTAGCCAATTTTCTGTGAACGTGTGTGTGTGTGTGTGTGTGTGTGTGTGTGTGTGTGTGTGTGTTTTGGGGGGTAACTCTAATCCCAATACTTGAGTCTTGGCTTCTATTTGCCCCAGGAATCATCGGTTATCCAGAGAACTTTAACCCTCTTCTGATCTTGGACACAGTGAGCAGGACAAGTTACCCACTACTCCCTGGCTCTACAGTCTTTGCATTATTAAAAAAAAAATAAAAATCCTCTCCACCCACAATGTAGACAGAGAGCCACCTGTGTCGTCTTCCTGTGTTAGCCTGCCGGGTAACTATTTCCTAACCCACAGCCTTCACACTGACGAGGCCCTTAAGCACACAAGATGGGGGGAAGCCAGCCACTGCACACCCGGCCTGCTCAACCGGCCTGCGTGGCCCCTGGGGTGCCCCTGGGTGGAAAGAGCGGCCCATCTGTTCCAGAGAGAGAGACAGCCCAAAACCCATTAGGAAACTGATCTTAGATTTCCTTGGCTTGGAGTTCTTGGTGGAGGGGTTGCAGAAAACACTTCAGTATGCAAATGCTTCCCACTCTTAGAGACATCAGATACCCACCAAGAGCCCTGCACCTCTGGGGGACAGCCTGCCCTCAACAGATGCCCTCCTGTGGTGTAGGGCAGCACTCCGGGAAGTGGTGTGTGTGTGCACGTGTGTGCACAAACGTGTGTGTGCGTGCACACATGTATTTGTGTATGAACGTGTGTGTGTGTGTGTGTGTGTGTGTGTGTGTGTGTGTGTGTGTTACACATAGGGAAGCGGGGAGTGTTCAGACTCACAACTCAACGCTGCAGTCTTGCATCTAGGCCCATAATTTAACTAAACAGCACTGCTCTCTCCACAAACCTCTTGGCTCCACAAAGAAAACCCCAGCACCATTCCAGTTCAGAAAATTGCTGTTTACATGGAAGAACTGGCCGACGCCAGCTGCTAACTGGAATTGCAGAGAACACGCCACCTAGAGCTTCTGGCCTGAGAGCTGGCTTTTTCTTTTTCTTTTCTTTTTTTCAAATTCATACATTCCCTTTTTAAAAATGTGTGGCCATCTGAAATGGTCCCTCCGAGAGGGGCCCCTGGTTGTATTTTTATAAAAGTAGGATAAAGCAGGTCTGTGTGTATTCAGTATGGAGTGAAAAGAGAAATTACACTTGAAAATGAGACTGAAGGAGAAAACTTAGCTCCAACAATAGTGCTGGCCCTAAAGTATTAATTGTCGTACGAGAAAACAACAGCAAATATTTCTTAATCCTGACAAATGCGTGGAAAGGCAGGAAACAGCTCGGGGGAGCGTTAAGTGGGTATGAGAGAGGCCTGGAGAAATTGTCAGCTCTTGCCATCATGTTCCTGAAAAGAGTTCAAATTCTCCTGAAACAAATGAGCCATGCTCACTGCCCAGGAACACAGGCTCATTGACCGGTGCTCTCTCATCTCTGGGAACCCCAAGGTGAGAGACCCAGGAAAGATGCTAGAATTCTAGCGCTGGGTGGACCAGACTGTCCACCATCCCATAATGCAGATGGAAAAATCAAGTCCCAGTGGGATGAATCAGGTGATAGTTAAAGCCAAGGCAGAGTGATAGGGGTGAAGTAGGCCGATACCATGTGATTTCATCCCAGATTCTGAATTTGGTGAGCACATGGCTGTCCTGTGTCACTCTGCATTTGAGAATTAAGCCCCATCTTTATGTGGCAAAGTTCTAGCCAGGCTGACTGACGTCACAGCAGTCCTAATTCCACTCCTTAGGGTGTTTCTTCCAAGGGGCCTGTCCTCCAAAACACCTAAGTTCTCCTAGTTCCTCTCTCATCCTCTCTCTTCCCCCTAAGCTGCAACCACCACCACCACAACTACCACCATCACGTCTGAATCCAGTGGCAACACTCACTTAACATACAAAACCAGAATACAGGTCAGGTACGGGGATCTTCTCCAAATGGTTCCAGAATCACAGGTGGGAAAGGGACTATAGCAAGTTGACGACAGTCCCCATCAAAATTCAGGTCCATCTGGAACCTCAGAATGTGACCTTACCTGAAAATAGGTTCTTTGCAGATGTAATTAAGTAAAATATCTTGAGATAAAATCACCCTGGATAAAAATAGGGTGGGCCTTAAATCCGATGACAGGTATTCTTATGAGAAGAGGAAAGGGCACACAAAGAAGAAGGTCATGTAAAGATAGATACAGAAGCTGGAGTGATGGTCTACAAAGCAAGGGATGCTAAGAACTGCCAGCAGCTCCCAGAGGTAGGAGAGAGGCTTGGGATGGGGTCGCCCTCAGAGCCTCCAAAAGGCTCTGCCAACGCCTGCATACAGGCTTCTAGACTGCTGAACTGTGGAGAACACATTTCTGTTGTTTCCACCACCCAGTGTGTGGTCATTAGTCACAGCAGCCCTTGGAAACTAACACAGAGACCTACTAGGGAGATGCCCCAGGGCACCATGGCCTCGGCCTCCCCTTTTCTTGGTGACAGTGGACTGACAGTCCACATGGCAGCCAGTCTGGCATTTCCTCCAATGATTAAACATAGAGTTACTAGATGACCCAACAATTCCGCTCTTAGTGTACACCCAAGAGAAACTGAAACATGCATCTACCCAAAACCTTTTACACACAATCTTCACAGCAGCATTGTTCATAACAGTCAAAAAATGGAATGACCCAAAGCCCATCAATGGATGAGTGGAGGCAGCAAATGTGACGCATCTGTACAACACAGTATTGTTCAGCCACAAAAAGGAATACAGTACTGACACATGCAGTACAACAAGGCTGAACCTTGAAAACATTATGCTAAGTGAAAGAAGTCAGTCATAAAAGACCATCCTAACTAATAAAAAGGGTAATATGCAAATTAACCTTCACTCAGTCACAAAGCTGGTGGTGCCCATAGCCACAAGATGGTGGCACCCAGTCCCCTCAGCCCCGCCAGAGTCCCCCAGTCCTGGGGCGGCGGGGGGGGGGGGGGGGGGGGGCGCTGAGAGCAGGCAGCGTGAGTGGCCTGGTGGAATGCTTACTTCGTCACCGCAACAATGAGGCAAGCATACCGCCCCAGCTGTGGAGGGCCTCTAGGGGACGGGGCGGGGGGGAGGGGGGGAGGGGGGGGCGTGCGGCAGCCTGCATCCTCCACAGCCGAGCACAGGCCTGGAGAGGAGACAGCAGGCCCGCCTCCCACAGAAGCAGCGCAGCTCCCTCCCACTCACGTGGAATCGGCGCGGCTCCCTCCCGGCTCCCGTGGGCACTGGCGGCTTGCTTCCGCCTCCCACGGAAGCCACACAGCTCCCATGGAAGCAGCGCGGCTCCTGGTGGCACACTGCGGTTCCCGCCGGCTCCCACAGAAGCGGCAAGCGGCCTACTGAGCACGATATTGCGTGATGGGCTACTAGTGTATTATATGATTCCATTCACGGAACGTTCAGAACGGGGAACTCTACAGAGGCAGAAAGCACATTAGTGGTTGATTAGGGCTGGAGGAGAGGGACGGGTGATGGCTTAAAGGGGGTGATAGGGTGTCTTTTTGAGGTGATGCTCTAAAATTGACTATAGTGATGGGTGCACACATCTGTGTATATACTAAAAACCACTGAACTATATATGCTTTAAGTGGGTAAATTATATGGAATGTGAATTACATCTCAATAAAGCAGGGGATCTTTCCTAACAGCCAAAAAGATCCCTAGGTTGAGAGTCTGAATGCAAAAAGGGCTTAAGATAAAGCCAAGGGCGCAAGACCGTGTGCTCCCTGAGGCTTCATCCGCCAGCTAATTCCATGGGCCTCGATGCACCCACAGTTGACCACTGGACAAAGGTGAAATAATATCTGACGCTGCCAAATGAAGAAATTAATTTAACTTCAGAGGAAGCTAATTATAAATAGAACCCCAAATGTTTCTCAGAGTACTCTCTCCGTGTCTATAGCTATTAGCCAGAGAGCACAAGGGTTCAGACTACAGTTTGGCAGTCCCTCTAAATAGCTTTAAAATTGGAAGGAAAAAAATACCCTTCCTCTATATGGTGCTAGAATATAATTTACACACAATTATCCGACATAGGTTACAGCGTTACCTCTGGTTAAAACAACAGTAACTCACCGAAAGGAGAAGGTGATCTTGTAATGAAATGATCAGGCTGCGGCAGCAGGGAGCTCAGACTCCCCACCCTCATCTCTGAGCCCTCTGCCTGGCTCCCTCTGAGGCTAATTTAAAAAATACTACTTCCTCTTACCCTTGGGGAAAAGTTGCAGCTGGCAAGGCTGACCTGTCCACAGATTGGTATCTGAGAGTAATATCCTAGACTGTGCCACTCGGGCTGGGGCTGGGGGAGGTAACAGAAAAAGGTGCGGAGATGGAGTGTTGCCTTCGAAAGCACAGGAAATTAAGGATCGTGACCCGAGCATCAACTGATACTGAGTGAGGTGGCTGGCTGGCCGTCAGCCCAATCACAGGCACCGAGCTGCTCTGCATCCACAGGTAATTTTCCCATCACTCCATCCTTGTCGAAGCCCACTCCCCAATACTTGCCGCAGATGAGTTGCACTCACTATGAGAAAGGCCCCAAAGACTCTCACCAGTGTTCAACCAATCTGTAGATGCAATTAAAACCCATAATCTTTACAGCAGCAAAATTAAGTAAGCATGCTTTACTGTTGCTCCATGTGCCAGGAAGCCGTGCATTTCTGCACACGAAAGAGGCGCCTCCTAAGCCCCAGCAAGGGAAAGGCAGCCAAAGCAGATTCTTACTAAACCTCAGAAAGAGATGGGGAGGAAGGGCCAGCCAGGAGGGCGGGCTGGTGGGAGCTCAGGTCCTTCCACCTGTGCCTGCCGCTCCAGCCTCCGGAGCCCCATGCACCTACCCAAAGTGGAATTCTTCTGAAGACGCAGAGGGTGACTCACGGTGAGGGGTAGGGCCCTGGAAATGGTGACACGATGGTCTCGGGCCCCTGGCTAAAGCAAAGGTCCGAGATGATTCTGCCTTACAGAAATGATCCAAATGAAAACACAAGTTTAAAATATCTTCTGCCCACGTGGCTTTGCATTTTCAAGCCCACCTGTGTATCCTGAGACACACTGAATAGCTGACCCTGGCTGGCCAGATGAGGTTAGGTCAAGTCTCTGAACAGTTCTGGGCTTCTCTTTTCACCTATGAAATATGGGCATAAGACCCTGGTCTTAGTAAAACAGAGATAGCAAGTGTGAAAGCATTACTCCAAGAAGACAGCCCACAGGAGGCCCCGGTATCCTAAGGAAAACCAACCCGGAGCCTGTTCCTCCACACAAACCTTCCAGAGAGCTTCTCCCCAGCTGGAGTCCCCCCAACGCCCAGGTCCCAGCTCAGAGGTGCCTGAGCTCCTTCTCACGGGCCGGGCCAGGGTCACTGAAGCCAGCCTGTGTGCAGGTTTATGAACACACAGCCATGGTGATGAGTTCAGAGCATCTTTCCTACTTCCAAAACTGCTCTTTTCCTAAAACCTTTCAGGTCACCTGGGTAGCAACTACCAGAGAGATGGTTCCTACGCCAAGGGTGTGTGTTTCAAAGTCTCTTGGAACCTGAACTACATACCACTCCCTTACCTGCCACCCTGGAGGGCCTCTGGGTCCTCCATGTGACGCAAGAAAACCTCAAGGGCCGGGCTAAGAAGCCATGTTGGAAAGGATGGGCAGAGCACAGACCCTTGGTTAAAAAAAAACCCAGCATCAGGGGGCCCACTGTGTCCTGGGGAAGACTGCTCAAGAGATGACTCCTAGAAGCCAGCCTCTGGTAAACTGGGAGCCACCTGCAAGATGAGGCCCCTTGTCATCAGCAACAACTGAATGGCTCTTTAAGGAGAAAAAAAATAAAAACTTTGCTGAGACAGGCTCTGAAGCCAAGGTGCCCCACCCCCCAAACCCTCCAGTTGATTTCATGAAAAGAACGAAATGGCAGCCTTAACCCTTAGCCTTGATTACCGCCATTACCATATTTTAGATGCACATGGCAATCAGTTCTTGATGAGCCAGTTCTACCTAATCCACGGAGCTCAGCCAGGCTGCAGGTTCACTGACACTCTGCGGTACAGCGTGCTCAACCCAGCCTGCCCCGTAGAATCACCTGGGGAGTCATTAGAACCTGACACGGGGCCTCACCCTGGGGGAGTCTGCTTCACTGGTCCATGGAGAGGCCCGGGCATCGGGATTGTTTAAACATTTTCCAGAAGATTCTAATGTGCAATCAGGGCTCTATAAGAAGCCGCTTCTGCCATCCTAAGGGAGAAAGGTGGGGGGATGGAGACCTCAACAAAGCAAAGATTCTTTTTCATCATTACCATACTGAGCAGAGGAGGGGGGAAAGCCACGGAAGAGTGGAGGAGCCTGGGATTGAACCCAAAGCGCTGGGATTGAGTCCCAGTTCAGCCACTTCTCTAGCTATGTAATATTAGGCAAGTCATGTGTAAAGTGGGGGCAATATGTCACCTATATGTCACAGAGCTGCTGTAAGCATCACAAGAGATAAGTATATACAAGCACCTGGCACATAGTAGGTGCTCAAAAAAATGTGTGCTGAATCCCAGAAGAGCGAAAATGTTGATCAAAAGGGTAAGAGAAGATAAACTGCAGGGGACTGTGTCTGGTGGCTAGCCATAGGCATTCATTCATTCTCTCATCAAATGGTTTTGAGGACCTACTATGTGCCAAGTACTGTGCTAGACTCTGTGGATGTTAAGTGGAATAAGACCAGGTTTCTGTATCAAAGGTGCTTATGGTCAAGTAAAAAGCTGTGTTATTATAGCATGGTGGGGTTAAGGGCACAGGGCTGGGCATGACTTCAAGGGGGGCTTGGAGGTCATTAGGAGGCAGCCAGGAAAGGAAGTGAAGAAGGGCCTCCCCAGCAGAGGCCGTGGCATCTCCAATGTTGGCTGAAGGGTTGCACGTGGATCTGAAAGACCACAGTACAAGGTGTCGACAGGATGCAAGGAGGAGAGGGGCTGGGTAGGGAAGTCATGCCAGGGAGGCAAGGGAAACCTTCATGGGATTTAAACAGGGGAGCAACTCTTCAATAGGGCCATTAAAGAGAAAAGCAAGGACACTGTGGGGGTGCTGTGTCACCTGAATGCTTACATGGTGGCAAGGAGGCAAAGGCCAGAGCGGCTACAAAGCATGAACTGGGAAGAAGGCACCTATACACCAGTCCTAGTGTGGCCTGGTGTCAGCTCCCCATCACCAGGCCCCTCCCTGCTCTGCCATTCTACTGTTCCAGAAACATCCATGGGGTGGGAGGGAATGTGGGGGCAGGTGGAGAAGGCATAAGGAGAGATAAGCACATTGCACTCTTGGCGTGGTCGTCTTCGGAAACACTCAGCCATCTGTTAGGTCATAAATTTTATCTGTCAAGAAAAAAGTCAACCCCCCCACCCCCCAGCATGTGCTGGTCTGGCACCCTGCCACCTGCCACAAGTAACTTCCTTTGAGGGAAAAGGAGGGACCCAAAGAAGTGTTTGAAGCGCAAGAGGGAAGCCAAGATAATCACAAGCAATTCTCTCCACCTTTTATTAAATGTCTCATTTCTCAAGAAATGGAAGGTGAATCTTCCTAAATCCAAGAGGGCCTTGAGTCTGGGAAGAGTACCAGATTTGGAAACTGGAGATGAGAGGACCAGGTTCCAATCCCAGCACCTGAAGCTGGGAGAAGAGAGAAAAGAAACCCAGGAATCTCAATTCTGCCACATATATACTAGGTCAGTGATTGGCAAACTGCGGCTCGCGAGCCACATGCGGCTCTTTGGCCCCTTGAGTGTGGCTCTTCCACAAAATACCACGTGCAGGCGCACACGTACAGTGCGATTGAAACTTCGTGGCCCATGCGCAGAAGTTGGTTTTCGGCTCTCAAAAGAAACTTCAATTGTTGTACTGTTGATATTTGGCTCTGTTGACTAATGAGTTGCCGACCACTGTACTAGGTGACCCTGGCAAGTGACTATCTCTGAACTTGAGTTTCTCTCTCTACAAAATGGGATTAAAAGAGCTAATACATGGAATGTGCTCAGCACAGAGCTGGGATAACTGACACACAAAGTTCCCCTTCTCCCTCCTTACCACAGTCCCTTCCCTGCCTGGGACTTCGCCTCTATCTGTTTGGCTGTGAATGGGGATCAAACTTGCCTTGTCTACCCCACAAACTAAACAACAGAAGGAAACGCACTTGGAAAAGGCAAGTGCTCTACATTTAAGGACTAATTATTACCAATTCTCCCAATTATTATCAATTCCACTTCCCTCAGATTTTTTTCTGACACCACCCAGAGTCAACCCACTCCCAGCAGTGGTACAGGGCAACCATGGTATTTCAAGGGTTGAAGATGCTCCAGCAAAAATTCTATCTCAATGCAAATCTGTGTCTTTATCTACCTGAACCTGGGCAGCCCCTTACTCTACGTAACAGATTGTTCCAAATGAGAAAGGTCTTTCTCTAACAAAGATGAAGCTGTCCATGCCTCAGAGGTAGTATTTCTCTGTGACACCAATATCCTAATATGTCTGTGCTCTCCTTGTGCCAGTAACATATTTCTATAAATCGTCACATAAAAGAAAACTTTATTTTCCAGAGGGATCAACGGGGGGGGGGGGGGGGGGGGGCGCGGAATGAAACAACAGTTGCAATAAAAACATCACCCATCAAGCAGAGCGCAGGCTGCCAGGAACTTTACTAAATGTGTAATGTTACAGATGTTTTATAGCCATGATGTCTGTTCTATTTAAAACACTTGCACTAGGCCACCAAACACGGAAAAGAGAGAAAGGAAAGATATGTTCCCCAACGTGCCCAGCCTGGCTAACTGGTCTGGGCTGGCTGTTTATTGAGGCAAAGAGGTGACTGGGGAGCCGTAGATGTCGGCTGAAACGTGGAGGGCTCGTTTTGTAGTTCACTCTGGAGAGCTGTCGAATCAGCCGCACGGCCCCGCCAGCGGCGCTCGGGCTCTCTGAAGGGCACTTCTGCCTGGAAGACCAGGATCTTCTATGGGGAAATTGCCCTGCACCTGGCAATGCTTAATAAAATCTAGTTCCCTTCCCTCAAGGAAGAAAAATATGCCCGGTTAAAGCTCATTTGTCCAACGACACTCATTCATTCCCACCACAAACATTTGTTCAGAGCCTACTATGCAAAGGTACTGAGTTAGGAACTCACAGCCCAATCAGCCACGGTCAGGACGCCCCCCAGAATGGAAACCTGAAAGGGAGGGATGTGATCAGTTCACCCTCCTAGAACGGAAGCCTCCTAAAGTTAAGAACTTTTGTCTATTTTGTTTACCACTGTATTCCTAGCATGTAGAACAGTGCCTGGCACACAGTAGGCAATCAGTAAGCACGAGCTGAATGAGTGCGGGAATATTTCCTGCTCTGAATTACCAAGATGGTGGATGAGTGAAGGTCCCCAGGCACCCTCCTTGTCTCCTCTCTTTCCCCCTGGGTAATTCCAAGAACTCCTTGTTGCTAAGCTGGCATAAGCACCAAGAAGATAAAAGGCCTCGTTCCTAAGAAGAACAGCTGGCCAGAGTTCTGGTCAGGAGCCACAGAGCACACAGACAGCGCTGCAACTAAGAGGTCCTGCTGGACTGGGTCACAAACCTTCCCCTCCCGCTGGGAGAAACACAGCTGGTGGTTTGGGAGAGGCATCTTTACACGCAAAAAGGACAATTGGTGACTCCCGACAAGCCAACACTGGAAAGGTCTAGGAAAACGGGGAGGGGCCTGAAACCTCTGGCAATCACAGATTCAGGGATAATATCAGGGTCTGCATCAACTGCCCCTGATTCATTCCACTCAACATCAAGCTTGAATGACTACCTAGTTCCCACCGGGAGGTAGGAGCCCAAACTAAAAGACTTCGTTCTCTAACCTTAAAGATCTCACAAAGGCCTGACAAAAACACACAATGGCAAAAGTACACAAAATAGATAGAGGGAAATGTGATGAACTCTGTCAGGATAGTCAGAGAAGGTTTCAAAGAGGAGATGCCTGCCTGGGGTTTTAAAGGATGAACAGGAGTTTTCCAGGAGGACAAGAAAGAAGGGTAGGCAGAGTCATAATGGTATGAAATAGCGCTATTTCAGGCACTAAGTTTGGCACAGCCAGAAACCAAGTAGAAAGGAGGGTTTGATGGAAGATACGGAAGGAGGCAAGGGTTCGATCCCGAAGAGTCTTGTAGACATAACCAAGGAGACTGGACTTCACCCTTTCAATAAGGGGTAAGCAATTTTAAGTGGGGGAATAGCATGACCAGTTTTGTGTTTTAGATCAGTCACTCTGTAGAGACGGGGAGACAGAAATTTATCATAATAGTCCAAGATGAAGGGACCCTGAACTAAAGCAAGGATCTTTTGCATAACCAACAGGAAAAGATTTAAGAGAGAACAGGAGACAAAATTATCAGCACTGGGTAAATGGCCAGAAGCAGAGGTGAGGGAAAGAAAGGCGTTTTGAATTTACTGGGTGGCTGAGCCAATGGCGGTGTCACCAACTGAGATAAGGCATGCAGAAGAAGCAGGTATGTGGCGGCATGATAAATGTATTCGGTTTGGGTATGTTAGATGTGCGGTGCCCGTGGGACAATTTGTGTATTTGTACTAGAGCTCAGGAGAAGGATCAGGACAGGGGACCCAGACTGAATTCACCAATGTCTAGGTGGCCATGAACATCATGGGAGTGGTTCAGGTGAGGGGGTAAAGGAAAAGCAGATACAAGGACAGGAGGAATCACAATATCTCTTGGAAACCCAAAGCAACAGCCAAAGAAAACAGGAGAGAAGCAAGAAAAAAAATTGTTTCACCAACTACAGCATATAGCCCCTTGTTCTATGTCCCTTCCTTGAATTTAAGTAAGCTCGTGACTGCGTCAGCCAATGAAATATAGCAGAAGGAATGTTGTGCGAATTCCAAAGTTGGTCATACAAGGTACAGCAGCTTCTAGCTTGTTCTTTAGAACAGTAACAGTTGGAACCCTGAGCCACCAAGCTGCCACATTGTCAGGAAGCCCAGCGTTATATGGAGAGACCCCATGGTGGGCTCCTTTCTTCGAGCCATCCCTGCCCAAGCACCAGGCACACGAGGGAATAAGCTTTCCGAGGATTCCAGTCCTTTGCCATCAAGTTACCATCAAGATCTCAAGTCTCTCCAGCAGAGGCCCTAAACATGGTGAAGCAGAAACCAGCTGGTACTGCTCTGCCCTGTCCGAATTCCTGACCCAGTGATGCCCTGAGCATAATAAAACGGTTGCTTCAAGCTGCTAAATTTGGGAGCAATTTGTTACAGAGCAATGATAACTGTAACACTGAAGTTAGGGCATTTCTAATGGAAGGGAACGGTGAGCAGTGTCCAACAACATATAGATGTTTAGAAAGGGAAGGAGGAGCCAGGTCTCAGCGTCACTGGATCCAGATCTGAGCCACACACTTTCCATGACCGATCATGGTACTTGCAAGGCCAACATCTACGTGCAGCTTGTCAGCGAACACCACGCTGCCTCATGAGCAAGTCTCCTGGGCAGGCCCACGGGTGCGCCAAGCCCTGGAGTGACTTAGCCGTCTGTGGTTAGTTGTGAGCATTCATTTGGGGGAAAACCTTACTCTGATGGCAACTGGCACTGAAGATGTGCCCATGAACAAAACTGCCCCGTGGCATGCCGCCATGTGCTTGCTGTGGTCAATGTTGCTTTTAGAAAAGTAGAGGTCTAAAAAAGTCAGTGTTTTTTTTTTTTCTGGAGAGAAATCAGTATTTCTCCAAGGCAGTGACACCTAATTCATCTAATGCACTTATCACTGTAAATATCAGTAGTTCCCAAGCCACCTTAAAACAGGCTGATAAGCAATCTGTTTTAAAAGCCCTTTCTTGCCCTTAGCCAAAGGCACTTAGTTCTCTCTTCCTGTGTGAAATCTGGGCTTTTAATACTCAGGATACACCTGAAACTATGATCACCTAGCACAGCTGTTCTCCAAGCAGCAGCTGCAGCTCAAGGCGACTCACTTCCCAACCAGTCATCATGTCTCTGGGTCTCCAGACTTGCTGGGAAATATGGCATTCCTCTCCCTGGCCAAAAATCCTGGCCCTCTAAAGAGCTGCTTGGTCTTGCATTCTGTTCCTGTTACTCAGAGGCCCTCGCTCCCCTAAACCAGTGGTCGGCAAACTCATTAGTCAACAGAGCCAAATATCAACAGTACAACAATTGAAATTTCTTTTGAGAGCCGAAAGCCGACTTCTGTGTGCATGGGCCACGAAGTTTCAATCGCACTGTACGTGCACGCCCGCACGTGGTATTTTGTGGAAGAGCCACACTCAAGGGGCCAAAGAGCCGCATGTGGCTCGCGAGCCGCAGTTTGTCGACCACTGCCCTAAACCTTCTCTGTGTCCCAAAGATGATCCAGTTCAAAGGACTGTGTTAAAACACGGGAACTGAACCACCTGGGACGCTGCGAGCACTCAGTCTGCACAGAGACCTAGAAATGAAATAAGATCCAGGGGTACAATTAGCCCAGACTTGATCTTATCAGACCTTCTCTTTTGCAAAATTTCATCAAAGAAGATTTGGCTTAGTTTTAAATGTCCCTTAATTAACACAATTTCTAAGCAGCTATTTGGAATGAAACCTTGTGGGAAGAGAAATGAGAAGTAATAACTGGGACCATTGTCCTTGGGGTAGTGATGGAGGGGGCTGACATTTGAAGCAGGAAGACAAGACATCAAAAATCAGCAGAGACTTCAAGGTTTCACCCTTTGTTACCGGGTTCCACGCTACCTCTGTAGCCCTGTTTCCCATTCATCCAACTACTCGGAGCTCCAGCCATGCTGGCAACCTGCTTGCACTTCCACACCCCAGGCCTTCACTCAGGCTGCCCCTTCCCTAGGATGAGCCTTCTGCCTTTTTGCCCTTCATGGGTCCAAACCTCACACCTCAGTCCAAATGTCTTTGTGCAAATGTCACTAGGCCTTCCGTGACCCACCTACTTAACAACTGCAACCCCAGCGCTCCTTGGACCTTCTCCTAACCTACCTGCTCACACACTCTATGATTTACTTGTTTTATTTCTTGTCTGTCTCCCTCCCACCAGAAACTAAACCTCATGAGGTCAGGAATTTTGTCTATTTTGTTCACAGACTATATTCCCAGTACCTGGGTCCTAAGTGACATCCAAGAATTATTTGATGAGTGAATGAATGAACATGCTATGCCATCTCCCCTCAGTCACCATGAACGACTCCTTTCTCTGCACTGGCACAGGAAGTGAACTGCCCCTGAACAGCGGCACTTTATTTCATTCTGCTTCCCATTATCACTCGATATTTACCTATGAGATTCAGGTCCCTTGCAGGAAGAGACCATGTTTATTCATCTTTGTATCCCCCAAAGCATTGGTGGTGCTCAAGTATACAATCTACTGAATCTAACTTAACAATCAAATTGCATGGAAAATAGGCAAAGAACACAGAGCTAATAGAACGATATACCCAGGTGATTCCCGCTGCCTTCCTCGTCCCTTGTGAGGCTTGTCGTGTGTGCAGCGCACAGAGCAAGGGCTTCTGAAAACATCAAGATAAGTAAGACACACGTGTGCAGCGTCCCAGTAGACAGCTACCAGCCACCTGTAGCCACTTAAACTTAAGTTGTTATTAACAATTCAGTTCCAGTTGCATTAGTCCCACTTCAAATGCTCATTCACCACAGAATATCTCCTTTGTCCCAGGAGGTTCTAACGGACTGCAGCGACATCGACAGTCCTGGCCCTCCACATCGAACCTTCCTTCTAGTGGGGCACATGGGACAGGAACAGGAAGGACCAGGAGAACCGATCTGTTAGCCAATAATAAAGGAAGCAGCAAAGGACTGGGGGCTGAAAGGAGACAGGTGTCACCACCTGGGGGAAAGGAAGCAGCAGGACAGGCTTCCAGGCCGAGGTAGAGCTATTTGAGAGGACCGTCTAAAAATGGGTGGGTTTTCTAGGTAAAAGAAAGGGGGGTTATTCCAAACCTGAAGAGGACAGAGTCCCACACAGAGGGACTCAGGGGCAGGCTCCCTGGAGCTCAGGCCCATGGGGATCTGTACGACAGGAGGCTGGAATTCCACGGTAGCACCCCAGGAGTCTTGAGCAGGGGGCATGTGCATCCGGAGTGGAGGGAAGCCAGAGAGAAAGCCACAGTGGAAACAGATGAGAGGTTCTGATGGATGATGGCAGCATGACTGGAAATGAGGTAACGGGCACCTGGCAGTAGCAGGTATGGGACCAGCAACCAATTAACCTTGGGACGACAGAATGCTCAAATCTGAAGGATCCCGGGGCACTCACAAAAGCAGCATTCCCCTTAGATTTTAAGCAACTAGAAGGCAAAACCTATGTTCGCTCGGTGTTTGGAGGTGGGGGACTCAGGGACTAACTGCCCAGGCCACCGTGCTTCACCCACTCCAGGGTGGCAAGATCCCACATCAGTCTCAGCTCACTCCCACTTTGCTCATTGTCAGGGAGCTGGAAAGATGAGTGTCTAAAAATGGGTGGGTTTTCTAGGTAAAAGACAGGGGGTTTATTCCAAACCTGGAGAGGGTAGAGTCCCACACCGAGGGACTCAGGGCAGACGCGGGGGCCACACCAGGGGCCACGCTCCACCCCACTGCTGGCCAGCACTGCTCCCAACTAAAAGTCCAATGGCTCGGCCTCAGAAGCCTCCACTCTGAAACCGAGGGGTGCACGCCCAAGTTCGGCAGGCCAGCTTCCTGGCCCCTGCCCGGCCACCCATTGTGGCTTAAAGACATTTATACACCCTTTGGGGCTAAGCAGGGAACTTTTCCAGACACAGAATGAGGTCTTAACCAGGTGCTTGAGATGCAGGGCACAGCCTGGTTAATGCTATTGTGGGGCTCGGCAAAGACCGGATGCATTTCTGCAAGCAGCTAATAATAAAAGCAGGAGGAGGGGCAGGTGGGAAAAGTCAACCTGGCATTTACTGGGGATCATCCTCCTCCCCACCCTCCACCCCACCCCAGACACCTTTGTGACAACTTGCTTCTATCTCCAATTAGCCTGTTTCGGCAGCCAATACCCAACCTGCTAGGCCCTCTATTCAAGAGCCTTTTATCTAACATGCACATACTTTACAGAAAAAAGACCAAAAAAAGAGAGAGATTTCTAAAGTGGCCAGGCAAAAAAAACAACAACACAAAAAACTAAGAGGATTAAGGGTGCTGTATTCAAGAACAAAGAAAATTCTGGAAACCTCCTGAATGGACCCAGCCTGCCCCTTCCTATTAAGCAATCAAGAACCGACAGAGAGCTGGACATGTGGGCGCCGAGGAGTGTAAGAGTCTGCGGGCCACACTAGGGGCCACGCTCCACCCCCCACAGTGTCCAGCCTTATCGCCAGCCTGCAGGCAGAGCAGGGCCTCTGCCTGTGTGCAGGGGGGGGCGGGGGGAGGGGGCGGTCCATAGGGGGGTAAAAGGAGGGAGAAACCGAGCCGAGAAATAACTTCCTGACAGGCCCACAGCTGACATTCTTAAGTGAACACAGGATGTGCCAAGAAATTATCAGGCCTGGCTTTTCTCTCCCTGATAGATGACCAAATAAAAGGAAAAAGAAAAAAAAGGCAGAAAACGAAAAAATAACCACAGCCATACACATCTCATAAATCACGACTTTTATGAATGCTTCGCCACATAACAGCAACAGTCAAATTGGATAAAGACACCTTTCTGTACAGTAACGGGGAGAGACTGACATCTCTCCTGACCTGGGATGGGTGGCAGGGAAACTGCACTCTGAGACAGAGGAGGGCTTTGGGAAGGCAGGTTTAGCAGTAGAGACAGGTGGTGGTTTTTCTCCATCATTCTCAAAACACAGGCATCTCGAAGCTCAGAGAAGTGAGCCGGACAGAGAGCAACACCCAACAGGAAAACAAACGTGTGAATGAGGATGTGTCTGTGAGGAGATCAAGAGTGAAATGAGTACTTGGGATGGGGATGTAGAAAATGTGAGAATGGGTGAAAGCAAGATGGAGCATCTGTGGCTGGAACCCATCAGAGGAATGTCAGGCTGGGGGCCAGCAGTTCATGGCGACGTTGAACTCATGAAATCAGCCCAGGCGCTCACCACAGGTAACACCACGGGCCCAGGAGCGGGCACAGAAAGCAGCTCTATTCATTTTACCATCTCACTTGCTCCAAGTTCATCGCAGAGTCAGGGAGAGGGGCATTCAGTTTAGGGTAAGGCCTTCCTTCCTCATGGAAGGCTGACCCACTCCAGAACCTTCTCTCCAGGTGACCCACACTCAAAGCCTGACACACCGACGCCCCTAAACTTGATGAGCTAAATAAGAAACTAAGAAAGGAACTAACGCAGATCTCTTCCAATGCCTCAGTCAGTGGGATGTGATGAGTGATAGGATGGGAGGTCTTTAGTTCTAGCCTCTTCTCTGCCCTATTCTTCTAAACCAGAGGTAGGGAACATCCGGCCCGAGGGCCGTATAAAGCTTGTGAAACTATTTGGTCTGGCCCTGCCAAGGCATTAGGGGTGAGTTAATTAAATGTCTGACCAAATAGAGCAGGATAATATTTAAGATGATAATTTTGTATGGCCTGCGAATGATGTTACAAATATCCAAATGGCCCTTGGCAGAAAAAAGGTTCCCCACCCCTAATCTAAACAAATTAGCTTGATGGGGTTTTTAAGTGATGAAGATCAGGAAAAGAAAAGAATGCATCTCTTTCCAAATTCTGCCACGCGCAGAATCCAGACAAAAAGATTTGTGGTCACATATATTTTAAGCACTTGTAGTTAGATGACTACTTTCCCAGGGCAAGTCATCACCAAGATGAATGGGCCTAAAGCTCTCAGCGCGGCCGGCGCTCCACGAACATTTGCTGGGCAGAACTGTACCGGTGCGCCCTGCTCGCCTGGCCACGGCTCCAGATTCCCTGTGCTTTGGCCAACATAGAATTCCAACTGAGGAGCCAGCTACCATGACACAAGAGGTGAGGATGATGATGTAACAGCACAGGCGCACTCCTGAGCAAATGCCCCAAGAACTGCACGCCCTGATTCAAGTCGGCATCAATGGTTATCGGACTAATACTGGAGGGTCAGGCTTGGGTTACTCCTTTTCCATCCCAGCACCTTAAAAAAAGCACTTATGAGTCAAAGTGGCACCCAGAACTGCCACATGCTTCCCCTTGGGGTGGGTGGCAGTCGAGGGGAGGGTGGGATCTCCCTCGCACGTAGATTTTGGCAGCAAGCGCATCGTAAGACAAAAGGCAGAAACTCTTGATTGTGGAAAACAATGTTTTCCCTGAAGATTAAGACACCATTACTGGAATGTTAACGTTTAACCCATCTTCCACTCATCACTAGATGACTCTTCTAAGAGCTCAGGAAGACAACGATGCGGCTCAGTTTTTATCTCTGCTCCCTGAAACTTGAGAATGAAAATCCACAAACTGAAAACTAGCCGGCCAATGAAGTCACGTAACCAAAGTTTCTCCAACTCCAAAACACAGGGTCATGGAGAGGTCAAGTTCTCCCACGCAGGACTCCCTGCCTCTCAGTGTCTCCCCCTTGGGGGAAGGATCTGAGTGCTGGCAGGTGTTGTGTTGTGTTATGTTGAAGTGGCTGACACAACACTGCAGAACACAGTTGTTGAAGTGAACTGAACCAACAGAAAGCCTTATTGAAAACCAAATCTAAATGGACACTGGCATGACCCGGAGGTGACTCCCAGCTCTGTCACCTGCTGGCTGTCTGACCCTGAACCAACACCCCACCTCCTGGAGCCTTACCTCCCCCATCTATGAAATGGGATAACATTCCCAGGATGTCACAGCATTGCTTTGAGGATCAAATCAGATTGTATGCGAAAGTGCTTTGGACACCTGAAAAGGCACTGCAGGTTATCAGTTGCCCAGATGTGCCAAGCACCTCACCCATCACTTGCATAAACATGTGATTTTTCTCCAGACACCCAGTAACAGGGCCTGAGGGAGAAATGGGAGTAGAAACTCTAACCCCACACTGGCGTCAGTAGCCGATCACCTGAAAAAAAGAAATCTTCTCTCAGGAAGATAAGGGAAACCACCTATCATCTAATTAAAGCAGGTAGATGAGCGCAAGTTCAAAGGCAGGGCAGCCTGGCTCAGCCTGCTGCTCCTGGGCACCAGACAAGAATGGGCAAATGGGGCTTAGTGTGCCTTTGCTGTGGGAACGGGCATCCTCCAGCTGGAAGGGCCAACCGAGTGGGAAGGAGAACGAAGGGGAAGAGAAGCAAAGCCACCCCTCATCCCTACATTTACCTCCCATTTGTACCCTATCCCAGCTACCCACGCCCACCAGACTGCTGTAGCCCAGGGCCCCCAGACACTCACCCAGAGTGGTCTCTGTGCCTTTATCTTGCTGGGCACGAGTCGGCACACTGCCTTCAGTCCCACTTGTGTGGGAGGGTGTGGCATCATCCATCTTCAGTGTCATCAGTGTGACTGACTATCATCTTTGGGCCCTCGCTCTGTGTTGGACGTTGTTAGAAGCACCAGACATATAATGACGTACAGGGTGTCCCAAAAAATGTACACACACTTTTGAATGATTATAAAGTCAGTGTTTATTAACGTACAGTTCATTTTCAAAATGTGAAAGAATCTATAAAAGTGAGTAATTTTTTTGTCAATGTCTGTTTTCAAACTGATGACCATTCTGGTCCAGGCACGCTGATAACTCAAAGCAACGGAATCACAAACATCAAGAATCATTTTGCTCAGTGTTTGTGTGCCCTCAGTTCATCGATTGTGTTGCCGGTTTTATCTTTTATATATCCCCATTAAAAAAAAAAAAAAAAAGCCTAGTAGCACTTTAGGATAAATTTTCTTTGTTCAAAGCTTAGTCTGGCTTCACCCATTATTTCAAATCAGTTAAACCTGAAAAGGAGTAAAAATTAAGTGAGTTATCAACTGTTAAAGTGTGTGTACATTGGAGGGGGGGTCGGACACCCTGTATTTCATTCTTACCACAACCCTATAAGATGGGAACTATCATCATCCCCGAGGCACAGAGCTATAAAGGGGAGAGCTAGAATATGAGCCCAGGCAACAGGGTGGAAAAAAGCCTACAACCCTAACCACTCATCACACTACCTCTTTTGAACACAGTACATGGCCCTAAATGTTTTCTTTATGGCCAGGGGAATCCCCAAGTCCTTGTCAAAGACACTTGGTCTGGGAACAAAAACCTAAACTAAGACAGCATCCCCTAATTCTTACCCAATCTAGTCCATTCCTCTTTCAAGTCTTTGTTCAAACCTCAGCTATTTCCAGAAGCCCTGACTGCCTTCACAGCCCCCTCCCCACTCCGTGAACCCCCGGCTGCTCAGAAATCCACTACGTCACCTGGCACAGGGCCCTGTATTCCATCGCCATTTCTATATGTGCTCAGAAACTGTTTTCTCCTGGGGCTTAACCACCTGGATAGAAAACAAACAACTCCAGAGACAGAATCATATCTTTACTTTCTTAGGTTTCCACTCTCTGCCCTGGCTTATACCAGGCGTCCTCAAACTGCGGCCCGCGGGCCACATGCGGCCCGCCAAGGACATTTATCCGGCCCGCCGGGTTAGCAGCCGACTCGTCCCGGGCCCGCAGTGCACATAGGAAATTGCTCATAGTTTTGTGTTTTTTTTAAACTATAATCCGGCCCTCCAACGGTCTGAGGGACAGTGAACTGGCCCCCAGTTTAAAAAGTTTGAGGACCCCTGCTCTATACCATGGAGTAGAATGTTCCACAAGCAGCCACTCTGTAAGAGGTGCTGACCTACCTGACCAGCTCAAGGCCTGGGCAGGTTGCTGGTCACTTATTGCCAAGTACTTAAATTTGCTGATCACTATACTTCATGCCATCCTTCTCTGAATTTTTAACCTTCTCCTTCTCTTCATTTTCAATTTAATCATGCTAAATGTTCTTAAATAAACCTCACCCTACTAACCCAGGCAAATCGAAACTCAGGGCTGTGCAAACACGCCTGGAGCAACCTGGGAATGTGCCCTTGACCAGAATCAAACCTGGAACCCTTCAGTCCGCAGGCTGACGCTCTTCTTTTTCTGTCTCTTATATTTTGTACAATTCTCTTGTTCTTGCTTTTGGTTTTTGCTTTTCTGCTAGTCTACCTTCCATGACCATAAACAGAATTCAAGTATGTTTCTTATCATTTGATCTGTTTACTAAATTGCTCAGGAGACACAGTAAATTGGTATCCATCATCCATTCCAGCTTCCTCCCCACAAGCATTTCTGTCTTGCAGGAACTGGGAAGTTGAGGAGTCCTTTTTCAGACTCCCTTGCAGCTAGGTATGAAAGGCAAAGTAATGGATTCTGTGCTTCTGTTGTTTGCTCTGGCAGCACAGCCAGGGAGGCGTTTGGCTATTCCATGGCAGTTATCTTGTGCCTCAACTGACTTCTCATGGAGAAACTATTTTGCTGGAGAAGATTGTGGCAAGACAGCATCAATAAATGGCGCTTCCTGACCCAGCAGTGTGGTGTCAGCTCCTTGATTTGCTAGGTGGCTTTCAGATGTCAGAAGAGACCTCAGCTTCCTGGAGTCCCAGGTCTGTTGTGTGGCTCTGAGAGTTGTTTCTGAGGGCATAACCTAAAGGTCTTTCTAGATCGCCTAATGATTTCTGTAAGCATTTTCATGCCCTCCAACAAATTCCTTTCTGCTTAAACTAGATAGGAGTGGATTCAGCTTTCTGCAACTGAATCCAGACCAAAACTTGGCCGTCGTTCTTGTTTTTAAAAGTAGATCAACATCTTCACTTAAAAAGAAAGACACAAACCAGAACCCTGAAATTTCAGTTTCGTTTCTAACTAACTGACTGACCTGGGACAAGGCACTCACTAATGATTATTGGGCCTTAGTTTTCCCATCTGTAAAATGAGAGGGTATGACCAGATGATCTCTGAGGTTCCTAATATGTCTAACATTCGGTGATTCTAAATCTCAGTGGAGTGGTGGTTTTCAAATCATGCTCTAGAACACCAGTGCTCCAGGCCAAGAAACTCAGGTTTCAACCTGGAGCTGAACATTTCCCTCCGGAGAAAGGGTCGGTCCACAGTGGAGGGGCAGGTGAAAAATACTCCTGATTGTTTCTTCTGGAAAGGGAGGTGGTGCTATTGGGCTCTGTGTTGTTTATATATTTTACATCAGAAAGTACCCATTGTTTTTTCATATAATTAAATAAATAAAAAACAGGCCTGCTGGCTGTCAAATAGCATTTTATCTGAATGTACCATTTCCCACCCTCCATCGCACCCCCCAAAAAATAGATCAGTATATTAACCATGATTATCTCTGTGCAGGGACATTTATTTTCATTTTTATAGTTTTGAACATTTCCCAAGTTGGCTGTGTTTAGTGACCCCGTGGGTAAAAACTACACTAAAGAGCCAACCTTCTGCTCTCCCCCTTCCCACATCTGTGCAGGCGGCTTCATGAACCGGTTATGCTGAAAGCTCTGACTCAGTGGAAAGCTATTTCCATCCTCAAACTTGGATAAATGTTAACCAAGGATGATAGACAGGTGGGTAGGTCAGCCTGTTAAGATAAGTAGGTAAGTAAACAAACCCTAAAGAGAGAGCTATGCCAAACTGCACTGAAAAAAAGGGAAGTTTAAAGAATAAATTCAGTCCAAGCTGAGCCAAGTAACACGGGTCTTTTAAACATTAAGTCTTACCCTGCAGCACAAATAAAACTTTTTACCATAAACACGTGACATTTTTTAAATTAAGATCATTCTCTCAAACAGACTTCTGGTGAGGGAATAAAGTAGTACCAACCTCCTTACAGAATCAATTAAGATAAAAATATATTTTATAAGGATTTTTATATGTGTAAGTATACATTATGGATATTTGTAAAGATCATATACATAATTATATATATAATTTCATATATATATGTATGTCACCTCCTTTAAAATACCTGCAGCTTTTAACCCTGAAAGCCCAGCTCCAGGCATATGTAGTAAGAAGGAAATTGAAAATGTTGATGAGGGGTCACATACAAGCATGTTCCCCACAATGTTATTTATAATTCTAACAAATTATTAACAAGCTAACTATTCAACAATATACTTTGGTAAAATAAAGTATAGTTATAAGTCACAATAATACCATGTAGACAGCGAAAACCATGCCATAAAAAATAATAAATTACAATGTATTATAAAATCAGCTTAGTAAATAATGGGTGTGTGTGTGTGTGTGTGTGTTGCCAAACCTAAAAAAGGTTGGAAGAAAATATACCAGAATGTTAACCATGGTCATCTATCTCCAAATGGTAGGTCATCTATCTCTAAATGGTAAAACAGAGTTAGGGAGATTTTACTTAGTTCTTGTGCTTTTTCACAATTTTCCCAAGTTTTTGTAGTTGGAGGAGTAGGGCAGAAGCAGTAATAGGTGTTCTAAAGGACCAAACTGCCCAAATCTCTCCTTTCAGTAAAGGTCCAGGTTGGAGCCAAAGCGTTTTTTATCACAGACCAATCTCATAACTCTATCCCATCAATGTTTGTGGCTGGGGTAGTGTCTCAGCGTTTTTAATTGATTAATTTGAATCAGAAGCATTTGAAATAAGACTATTTTATGGAGCTGCCATTTACATTTATCTCCCTTGTTAAAGCCCATTTAGCAAATTAACAAGAAAACAACAACACTCAAGGAAGTCACTGCATCCACTAGCACGTGTCATGTATAAAATAACAACTACGGGATTCTCACAAGGGTCAAATGAGATCGTTTTGTAAAGAGTTCTGGAAAAAATAAAATGCTATACAAGTGATAGTGAAATATTACTACTATTCTTAAAGTCCAGCTGTTTTGTGACTTCAATGCAGGTTTTCTTAATCATTAGTGAGGTCACGTCCATGCACCAAGGGATCATGGCTTCCGACTCCATTGTGCAAAGAAAGCTCCCTATGATTGTGGCAACAAACACCTCTCTGGGCGAAGGGTCCCTAACATTCCCATGTGACCCAGGACCTCAGATAAGTTAGAAATACAGCTCAGAGAAGCAAAATCGATGGAGTTGGTTGCTGGTGAGTTTTATCTAAAATCAAAGTTTTTAATCTATAATCAAACCAGGTCTATTGGGGTCTCTGTCTCTACTTAAACCAGTGGTCCTCAACCTTTCTAATGCCGCGACCCTTTAATACAGTTCCTCATGTTGTGGTGACCCCCAACCATAAAATTATTTTCGTTGCTACTTCATAACTGTAATTTTGCTACTGTTATGAATCGTAATGTAAATATCTGTGTTTTCCGATGGTCATGACCCACAGGTTGAGAACCGCTAGCAGGACCACCTAAGACCATAGGAAAACACAGATATTTACATTACGATTCATTAACAGTAGCAAAATTACAGTTATGAAGTAGCAACGAAAATAATTTTATGGTTGGGGGTCACCACAACATGAGAAACTGTATTAAAGGGTCGCGGCATTAGAAAGGTTGAGGACCACTGACTTAAACCAAAGCTGAATAGAAACATCTTGTGGTCACCTGGCCATCACAGAGTAGCCCAGAGGTCTCAGTGCAGAGCAGATTATTTTGGGGCTAACTCCTAACAACACCCACCCCAACCCTCCAGAACCTTGGTATCTTTGGACAGAAAGAACACCAAAGAGCAATGGAGGCGGCAGTTGAAACATCAGCCTCCGGGCAAACCCTGGAAGCCGAAGGGACTCTTAAAGGGCCCCGTCTCCCCAACAGACTCTATCCAACCCCTTCCTGATGCAAAGGCCCCTTTCCCACAATGTATCTGAATTTGTGAGGCCTCCAAAATATTTAACATACTTTGATTAAACATTTAAAAAAAGGAAGCAACCTAAGACCTTGAGCACCAAGGCAGGCCTGAGCAGGAAAAGGCACAGGAATTCACCTTCTGAAGGTGGGAGGCTTTCACCACTATCCAAAAGGATGGCTTGAAATTAACTCGCTTGGTTAATCATTCAAACCCATGGGCTGGGCAAGTTTTAACGTTTCAATGTTGGTTTACAATTAACCCAGCAACAGAATTTTAAGGTGTTTGATTTTTAATTAGTCTATTGATTTACCAATCTGGTTAACAATACTTTATTCCTGTGCCCTTTATTCTGTCTTCCATCCTTATTAAGAAAGAGTGATGGTTGCTCTGGCTCTTCTCTCCTTTGAACAACCCCAGATGATGGCACCTCCCCTCCCCAGGGGCACAGGATCTGATGGTAAAAACAAGGCATAAAGCCTGAACACCTGGATTCTGTGTGGCCTTGAGCAAATTAAGGTAACCTGTCTGTGCTCTGTTTCTTCACCTGTAAAATGGGTACAGCACCTACTCATAGTGACCATTTAATAAGATGACGCAGAAAAATCTTCAGATAAGTACCTGGCACAGACTAAGCACCTGAAACCTGGGCCCCTCTTCTCTTCCTCGGTGGTTCAGAAGCTGTCTAAATTGTTAATCTGAACCTTTCCACGTCTTACAAAACCAAGAGAACTGAAAAGGTGGTAGGCCCATGTAATACTTTCTAAGAACAAAACCAGAATGAACTCTTTATCAACAGGAGGGTCCTTTTCACAGGCAGATTTAGGCATGTCTACTTAAAAAAGATCTGTCCTGCCCTAGCCGGTTTGGCTCAGTGAGTAAAGCGTTGGCCTGCGGTCTAAAGGGTCCCACGTTCGATTCCAGTCAAGGGCACATGCCCAGGTTGTGGGCTTGATCCCCAGTAGGGGGCGTGCAGGAGGCGGCCAATCAATGATTCTCTCCCATCATTGATGTTTCTATTTTTCCCTCTCCCTTCATCTCTGAAATCAATAAAAATATTACAAAAAAATATAAATAAATAAAAGCTATTTGTCTCCTGCTGAATTATTTCAAAAAAAAAAAAAGATCTGTCCAACATGCTTCCTTTCTAGGGAAATGGGCTCAGACAGCAAATCCCTTCTCAAGGTCACACTGCTCAGCAGCAAGAGAGGCAAACAGGTCTTAGAATGCATGACCCCTGAACCGACCTCCCCTCTTAAGCTTCGTCCTCATCTGTTTCCCGGATATAGGCTGTGGGTGAGGTGAGGAGGAGATGCACGTGTCCCATGATCTGCTACAATTCCATGGGAGCCAACAGTGTGGCATGGCCTAGGCTTGCTGCAGAAACAATTGTGATGTCAGTCTCAACCAAATAACTAAAAATGGTACAGAGTGCCTGGTCATTCCCACCACCAAAAGCCAATCAACAGATCAAAAGCAAGCCTGTAACTTGTTTCATCTGTACTTCTATAAAGCTCACCAAGTAATTCTGAGATGCAGCCTAGTTTGGAAATCACTGGTAGAGAAAACCCCATGGGGAGGACAGTCTGGACTTGCTTCTGCCCCACACGTTGGTGAGGAAAGGCCTCACCATTTCCTTCAGAGAGATGCTGCTCCTTCTTTCTAGAATGTGTTTTCCTTCCTTGTCTACCTATAGATAGACTATAGTCTATAGGTAAACTCCTATTCATCCCAAGTAAGAAAACTCCTCTTGAAAGCCTTCCCTGACAATCTTCTCCCAAGTTCACCCACCAGCACCTTTCATCTATCCCTACAGCTGTGCTACTTCAGTGCCTAGTACATAATTTCAATTTGCCATTCACCTACCTAGAATATTAATTCTATAATTCTCAAACTTTGAGGTATCATGACACCCTTATATTCATAAAAATCAAGCAACACCCAGAAACTTTTGTTTATGTGTTTTATCTATCAATGTTTACTATATTAGAAATTAAAACTGAGACATTTTTAAATAGGGAAGGGGGGGGGATATCCATTATGA
This sequence comes from Plecotus auritus, assembly GCF_963455305.1. Taxonomy (NCBI): domain Eukaryota; kingdom Metazoa; phylum Chordata; class Mammalia; order Chiroptera; family Vespertilionidae; genus Plecotus; species Plecotus auritus. The sequence continues at coordinate 26,622,574 of NC_137774.1, forward strand.
CACTGACATAGGCCATGAAGTCTTTGGAAAATTCCACTGTCCATTCACATGAAAGGATGGGAGTAAAAAAGGTAAATGAATTCTTGGAGTGGTTACATTAAAAAAAAAAAATTGGTATCACAGACTCCTTGAAAGGGTCCCAGGGATGCCCAGATGTCCCCAAACCAAAATTTGAGAACCACTGTTCTAATTCATTCATTTGCACACCTGTGTTTTCTTATTCTGGAAGCTGTTTGAGGGCAGGGTCTGCATCTTACGACTCTGTTCCTGAAGCCCAAACTGGAGAACTGCCTTGAACCTCTCCCTTCCTGACTCTATTTAAGGCCCAAGAACCCCAGCAAACTAACTGTGGCTCCCCCTTATTGGAGAGCTTACTGTACGTTCCACCTCCCACTTGGCCTCCAGGACTGGGCTCAGCTGGAAGGGGATGGTCTGGCCGGGGTGCCGGGCCTCCAGGCACTGGCCTATCCATGGGGAACCCAACCCTCTCCCAGAGTGAGCTTCTCTGCAGATAAGCACTCTCTCCATTTATTTACAAAAGGCTGCTCCATGGGGGATGCAGGACATCTTCAGGCAGGAATTTAAAATCTTAAAATCTTCTGATTTGCTTTCCACTGACACCCCTTAACAAGCCTCCCAGGTTGCAGGAGGAGAATGAGGCAGCACTGAGGAGGGGCCTGTTCTGGGCCAGGTGGGGGAGGCCACAGAACCCAAGGCTTCTCCAAGGCCCCACACTCTCCAGAACACTCAGCAAGGCAACCATCACAGTGACCAGTCCTCCTTGAAATGGCCCTATGCAAATGCCCCAAATCATGTCTGTTCCATCCCTCTTGCTCTTCCAGCCACTCCCCACCTCCCTCCACTCCACACAGGGAGTATTTCCCACCAGCCACCAGTTTCTCGTTTCCTCTCCTCATACAACTTTAAAAAAATCACGATTCAGGAAAACACACCCACACCTCTTGCTCACAGAGCGTGAAGCCATTCCCCTCGGCATGGCTGTGTCTCTGCTCTACAACTGACGGTGGAGAAAGAAATGCCTTTTTATACCAAAATGCTGCCTCATGCTTACCCTACAAGGCCCCTACCTGGGTGCGCGTTTGCAAGTCTAATGTTGATATCACTATTTGCACGCTGGAGCTCGGAAAACAAGCCAAGAGCTCAGTGGATCCAAGGCAAACTCAATCTGACAGCCACAGCCCCTGCCGCCTGCCAAGTCGGATTGACTAGTTGGATATATTTAGATATGGGGGAGGCGGGGGCTAAAACACTGTTGTGCCACTGAACTCCAGAACACTGTGTTGGTAACGACAGACTAGCAAGTAAACAGCCAACAGCCATTCGACTACATCATCTGGCATCCCAGGCACAGAACCCTCGTCTCCATAAACTACACAGATTTCAAAAGCCACCCACACTATCCTGGTGTTTATAAAAAAAAAAAAAAAGGCAATTAGAAAGAGTTCTGCAGCAGCAGCAATCCCCACAATTATTCTCTGGAAATAAACAAACAAACAAGTAAATATGATCTGTTCCTCAGCTCTCCTCCGCCCCCACCCCTGCCTTCCTGGTCTAGGACAATCAGAATATTAAGCAAGAGCACAGTCAAGGTTGTTCGGGTAAGCCTCGCATGCTGGGCTTCTTTTTCAGAGGTTCTTTTAAATCTGGCCCTCCCCACCGTAGCTGCTACGTGTATGGAAATCAAAGTTAGCAGGTTTGGTCTTATTTGTTTGTTCAGAGAGATGGAAACACTGAGAGTAATGGGGTGGTCACAGTTATTCATTACAGACCCCTTCACCAGATAGTTCGTCTTTAGGGGAAGGGAGAGGAGCTGAGAAGGACCCAGGTGGGGAACCAGACTCCAGCATAGAGGCCAACCCTACCATAAGGTGGGGACCTCAGGCAAATGGATTTATACCCTGTTGGTCTCAGCTTACCAATTCCAAGGTCAGGAATATAATACCTAATCATTGGGGAGGACCCAGTCATTCATTCCATAAACATTTACAGAGATTCTACTATGTGCCAGGCACTGTGGGAGATGCTGAGATGCATCCACAAATAAAATTTAAAGTTGGAAGATGGGCTGCATGAAGCTCTGACCACCATGAGAACCACAGTAAGTACTCAATGCCTGGGGGCTATTCTGCCACGAGGACCCTTCCGTTGCTCATCTCCAGCCTGTCTCACACTGTCTCCTCCTTCACATGGCCTTCGTTTGGCGCTTCTAGTACACTGAGCTTTTGAGCAGGCCATTCCCCCCTCTGCCCGGAAGGCTCTTTCCACCCCTCCTGACCTAACTCCATTCATGCTAAGTCAGTCCTGGATGCCTCCCAACAGATGCCCTTGTACCACGCTCTCTGTCACCCTCTGCTCTTCCCCCAGCGCACTTATCACAAGTTACACTGATACATTTATTTGTGGGATTATTTTAGTGTCTCTCTCCCATAATTTCCTGTAAGCTCCACGCAGGCACAAGTGTCTTCTTTCACCTCTGAATTTCCCCTTAGCACCTAGAAAAGCACTTGTGGGTACCTAACTAATGCCCATCTGTCGGTGGGATGGATGGATGGATGAAATAAGCTCTTAATGGAGGTAGCCCAGATATCCTCAAAGGCCTCTCCTCCACCTCTAGACACATAATTCCATGGAATTAGTCCCCAGGTATACAAAACTACTGCACCTCTGTTTTTTTCACCTGCAACATAAAGTTCTAAAAAATGTTCAAGACCTTCGGGTTTTTGTTTGTTTTTAAATTAAGTCTCAACACAGGATACATTTCTCTGAACATGAATGGATCTTTAAAGACAGTACAGTTTTTATGAAATAAAAATAAAATTAGGTATATACTGTTAACAAACAGGAAGTGCCACAAGGTCGTGAAAACAGAGGTTCTTTCTTTTTTTATTTTTAAGAATAAGTAAATTGAGACTCTTGGGGAAAATGCTGTGCTGTGAAGGATAAAAGCCAGCAATACTAAAAGGGAGTAGAGATAGGTAGGTGGGTAGGTAGGTAAATAGGCAGATAGGTAGGTATGTAGGTAGGTAGGTAAGTAGATGATAGATAGATAGATAGATAGATAGACAGACAGACAGACAGACAGACAGCCTGCCTGCCCAGGCATCTCTGAGCAACACATCCAGGTTAGTGGACCAGAAAGGTCACACAGACCCAAAGAAATCCTATAGTTTCTGTTTTTAGGACGAGATTCAATCCCAAATGGGAGCTTTGGGATCACAATGAAAGGAGCCGGAGTTCTCTCACACCAGATATTCAAGACCCCATCCTGCTGTTGCTGGGGCCTGGTGTAGGTTCTGCTTGCAGGGGTGAGGGAAGCGACGGTTATTGTATGGGTGGAAAACGGCTTAAATGCAAGGCCATTAGAGAAACAGAGCCTTAATTTATCAATTAGACGCCATCTGTGGATTGTGTTCCTTGAAATAATTGTTGAATCTGACAATGCACTGCAGCTTTACAAAGTTTCTGCCATCCTTGATGCCGTTTAATTAAATTTCTGCACTTAACTTTGATTGCGCTGAAAGCGCTGATGCCTTCCACAGATTGAGTTCCTCGGCCACCTGCTGTGAGGGAGCCAAGAGCCTTTCCAGAGCAGGGAAATATGTATTTTTCTTTTATTTTTAAGCCTCGACTTTTCTCAGTGTTCACCCAAAAGGAACCAAGTCTCCTGCTGCAAGGGGGGACCGCATCTCCAAACCTCGCCTGCAGAGCATTCCCCCCCACGCCACCTATACAAGGTCTTTCTGTTCTTTTATTGTGTCTCACGGAGAGAGTTAACAAAACAGAATCCCAGACGGTTATCAAATGCAGAGGAGTGGCTTAAAATAGAACACACAATAACTGTCACAGAAAGCAACCAAATAGAACACACAATAACTGTCACAGAAAGCAACCAGGAGCACAGGCTCCAGGGAGAGGGGCTTCTGCTCTCCCTGCCCCCCAGCCCCACCTGGAGGGAAAATGCAGGTCAGCACAGGGGTGGACCCCACACCGGGAGGAGGCCTGGGACAAGGGATCCACATTAGCTGGTTAACCTTTATCGATGAGCCCGGGGAATGCTGTATTTTAAAGCACATCTGGAGGGCAGTTTCTCACCAGCCCAGTCTGAGAGAGTCAACCCCACCCACACAGGGCTTCCCATCAGCCTTCATTTATTCATTGTGTGTGTGTGATAAAATATGCAAGACCTAAAATCACCTTCTTATGTTCTGTCTCTATGAATTTGACTACCCTAGGAACCTCAGATAAGAGGAATCACACAATATTTCTCCTCTTGTGACTGGCTTATTTCATTTAGCATAATGTCTTCGAGGCTCATCCATGTTGTAGCACGGGTCAGAATTTCCCTCCTTTTTTTAAGGCTGAATAATACTCCATTACATGGATACCGATTCTGTTTATCCATTCATCCATCAATGGACATTTGGGTTGTTTCCACCTTCTGGCTATTGTGATAATGCTGCTACAAACACTGGTGTATAAATGTCTGTTCAGGTCCTTGCTTTCTATTCTTCTGGGGATACAACCAGATGTGGAATTGCTGGATCATATAGTAACTCTATGTTTAATTTTTCTAGGAACCACCATACTGTTTCCATCGCAGCTGCACCATTTTACATCTCTATCAGCCATGCGCAAGGGTGCCATTTCTAAATGGAAACTTTATCATTATAATTCATGCACTTGGGTTGAACGTTGCCCCCTCCAGATATTTTTTAAAATTCATTTTTATTGATTTCAGAGATGAAGAAAGAGGGAGAGAGAGAGAGATAGAAACATCAATGATAAGAGTATCATTGATCGGTTGCCTCCTGCATGTCCCACACTGGGGATCAAGCCCGGAACCCAGGCATGTGCCCTGACAGGGAATCAAACCATGACCCCCTGGTTCATAGGTCAATGTTCAACCACTGAACCATACCTGCTGGGACCCCCTCCGGATTTTTTTTAAATACAAATATTCTATGAGTGGTGTTACATAAAGGCGGACACTGTAGTATGGATTTCTTTCAAGTGGAAAATATCAGAAGGGTGGCACATAAAAAAAGAAAAGAATGAGGGGAAGGCCAGGCTAACAGGTGTGAAAAATGAACTTGGCACATTGTTTCCCTCTATAACCACATGGCTCCTCTAACTCAAAACCTTAAGTTCAAAAGATTTATGGACTAGAGCTTCAGAACTATAAAATAAAATTCTCGGGAAATGCAGTTCCAACAGGCGATGGATCATTACAACAGCCACTTATGCAAGCCATAAACTCGCAGGGCACACAGAATTGGGTCAGATATTAATTTCCACAGCAGGCCGGGTAACTAGAGACGCGTTACTTCACCATCTCCCCTTCCAGATCAGACGGCGAGCATTCATCTCAAGAGAGCCAAAGGATCCTCCGTTTAGGGAGTGGAGCCTGCAGTCAGTTCCCCCAAATACAAGCAAAGACTTCCCATACCCAACACTGGTACAGAGCAACATGAAAATAAAAATCTAATATTAATTCAAATGTCTGGTCACAACTCTACAAAAGACAATTTGGTTTCCAAATTCATTCTCTGACTACTGAAAGTCAACCTTATGTTGTTTACAAAGATCCTTCCTCCCCTGGGTTCCACGGGCCATCCACATGATGCCACGGGCCATCCACACAGTGCCATGGGCCATCCACACGGTTCCACGGGCCATCCACACGGTTCCACGGGCCATCCACACGGCTCCACGGGCCATCCACACGGTTCCACGGGCCATCCACACGGTTCCACGGGCCATCCACATGGTGCCATGGGCCATCCACACAGATCCAGGGCTCAGATAGAGTTAAGGGTCCACTCAGTTCCAAAAGGGAAAGTCAGGATCACACTCACCAAGGTATACCCGCTTTCTGACAGCCAAATATCTCAACAACAGAGATCAATTCTGGCTTTTCCAAGGGCACTCCGATTTTACTTAATTTTCAGGAGAGATCATCTACAGACTATATAAGGAGGAGGAACTGCACTGTTCCACCTGCATCAAGCTGACTATATACTTATAGAAATCAACTGACAGAGGGGAGGGATCTTAGGTCACACCATGCGCTCCAATTTGGGGTTCAGAAAGTTGTTTAACTTACATCAGTGCAACTGAGCTCCCTTCAGAAGGGAAGCAATGTGGGAGCTGCTCCAGACCTCCCCCACACAGTTAATCTTCCACTTGTTAGGGTCCATAGCAAATTTTATGGACAGGTTATAACCGCCAGAATTAAGCAGTTCATACAGAAATCGTGTCTTCACCTTCACTGTGTGGCACCCTCGTACCCTGTAATTAGCCTCTGCCGAATGACTATTAATTAAGTCCTAAGGAGGGATGAGGGGTCAATCATCTCACCAAATGGAGAAGAGAGAAGACACTTTGTCTTGGCCTCTGGTTTTGTCCTAAGTTAACTTTTAATAGGGAACAAAATGTTATATTCGCTTTTCTTGTATTCTAAAATTTCTCTTCTGTGGAAACAATATATTTTAAAAATATAAGAGAACTGAGAAACCAGAGAGGAATCACACCGTGGGCACAAAGCTTGGTTCTAACATTTTCTCTTCATGGGTTTGCGCGAACATCCAGAAACAGCACCGACCCAAGTACTACTAGATTAAACTAGCTGGGACGTGTGGCCCCCGCAGGCAGGAAAGGGACAAGGGGCCAGTCCCCTCTGCGGCTCAGAGCCCCGGGACAGGTGCTCCTCTCCATGACCCCCAAGCCACCCCCTGCTCTGCCCTTGTTATTCTCCTCACTGAAGCCAACCCCAGCAGGTGAGAGACCCTCCACCTACCACTGTGAGTCCCAGCCTGTGATGGCACCCAGATCCTTCCCTGAGTCCTGAACTTCGGTCTAAGGAAGGCCCAGGACCAGCTCCATGTGACTTCCTGCCCTGGCCGGTTTATCTCGGTGGTTAGAGCATCAGCCCGAAGACAGAATGGTCATGGGTTGGATTCTGGTCGTACCTCAGTTGCAGGCTGGATCCCCAGCCCTGGGTCCAACCAATCGATATGTCTCTCTCACATTGATGTTTCTCTCTCTCCCTTCTTTCCACTCTAATTCCCCTGGTGAGGATTAACAAAAAAAAAACACAAAAAAAGTCCACTTCCTCACCGTGATTGAGGTCAAAGAACTTCCTGAAAAAACGCCATCTATGGCACTTCTCTGGTCCTAAGCCCTGCAACACCCCAAGGGGATTTCCTAAGAGATAAGATGGAGGGCCAGGCTGCCTGAGTTACCTGCGAGGAGGTTCCCAGAATACCCCGAGTCACAAATAAAAGTGCTGAGTGACACTTGGGGTGGGGAGCTTAGCATAGGGGTGACATGCTAAGGCAGTGACTGGGAGAACATTAATAAAGGTACTGAAAACTATATTCAGTGCAAAAGAAAGCAGAGTAAGTCAACTATAGAAGAAATGGCAGCAGGTGTCGCCCAGGGCCCAGCAGGGCTTCGGTACCACAACAGGGATTTCCCAGAGATGGGGACCTTGTAGCTTAGGGTGTCACTGGCTGACCACAGCCATGCAAAGGCGGGTACAATTCCCCCACCCACCCTATCATCCATTAATATTAATAATACCACTATCAGCCGAAACCGGTTTGGCTCAGTGGATAGAGCATCAGCCTGCGGACTGAAAGGTCCCAGGTTCGATTCCGGTCAAGGGCATGTACCTTGGTTGCGGGCATGTCCCCAATAGGGGGTGTGCAGGAGGCAGCTGATCGATGTTTCTCTCTCATCGATGTTTCTAACTCTCTATCCCTCTCCCTTCCTCTCTGTAAAAAATCAATAAAATATATTTAAAAAAATAATAATAATACCACTATCACCTTTTCTTGAGGGCTCACTCACACAACCCCAGGTGTGGGGACAGTATTGGGAGGGCCATTCTACAGATGAAGAAACTGAGGCTCGAGCAGGTAAGTCCCTGTCCAGAATTACAAAAGCTGGCCGCTGAATTTGGAGCCCTTGTCTCTCTGACTTCAAGGCCCATGTACTTAATGATCAGCCCATTTTATCTCCTTTGAACTGGATTCCAAATAACATGAAAATACCCACAGTGAGTCAGAACAAAAATTTGCATTTCACTAGGAGACTCTCAGCAGTGCCAGCTCAGGGCTTCCGGGTACTGCAAAGGATGGATAAGAAGCAAAACCTTTTCTCCAAGAATGACAAGAAGAATGAGGGGGGCAGCTCTCATGGCATGGCAGGACCACTTGTTAACCTGGTCTGAGGTGCAGCCTCCAATCTCCTACCCAAGTTCTGACGGACAGTGGCACTGAGGGACTTACATGGGTGAACCTGGTTACACTCCATAAAACCAATCCCCACGTATTAGAAAATCCCTCAAAGGACCCTAGTGGCATCGTCCTTGAATTTACTGACACTCTTCTTAAGCATATTTACATTTCAATATGTATAGCACCCCAGGTATACAACTGTCAGCAGTGCTATGAAATCCGGTCCTTCTTTAATATAAAATTATTTTCTTCAAGCCTTGTACTTCTTGTATTCACAGAATCACTGTATGACCTTCAGTCTTTTAACCTTTCTGGGCCCATTCATCTGCACAATGAGAGCTTTGACCTTGAATATCAAAGTCCCCTCCAAACTCTTAACTATCAGGATCCCACATCCTATATTCATCTTATGATAGACCACTTTGTTGCTGGGCTCAACCCAACCTTACCTTTCCAAAAGATGCTTGTACTTAAGTAATGCCTTTCTAGGATGACTACTAACCCATAAGACACCCTTTGTGTGAATTAGTGAAAGATGCTACTATAGATACAGCCTTGCATTGGAGCAAAACTTGGCTTTCAGCCCACAATTGATCAGAAGCCGTGTTCAATGAACCACCTGAATCACCATACACAGCAACCTTGCACCTTTCCATAGTATGTTACTAAGGCCTTACTGCTTGTCAATTATGCCACCAATAACAACAAAAATAGCAACTAATATTCACTGACAGTATTATATGTACTAGGCACTGTAGTAACTTCAGCATTTCTTTAAATGCTACTAAATAGACATCAAAAATATTAAAACATATATGTACACTATAAAGATGATACAATCAGAGAAACCAAGATGGCGGCATAGGTAAACACCTAAACTGCTGCCTCGCACAACAATTTCAAAACTACAACTACAAGACAGAACGGACACCATCCAGAACCACAGGAAAGCTGGCTGAGTGAAAATTCTACAACTAGAAGGAAAGAGAAAAGCTCACAGAGAATTGGAGGTACGGCAAAGGGGCTTTGTGCGCGCAGAGAGGAAGGGCGGCTGAGAGCCTGGCTGACTTTCTCTGGCGGAAGGGGGAAGGAAGCCCCCAACCGCACTGAACCCCAGTTCTGACTGCACTGAACCCCAGTTCCGGGCGAGCCCCTGGGGACCCACGCTCTTACGGGGGGAGTCTGGACTCTCGGGCGGAGACTCGGGAGCCGGGGAAGGCGGAGGACTGAAAGCGCGCGCGCACCAGTGCGCACAAAGGCTGCAGAGGTTGCCACAGGCTTTCCCTAGTGGAAGGGAGTCAGAGGCTCCTGAATGCACTGAGCCCCAGTTCTGACTGCAGTGAACCCCAGTTCCAGGCGAGCCCCTGGGGACCCACGCTCTTTCGGGGGGAGTCTGGACTCTCGGGCAGAGACTCAGGAGCCGGGAAGGCAGAGGTCTGAAGGCACGCACGTGCGCGCAAGGGCAAGGCTGACGGGAAGCCAAGACTGAGACTCCACCCCATCCAAGCTGAGCACAGAGGCTATTGCAATTTGGCAAGTCTAATCCTATAAGGCTGTCTCCAGCACCGAACTTCTCCCAGCATAGACACAGCTGATCCTTACAGCCAACTGGCCTGGAGGTCAATTCTTCCCAGTGATACCAACAACAATAAAGACTTAATTACAACAAGGCTGTACACACAGTCCACAAAGGGGTGCACCAAGAGTGTCCACCTCAGGTTAACTGGGGAGGCAGACCCATTGGGCCATATTGGAAACCTAGCACACAAATCTACCTTACCAACTCAGGGAAGCAGTGAAAATGCGGCATCAAAGAATCAGATCACAAACGAAAGAAATGGAGGAAAACAAACGACTGGATATAGAATTCAAAACCACGGTTATAAGGCTTTTTAAGAATATCCTAGAAAAGGCCGATAAATATAACGAGACCCTCGAAGATATGAAAAAGGACCAACTAGAAATTAAACATACACTGACTGAAATAAAAAATATTATACAGAGACCCAAGAACAGACAAGAGGAACACAAAAATCAAGTCAAAGAATTGAAACACAAAGAAGCAAAAAACACTCAACCGAAGAAGCAAAAAGCAAAAAAAAAATCCAAAAAGTTGAAGATAATGTAAGAAGACTCTGGGACAACTTCAAGCGTACCAACATCAGAATTATGGGGGTGCCAGAAGAAGAGAGAGAGCAAGAAACTGAAAACCTATTTGAAGAAATAATGACCGAAAACTTCCCCCACCTGGTGAAAGAAATAGACTTACAAGTCCAGGAAGCCCACAGAACCCCAAACAAAAGGAATCCAAAGAGGACCACACCAAGACACATCATCATTAAAATGCCAAGAGCAAAAAACAAAGAGAGAATATTAAAAGCAGCAAGAGGAAAAACAGTTAGTTACCTACAAGGGAGCACCTATACGACTGTCAGCTGACTTTTCAACAGAAACTATGCAGGCCAGACGGGAGTGGCAAGAAATTTTCAATGTGATGAATAGCAAGAACCTACAACCAAGATTACTCTACCCAGCAAAGCTATCATTCAGAATTGAAGGGCAGATAAAGAGTTTCACAGATAAGAAAAAGCTAAAGGAGTTCATCACCACCAAACCAGTATTATATGAAATGCTGAAAGGTATTCTTAAAGAAGAGGAAGAAGAAAAAAGTAAAGAGAAAAATTATGAACAACAAATACATATCTATCAACAAGCAAACCTAAAAATCAAGTGAATTAAAAACCTGAGGGACAGAATAATCTGGTGAATATAATAGAATCAGGGGCATAGAAAGGGAGTGGACTGATAATTCTCAGGGGGAAAGGGGTATGGGGGGTTCATGAAGAGACTGGACAAAAATCATACACCTATGGATGAGGACAGTGGGGGGGAGGTAAGGGCAGAAGGTGGGGTGGGAAATGGGTGGAGGGGAGCTATGGGGGGGGAAAGGAGAAATAATTGTAATAATCTGAATAAAGATTTATTTTTAAAAAAATAAATAAATAAATAATTAAAAAAAAAGATGATACAATCAACACCTATATACCTATCAGGCAGTTTAAGAAAAACAAATTAAATTTGCCTTTTCCTAATCCCACCCCCTTCCCTCCTTACTCAGAGTTAACCATTATCCTGAATTTTCTGTGTACCGTTCTCCTGCTTTTCTATAGGTTAGCCACTATTACTTTTGCATATTCCTGAACTTAATGTAAGAGGCATCATAGTGTAAGTATTCTTCCATGCCTACTGGTCTCTTTCAAGGTTAAGTTTGTGAGTCGTCGGTGTTGTTGCAGGCAGCTATGGTAATGAAGCAAGTGCCACAAACCATTCAACAACAATAATAATATGGACACTAATAGCTCCATTGTGCTGATGAGGAAACTGAGGCTTTGAGAGGCCAAATGACTTACCCAAGGCCACATGGTTGGTTAGTGACAACTCTGAGAGTCAAACACATTGATGCAAATTAATAATGCAACCAGTATAAACAAGGCAGGCTGGCTGAGGGGAGAAGGGTGCATAAGGCAGGCCCAACCCTGCCCTTCAGGCACTTAGAGTGAGGCCTGACCCAAATGAAGGTCTATCTGAATGCAAAACCTTGGTTTTTCACTCCTAGGTGATGCTACCTCTATTTGAAAAGCCCCAATCAGAACTGCATCTGAGGATTTCATGGCAGAAAGCCTTCAATGGCCAGGGTAGACCACTTCTGAATTCTGAAATACATTCTTATTCCAACATTTAAACACACACACACACACACACACACACACACACACACACATGCAAACTCAGAAAAACAAACACTCCCGTAAGGAGAATAGCTCTAAGTTTCTAAAAGGCAGACTGTAGTTGATAAGACTCCAACTATAGACTTGAGTCATTAAACATCTACCTAGCAAACCCTGAACCTTAAACATCATTGCAGTCTTCAGAAAAGCCAACATTAGCCCATGACCAGAACCATCCCAGAGAAAAATGCCCAAAGGAGTCATTCTGGTTTTACAGGTACAAAATGCTATACAGAAAAAAAATAAAATAAAAACCACAAAGGCTTTCTTATCTTCCCTTTGCCCTCAATATTTCACTGATGTTTTTCTTCAGGGTCAAATAGTGGCCAAGCTCTGTAATTGGGGAGCCTTGTAACCGCCCAGCCCACCAAGCTGTGGATCCCTGAAATAGCAGCCCCCACCACAAGTTACTTCCTGGGGGTTATACAGAAGGACTATTCCAGAAAAAAGCAAGAAAGCACTAGCTGATCCCAGTCAGGTGATGGGGATGGGCAGGAATCCTGGCTGAGTTATCAAGTCAGCCAAGGTCAAAGGTAAGGCCAAACACAGACTCAGTCAAGAGAAACAGTGAAATGCCTTTGGCGCAACAAAACAAAAAAAAAAAAAAAAAAAAAAATTATTTATTTATTAATCTGGACAGCAAGCATTTCTCCCTTGAGCATTTTCTCTCCATATTTACTAATCGAATCTTTGTGAATGAAAGCACCAGCTTCTTACTGGATAAAGAAAGACACACACACAAAAGCCCCTCAACTGAAAAATCGAGTTGGGCAGGTCGTGATTTCACCTTTGAGTGAACAGGATGCGGCCACAAAGGGCTGGAAAGGGAGCTAGTGGCGCAGCTCCCACTGGCTCCATCGTTAATAAGTAAGCAGCAGCGGCCTGTGCAAAGCTCTCACGCCCTGGCAAGCGCACTGCCAGGCTGAGCGAGCACAACCCACCGCTGCCAAGGAAGCACAGGGTCTGGGGTGAGCAGGAGAGAATGGGGGTCCCTGTGCACTGCCCAAGTGTGACTATGGTGGCTGGATCCAGCTCTGCAGCCCAGAATCCTTAGCCAGCCCTCTCTAAGCCACCCATCTCCTAACGTTTTTTCCACCATTGCAGACCCTGACTCCGGTGGCCTGGGAGAGTCCTGGAGCTTAAAGCCATCCACAAGTTGTCACTCAGGAGACCAGAGTTCAGAAATCTAAGGAGACTGTAGGAGTGCAGCCTTTGGGGTCTGGGGTTCTTGGCTGCTCTAAGAGGCAACGAACTCCTCTGCCTGGGGCGAGGGGGGCCTTTGTGGCAATGAACGAGGCTGTTACTAGGAGTGAGGCTGTTACTAGGAGTAACAGGGCCAGGCCTGCTTTGTTGCCTCGGGAAGGCCCGCTGGTGGGGGACAACTCAGCTGGCAGAATGGAGGCTGGGCCACTGAATGGGGCGGGCAGCTGGCCAGGAGGTGAGCTGCTGCAGCTCACCTGCTCCCAAATAACCACACCAATTTGCACACGAAAAAGCAAACACAAAACCCCAGAGTGAGGACATTCAAAACTGAAAGCAGCTGCTAATCACATGTTCCATTTTTTTCCCCTTAAATTAGCTGCAACTAAGAATTTTCAAACTCTCAAGTACAATACACAGCTTAACATTTTCATACACCTGTAAAAACACTAAGTTAAATCCTATTACAAAAGAGTCCAACTTATAAAGGAGCAGTTCAAATACAGTTCTTATCAAATACAAACAATGAAAAATGATTTAGGCAGAGAACATCAGTCACTGGAAATTAACATTTGAAAAACATTTTTTTACATAAAAATCATCTGTGTATTGAGATGGTGCACTCTGCTAAACCACAGGCCTAATGAAGGAACTAGGAGCCAAGGCATTACATAGTGATGCATTAAGCTTTGTGTTTTCTTTTTGGAGTCTTGCTGAAATCTTATCAATAGCGACTGTGTTGTCCTTTCCTCTCTAAATCTAAAATTCTGTCTATATCTCATGGTTAAGACCACTTGTGGCTGACAGAACACATCTTCGCCGGGGCCAGCATTCCCACCCAAGGACGTCTGCTTAACAGTCAACCCAGGGCGTAAAAGCATCAAGAAGAAAAAAAAGAAGAAGCATGCCCACTGGGCAAGAAGTTAGGCTAAGGGTGTGTGGGCAGCAAGGTCCAGGATTAAAATATAACACCTTTCTCTCACCCATCACTCTCTCTCCTGAGCAAAGGATTAAAAAAAGACCCAATTAACAGCTATCACCAAAATGGCACTTTACATCTTGCAAAGCACTTGGTGGATATCTTAGTTGATGCACAGAGCAATTCCGTGACATGAAGATAAGGAAACAAAGTCTCAGGAAGGTTAAATGGTGCACCAGGGGTTACAGAGCTAGTTAAGAAGAGACAGGCCAGAGCCTAGAAGCCAGCCAGGCCCTGCCTGCGTCATCACTTCTCAAAAGAGCATCGTCAGAACAAGAGAGGGGTTTGGGCACAGCCCTTGGAGCAAGAGAAGGATGTGGTCTGAATAATGGTAACCAAGAAACGGCATGTGGCTATTCTTCTTCATGAGGCTGTGCTTGGAAGATAATGACACAGGTTTCGAGTTCTCACATGCTCCCCAATAGAAAGGCCTCAGGAAAAGAAAAAGGGAAGCAAAGGGAACAGGCTGTTATGTCATGGACATACGTTGTTTTGTCTGCTCAGCACCTAGCATTGGGGAACCAAGTCTCCCTCACTCCACGCAATTCTAATGGGACTGTCAATCAGACACTGGTCCAAGGGCTGGGTCTGTGATCTAAGCAAGGCCAGTCAGTGAACTTACCCTGAAAGTGACATTCGGATGTTGAAAGAAAGCAGTAATATTTCCACTAGAACTACCAAGCTAATATGTGAATCCAGGATTCTGATGGCCACCTTCTCCAACTCCTGGAAAACATTTATCTACAAAAGCAGTGAAAGAGGCCAACTCACAGAGGGAAGGAGAGGGGAGAGATGAGGGACAGAGACACACATGATGACTTCATTTAGCCCCTGGAACCAACTGAGACAAAGCCAGGAAAACTTCTGGACTTCACAGTTACATGGGTCAACATATTCCCTTTTTTCCTTGAGCTTGTTTGAGTGGGGTCATTTGGAATCATAAGAATGCTGTCTTATGACACTTATGATAAGGTTAAATATATTCTGACCATACAGTGCAAGTTTTTCAGACCATCTCTATTTTCAATACAGTATTCTGTTTTGTGGCCCCATAAAACCACTCCCACGCTTGCCTTCCAGAATTTACTCTGGCCTAGCAGCTGGAGTAATCTTCTTCAACAGTTAATCATATTACATCATTCTCTGACTTAAATCCTCCCAATGATGTCCTATCACAATCTCCTTTTCATGGACTTCAAGGTTCCTCCTATATGGCCTCCGCCTCCCTCTTCAAATTGATCTCCCACCCTTTCCCCATCATGCCCACCCCCTCCCACCACTCAGCACAAGCCCTTTCCTGCCTCAAGACATCCACATTTCCTGCTGCCTCACCCAAAGTATTGGTGGCTCCCACCGTCCTTTAATTTAGATCTCTATCCAAATATCACCTCCGAGAGGTGTCCCTTAAACACCTCTCTGGCGTTGTTCATATCCCCTTATCCCACAACTTCAATCACCACCACCTGGAATTGTATTTCATACTTACTCATGTGTTTATTGTCTGAACTGAAGTGTCAGAATGTAAGTTCTCCAAAGGCAGTGACCTTAATCATGGTGCTCACTGCTGTGCCCCCCTGCCTGGTCTCTTTGCCACAATTTACTGAATAAATAAACAGCACCCCCATATTATGGCACTCACACATCTCCCAGGCCCTCAAACAAGGCCAGCATGGATTCCTGGGCCATTCCACCCCAAAACTAAGATCCCCAGAGTTATGCTGTTGACCAGGGGTTGGCAAACTACAACCTGCGGACCTAATTCAGTCTACTGTCTATATTTATATAATCTGTAAACTAAAGATGGGTTTTACAGATGAACATTTCTCAGTGATTTGATTATGGAAAACAACAGCTTTGAACTAGTTCAGCAAAATGTTACCCGTCCCGCCCCTCCCCCCCCCAAAAAAATAATATCCATTCTTCTCATGAGTAAGCCTGCGTTACAAAAAAGTGTACGCAGTTATTGTTATTACACTTTGAATCATCAGGGGGGAGAAAAAAAAGCCTGTATAAAGTGCTCTCTCTTGTTATGTAAGTACTTATATAATATCCTCGATATTGCTTCTTGACCTGCAAAGCCTAAAAATATTTACTATCTGCCCTTTTATAAAATAAAAAATAAACGTTTGCCAACCCCTGTTGTAGACTATTTATAAAGAAAGGAAAGGAGATTTAATAGGTCAGTTCAACCTCGGCACCATCCAAGACTGACTGTTAATGAGGGCCAGGGACCCAGAAAAAAACAATAAGATCAAATCTCTTAAATTCAAAGACCCTAGATAGGAAGCAGATATTCTGGTTCAGCAAACACCCCTACAGGAGAAATGGCCCCATCACTTGGCCCACCCTTCATCCCCACCCACCTACTAAATAAATAAGGAAATAACTGTGTTTTACCGTGGAATCCGAGAGGGACTTCTCTGTTTGTTCCTGACTGAACCATGCATCAGTGCACTGTGTCTGCCATCAGCCACATGCTCCGTGAGGTCCTCCAGGACACAGAGGTCCTTGGGACAACCCCAGAAAACCACACTTCAGAACCACATCAAATCAACCAAAGACCCTCTATCCAACATGGAAGGCACAGCCCTGCTCCACCCCACAGCTGGTCCAAGATGACTTAATAAACAGCAGCATCAGGCAAAGACTAAAACCCACCCCCATCTTGGCTAGCAGAAGTCCAATAATGGTCTGGGAAACCCAGGAGCTCAGACTCGACTTGAGTTGCCAAAATATAAAGGAGAGAAATGCGCCCTCCCCTGGAAGAGAGTGAGTGGACGGGAGTTGTCTGGGCAAAGATGGGCCAGGGGGCTGTTGGTATTCAAATCATCATTAAATGATTCAACTTTTCAGAAATAAAAGGTGTCACAGTGGGAAATTCTCCATCTTGACTTTTCTTTCTGGCTTCAACAGAATAGAGCTGCTGGGCAGAGAATCAATTAATTTTTAAGCATTTCTTTAAAATTACAAGAGTCACCCTCACCCAGTCCAGTCATTACTAATTTCCTGCTTTCCACACTCTGATCCTTACCACCACCCTGTAAAATTGCTCTATGCCTGCAACCGCATGGAGGCGGCCTAGGAGGGGCTCCAGGCCAGAGCAAACTGGTAGCCTAAGGGACTCCATCCAAATTACATCCATGTAGCGAGAGACCGAGGAGCTTGAACACATGAGAACGACTTCCTCAAGATCTAAAACTAGTCCAGGTACAGCCTTTGCAAAGTAACTGTTACTCAGAGATTAGCTAACATTTATTCCATTGACCCATTATCCCCTTTGTCTCTCACCCAGGGTCCCTCAATACCTCCTCCTAACATTACAGACCCAAGTGAGCCTGGAAGAGCAAGAAGAGACACCGGCTACTCAGTGCTGGGCAAGGCCACCTGCACGTGGTCACATCAGAAACGAGTGTTCCAACCACCATCACCATGAACCATTCTTCATCTGCCTCCCTTCTCTTTTCCACCAAGTCTTAAATTCCTAGGTTCTCCCCTACTTCCTCTCCAAAACAAGAAGAGCAAATCTAGAGCTCTCTATTCAGAAATAAACAGAATAAATAAGCAGGTCAACAATCGCTTTCTCTATTTTGTGGCCTTAGGTTCCAAAAGTAAGAAGGTGGCCTAAGACTTCTGCACGAGGGCATCTCAGAGGACATCTCATTAAAGAAGAAACCAGTCAGGTTTGTGACTTAACATCCAGATTCCTTCATTTGACAAATCCTTGTTGAGTGCCTACTACCTGCAGGCACTGTGCCAGGACATAACAGTAAACAAGAAATCCCTGCGATCCTAAGACATATCCCTACTGCACTTAGGGATTTGAAAGGTATACAAAGAGAAGACAGCCCACCTCAGACCTTTCCCTCACACACAATGTATCTTCTCCATCATTTAATGTCTCACTCACCCAGCCATTTGCTCATTCATTCATTCCATCAACACATATATGTTGAACACCAACCTTAGGTCAGTGGGGCTCCAGAATTTAGAAACAAAGGGGGCTTAGGAGCAGCAACATTCTAAGTCCAGTCAGCAAACTGCGGCTGACGAGACACATGCGGCTCTTAGGCCCCTTGAGTGTGGCTCTTCCACAAAATACCACGGCCTGGGCGAGTCTATTTTGAAGAAGTGGCGTTAGAGGAAGTTTAAGTTTAAAAAATTTGGCTCTCAAAAAAAATTTCAAACATTGTACTGTTGATATTTGGCTCTGTTGACTAATGAGTTTGCCGACCACTGTTCTAAGTGGAAGTGGGAAGGGAGAGGAGATCGAGACTTGTCTTGAAGCTACAGAAGCACTCCGTTTTTTCAGGGGTGGGGAATGTCCAGCCCTCGGACTGTATCATTTGGTCTGGCCCTGCCAAGGCAACCACAGGCAGGACTTGAAAATCAGTAAATCTAGGAGCTTTTTTCATAGCAACATAATTTTTAAGTTGATAATTTTGTATGGCCCACGAATGATGTTATAAACATCCAAATAGTCATTAGCAGGCGTTCCCCACCCCTGGTTTAGATGTGTACTTATTTGTGGTGGCTGGGAGGCACTGATGGAGGCTGGGAAAGGGACAAGGCCCCCGTCCCAGCACACCACTAACATAGGCCCTGGGGAAATGGAATGAGGACGATGTGGCTGGTGTCCTCACTGAGATTACACTCCCACAGGAAAATGTACGGATGGGCTGGTCACTCTAGGTTTGACCCTCCAGAACTATTTCTGCTCTTTTCCTCTCTGCTTGGTGCCTGGCAAGACTGATCTTTACAGAATGGCTCTCCTGTGCTTCCTCACTCTCTGGCTTCCAGTTGGGTCTGGTCAATAGAAGACAATGTCAGGAGAAGATGGGGAGAAAGAGAAGCCAGGTATGGCCCCCGTCCCGTTTGCTGGGCCTCATTCCCCTTCCTCTGCAACAGCTCCTATCCAGCAGCCCTGCCCACAGCTTCATTCCAGCAACTGCTCCTTCCTCTTGTCCCTTTGGACTGAGGGTTGGTGACAGCTTAGCACTGCTGAGCATCCCAGGGTGCTTCATCAGTCCTCACTGAACCTTTACTCTGTCCACACCTCTGCAAATCTTCACAATTATCCCTTCCATAAGGCATCTGTTTCCTACAGGGACCCAGGCTGACACGATACAGTGGATGAACAAAAAGGATAGAGTGTTGTGGGTATTGACAGAGAGAAGCACAGCCTTCCAGGCACAGGAGGAGAGGAGAGAGGGGTTAAGAGAAGCTTGTAAACAAGATGATGCTTCAGCTGAATAAGCAAGATGGAGGCAAGAGCATCCCAGGCCAAGAAGCCCCATCAGCGAAGGCATAGCAGCACCGAAGCCAGCAGGACCCGGGGTCTCCCAGCAGCTCGGTACAGCGTGTGTGAGGGGGGCAAGCAATGATGCTTGAGGGGGGGACCCGGTAACAGCATGTAGTATAGCAATGCTGAGGTATTTGGACTTTATCCTGGAGCAACAAGCAATCTCCAAATGCCAATCACATGGCGATTCCATCCAGTACGCCATGTGTTTCCAGACACAGCCCTTCCTTGGACAAACTGAAAACTGGCATTCATTTAGGACAAATAAACATAATCCCTAAAACGGCTATTTCAGAGCACTGTGTCTGGACTCTAAGGCAAAAAAAATAAAAGCTACTGGACCATGAAATATGGTTCACAGTAATAACCCTCTATGAACACACACACACACACACACTCCCTGGCACTGCTAACAACAGGCTTTGGAGCATTAACAACCTCAGGTGAAAGCACACCAGTTATTAACAACAGATTCCAAGAAGATTACAACCTAAATAACTATCACTGGAACACCTAAGTTACTGAATATAAAGTGGTTCCATATGGTTCATTTATAATTCACATGGCATCCGTCAGCAAGAATCCATTCAGGTGACATCTACTAGAGTCACTCGATGTGCTTTTATTTTTCCAAAAGGGCATCAAAGAAGGGTGAAATTAAAGAGATTTTCAGGTATTACTGGATTACAAAATTATTTCTTAACGTCCTACACCACCCATGGGTTCTTCGGTAAATATATTCCTGAGATTGGCTTTAAAAGGCTTCAAGAATAATTTTTAAAGTCCATCTGCTTGATAAGCTCTCCGCGACCAGTGTTTTTACTCTTTTGGTTGTTCCTGGGTTGTAAGCACACAAGCTGGAACCTAAGCACAAGTGTCCCAATTGACTACTGTAACGAAACTGGTCATTTATGTCTCTGAGAATTTAAGGTACAACAGTACTCAGACGCCAATGTACACAACTGATGCTTCTAAAGCAGATTATTCAGCCCTGGCTGGGTGACTCAGGTGGCTGGAGCGTTGTCCCATACACCAAAAAGTTGCCAGTTCCATTCCCTGCCAGGGACATACCTAGGTTGCGGGTTTGATCCCAGGTTGGGCTTTGTACAGGAGGCAACCAATGGATGTTTCTCTCTCACGTTGATGTCTCTCTCACTCTCTTTCCCTCCCTCTCTCTCTAAAACCCATAAAAACATATCCTCGGGTAAGGATTTTTTTTTTAAAAAGCAGATTATTCAAACGTTTCATTTTTCCTCTTCTTTTTTCTGGCAGAAGACTGGATGATAGTACACTAAAGAGATATGATTATAACTCACTGTTCCCTATTTTTCATAGTTTATAGAGTGCTATTATACTTTTTTAATTTTAAAGATATTTTTGTGGTCACTGAAACATTACTAAAATTCTTCAGAATTTCACTACATTTTCATCAGACAACTGTATGATACTGTCAGATGCTGGTCCAGAAGGAAGAGAGCATAACTGAGTGCGCTGACCAAACATATAAAATGAAGAACGGGCAAGCTAGAGGCTCTCACCTGACACTCTGCCAGTCCCCTCGTCCAGATTTAGATCTTCTCCCTCTGACCAAGAGAAAAAGTCATTTTCACATCATCGCTCAAATGCTGCAATTTAATGACAAGACTTCTTCACCAGAACTCAAACCTCAGCCAAGGACGTTTCTACTCCATGTTGCCCTGTAGGGCTTCCCAGGACAATACCCACAGGTTCCTCTGGTCCCAAAGGACAGAGGCCCAACCAGAAAGTTTGGAGAAGGTCAAAATCTTGGGTGGCCCCATCAGAGCGGGAGCATTCACCTTGGAAGGTAAACTGAGTTTCAACACCGTTTCTTACTGCCCAGTCCTGGGGACAGGATGTCCATGTCCCAACAAGGTGTTTTGCCAACATGCCTCATATCCACATCAAATATAATTTTCAAACCAATTAGCTCAAAAGCATCACGACCAAAGCATTATCTCCCACATCCTCATTACAGGGCCGTCCTATTCAATTCCTAATGAGAGCAAAGACAAAGGCAGTAGATGCAACAGGGTCTACTTCAAAAATTCTTTTTCTTTTAGAAAAGAGATCCTCTTTTGTTCTGGTTAAACACCAATTACTCTGCTCTCTCTAACATGCAAATCAGCCAAAAATAGGGCAATATGTAGCTCACTCGGTTGCACTGCAAGTTTGAATGAAGAAAAGGGAAAGAGGACAGGGAGGGAGAGGGTGAGAAGAGAGGGGAGAGGAAGAGAAGAAAGGGGAGAGAACAGATGAGGAACAGAGGCAGATCCCTGGGGGTCTTCAATTCCAAGTACTTTGTGCTCAGATAAAGCTCTTTTCAAAGAGCTGTTTTGTGTTATCTGTGGCCAGTGCCCACAAGCGGTGATTTTGTCATTATCCATAAAAATAAAGCAAGAAAAGAAAAGGCACTCTGAGGTCTACAATATAAGCAAGAAAAGCGAAAGTGGCCAACAAAGCTACGTACCCACAGCTCCCACTTGCTACTAACACTGTCCCCAAAACGCATGTCATCGCCATCGCGTACTATGGAAAGAGCACAGAGGCGGGCGGATGCAGAGATGGTGTCCTGGCCTTAGATGCTGCAAGTCCCCAGCCAGGTGACAGTGTCCTCACACCGTCCTAAGCCAGGAAGCACCCGACTCTGTCTCTCACCTAAGGTGGTGCTTTGTCCCATTTTGTTTTTTTCTCATTTTAGTTTCACTGAATTAATTTCAGTTTTCTAAATACATTATTACTTTTCTTTATTTTTTTACATACAGGCGTGTGGAAGAGTATAATCCTTGATCCTCACAGCTCCAAAGAAAGTCTAAGGTGGGATTCTTGGAACTTCCTTTGCACAGGAATCACCTGGGAGCTTGGCAAAGCGCAGACTCTGACTCCAAGATCTCGGGGAGTCTGACCTGCATTTCTAACAGGCTCCCGTACAGGGGATGCTGAGTCACCTCCTGCCCTCTCCCCCTGGTTTACCTGTCCTTCCAGATTTGTCTTCATTTGACCTCCTTCCCTGACCCGCCTTGGCCCCCGTTCTGAGTGGGGAGCCCCTCCCTGGTCTCACACAACATTTATGTTCTAGAACAGTGGTTCTCAACCTTTCTCATGCCGCGACCCTTTAATACAGTTCCTCATGTTGTGGTGACCCCCAAGCATAAAATTATTTTCGTTGCTATTCATAACTGTAATTTTGCTACTGTTATGAATCGTAATGTAAATATCTGTGTTCTGATGGTCTTAGGCTCTACAGCAGCGGTTCTCAACCTGTGGGTCGCGAGAGAACTGGTTGAGAACTGCTAGCAGGGCCGCCTAAGACCATCGGGAAACATCGGGAATCGATATTTACATTATGATTCATAACAGTAGCAAAATTACAGTTAGGAAGTAGCAACGAAAATAATTTTATGCTTGGGGGTCACCACAACATGAGGAACTGTATTAAAGGGTTGCGGCATGAGAAAGGTTGAGAACCACTGTTCTAGAAGAACAAAGAAGAGGGCTGGGAAAATGTCAAACAACCTTCTCAGACCAGGACTGAAACGGCACGCTCCCCCCAGGAAGCACCTGCATTTATGTACACGTACCCTGCGTTTTACTCCCACTGGGCACCCTTCGGGACACAGTGGGACTAGAGAACAGCGCAAATCCAGGCTGAGAAGAGGAGCCTCTTCCTGCTGGGGCTCCCTCCTGCAGGATGGGGGACAACTGCTGAGGAGGAGCCGCCCAAGATGGAGGTAATGACCGTATCTGGCTTCTCCGTGCTTTTATGAGAGGATCTGGTACAGTGGGCATCTCTGCAGAGGGCACACGCTCAGTTTCCAGAGCCCAATTCCACGTCCACCCAAGTCAGAAGAACAAGCACCAACCTCCACCCAATTAGACTCCAGCATCCACCTGCTGACACTTCCTCCTGCACGTTCCTTCCCGGGAAGAAGGGTCCCTCTGCCCACCTGCGCCCCAACACTCAGCAGGCCAGCGCTGGGGAGACTCCCATGCTGAAATGACCTGGCCGCATGAGGAGGCTCCCCCACACCTTCCCTTTCTGCTCCTGCCTTCCTAACAACCAAGGCTACCAAGCAGGACATGAATGTCCCTGTTTCTCATGCCCCATGCCCTGCCCCAGAGGGATTTGCTGGGCTCCTCCCATGTGCCAGGGACCAAGCCACTACATTGCACCTCATTTTATCTTTCAGAAGAACCCTGCAGCGTCGACACTGTATCTCCATTTCACAGGTGGGGAAACGGAGGTTCCGAGGGCAAGCCTCTGGTTGTGTCGTAAGTCACAGCACAGCAGTTAGGGTGGGCAACGCAGTGTGGTGGCTGTGAGGGTGTGGGGTCTGGAGGCAGACTCCCTGGGTTTGGATAATGGTCCACCACCCCCAGCTGCGTGAATCCGGGCCTTGATGAGCCTCATAGGATGGGGTAAGAATGAAACCTTTCTCCCAGGGTTGTCATGAGGACTGCATGAGACACAGAGGTAAGGTGAGGAAGCCTGCGGTGAATGGTCAAGAAACACTGGCTGCCATCACTCAAGGTCACACACTAGGAAAGGCTTGGCCGTCGGGGAGGCTGGGTTCCAACACCCGTGCTGTACATCATGTGACTGTCAGTTTCAGGCAGGCTTCCAACTTTAAAGAGTAGAACCCCATTTACTGTTGGGGGCTCCTGGAGAACCACCAAATAGGGGACAGGGGATTTTGGGGAAGTACTCTCAGCTGGGAAAACCGCTTTCCAGGAGACCATGCCGGGAGCACACACTGAGCAGAGAGCATGGAAAGCTCCAGGAGTGATGGGTCTAGAGGTCCTCACCTGGCGATGGACGGCCACTGGGGGAACACAGGAGCGTGCCCACAATTACTCTACGCTCAGGAGGCCACGGTTCACATCCTCAAGCACTTACATGAAGGATCTTTCCTGGGAGGGAAAACGGACATTCTGACTCATGGACGGCGCACTGTACGGGCAAAATGCCAAGAAACTAAACTCAACGCCTCTCCTCCACAGCCCCCATGACAGCAGCACAGGTACAGATCAGCCCAGGGCAGCGAAGGAGGGAAGGAGTGGGCCCACCAGATCTGCCAGTCCTTAAACCAAATCACTCAAGTGGAGGCAGACGCTGAAGGCTTGTCAGGGCAGATCAAACACCAGAAAATGGAAATGGCTTTTACTTTCCCAAGTGCTCGTGTAAGATGAAACACTTGGAAAACTAGTTGGCTTTGAAGACAATCCTGAATCAATCCTTGAGACAATGACCCAAATATGCCAACTCCCGGGAGGCTGCCCAGAAGCAAAGCCACGGCTAGGCAGCACCGCTGTGCCCGCCCCGCCCGCCTTTCCTAGGGGTGCGTGTGTGATGGACAGTTCTAAGGAACACCCTATAATCTGCATTTATGCCATTTGTCTCTTTGATACATAAAATACAGATATTTGCATCATTTATTCTAACTTGCGTGATTTTCTTCTGAAAGCCACAAAGAGAAAGCCTGATTCCCAGCTGCCCCCCTCCCCCGCCTTTCCCCCTCTTTATAGAAGTCTGAAAACTTGGCCTGGCACCCCTGAGAAGCCAAGTGGGTCTGGGAAGGATCTTCAGAGGCCAGTTGCCTTAAAAGCACAAATAAAGGACTCTTCTTACAAAGGAGACGAGGAAGACAAAGGAAGGCCATGGGTGGGTCTCCTTCCCCATTCAGAGGCCTCCTGGAGGTGACAGCGCCCCCCCCCCCCCCCACAGGAAGTCGCTGCGTGAACTGCTCATCCCACATTATCTGCCTTGTGGTAGAATTCAATTACGCACCCTGAAACCACAGCCTTGAACGAAAAGCCATACCAGGGGCCAAAATGAGGAAGAAAGGTTTCCGTGCCAATAGGAGAGAGAGGCCTCCGGGCCGGACAGCGGGTGGGGTCGGTGGATCCCTGCCAGCTGGCTACTCAAGGCAGAGGCCCTGCTCTGAGTTACGCAGCCTTCAGGGTCCCCAAGCAACTGGGAGCAACAAGCCTTCACTAGGCCTGCCAAGCCACTTAGTCTTTATTTACGCTCTCACGGGCACCTGCACAGAAATATGGGCATGGAAAGACCACGTGCCCCATATTTTACCGCCAACGGACTCCAGAGGTGCGAACAGGGCTGCATGGCTGGTACATCTTCTCTGTCTTCCCCTGAGCCGCCTCTGTTTGCCAAATTAGCAGGGCTCTCGGGCTCCCATTACTCCCTGCCAGGCCCCAGGACAGCACACAGCCTTGCCCTGCCCCTACAGGGTGGAATTATCCTCCCCACTCATCTGAGGAGCAAAATGAGGCCCGGGTGACTGACCAGGACACCTGTGACTTGCCCAAACCTTCTGGGCACCTCTCTTCAACAGCCTCCAGCCTAAGTGGTCATCTTCAGACATTTTCCTTTCCTCAGCTACTCACATGACACTCATTTATTGAGCACCTACTACATGAAGAACAGCATTCTAGGCACTGAGAATGTAGTGCAAACTCGGCGAGGGTCTTCTCACGAGCCTCCCTTCAACATAAGAGTCGGATAAAAGGATCAAAATGAACAAAAACGGCCAGGTGGCACTGTGAATACACACATGGGGACATGTGCTCCTTCAGCAGCCACAGGGAGCCAAGCTGGGTTCTCACTTCCCCCTCATCTCTCTTAACTCAGGACCCGCATACTCCCCCACCCCACCCCGACATCATCGTCCCTTCCAGAGAAGATCCCGCACAATACACAAGCGATAGACAGGCGCAGGATGCTCCCCATTGCAGAGGGCACCCCTCACACCACCACCAGTCAGGAAAGGGCTCTCTCCCCTCCATCACCTAGAGTTCCTGGAGCCACCCACCTCCATCACACTCGGCTCTCTGCTCTCAGAGGGACTGCCATCCAATCTCCTAAGCCAGTGGTCGGCAAACTCGTTAGTCAACAGAGCCAAGTATCAACAGTACAACGATTGAAATTTCTTTTGAGAGCCAAATTTTTTAAACTTAAACTTCTTCTAATGCCACTTCTTCAAAATAGACTCACCCAGGCCGTGGTATTTTGTGGAAGAGCCACACTCAAGGGGCCGAAGAGCCGCATGTGGCTCGCGAGCCGCAGCTTGCCAACCACTGTCCTAAGCTATCTCCCTGACCACCATCCCACAATTTAAACATAGTCTCCTTCCACGGGTCTTCTAAAGGTGCCACCCAGAGCAAATAAACATTCAAAGCCTGCGATTCCCAAGGCCTGAGTGTGGGACATGCAGATGGCTGATATGGATGAAATGGAACCAGGATTTTAACAAAAAAGAAAGCAACTTGTACTTTATGAAAGATCTGTACAGGCATTTTCTCATTTAATTGTCACAACTAGAAAGTACATAATACTGTCCCCATGTGACAGATAAGGAAACTGAGGCTCAGAGTTTAAATAATTTGTTGAAGTGGCAAAATTGGGACTCAGACCCAGGCCTTCTAGCTTCAAGCGGCATACTACTTCGACTCTACCCTGTGCTAACTTGTGTAGTATGAAATTAAATCTTTCCAGATCTTATCCTTGGCAATAAGGTGTATTTAAAATATATCTGTATTTTACAACAAAATGATGGAATGTTATACAGCAATTAAAAATCATGTTTTTACAACCACCTAACGCACATGTGAAAATCATTACAAAGCACTATTAAATTTTAAAGCAGAATACAGCACACACACACCCATGGCATGATTCCAATTCCGTGTTTTTCCAATTCTGTTTTTAAATATACATGTACACACTAAAATAATAATGCACCAAAACATTAAACTGTTGCTATCTGTAAATACTGAAATTATGGACCCTTTTTCGCACTTTTCTTTATGTTTTAAACCTTCTATAAGGAGCAGGCATTGATTTTCCAATTTGGGAGAAAATACTAATAACTGTTACTTATGGAAAGAAAGGAGCCACACTTTTCACTTGCAACAGACCAATCCATAATATAAAGGAGGACCCTCTGACCTAAGTCCCCACCCAGCCAAGGACCCAGAGTGATGCCAACACCAGCCACTTGTTGCCAAGGGGGCAGCCACCATGGGAACAGCCACTGGGGATTTTCCCCTTGCCTCAGCACCAGGGCTAGCGGGCGACACAGAAGCAGGCGCCTTCCCAGAGGACAGAACCCAGCCTCTGAGACGCCCCAGCCAGGAGGGCTGGAAACTAGGAAAAGAAAGTGAATAATATGGGGTGGGGAGAGGGAGTTGAAGATAGAATGAGTCTCACAGACAGTAAGATGATTCATTTTCTTAAGTTGTGATGATTAGCATGGACCACACAACTCCATCAAACAGCTGAAGTGAAACATAATGACCCCAACGGGGCTCCTGGCGTCAACCCCTAGATCACAGCAATGGGAAAACAAGGACAACCCTGTGGAGCCTTAGAAAAGAAAATGAAGTTGGAGTCTGTCTTATCAGGGACAGTGTCCTGATCTAATCACTGGTTTCTGTGTAGCCAGCCTCTCTGAGCCTCCGATTCCTCATCTGGAAATCTAGGTTAAAATGCGAGCAGAAAAGATAATTTTAAGAGCTGAGAGAAATTGTGGTTGCTAAGCACGGGGGTAAGTCAGCGGCAATATTGTGAGGACTCTCAGGTACCTCTGGAGAGGTCCAATGCAGGGGAACTGAGGCTCCCAGCCACCAGTCCTGTGCATGAACTTGAAAGACGACCCTCCGGGCCCAGTCGAGCCTTTAGATGACATTAGTCTTGACTGTCTGCTTGACTTCAGGAATCCCACTCCAGGCTCCTGAACCTCAGATACTCTGTGAGATATTAAATGTCTGCTCTTTTTTTTTTTTTTTTTTAAATATATTTTATTGGTATTTCACAGAGAGGAAGGGAGAGGGATAGAGAGCTAGAAACATCGATGAGAGAGAAACATCGATCAGCTGCCTCCTGCACACCTCCCACTGAGGATGTGCCCGCAACCAAGGTACATGCCCTTGACCGGAATCGAACCCGGGACCTTTCAGTCCGCAGGCCGATGCTCTATCCACTGAGCCAAACCGGTTTCGGCAAATGTCTGCTCTTTTAAGATGCTAAATTCTGGGGTAATTTGTTACACAACAATAGATAACTCATTCAAACTCTGACTCCTGCACATAACAGCTCATGAGATGGTTCCTACAATATTTACTCAATCCTGGTATGTCGAAAAAACCATAAGACCAATACTGATTACTAACAGCTTATCAAGAAAAAAAGTCACTGTATTAGTTAATATGTGCATTAACTATAAGATGCACCCAAAGTGAAAATGTTCCAACTGCTGATTTCCACCTCAAAAGCTGTTCCTGCCAGTCTGCCCCACCCGAGGAAACAGACTTCCAGCTGCTCAGGCCAAAAACTCAGGCCTTATCTTGATTCTCCTTTTCCTACACTTCGGACATCCCAGTCTTCAGCAAATCCCACTTCTAAGACCTATATGGAATTGAACCACTTCTCACCACTCCTTACCACCACCTGGTCCTTGGACAACTACAGCAGCCTCCTAACTGGCCTCCTGGCTTTCACTTTGCCCCTCTGTCGTCTCCATGCCACACAGCAGCTGGTGGTCCGCCCCAGATGTAAGCCCTCTCTTGTCAGTGCTGTGCTAAAACCCTGCCGTGGCTTTCCCTTGCATGCAGAATAAGTGTCGTGTCCTTACCTGAGTTTGCTGTGAGCCGGTCTCCCTGCTTGTCCATCCTTGGCTCCTTCTGCTAACTCAGTCCACAAGGATCTTCCTACTACTCCTTGCACAAGCAAGCTCCTGCCCCAGGCCTTTGCCAACACTGTGCCCTCCCTCCACCTGCAGCACTGTCCCCAGAAAGCTCTCTTAAGGGCTTCTACACCAATGGCATCTACCAGTAAAGGCCTTGCCTGCTAATCATATCTAAAATAACTCTCTCCTCCCCGTCTCAGCCTCTCTGCCCTTACTCTGCTTTATTTTTCATCACACTTCTCACTAATTGACATATTACATCCATATCTGATCATGTTTCATTGTCAGGACTTTGTTACATTCACTGCTGCAACCCTAGTGCTTGAAACAGCTCCTCGGACGGCGTTGGTGCTCATTACATAAATCAACAGTCAGCAAACTCTTTCTATAAAGGGCCAGATAGTAAATCCCTTACAATCTCTGTGACAACTACTCCACGCTGCTGTCATGAAATCAGCCGGAGATGATACAAATGAGCATGGCTGGGTTCCAATAAAACTTTATTTATAAAATAAAGTGATGGGCCAGATTTGACTAATGGGATGTAATTTGCCGACCCTGGCATCTTTGATTAGTAATTAATTAAAAAATATAGTTGCCTCTCAAATATAACACTGTTTCCCACCTTCAAGCTGGACAGCACAGGGGAGGATGGATTGCAAACGCATCTCTGAGGGCTCTGAGCCGAATTCAACAAGAAGTTCACTCACGGTGAAATGGTTAATGAAAACCCAAATGGACAACAGACTGTCCTAACATTTTTCTGGGGTCTTTCAGCACAGATTGGATACTTTCAACTGATTTAGAAGGGGGGCGTCTAGCAGCAGAGTGCGAGCTGGCTCACTTCTTCCAGACTCATGGGGACTGCAAGGTAGGTACAGGACTAGGATTCTAACATATCCCACTGTTGCTAGGATCAGCCAGTTATTACATTATCCACTTCAGAGGAAAATCTACAGATACAGGCTTGCTGACTTCCCAAGGATGGAGATGGGGGGCGAGGGGTGCAGGGATACACCAACAGAGCCAAAATTCGTCCAGAGAAAAATATCTGGGGCAATGCAAACAAATAGTCATGAAAAGAGACATATGCAACTCTGGCAGCTGGGCCACTAGACAAAGACGATGCTTGTTTTAAATTAACCACCAAGAACAAGGGTGGATAACTACAGGGCACTTTTTTAAAAATTCACATGCTCAAGGCTTTTGCTTTAATTGCCCTTAAATTCATAGTTCAGTGTCTCCTACCAGCCTTAGCTTGTTTCTCTTCCCAAACCCTTTTGCTCGGGCTCCATCCATTGGAGGAAGCACTTTAATGAGATCTTGAGCAGCGCTGCTTTCAGAGGCGCTCCCCAGCTGCCCCGTCCTCAGCCCACCCCAAAAGCAGAGCCCCTTTGCACATTCCCCTTCAGCGCCGCCCCAGACAGCCCTCCCCACGAAGCGTGAGGCTTGCCATTTTTAATCGCCACCTACCCAGATGGCAGGGGACCCTGATGTGCTGTTTCATTTCATCCAACTCTCAGATTTTATCAGCATTTTGCTGCTGTCAAAGAGTAAGGGAGAAAGAGGAATCAAAACCCCTTCCATGTGAGGGTACTTTTGACTTTCTAAACCCACTCTCACTTCGGTTATCTTATTTCAAACTCAGAAGGAACACACAAGGCAGCAGAGCAGAGACTTAAATCTCTATCCGTCCTTGTGTTCCGCAAACATCTGCTGAGTGGCCGTGGAGGGAGGGGGAGGTGAAAGGGCTAGGACTAGGTCCAGGGAAGAAAAGATAGAGTCCTTGCTTCTCTGGGAGGAAACAATGGGGTGGAATAAATCCCCAGGTTACAACAGGGAAACTAAGGCACAGAAGAGCAGAGTGACCTTCCAAGGTGACAGCTTCACCCCACTGCTGAGCCAAACAGATGACTATGGGCCAGGCAAGCCACTGATACCTCCAGACAAGAGAAAGGACTACATGTTTTCTTGATCTTCAGGAAAAGTATGCCAACCCCAGAGGGCAAATCTTTTATTTATTTTTTTCTTCCTTTCTTATTAAAATATATTTTTGTTGCTGTTAATCCTCACCCAAAGATATTTTTCCATTGATTTTTAGGGAGAGTGGAAAAGAAAGGGAAAGGCAGAAAGACATATCGATGTGAGAGAAACACATAGATTGGTTGCCTCCTGCACGAGCCCTGACCAGAGCCCAGGCCAGGGAGGAGCCTGCAACCAAGGTAGGTGCCCTTGACCGGAATCGAACCCGGGACTCTTTGGCCTGCAGGCCTATACTGAGCCAAACCGGCTAAGTCTAAAATATCTTTTTTTAAGGTACAAACCACATGTTGGCTAATTACACCAGATCACAGTTGGCTTGATGAAGAATTAGTCTGTAAAAAAATCAAAGTTGGAGGAACAGAAAAAAAGAGGTCAAATGCTACTGTGGAATTTCCAAGGAGGTGGAAAACACAATGCCAGAAAGTAGTCGTTTGCTAGCAATCGAGAAGATTTATAGGCTATTTATATGTGCTAGACACAGTTTTCGGAGTCTTAGGTATTAACTGTCATCTAATTTTTACTGTAACCCCATGAGGAAGAGAATGGTATTATCATCCCCATTTTGCAAATGAGAAAACTGAGGAACAGTAAAGTTACATAATTTGTCCAAGGTAACAGCAAAGTGATAAAGCCAGGATTGGAACCCTGGCTTCTCAGTCCATGCTCTTGAATATTATGCTAATCAGAGTCAGCCAGTCTCAGCCAGTCTGTCTATGACTCTCCCCATCTCAGGAAGTTTTTGTATTTTTCTAACAGCATGACATCCTTGTTATTTCCCTTTTATTTATTATGTTTGTTTTTTAAATACTCTTAACCCATCTCTTTGCACAAAGCCTCTGACATGACTAACAACAGCAGGTATAAAACCAACCATAAAATTAAGATGATGCCCATAAAAGGGGGGCAATTTTAATACACCAATAATGAGGTACATGACCCTTCACATCCGGCTCGAAGCTTCCTGGTGGCCCAGCTAACGAGGGCAACATGATCAGTTACAGAATTCTCTTTATCAAAAGGAGAAAAGCTTATCGGTTTCTCAGAGAGAACCAGACTTTTCTTATTACTAAATTTCCACAACATTTTTTTCACTTAGCAATAAGGAAAGAATACAATGAGGTGGTGCACATATGTCCTGATATTTTTTAGTATAGTTTTAAAATCAAGGCTGTAACATTAAAAGCAACTCAGGAGAAGGCAAGTCTATAAAGAGCTGGGGTAACACTGTCCAACTGCGTAGCTTTTCTAGTGGGACAGTACAGTAGGTCCTCAGGTTACGTCGAAGATCCGTTCCTATGGTGCGACGTAATGCGATTTTCGCCGTGAGTCGGAACCCACCTACATAAGCACCTACGTCACTCACATGGAGCACATACACAACAGTAATGAAGTGAGACAGTAAAAAAAATTATAAAAGAACTATAACAATTCCTGACCTTAACTTGTGGTAAATAAATAATAAAAAACATAAAGCACATATGTACATACGTCGAAATGACGGAACTTTTTTTATATATATAAATAAATGGGAGATGGCAATGTAACCACGAAACGACATACGTCGAGTACGATGTAACCCGAGGACTGCCTGTATTAGCTAAATGCTCTACTGGTGTCAAGTCACAAAATGGAGAGCATTATAAAAACAAAACCCTTTCTCTGAAATAGGAAGATCCTTGGGGTAGCTGATAAGCCTTCCTTGCACTAAGAGAGCCCCTGAGAAACCTGGGACACTGAGGCAGGAGAAGAAAAGGAAGGTTGACACCAGGCAGTCGTGTGAACGGGGCTGGAGGAGTCTCCGGCGCCTCCATGCCCACAGCTCTACTGCACAGATGCGTCTCAGAGAGCTGTCCGTTCTTGCTCCAAAGCTCAAAAGGAAAGCTACAGCCCAGCCGTGTGAATGGCTTACCCACAGTGGAATGACAGTCTACTCATCTCACATATTCCCTTCCTGACATCTCAGCTCTCCTCCTGAAGGAGCTGCTGGAAACCCAAGTTCCTACCCTCAGTCTGCCCCTCCTCGGCTCAGAAACCTCAAAGAAGGAGGCATCTCCATTTGGTTGAGGATTCATCAAGAAGCTTCATGGAGCCCGGCCGCGTGGCTCAGTGGTTGAGTGTCGACCTATGAACTAGGCCAGTGGTCGGCAAACTCATTAGTCAACAGAGCCAAATATCAACAGTACAACGATTGAAATTTCTTTTGAGAGCCAAATTTTTTAAACTTAAACTTCTTGTACGCCACTTCTTCAAAATAGACTCGCCCAGGCCGTGGTATTTTGTGGAAGAACCACACTCAAGGGGCCAAAGAGCCGCATGTGGCTCGCGAGCCGCAGTTTGCCGACTACTGAACTAGGCGGTCGTGGTTTGATTCCCAGTCAGGGCACATGCCCGGGTTGTGGATTCGATCCCCAGAGTGGGGCCTGCAGGAGGCAGCCGATCAATGATTCTTTCTGATCATTGATGTTTCTTTCTCTCTCTCCCTCTCCCTTCCTCTCTGAAATCAATAAAAATATTTTTTTTTAAAAAAGCCTCGCCCTAACTGGTTTGGCTCAGTGGATAGAGCATCGGCCTGCGGACTTAAGGGTCCCGGGTTCGATTCCGGTCCAGGGCATGTACCTTGGTTGCGGGCACATACCCGGTGGGGAGTGTGCAGGAGGCAGCTGATCGATGTTTCTCTCTCATCAATGTTTCTAACTCTCTGTCCCTCTCCCTTCCTCTCTGTAAAAAATCAATAAAATATATTTTTTTAAAATAATAATAAAAAAAATTAAAAAAAGCCTCATGGAAACAGAGACAGAAGAATGGGCGGGGTGTCCTGGGTCAGTTCTTCAAAATAGTGCCATTATTTAATTTAAACAGCTTTGAGACATAAAGGAACAAAACCTCTTTGAGTCAGGAAAGGAATATAATCCAACCTTCATTTTACCAAGAACGGAAATCACAGTCTTATTCAAGGTCATGGCTCTCGAGAAACCTGAACTCCAGGGTCCTGCCCCAGGCCAGGCTCCATCACCACTATAGGGTGCTCCCTTGAAACAGACATAATGAAATCCAAGTGTGTTTTAAACTATCCACCTCCTTGGACACTCTGTTACGTTAGAGACAAAGGGCTCCTGGGTCCATGGAGAAGGGACACCTGAGACAAAGTCTCATGAGGATCAGAATCATGCAGGTATGCTTTACCTGCTTGCACGCCAGAATTAATTAGAGCCTTTCCGAGTAAAAGTAGGGAACAGGAAAGCAATCAAGAGACACAGGCACGCTGTGTGTAACAGTCACCAAACCCAGAGCCACAGTCAACCACAGCAGCACTGAATGCTCAAGCCCACAGCCTGCCTTCGGACTGGCCGTCTGTCCGGTTTGCTGACTGCAAGAAGCTGGAAACTCTACCATCCACCCTCCCGAGTCATTATTCAACAACAAACAGGAGCTATTTTTAGAACTTTTTCCATGAAGGCGCCATAGGCCAAGGCCACCAACCTCTGAGGCACAGAAAGGTTAAATAAGGCTATCTAACCAAAAAAAAAAAAACAACAACAACAAAAAACCCTTCATAGACAAGTTCCATTTCATATTCATCTGCTCAACACAGCTTCTAATTTTATAAATGGACCTTCAAATTAACAGGAGGACAGGCAGCTTCTCCCAGGAGCCTCTGTGTCAGTTCTGCAAAATTACGTAACTCAGAAAACCAGGGTCTGATTCGATTATGCTTTCAACAGCCTGCTGGCCGAGATGGATTCACTGCACACATCAGCTCCACGCGAGGGACCCAAACACAGGGAGGCCATACAAACCCTTTTCACTCCCTCCTGTAAATAAGTCTTTGAGAAACCTCTGTCTACCCTCAGTGATCCTCCCTCACCCCCACCTTACTCCCCAGTCAAACTCCTCCATGGGTTTCTGGCCACCCAGACTGGGTAAGAAATGACACATTTCTGAGCTGGGTTTACCATGTTGTCCACCCTCGGTGGAAGTTTACACAAGCCTCCCACATAGGGACATTGTCAGACGGAATCAAATCATTTACTGTTGAACATTCTGAGTTTAAAGGACAGAACATACTCTTGGGAGTGTAAAATATTACAATTCACCTGTGTGTGTGTGTTTTTAAAATGTATTTACTTGTCTTTTACAACCAAGCCAAACGAAATACAGCTTTTTCCAAATGTAGTTGGAGGTGCTGAAAACCTCTTCTAATAATCCTAATTCTACAAAATGAAGAGCTGTTTTGCAGAGAGAAATTCAAATAAGGCCCTGGAATGCAGTCTCCTCACCAGGTGAGGTAACACATCTCCTCGGGTCTCTCATTTCTGGGGTACCACCCACAGCACCATCTCTGGGCGCACACTAGCTGCTGTCTTCCCTCCCCCTCTGCCGACCAGAGAACCACTTCCTTAATCATTCACAAATATTTAAACGAGTTTATATTCCTGTCAGAGAGCCCCGAAGCCAATTGAGTGAGGAATCAGCAAGAACTAAAATTCAGTAGTATAATCTGGCAAAATGTATCAAAAGCCCTCTCACACACACACCCCAAAAATACACAAATTTTAACCCAGCAATTCCACATAGAGAAATGTCTCCTCAGGCAATAATCAAACAAATAGTTTAAAAAAAAAAAAGAAAAAAAAGGCTATTCAAGGATGTTCCCTGTTGCAGTTTATACAGGCAAAGCCAAGCCACCCAGCTGTCCAACCGCAGAGGATTAGTTAAACGAGGTTATATCCATACAATGGAGCAGTCTGTTACCACTGAAAATGTTGCTGTAGAGGTGTGTACCTGGAGAGAAAAAGGCATTCAGAGCATCAGAAAACTGTGCACACAGTAATGTGATTTAATTTTTATAGAGAAATATACACATAGGACTAAGTGAAAGAAACCAATGTGAGATGATTCCAACCATATGACATTCTGGAAGAGGCAAAACTTAGAAAAAATAAAAAGGTTAGTAGTTGCCAGTGAGGAGAGGGGGGGGGGGAGGTGAAGAGGCAGAGCACAGGGGATTTTTAGGGCAGTGAAAATACTTTGTATGGTGTTATAATGATGCACACAGGCCATTGTATGTGTGTCCAAACCCATAGACTGCACAATACCAAGAGTGACCCCTAATATAAACTATGGCCTTTGGGTGATGATGACGTGTCATAGGCTCATCAGTTGTAACGTATGTACCACTCTGATGGAATCGTTGATAGTAGGGCAGGAAGTATATGGAAAATCTCTGGATCTTCCTCTCAATTTTATTGTAAAACTAATTCAGCTCTGAAAAAAATAAAGTCTTGAAAATTTTGTAATTAAAAAACAGAAATGTATACAAAGTTATGTCCATATTTACATTGGAAAGCTGAGAAGGAGAGAAATACATCGGACAGCTGCATAGATGGGTATATGAGAGGGATGAGAAAGAGAAACTGATATTGGTATTTTGGGACACTTTATCATCAAGGAGCAGTTATATTACTTTTGAGCCTAGTGTATTATGCTTTTAGAACATTAACTCTGCTGAGAAAAACAGGCAATTTAAAAATTAATTTAATTACTAAAGAAAATTAGTAAAGAAAAACATCTGTGCCCCACCCCCAGCCCCCAAGAGAGGAAAGATTTACCTCTCCCATTCCTGGAAAAGCCATTCACCTCTCCCAGGTGAAGAGGAAAGGAATTATTGAATGAGACCGGATCTAGAGGCCTGGCAGTGGACTCCCGGGTACACAAGCAGCCAAGGGCACATTTCCTCTCCTGAGCAGAAAAACGAGCCTATGACCCAGGTACCCCCTTACCTGGCTTTACTCACAAACTAGGGCCTCCCCAGCAACCCCATCAGCTGGGGACCTTGGAGTGGTCAGATTTGTGGCATGATTATAAAAGCATCTGCCAACTCTAACCTTGGGAGTAGACACAGTCAATCCTCAGTTTTGCCTACATGAAGCTCAGAGAGTAGATGGGGGCATATACAGCACTCCCCCTTGATGCTGAAAGACAGGGCACCTGTTGGGTGGAACTCCTTGTTCTAAAAGTTTGTCTGATACCAATTCACAAGGCACATGTTCAGCCAGCAAGCTAAGCATCCAACAGTAGAGTTTCCACTGTCTGGACTGAAATCCATCCGACTCAACTCTCAACCCCAGGTGCCTCCCTGAGCAAGAGAAAAGGCACCCAGTGAGGGGTATCAGATTGGAGTCCCTGCAATGAACACTGGCTGTGTAACCTCGAGCAAGTCACTGTACCTCTCTGGGCTGCATGTCTGGCATCTTTCCAGATGTTGGACAGGATGACTGCACAAGCAGTTATTACTGTGGATGGCCTGCTTCTGTAAGTGCTGCTTTCAATTTGGAGCTCAGTAAAACACTCAATGACATGACCATTGTGGTTTTTTCTTTTGAACTCCCACATCCAATCATTTTATTACCGTATCAAAAATGCTCTGGTGGGGAGTGGTACCATTCCAACTCTGAGACAGCAGGCAGAGTCCCTAACACGCTTCCAGCTTCTCCCACAACTTGGCCTGAACTGCTCGGCATAGCAACGTGTGCCTCCACGGAGGCAGAACTGCCCAGTGGCCAAAAATCAGGCTATCTGAATACAAAACCCACATCTCTACTTCCTGGCTATGCGATCCTGGGCAAGTTACCTAGCCAGCAGCTGCCTCAACTTTCCCATCTATGAGACAGGGATAAAATGAGTACCCTCTGATAGGGCTGTTGTGAAGATTAAATGAGTGAGAGTAAAATATTCAGAACAGAGCCAGGCACACAGTGAGTACATAATAAAAGTTAGCAAGTACTAGCTAGTATTATCCATCCACCCAATAAACTCTTACTGGGTATTTATTATTTATTGTAAGAGTGCCAATTACTCTTGAAGACTCTAAGGAAACACAAAAATGTTGAACAGGACACAGTCCAAGACCCTTACTGTCTAGTGGGAAGAGGCCAACTTGAAGCAATAAATACAGGCCCCTGAACCCTTACCCGGAGCCCTTGGGTTTAGAGGTTTCCGATTTCAGATAGGTAGCAGGTACGTGTACCTTTATTATAAAGAATCCACCTTGCCTCCTCCCCCTCCCGGGACCTGGAGCAGGACCTGTGGTCAAACAGGTTGGGATTTCTTCAGCAAAACCCTTGTATGGCCCCAGGAAATGGAATCAAGAAATATAAATAACAAACAGTCTCATGACAGTTCAGGTCAGATTTTGTAGCCAAATGAGTTACCAAAAAAACACGGGTTTTCAGAATGTTTTGCATATCAGGATTGTGGATAAGGGAATGTAGGCCTCAGCCAGGCAGACAAAAGGTACTGGGGGTCCACAAAGGAAGCAACAGCAAACAACCAAACGGGGTGACAGGAGAGGTTTCCCAAAAAAGGCACCATTTAGGCTGACACTCGAGGGGAAAATAGGAGCCTCAGTGAACGAGGCAGGTGAACATTTCTAGTGAAGAGACTGAGAGATGCAAAGGTGGGAGCTCCCAGAGAACATTCAGGAACAGCAGGAGGAACCAGGGTGCAACCTGGAATGTGTGTGCAGGAAAGGCAAGAGGAGAGGCCACACTGAGGCTGGAGGCAGGTCCTAGCGTGAGCCCTGCTGAAGAACCACACTGAGCAGATTTGCATTTTTGTCAAGTCCCCCCTGGGAGGCCACCCTGTAAGGACAGGAAGAGGAAGAGAGGGAGGAGGTGCCCAGCTGGGAGACTGTGTCAGTGGTCAGGGAAGAGATGACAATGATGATGATGCCAGCTCAGGCAGCGGAGGGGTACAAAGGAGGGACAGCCACTGCAAGCCGGCGTGGCGCACCCACTCAACCCGGAACAGTGCTGAGGACAGTGATCAGTGCCAGACACAGCCCACACTTGTCGCAGTAACAGTCTCATGGAGGCCCCTTTCTAGAGGCCACTTCCTGCTGTACCAAATGACAAAGTGATGCTTTAAGAGCCCTAGAATCTGAGCCACACAGCCCTCCTCCTTCTCCCTGCCCCCTCCCCCTCCAGGTTATAGCCGGTTGGCAGAGTACACACAGGTACCTGTGACCCAATCAGCCCCGGCCCTGGCGGCTCAGAAGACACATCTGAGAAGACGTAGCAGTGGGTCACAGAGGTGGGGACAGCACCTGTTACCCATCCTTCTGAGCCACAGGGCTGACACTAGATTTACCAAGCAGGGGACCAGAAGAGGCTGGAGGAGGTGAAGGCCCAGCTCGAAATGAAGCTGGTCGCTGCTGACTCCTGAGGATGACGTATGGCCATCCGTTCTGAAATGGCCACTGCTCCCATATTAGAACACAAAGGCAACGGAAACAAAACACAGGCGTAAAGCCAGAGGGAGGGGTGGCGGGGGGGGAGGAGGAGTTATTTCCTGATGACAAGATAGAGCCGGTGTCCAGGAGCAGGGGGAGCGACCACCGGGGACTCTGGCAGCTCTTTCCCTGCTTACCTGCGGTTTCCTCGAGCAAGTCAAAGGCCAGGGGCTAAAAGGGCAGTGGCCAGTGTCACAGGACAGAGGGGTCATGACTGACCAGGTCAAGGCGGACTAGTAGGGCCACTCAGGGACTCAGAAGACCACCAGCTCGCCAGTGCCAGGTCTTGAACAGAACAGCGACTAAATAATTACCGGGTAAGTCAAGTAAAACCAGGTCACGAGAATGGTGCTCATAGAGCAGGAACCATGAGGGTGGTGAGTAAGTGACAAATTCACACAAGAACTCAAAGTCTAGCTGAAACCCGTTTGGCTCAGTGGATAGAGCGTCAGCCTGTGGACTGAAGGGTCCCAGGTTCGATTCCGGTTAGGGGCATGTACCTTGGTTGCGGGCACATCCCCAGTAGGGGGTGTGCAGGAGGCAGCTGATAGATGTTTCTCTCTCATTGATGTTTCTAACTCTCTATCCCTCTCCCTTCCTCTCTGTAAAAAATCAATAAAATGTATTTTTTTAAAAAAAGAAAGAAGAACTCAAAGTCTAGAAGTCATTTCACACTAAGGAGTGTTTATGGTCTGAAGAGCCACCCAGGAAGGCCTCTCCTGACCCCTACAGCAATGGGAGGCTCGCCTGCTCACATACCTCCGCTTTGCCCATCCTGGCAACCAGAAGTACCTCCTGATGAAGTCACAAGGCACTGGCCTGAACAACCACCCCTCCAGGTAGTCGCAGTAGCACAGCCGCGCTGGTGTCGACACCGCAGCCCCTCTGGGAGCCCAAGCGCCGGGACTGCAAGCAAAGATGGGGCCCATGTCACAAAAAGGGGGCACATCACCCAGGGACGGTGGGCCAGCAGTGAAGGCCGCCACTGGAACTGGATCTTGGATCTTTGGGAGTGCCCATCAAGTGTCCAGCTGATGCCGCATTTCCCTGGATATTACGGAGATCCATCAACCTTGGGAGCAGGGAAAACCCAAACTGCTTCTCAGACAAGGATCTCCCCAAGTCCACGGGACAAAGTACTGCTCTCTGTCAAAACCCTAAGAAGTCTGTCTCACTTTTCCCCCCATTTTCATGCAGGATTTGAGGCCTGGGTTTTTGTAGAATCAGTCTATGTAATACAGATGAGGAAACAGACCTACCCTGGATTACAAGAGATTGATGCCCAGGGGAAAGTCTTGGGGTCAACTTCTTTATGTTATGACCTTTTATTGCACATTTGCAAAACATTCACAAAGGTTCGGAGATCACTGTAATGAATCCCCCAACCCATCACCAATCATTACCATCCTTCTTACTTCATCCATCCCCACTACCCCCCACCATATTATTCTAATCAATCACTTCTTTCCCAACCTGTTTCTAACCAACCGGACACACAAGTCCCAAATAGGCTTTGCTCACTTCTGTGCATCCCTTACATTTTCACCTAAAAACTCTCCAGGTGGCAAACTAATCCCAGAGACTGGCAACCACCACACCTGGGGTTTCCAGCTTGAAAACAGAGCGCGGGCATGAAGGAGGCCAGGCGCTGCCAGAAGGAAAAAAGCCCAACACGGCTCCCTGGTTATGCCAAGGTCTCCCGGGAGGTCCAGACCAGCCCGTGTGCGTGATGCTGCGAGGGTACGCGTGTACATGTTCTGCGGGTGTGTTTGATTAAGGGTTGGTTTATGTTTCCTGGGGCAGGGGTTAGTTTTTATTTCTGGGCTGTTATTTCACCCCTCAAAGTCCAGAATTCTTCCGCCCAGTTTGAGTCAACGTACTCCCTCCTCTTCCTAGTCTGTGAATGGCCAGAAATAGTTTCCATTGTCATTGACTTAAATTTCCACTTTGATGATGGGAACAAATATTTTTCTCGCCCTTCCCTGAGGAATAAATTTTTCCATTCAAGTCCTTCTAATCAGAGTCTGTGGGCCAAACCCTGAGCAGAAAGTGCAGAGGACAGCGGAGCAAACAGGACAAGCCTGCCTCCCTCCAGCGCCTGGGGTCCAGGAGCTGGCATCGGCGCCCTGCTTCATGGCTGCACACCTGGCTCCCGGCCCGTGTCCGCTCTCACAGATGCTCCCCAAGCTCTGGTCTAGGGTCTGTAGGTACAGCTGTGAACAAGACAGAGCCTGCCCTACCCTCATGGAGCTTAACATTTACAACCAGGGCGCAGCTTCCCAGCCTGACAGGGCAGGATTTCTCTGGAGGCTATTTCCCGACACTGACAAACAGGAACAGCCCACAGCGCGGCCTTCCCTCCCGTGACCACATCTCCCTCTCCAGCTCACCTCCTCTCCCCTGTGCTGCTTTAGCACAAATCCAATGACTCCCCAGGGAGCAGGCACAAGCCAGGAGACAAATCAGCCCCTTGGCTTCGGGGAAGGCTGCGGGCCTCGCCCAGGAAGAAAGCACAGAGCTCTCTGTCTTCGGAGAAGCTGGTGGAATTTCCATAACTAATATTCTGAAGCCTAGAATGCCAGGAGATCACAGGAGGGCGGGGTGGGGGCTTCCTCAGACCAGTTTTTTCTCCTTCTCTAATTCTGATCTAATGTTCTGAGTCACCTTGCCAAGCGAGGCGAATGGCGGCTCTCAAAGTGTTGATAATTACCGTTGCTATCTGCTTGGTGGTGCACAGTAACAACTGAGCAATTAGGCCCGGAAGCCACGAGAGCGAACACCACAGTCACAGCAGCTGAAATAAGAGGCTCCTGGTTCCCCTTTGCAGCCTGTCTGGCCAAGCCATGTGCAGGGGGTTCAGGGTACTGTGAGTCAATGGGAAGCAGCTAGAGCCCCCCAGAGCCCAACTCCATGGTTCCCCATTACAGCCCAGGGTAAGAGAAAACGCCTTGCCTTGGTCCAGGGGGCAGTGCAGAGTCAAGAGGGCTAGAGGAGGGGCAGAGGGAACAAAGGGGACCCCAGTGGAATTAGGGCAGAGCAAGGAGAAGTGAGGGGGAGGCTTTGATGTCCCTTTTCCATCTCTGGGGAATGACTATAGGGCTGAGACAGCTGTCAAAGCCTTTCATG
Source organism: Plecotus auritus (assembly GCF_963455305.1). Lineage (NCBI taxonomy): Eukaryota > Metazoa > Chordata > Mammalia > Chiroptera > Vespertilionidae > Plecotus > Plecotus auritus. Next base: position 26,665,282 of record NC_137774.1, read on the forward strand.
GCCCCAGGGCCCTTCCTTCTTCCTGGCTGGGCCGCCCTCTGCAGGGAACAGCCCCTCCCCCTGAGGCTTGGTTGCAAAGACAGATAGAGTTGGCTTAGCATTTCTATCTGCACCTTAAGATGGGGGGGTAGAGGCATGTAGAGACTTCCAGAGACAAGTTGCCTATTTCAACAAGAAGAAAGCAGGGAGGAAAGCTGTGGACTCAGAATTCAGGAAGAATTATTCATCCCCTTTGGGCATCACTCAGGTCTTTGATGAGACTCTGAGGGTAGGAACCTCTGACCTTCCCAACTGTCTTAAAATATTACCTCCAAGTGCTCCACACACCAGGGAGGAACATCTGACCATGCATCCCCCCGCCCTGGAACCTCCCCCTGGAGGGTTCAACAAACAGCCAGGCATTCCTAACAATCCCCTCAGCTCCCTTGCTGCAAATTGGCTCACACCTGAAAGAGGCGAGATCTCACCTCTGCCCTGAATTCAAGTCCCCACTTTAACGCCTAGATAAAAATAACTCTCCCCGCTCCCCAAGAGAGGCAGCAAGCTGACCATCCCTGTCCCTGCAAGAGAGACAACGCCCTCTAGCTCCTGCTCCACCCAAAGATGGCTTTCCAATCCTCTCAAGAGAGACACTTCAAGAGAGTATTGAACCAGAAGGCCGACTGCAAGTGTTCACAATTGCCCTCAAGTCTCAGAAAGTAATTGTGTTTCTTTCGATCGGAACACAGTTCAGCAGAGAACGTCCAGAAAACTTGCAGGCGACCACTTGAAAGAAGAAAGCGGTCTCGTTCCAGAGAAGCTGAGAGTGAGAAGGTGCAGAGGAAAGGGCCTGGCGAAGAAGGGCTGGAGGACTCACTGGAGGCTGGCATTGAGCAACAAGGTCTGAGAGCTGAGGGAGCTCTCTCCCTGGGAAAGGAGGCGACCAGAAGGGGCACAACAGGCTGGAATCCCGCTCTACCACTAGCTGGCAGTGTGGCTGGAGAGGAGCTGAGCTTTTTGTTTGGGGGCTTGTTTTCCTCAACAGAAATGAATGCATAAATGGAGCAGTCCTGTCCAGAGCAATCTGCACAATACTACCATAAAGCAAGCTCTCAGTGAACAGCCTCTGTCTTCTCTGATTGGATCCAAAAGGTCACCACTCTGACACAGTGCCATCCATCTGTAAGATGCACCCTGATTTCCAAATGCAAATGTGAACAAAAATGCAGCTTGGATTGAGGAAATATGGTGTTCCCAAAGGGGATCTAAAGGGTCAAGTTCTTGTCCTGGCTGTGCCACCAAAATCTTGTGTGACCTTGAGAAGGTCATGTCGCCTCTGAGTCTCAGTTCCCCCAGTGTGAGGTGAAGGAATGAACTAGATAACTCTTCGGCCCTAAAAAATTATAATAAGGGTCCCCAATCACCAGTGACAGCACAGGCTTTGCCTAGTTCTGAACACCTGCTTCATAACCATCTATGGAACTTTCTCAGCTACCAGCCAGAAGGCCCCTACCCATGTTCTGCATCATCACCGGCTGCCCCAGCTCAGAAGGCAAGACCGAGGCCACAGCTCCTGGGCCCTCTCTGCCATGGACACAAGCATTGTCCTTCCAGGGCCCACACACCCCAAGTCACAGGCCAAGGCGGGGGGAAGAGGCATGGAGAGCTTGGCCTTGGTCTTGCCTTCTTGGAGGTTGGCCCTGGAGCCACATGCACCATTTGAAGCTGAGTGGAGAGAGATGTTTCCCAGCCAACCTCCCCGCATCTCTCCTTCAACAGCTCCATACCTACATTAGGAAATTTACATTTAACAAATCAGCCACAGAATCCTAAGGAGCACAGATGTTCCTGCTGTGAGGCATCTTCTTTGCACTTAAAAGGCAAAACAACACAAGAAAATAGCAAAGGGGAAACTCTCAACTCAGACATTCCCTTTCCTCTAAGACCTGGATTCAGGGAGGTGTTTTAGGTCCTTTGATGGCTGACTACCTTTTCTCCTCCCCCCCCTCCCCAGCCCCTGCAAACCAAGACCCCCCACAGGCACCTTCTCCAATCTGGGTTTCAGATAGGTCCCCACATCCTCCTCCATTCCAACTACTCATAAACATCACTGGTGCCCCAACCTCAGTCCCCACCACCAAGCTCTCTGGCCCACCCTGGATCCTCCGTGATAACATGGCCACCCTCTCTGAACAGGTGAAGAAAATGAAACTGAACAGACCCCAAGGCCAGGACCCAAGGGTGACCTCAGAGGTAAGGCAAGAGCCCTCAGGTTATCATTCAGAATATGTCTCATGAGGAAGACTCAGAACCAGTGAAGAATTTAGAATTGGGGGACGGCATCCAATAAAAGCACATCCAGAAGAAAAGGCCACCCCCCAGCAATGCAAACCTCACTGGACCTCCCACCTCATCTTCACGGCCCTCCTCACCCAGTCCCAGGCACGCTCACCCCTGCTCACCTTCACGCCCTCCTTTAAACCTTTCCCAAAGCACAGGACCGTGGCCAGGGCTCCAGTGCCCATAAATGCCTTGGTTCTAGGTTTACCAGCTGCATGGCCTCAGGAAATAAGTCCCTATCTCAGAGCCCTGACTTCTTTATCTGCCATGTAAGTTCATTTCTGCCCTATCTACTCCATGTCTCAAAACTATAAAATGCGATACAGTGTTAGAGGGCAGTTATTACTAAATTATGCTAATAATGCTAATTGAGATCGTTCAGATTCTTGAGGCATTAAGTCCTCTTTGTGCATAAATTCTGCCTCCCTGATAGGATTGTAATTTCCCCCAAGGACAGAGGTTATATCTCTTTATTTTTTCAAAATGCCTAAAATAGGATTCTCCACACATCATAATCTCAGTTGGTGGTAGAGGCCAAGCCATGGCCATGGAGAGCAAGCGCACCACCACTACCACCCCCTGGCCCTTGACAAGCATTGACTAATCGAGTGCACACCCCGCCCCCTGATCAGCAGCACTCCAATAGGCAAGCCACTTCCAACCGAACATCGGAGATGGCAGTGGGGAAAGCAAAAGGAATATAAACCCCAAGTCTGGATGGCACCCATCTCTGACACACACAGGCCCTTAATGACTGGCAGGCACTCAGAAAACAGCACTCCTATGAACGGTGGAGACACCAGTCTAATTCTACCTACCTAGCTCCCCTTTCTTTCTTGCTGCCTCAAAGCCTTTTGAGAAGATCAGCAGGATGTAAATTATTAAATTATGATGCCTGGTGTCATATCACTAACAAGCAGTCTATAATCTCTGACACAGGAGAGGGGAACAAAGGACAGAATCTGTGATGAATCCATAAAACTGGACCCCAAGCTGTCACTCAGTTCCTACAGTTGCCTCTCAAACATCCACGCATTCAGATTAGCCTCCCTCCCTCCAAACGTGGAGGGGGAGGGCAAGTATACATGGAAAAGGAAGAGAAGCATACGATTTTCCAAACAAAAAAGTAAAAATGACCCTTGGCCTTGGTCTTCTGGGCTTGTAAAATGAGGGCCCGGCTGATTGACTCCTCAGCTCCCTCCCAGTTCTAAGAGGTCTGGGGCTTGTAGATTTATCGCTTTGCATTATCCACTACTTTACACTCTCCAAAGAGATTTCCCTTCTCGTTAATGTTATAACCCGGAGTTGACAATACGACAGGTCATGGGTTGGATTTCGAGAGGCATGTAACAAGGCCACTGTGCAGCCACGCGAGGCCCTTTCTCTGAAGAGCACCTCTATCCACTCGGCAGGATGTCAGATATTCCATAACAATGATGATGATGACAAACGGCGACTTCAAAGCGCTCTCCTGTTTACTGTCTCAAGGCCTCTCAGTCCCCCGCGTGAGTTGATGTGCACATATCCCCTGCACCGCCTCCTCCATAGCAAAGACCTAATTTAGACAGAGGCAAATTAGCTCTGTGGGGTGAAATGCATTAACCAAGTCTCCCAAACAGCACAAATCTAATTAACTGAAAATCAAAATTGCAAAGCTGCTGAAAAAGATTTCCACGGAAGAAGTCTCCTAAGGATTGAAGGAAACTTGTGGGCCATGTGACCTGCCTAATCCAAGTCTCGCCGCTTAACGGGATAAATGCTGTTTAGGGTGTTTGGGTCTCTTTGCTTTTTCACTGAGGTTTGTTTTCTCTAGATCACCTACATCGTCAGTGGGCTTTAGAGAGTCTATCGGGTACATGCAACGGCCATGAAAAGCATCCTTTCCGAGGGGTGGGCCCAGTCTTCAAGACCCTTCGGTGCCTGGTTGGGAACTTCTCTCTCCTCCTGAACATCTGCCCACCTCCCCTATTAGAAGCTCCTTCATCTGGCCCCCATCCCCCAGAAATGTTGGCAGCATTGGGCCCAATGGCCCCCACATGGAGTCCTTGAAATAACCAAGTCGCGTTCAAGCCAGGATCCCCTGGGACAGGCAGGTGAGTTGGCCTGCGTTTTGTCCCTCACTCCTCTGAGATGCCCCAGGCCTAACACAGCAGGACAGTCACTGGGATAGAAAGGCTTCCTTTTAACTCCAACGCCCATGAGCTCCTGCCCTTGGGAAAGAGAGCACAGAGGCCTCCTACCCCACATCACATCCTGCTTTCAACTCTCCACGGCTCCCACTGCCCATGACAGTGGTCCTCCATCTTGACTGCACTTAGAATCACGTGGGGAGCTTTAAAAACAAACAAACAAAACCTAAAGCCCAAGCCACACCCCAAACCAAGTACATCAAAATTTTAGAAGAGCTCCAGGCAACCAAGGCTGAGAACCACCACTCTAGACCAGAGCTTCTCAAACTTGAATGTACACTCAAATTTCCTGGGAATCTTGTTAAAACGTGGAGGCTGACTGAGCAGGCCCAGGGTGGGGCTCCTGGCTCCTGTGACCGGCCCAGAGACCACTCTCTGAGCCGCAAGTCCAAACTCTGTGGCTCTAGATGCATGTGATCTAGCCCCTCTATTTACCCTTCCCCTTCTCTTGCCACTGCCCAACTCGTATGCCCCCAAATGCAAACAGCTCCCCCAACACACAGGGCTATTTCTCCCCTTGGTGGCTGTGTCTTCCCTTTGGCAGGAAAGTCCTTTTCACAATTACTTCATCTTCCTGGAGAACTCCTACCATCTGCTATGGGCTGACCTGTGCCCCCACCAAAAAATCATAGGTTGCAAGTCCTAACTGCCCCCAGCACCTGTAAGTGTAATCATTTGCAGATAAAGTCTTTAAGGGGGTAATTAAGTTAAAATGGGGTCATCAAGGTGGGCCCTAATCCAATAGGACTAGTGTCCTTGTATGAGGAGGAAGTTTGGACAGACACGTGCACACGTGCTGAGGGAGACAATATGAAGACACCGGAGAAGATGATCGTCTATAAGCCAAGGAGAGAGCCTAGAACAGATCCTTCCCCAAGACCCTCAGGAGGAAATGGCACCGTGAAATCAGACTTCTGGCCCCAGAACTGTGAGACTAAAATTTCGGTTGCTTAACTACCCTGTCTGTGGCACTTTGTCACAGCAGCCCTGGGAAGCCAACCTACCACTCTTCAAGGCCCAATGCAAGTACTGCCTCCTTCGGGAGCTTGCCCTGACCAGCCCCTGCAGACCCCATTGCATCAATGGCCATCTCTTGTGCCTCCAGGGTGCCTGGTCCTGCAACTCCCAACTATGGGAGCTCTTCGAGAGCAGAGGCCCGATCTCCCCATGTCTGGGGTCCTAGCACCTCCCACGGTGCAGCACATGGAAGGTGGCAATGTGTGTCAACCAGATTGAGTTTAAGGAAAGCAAATCTCACCTCACAAGCAGTCACTTCCCAGTGAGTTCCACTGCCTGCCTGCCGGCCTGCCTGCCCGCCTGCCCCGCTGCTCTGCAGCCTCCCCTGCTCATGTTTCCCTCTAGGCAGCCAAGAATAATCACTGTTTTGAACTGGGTTTTGTTTTTATTGTGTGTGTGTGTCTTATGCCACCATATTGAAATGCAAACTGCCAGGTGTTTAAAATGGTGCCCCAAGCCATGAGGGGCAGCTGGTTCATATAGACCAGCATTTATCACATTTCAGTAAATACACAAAAGGTCCTCAATTCAAAGCCAGGAAGAGAAAGTAATTCTTTTGTCCAAAGGCATTGGTAACTAAACCAGGGAGTGAAGGCAGGTTCAGACTGTTGCTTCACCATCCCCTAGGGCGTGGATGTGTTTTATGCTGGGAGAGGAGACCAAAAAAGCATTTTGAGCTTGTACTATATAAGACCCAGCACTTTCCCAAGCCCATTGTATTTAAACTTCTCTGTCATCCTAAAGGAGGGCTAAGACCTCGGAAAAGGATCACCCACTTTTTCAAGAGGGAAATCCCAACCCTGCTTTGAAACTAAGATGGGACCTGGGAAGCTGTGCTGTAGAGGAGGAGGATCCAAAAAGGTCCATGAATTCAGACAAATAGAAGAAACGAACTCCTTCATGTTCAGAGAGCAGAGAGAGAGTCAAGTTAAAAGTTACGGTGTCCTCCAACCCTGTGAAGAGAAGCCCAGGCATCTTGGTCGATTTTTTTTTCCTTTTCACACAGACCCTGAAATATGAAAGGGTCACTTTCTATTTGGGGTCGATTTATAGTCCCTAGACTACAGAGTTCGCTCTTTTGAAGGTTATGAGGCTGGCCAGCCTTGAAATTCCAGCACAGCGTTTCATCCCTGCCGGGGCCACCCTGGGGGAGCCTTTCCAACCTGCGCCCTGGGAGCCTGCGGCCTGGACTCCAGAGGTCAGCGTCCATCCCAAGCCCCTCAAACACCATCACACCAGGTTTCCTCCACTTGGTGGTTTGAAAAGAAAAACTGGGAAGGGGATGTAGAGGGTAGGCAGAAATTGCTACATAGCCCGAGACTGGTTTTGGATTTAAGGCACTTTCTTCCTTGCAAAGTTGCCTGCAGGCACTAAGGAACCATAGAGTGGGGTTCATTTCTCCCAGACAGGGTGCTCCCCATGACCCTCTGACAGCCACGCCAGGTGCCCCTCCACCAGCACACTCCCCACGTGGCTGCTACCACCTGAACTCAATAGCAGTCCTTCCTGAAGTAAGCATAGTTGCTTGTCCCTTGAGAAAGCCAATAGTCAATTCTCTCCTCCAGCCTTCCCACGGTTCTTGTGCCACAGGCATTATACCACTAGCCCTCAGTGGTTAGGGTCCCTTCGGGGACCTCCTAGGACAGTGATGGGTTGCTTAACTGCTTCTAGAGCTACTATGATGTCCCTCTTTTATCTCTTATACTTTGCATAACAGGAGTTCAAAATACAGGAAAGCCTGCTCCTGGCAAAGAAGCAGGTCCATCCCCAAGCTGTTCAAGGGCCCAGCACCCTTTATCATCTGCTCAGCCGTCGCCGCAGCCATGCTGCATCATGCAAGCCCACGGTTGATCGCAATGACCAACGCCCTCCTGTAGCTTCACCTAGTGCCAAGAGCTCCCTGGCCGCAGCCCCCAGCGGGGGACCTGCAAGCCTGATTTCCTACAGACCATCCTCTCCACCACAATAACAATAACAGTAACAAGGGCCACCACGGATTGAGCATCTGCTGTGATCTGGGCACTACAGGAATTTAACGTGTCACATAGAAATCCATCGAATCCTCACAGCATTGTCAAGCAGGTGTCACTGTTCTATTCAAAACATTTTATTATTCCTTTCATAGTGATAAGAAAACTAAGGCTAAGAAAGAATAAGCAACTTGCCCAGGATCCCCAGATAATGATGAGGCAGAAAAGGGTTTGAACGCAGGTGTATCTATCTGATGCCATGGCTCTCTCTTCAGTGTTGCCATGTCAGCTACAAAGATTCTGCGGCCTCTCCTGGTCTGGCCTCGATCTGCACAGCACCCAGGTGGAACACTCATTAATATCCCCATTGCACTAATGGATAAACTGCGGCCTAATGAAGAAGCAGACTGCCCCCACCCTTCCTTTAGGGAAAGAAGACAAGTCTCTTTCTTACAAGAGACAGGTCTGCAGAGGCCCAGCCTCTCCACTGAGCTCTGCTCTTGACCTACAGTGACTCCCAGGTGATCTGCTCCTGCTCCATTCTGGAAGCAGAGCAATGTGCCAACTGCCCCCAGCAGTGTTTCCTCAGGAGGCAGCACATGACCCATAGCCTATGATGCAGAAGCGGGATACAGGCTCAGGCAGATCTGCAGACCTCCTTCAGGCGAGAACCAACACACACAAATGCTAGTTCCTTCACTCATGAAGGCTCAACCCTTCATCGTCCCCACCACCACCCTCTGCCAGGAGACAGGCTGCAGCCTGGTGGACAGAGACCCATCACCCACGTCTCAAGGCAGGCAGGCCCACTCTCGAGTCCCCTGATTACTAAGAGCACTTAACTCTGGCCTCAAGAACCCTTCTGCCACCGAGTCGTGATGTCCTCTCGCCTCCACGCTGGCTGTCATGCAGCGAGACTCGCCCAGCAAGGCCCTCCCCGCCTCCCCTTCCCCAACTGTTCCTTCCTGAGCTCAGATCTCCGGGAACTGACACGTGACCATCTGGAGCCAACACCTGCTTTTCTGAGAAGGAATTCCCCTCAAGGACAATCAAGTCATAGCAACTAAATCCACGCTTATTTGTGCAAACATTTCCTAGTATTTACAGCATACACTTTCCTTGCAAGACCACACACATGCAATATGCATGACATGTACAAATTCCTCCTCTATATATTTCATGGTTTACTACACGCTTCTCCCCATGGCAGGATCTAGAACAAGTGGCCGACGGAGGTTTGAAGCCACTTATTCTGAAGCCCCTCCCGGAAGCTGACTGGTGGCGAAGGGAAATCTAAACTGTCAAAGGTCCAAAGCAATTTCAGAATAAACTGGCACCAGGCATAATCCCTGATGATCTTGTGATCCAAGTACAAGGAGGGGCTTGCTCTGAACACAGCTTCCAGCTCGCAGGAAAGAGAGATGCACTTAGAAGTTCCTTAGCCCCAAACTTGAGGCTAAAATTCTCTGTGATGATTAAGCCCAGCAGAACAGCTGATCTATAGACTTGCTTATGTTCAAAGAGTCTCTGTGCAGGGCATTTTAACTTATTAAAGAGCATTAACATTTCTTTTCAAAGGCTTTCTCCCGTTCACAGGAAACCTCGGTTGACATACCCATGACTTTGTCAGTCCCAGCCTATAGGATCACAATGGCTAAGAGCCCAGGATGTGATCTCCCCACACCAAGATGGGAATACAGGCAGCCCTCAACTTGGGGAACCTGCCGGTGACCTTGGCCAAGCTTCAGTTTCCCTTAGCTCAGCTTCAGTTTCAAGTTCCTCAATGGTTCCATGAGACCAATAAAAAGCCCAATCACCCAGCCGGTATGGCTTAGTGATTGAGCATCGACCTATGAACCAGAAGGCCACAGTTCGATTCCGGGTCAGGCCACATGCCCCCCGGCCCTCCCCACCGGGATTTCGGGCTCAATCTCCAGTGTGGAGCATGCAAGAGGCGGCCGATCAATGATTCTCTCTCATCATTGATGCTTCTCTCTCTTTCCCTCTCCCTTCCTCTCTAAAATCAATAAAAATATATATTTTTTTAAAAAAGCTCAATCAAATCTTAGTCCCTGTCATCACTGAAATTTCCTCTTACTGCCGCCTGAAGTGATTAACTAAACCTACCAGCAAAAATTGTCTGAGGACAATACGGAGGTGGGAGCTAAGAGGATGTGCCCTCCCAAGGAACCAGACTTAGGGAAGAACTCCCAGGGGTGAGTAGGGGTGGCGGTGTTAGAGGAGGCGTGACCAGGCTGAGTACCTGGGGGCCACATCAGTGAAGGAAAGGAGAGCCCAGGAGCCCAGGACTTACCCGAGATAAGGCCCCAGGCATTCCCTACGTTGGAGCCATCTTCTCCCATCTGACCCTGCTGCAGGTGGCTGGATGGAGAGGCTCTTCCCTCCACGCCCACCGAAATCCACAGAGCTGCCCACTCCCAACTTCACACCAGCTGAGCGGGCAGGGAACCTCTGGCCTCAAAAGGACTATCTTGCAGACTTAAGGACTGAAGCATTATTTTTATGTTGTTTCCATGGGAATCCTCATTCCCACTCCCAACAACCAACTTATAAAGGACCTTTTAGAAGAAAAACAACCCACCTTTCACTGTGGGGAAGACTGAAAAGCCACGTAAACCCATGGGGCTGACGGATGGGAACAAAACGACAGGGTAAAGGGAAAACCAGGGTCCAAAATTACATGGTAATGTGCCACAGAGTGAAGATGGCAGGAATGGGAACTGAACCAATGTGGGTCTGAATCCCAACCAGAAAACAGGCACACAATAAAAACCCACCTACTGAATTTTGGGTAAGTCATTTAACTCAGCTCAAGGCTTCAGTTTCCTCATTATTAACATGGGACCATTTTAATTGTTTCATAGGATTTAAACAGAAATTAAATTTAATGAAAATATGCATATGAAAGAGCTTGGTACATAGAAAAAACACAGCACTGAAGACCCTTGATTATGTGCTAGGAATGTTATATTCATCATCTCAGTGAGTCCTTGAAACGACCTTGGAAAATGATGGTGATGGTGGTAGTGGTGGTGATGGTGGTGGTAGTAGCTATTACTGTTTGTTTTATTCTGGCTTATAACTACTACAATCCAGGTACATCATCTCATTTAATCCTTACAACTACTTGGGGGACAGATTATTATTCCCCACCCTCCCACCCCCATTACAAATGAGGAATTTGTGATCCAACAGCTAATACATGGTGGAGCCAAGTCTGCAACTCAGGCCTGTCTGACCACAAAGGCAAAACCCCTGCCTCTCAGTGAATACAGATCCCTTCATTCACTTAGTGGATACAGATGCCTCTGCTTATCCTTCATATAGTTACTAGCCATCTTCTGCGTGTCAGGCTCTAGGTAAGGCACTTGAAATAGAGCAGTGAACAGACAAACATTGTCCCTACTCTCCTGTAGTTTATGGTCCAACAGGGAGAAAAAAACAATTAAGCAAGCAATTACTATTTCAGGGGGTGGATTAGTCAGGGCTCTCCAGAAGAGCAGACTCAACGGGAGATCTATATGATCCTAGAGAGACACAGAGAGGGATATTTATTTTAAGGAATTGGCACACAATTATGGGAGCAGGCAAGTCAAAAATTCATAGGGCAGGCCAGCAGGCTGGACATTCAGTAAGAACTGATGTTGAAATCTGAAGTCTGAAGTCCACAGGGCAGACCAGCATCCTGGAAACTCACCGAGGAGTTTCTATGTTTCAGTCTGAGGTAAAATTGCTTCTTCCTCCAGAAACCTCAGTCCTGGCTCTTAAAGCCTTCAACTGATTGGATGAGGCCCACCCACATTCTAGAATATAATCTGCTTTACCTAAACCGATTATAAATGTTAACCACATCTCCAAATTCTTTCACAGCTTACAATTTCTAGCCTAGTATTTGACCAAACAACTGGGTATCATAGCCCAGACAATTAACCATCACAGGGGGTATATGGAGTGAATGTTAAGGAAACACAAAAAGAAACCTGGGGATTTAGTAAATGGGAGGCCTAAAGAATAGGGAGGCATCAGAAGCTCAAAATGTTCCTCAAAAACTATGGAAACTTACTCATCAAAGACTGTCCTCATATAAATATACCAGGAATGCCCCAATTAAAGGAGCCACAGTGAATCCTTTTGAGAACCAAATAATTACTTGGTCTATCAGCTTGCTTTTTAAGATGATATGGGGGTGTCCTTATAGCACATTTTCATAAAGCGATCACAGTTGTGTACACTAAAGAATATGAAGGCTAGCTGAGTGTTTGAAAGTGATGAGCAAAAAAAAAGAAGGGCACGTGCATGCATCTGTCAGCAGATGTCCCCAATTCCTGGGAACTTGAGGGGACAACAGAATCTCCTTCCTGCCTTTCCCATCCATTTAAGACAAACAGCAGTGACTTAAATGTCACTTGACTCTTCCCCTCATCCTCATTTAAGAGCGCTGCAGAACCTCGCCCAGAGTTCCCTGCTCGATAGCTGAGGGTTGGAGAACAATGGGGTGGCAATGTGTCCCCAGAGGAGACATGTGGAGGCTAACAGGACTCTGTTCTGTTACTCAACCACTGTAAGGTCATCTGTTTGATGAAACGACAGACAAGTCTAACTTTTTAACAAGCAGCTCTCAGTGGAAATCGCACCCTCTCTCCCTCTCATTAGCAGGCAAGGAGGTTCCTCTCTGTGGCAGCAGTGAACTCCAAGCCCCAGAAGGCCTGTGGGTGGACAGGGACAGGCAGACGGAAACACTGGAGGCAGCGAGACGAGCGAGTCCTCATCAGGCAGAGGACCAGCTGGGACCTGGTCTGGTCTCCCCGGAGGCGCAGCTGCTCCCCTCCCCGGCCCCCACCCTAGGCAAGCAGGAGCCAGGCTTCTCTCTACTCCATGCGAATGACTAGAAGGAAAACCACACCAGGTTGGGATCCCTGTTGGTGTTACTCAGGGAGCAGACCATCAATACATACATATCTGTTGAAGAAATGAGTGTATCTAGACCTTAATAGAGTATCAGCACCATATTCTAATATGGACAGAGCAGAGGTTTGGAAGTGACAGCTCATAGAGCCTTTCACACTACTGTGTGGGTCACACTACCCAGTTATAACAAGCTGGACGAGGGGGTCACGGAAGGCCATCTAACAGGTGGGAAAGGAGCAGCACGGGCGACCCTGGCCTCCATGGAACAGCAGCTCTGACCTGAGCAAGTCACTCTTCAGCTGTGTGTCTGGTTCTGTCTTGAGATGGAACTGTCTCCTCACGGGTGGTTGAGGGCCGGCTTTAACCCCCAGTGGCTGCCTCCCCGTCATGAACTGACCGCATGCTAACAATGAGGAGGGACCACCGTCCAAAGCGTGGAGCCAGTTGCCCCAAACCTCGTCAGCAACAACACACAATCATCAACCACTCTGGCCAAGTCCGGCCCCGGCCGCTGAGGCCTCGCTGGTGCTGCGGCGGATTCTTCTCCCAGAAGACTAATTATTGGCTCTTCCTGAAAGCTGTTTGTTTGGAGGCGCGCACTACCAGGTGAGTGTGTGTTGTTAAGAACAAAGGCCCAGAACGCAATTCTTCTCATCCTCTTCCCCTCATCCTCCACGTGGGAGGCCCCAAGGACACCTGCATCTCTCTGAGCCTGGACCAGTGCCTCGTTCTGGCCTGACAATGACAGTGAGAAGATACACTACACACACCCAAGGTCCCTTCGGGGCGCCCCATGGGATTCAGCACCACCTCACCCCCACATATCCCAGCCCTGAATCCTAAAGGGGTCTTTTCTTGCATCAAAGAAAGACTCTTCCCAATGTCTGGGCCTCTTGCTGGCTGCAGCCCTCTTCAGGGTTCATCCTTCCCATCAGACTGGAAGCTCCCTGATGGCAAAGGCCTGGCTTGTCTATTCCTACTTTATGGGGTCTATTCCAAACCCCACAGAATACCTGGCATGTCTTAAGACATGTCTGATACACTGAACTGGGATCCCCAAGGATGGGCTGCAGGGAGTCCTTTGAAACCCCAGGCACAGTCCTCTGTGTGGGGGCCTCCTGTGGTTCTAAGGGTGTGTGCATGTGACCATGGTTCTCAAGAGAGGGTCAAAGGTGTACCAGACACTCAAAGAGGCCCCAACCAAAAGTGCCTATGCCTGCTGACAGAGGGTGAGCCCTCGGCAGGAACAGAGGGTGAACTCTTAACTGTCACCCCTCATCCTTATAGTCCATGAGTCCTTGATGGCCTCGCCCCTTCAGATAAAGCTCCCCCTCCCTCCTCCCTCTAGTTACTCAGATCCTCCCCCCCATGCTTCCAGAGCTCCCTCAAGACCATCTCCTCTGAGAGGTCCTCCCTAAAGCCCCCAAAAAGAGCCTGCACTCTTGTCCTTCTGCGTTGGCAATGACCTGTGTTGGCCACTTCGCATGACACCCATTACTCTAGCAAATCATGTCTTATATCGTGGGTATGTACACTGTCATACCACACAACTTTTTGTAAGCTTCTTAAAGTCAAGAACTAGGGTCTTCTTTGTTGAAGTGCCCATCATATTAGGAACTGAATAAATAAACATGCTGACAGGCATTCTGAGGGGTGTAATCCTATCCAATAAAAGAGTAATATGCAAATTGATCATACCTCCACTACACCCACAAGCCACTCCCACCAGCCAATCAGGAGCGAGTATGCAAATTAACCCAACCAAGATGGCTGCGGCCATGGAGCGAGCAGGAGGCTTGGTTTTCCCCAGCAATGGAGGAAGCCAAGCTTCCTGCACACCCTGGCCGGCCCTGGACTCCACTCAAGGCTATAAAGTTTCAATTATAGAAGATAAATAAGTCCCAACAAAAATGGCAGCAGCCACAGAGCTGGAGAGAGCAGGAGGCTTGAGTTGCCCCCAGCGATGGAGGAAGCCAAGCTTCAGCAGCCCTGCCCTGCCTTGGCCTCCGCTCAAGGCTACAAAGTTTCAATTATAGAAGATAAATAAATCCCAGATACCAGGGCCTCTGCTTGGGTCACGGAGGGGTGTGGCCGGCCTGCAAACCACCACAGGCCCCTCGCCCAGGCTGCCCCATGCCCCAAAGGAACCCCCACCCTGATCCAGGACACCCTTCAGGGCAAACCAGCTGGCCCCCACCCATGCACCAGGCCTCTATCATATCTAATAAAAGAGTAATATGCAAATTGACCAACACTCCAACACACAAGAGGTTGCCCCCATGTGGTCAAAGATGGCTGCCCCCATGTGGACACAAGATGGCCGCCACAAGATGGTCAGCAGTGGAGGGCAGTTGGGAGGGACCAGGCCGGCAGAGGAGGGAAATTGGGGGCGACCGGGCCTGCAGGGAAGGGCAGTTGGAGGACCTAGGCCTCAGGGGAGAGCAGTTGGGGGGGACCAGGCCTGCAGGGGAGGGTAGTTAGGGGTGACCAGGCCTGCAGGGGAGGGCAGTTAGGGGCAAACAGGCTGGCAGGGGAGCAGTTAGGCATCAATCAGGCTGGCAGGGAAGTGGTTAGGGCAGCCGTGGGCAAACTACAGCCCGCGGGTCGGATCCAGCTGTTCTATCCGGTTCTCTTGCTCTCCCCTCCGCTCCTTTACTTTGAATTTATATCAGTTCACACAAACACTCCATCCATGCTTTTGTTCCGGCCCTCCGGTCCAGTTTAAGAACCCATTGTGGCTCTCGAGTCAAAAAGTTTGCCCACCCCTGGGTTAAAGGGTAGTCAGCCTGGCAGGCAGAAGCGGTTAGGGGCAATCAGGAAGGCAGGCAGGCAAGCAGTTGGGAGCCAGCAGTCCTGGATTGTGAGAGGGATGTCCGACTGTCTGTTTAGGCCCAATCCTACCAGGATCAGGCCTAAACGGGCAGTCGGACATCACTCGAGGGGTCTCAGATTGGAGAGGGTGCAGGCTGGGCTGAGGGACACACACCCCCGTGCATGAATTTTGTTCACCAGGCCTCTAGTAAAATAATATTGCCCAGTCCAAACTCATTTGCAGTAAAGATTTTTTTTTTTTTTATACAGTAAGGATACAATTTTGAAAGCACTATCCCACCACACAAACAAAAGCAACTAATATTATGGTCCCCTGTTCCCTCCCTGACCCTGTCCGGAAGCACAGGTAAGATTTATAGAGTTGTACTCATAATAGCAATACAATGTTAGCCTCGATATTTTCCCCTTAACACTGTGTCTCTAAACATGCTTCCACGTGGGACTAAAAGCCTGTGTTCTGTCCTGTGATTCTCCTCGTGGGGTTATTCGAACAACCAACCCAGCATATGTCAAGCTGTGCAATTCCATTCTTTCATAACAGAACTTTTCCCCCCATAGGCAGCGTCTCTTTCCCAGGTGTTACAGCAGATTGTCTTTCTCATTTCCCAGCACATCAAAGGTCTGTTTTCACATGAAAGCACTCAACTGAACATGGAGTGATACCCACTGCCCTCCGACAGGAGCCTCACCCACGGCAGGGTGGTCCTGGCCAACAGGTCCCTCAAACAGATTTGGAAGTCGCCCCGTGGATCCCCAATGGGGACCCTTGTCTCCAGCAATCCTGCCCATCCTTTCTGGACCTCTGACCAGCCCTGGGAGCCTGGCCCTTTTCCTCTTCTCTCCACACGATAAGTGTTAGGTCTCCCCTTCTCCTCTCCCTCACAGGACAGCCAGCCAGTCACTACCTCTGCTGCTGATGTTCACCTGGAGCTGTCCCCAGTGCCTCCCCAAAGCCACTCCCTTGCCCAGGATCTGCTGCCGCCAAACACCTAGGGACCTTGCCTGAGCTCTCATTTACTTGCCTGTTTGTGTGAAAAGAAACAGCATGCTCCCAGCACACACAAGGAGCCTGCTGTCATCCAGGAGCTTCATACAATGAGGGTCAAGAGGCCCAGGCATCAGCGAGGTTCTCCAAACACGCTACACAGAACCTAAGAAAAGGCTCGCAAGCTAACCGATGCTCCCCAAATGCCCACAGTAAATGAAAAAGTATTGTGTCTGACTCTGTCCCAGGGCAGGAAAACAGCACAGAGAAGACACGGCCTACCAAAGTGGTGGTTTCTGTGTCACTGAATAAGAAGTATGTTTTAGTGCCCGAATTTTTTTCCTAAAAAACAAGCATGAAGTCAACTTCATTGCTGATTAGAGAAATGCAAATTAAAACCATACTGAGATACCACCAGAATGGCAAAAATTCATAAGTCTAATATGCTGGTAGGAATACAGAGCAATGAGAACTACATACTACTTGTGGGGCAGCTCCTAGGAGGAGGTCTTCAGGACAGAATTTCCAGGAAACATGCGTTATACATACCCTAAACTCAGTGATTCCATTCCTACATGTACATTCTTATAAACTCCCACATAGATACAGCAGGACATATGTACAAGGATATTCACAGCAACTCTGTTTGAGTGGCCATAAAAATAAAATTGAGAACTCAAATGTTCACTGAAAGGAGAAAAGACCCACCCCCATGAACACTATACCTCCACAGGCCAAGGGAAGTGAATGTCAAAGACATCAAGCTGAAGGAAACAAAATATTTCTGTGAGCAAAAAGCAGGCAAATCTACACATGGCCAGTGGACGGGGCTTAACATTGTGAAGGAACACACAGCAGTGTGAAAGGTACCGGTAATATTCCACTTCTAAGCCATGCGGTGACTATGTGGGTATTCGTTCATTGCTGTTCACATCTTACACGTGCATTTCACATGTTTTAGTACGTATGCACTATTTTATATGTGTGGGGGGGACTCAGCTCAACGCAAAGTAAGCGCCTCTCCTCTCTGTGCAAACAGTCTTCCTCTGGGACCTCTCATTCTCTCTAAAGGAATTTACTTGTTAAGAGCTCTAGCACTTACTAGCACCCTTTTCCCTTGAGTCAAGACAAAATTCTAACGAGGAGCAGCAAAACCAAAAGGGAAATGAATATTCATGCCACAGAGTAAGTTCTACTTTAGAAAAATCTCTGCATCCCCAGCATATGTTAACTGGGGCTGTAACAGCACGGTGCTTGGTGCTTCTGCTTGGTGCTTCGGGATGTCTTTCCTAACAAGGACAATCCCCACCCCAGGGCACTCCGCACTGCCATGCCTCTTCTGGAGGAGAAAGGGGAGCTTCCTGAGACTTCCCGGGGCCCACCAGGTCCGAGACAGACTCTGTGAGCACACACTGTCTTGCAGGCAACACTCAGAGCTCCCTTCTGCAGGCTCCCTTGTGGAGCATGACCAGGAGAAGTAGGTAGTTCCCTCACCAAGGAACTCTTCAAAGGACTCACCCCTTTTTAACACCAACAAATTCCCAATCCTCAGCTCAGTTCACCCTTCAATCCAGCAAAATCTTCTCTGTATCACTATTTTCCTTTCTGTTCCAGAAAACCCCCAAAGTGACTGGTGGCCAGATGTAGTCCTGCCCCTGCTCAAATTGCTCCCCTTCCCCATCTCACCCCCCAAGCCCATCCTCTACCCATCTGATTCACACACCACCTTGGACACCCCCTACACCTCATGCCATCTTCTTGAACTCCCAAGAATCAACCCATACACCGCCATCTCTGCTTCCACCAAACCAGGTGATCTGGGACTCAGTTCCTACTCTTTCCTCTCCCAACTCACTCTCCCACGGCGGGTCACAACTCTACCTCCTGAAAGTCTAATGCTGTATCTGTTCAAGGAAGCTGGCCCCAGGAATCGAGCAGATAAAGATGCCTCCCTCCCAGCCAAAACAAAGCTATATCACAAACCACCCCTGTATCCACCTCACCTTCTCTCCGCATCCAAGCATACACACTATGTGTTCTGAACTATTACTTAATCTGCTATCATAATATAAACAATAATATATAATAATACAAACAATCACAATAACACATACGTACTGTATGTGTACAATGTGCCCTGCACTGTGCTGGCCAACATGGGGGTAGACAAAAAAGAGAGACGTCTCTTGGTGGTGAGTAAATCATATATAGCCAGGCGAAGAGTGTTTGTTAAATGAAAAGGGGAGACTGCAAAATATGTGTAACAGGACCTCACATTTGTAAATCATAATATATATCTGTAGTAAATACAGGGAAAACTATGGAAGACTATGCTCTCATTCATTAACAATGGCTGGGAGGGGGCAGCCCCCGTGGTAACCTTTATTTTGGATGCAATAAATGTTCTTATGGTTAATTTCTTATATAAACATGCATTATTATGCAATGGGGATATTTTCTAAAGTAAATTCTAAAAGAAAAAGCTCAAGACAAAATTCCAGCTCTTGGGAAGCTTCCAATCTGGCTAAAGTAAAAGTTAACACACATGGATTGAAAGTGCACAAAACGGCCTAAAAAATCCCATTACCAGCTCCTTCCAGGAGAAGGACACGATATCAAAAGATGCCAGCTGCCCATCTCCGGCAACAAATGCCAATAGAATCAGGAGAGATCTTCGGGCCATAAGTTATCAGGATGGTGTGCAGGCAGGGGGACCTGCTATGTCGCTGGAGGGAGAAGGGCAGGAATGGACAGCATGACAAGGGGAGGAGCCAGGCTTGAAGGACTCCCTGGCTACTCTCAGGTCTAGTTACCCATTTCCAAGGCAGTAATGGAATAATTTGCCCTCCCTGTAGGTAGAGTATTTTGAATGCACATAAGTCAAATATAATCTCAAGTAAGCCAAAAGGAATACTACAAATATAACACATTTTTTAAAAAACACTTATTTTGTGAACAAAATAAAGTAACAAACAAAATAGAAACAGACTCGCAGAGAACAGACTGACAGCTGTCAGACACAGACCACAACAGTATGGTGATTACCAAAGGGAAATGGGAGAAAGGGAAGCACAAGAGGGTATAGGAGGGATAAATGGTGATAGAAGGAGACTTGAATTGGGGTGCTAAACACACAATACAATATACAGATGATGTATTATAGAATTGTATGCCTTAAACCTATGTAATTTTATTAACCAATGTCACCCCAATAAATTCAATGAAAAGGTAAAAATAAAAAAACTTATTTGAAATAATTTTAGGACAGAAGAAATACAAAAATAATCTGAAGAGTTCCCCTACACCCTTCATCCCAAGCTTCCCCTAATATGAATATCTTACATAACCACGATATACTTACTAAAACTAAGAAATTAACACTGGTTTAATATGTTTTTCGGATTTCACCAGTTTTACCACTGCTATCCTTCTCTATCCCAGGAGACAATCTCGGATACCACCTTGCATTTAATATAACTGGTTCTTAAACAAGCAAACATTTTATGATTATTTATTCTCTCTTGGTAAGAAAATGTCCTGGCACTCGGAGCAAAGACTTTGTCCTTATCACCATCAAAGCAAGCAACCTTTGACACAGATTGACGACCTCCAAAAGAAAAAGAATTTGATCTCCAGTGAGATAAAAACCCAGACAATGACCGAGCCTCTTAACCCTCCATAAGCAACCACAACCCTGGGCCTCTCTCCACAGCAACTAACTGGTATTTAAAAGTAATTTATGTTAATTGCAATCGAGCACATATGAACATTACAAAGCAAGCTGGCTTCAAACAAAAAGGCTCCAGAGGAGCCTAACAAAAAATTAATTTTACAAAAGACCTATTTCTTATTCCAACTTGTTTTTAAATATATGTTCTGAGTCACACACCATTAACCATCTCAATTTATTAATAATCTCGGGGCAACCAACTATCTCAGATCATGCAAAAATGAAATCTTGCATAAAAGGGAAAATGAAATATCTACACACAAACATTAAGCAGGTAGTCAGCTGTGATGACCAGAGAGGATTATTATTACTTTTTAACCAGAATTTGTGGTAGGGCAAAAAAGAGGAAGGTTATATGAACCGGTAACTCAAACTTCATGAAAATTTTTCCCTCCGAGCTTGAGATTGTTTTAGAATTGACCAGTTCAAACAAAGTTCTTTGGAATTTCACCCTAACACCCTATGGAATTGTCCCCATAACAAAGGCTCGTGATGGGAGGGGAGAGGGTCCCCATATTCTCAAAGAACCTTCTTCTAGCTAAGGAAATGAAGGAGCATTTTGGCATTTTAAAGCAAGAACAAATATTTTAGCTATAAAATCCACTATGTACATTGAATCAGCAAGACAGCTGTTTATATAGAAACCCTTTCCTCTCTCCCTCCAAGCCCCTCAGTGATTCATATCAGTAATAAAACACTGGCTGGAACAAAGAAAAATTGAATTTGAAAAAGAGAGAAAGGCACCAACAGTACACTCTACCATTTTAATCCGAACTTAGCCTGTTTCTCTGAATGAAGCTTCTCAACCTATCCCACTTGTAAAAGAAAAAAGAAAAAAGAAAAATGAAAAAAGAAAAAAGAAACTCTCCCCAAATGAGCCCAACATTTTGTTGCAGAGCCAGAAATTAGGTACTTATTTGCGTAAAAAGCATACTTAGTGTGACACAGTTCATCTTTCATATGCCCTAGGCTTTGAGATTTGCTTTCTTTTTAGCCGCAACCTGAATGACTCACCAGCACCCCAGTCTCCCTCCTCTCCCACTGTGAACCCTCTTACTAAGCAAGCAGGGTGCAGGCCCACCAGGTTAATTCCCCTGACAGAGGCTTGAGGAGGGAAAGAGGGCCAGGAAGCCATGTGACCATCCATCACGTAAAACAAGCCCTCCCCCAACCCAGAAGGGTGTTTGTACTTTCCTCCACTTCAATTCTCTTCTCCTGTTCACTCTTCAAGGCCCAAATCACACATCACTTCCTCTGTGAAGCCAACACTGACTCCCCCTTGGTGGTCCCATAAGGCCCAGTGCATTCTTCACCTGTAGATTTAGCACCTCCACCCGCTGATTACCTGCCTTCCCAAACACACTGCACACTCAAGGGCAAAGCAAGTCCCTTCCTCATCTCTGTAACCCTAGCGCCATGCGTGCCCTGCACCCAGCCCAGAGCAGGGAATCAACAAATGTTTGTCCAATGAATGAACACAACTCAACTACCCCCCAGAAACCACATCACTAAATGCTAATTACCACTAGCTGCATGAATAATGAATAAAGAAATGAACGAACAACTGTCTCCTTGTTAGCCAAGTTGCAGTCCTTCGGGAGCACAGAGGAGGGATCAACTGACTTGTGGCAGTGGTAGCAGGATGGTTCAAAGACAAGACAAGTGGTCTTGAAGGGGCGTGCGAGAGGCAGGGAAGGAGGAGGGCCACACTCACTCCAAAGCTGGTGGTGCCCTGAGATTTCACCCATCAGGCTCACTTCTTCACCTTCCCCATGCAGCAAGTCCCTGGAGCTCAGCAGGACAGCCAAGTTGCCCAAGGACAAACTCATGTCCACCTTCCCGCACAAAGCCCACCCAACAAGGTCACACCTTGACTCGCTCATCTGCCACAGCCCTCTGCACCCACCAGTAAAACTCGAAGCCAGATGCTCAAACAGCACCCAACTGGAATGTTGTACGTGAGCAAACCACCAGGTAAGGTGTAAGATAAAAGAGGCACCAGATTTCTTCCCACTCGCTAGGACAGAAAGATCTCACAAATATATTCAGTTTGGTGCTAGTCAGAGCTGGATGCTCCCAGCTCTACGGTTCATTCTACCTGAGGAAAATAAGCCAGGTTCAAAAATCCTTCATTAGGGTCATCTCCACACCCCTGGGGAGAGGCAGAACCACAGGGACAGAAAACACTCAAGGGTGACACAAGAACATTTTTAAGTTTCCCTGAATAAGCCTCAGGAAAAGTAAACACGCAATGCCCATCCATCTACAACATCTAACATCCTGTATTCCTTTAATATAATAATAATAGAGGCACTGATTAGATATTCAGAGGATGTGCTGTATATCCAGGAAAAATAATGATCAGACACTTGAGCCTTTTCTAATTCTGCAAATAATCAAGTAATGGCAAGGTACAGCTGAGCACTGTCCCAGTTTCAGGAGGAGGCGGGGACAGAAGGAAGGGCTCCACCATCGGGCGCCCGTGGCCAGGAGCTCACAGCAGGCCTCCACCCAACAGCGCCTGGCCCCTCGGTCCAGGGCACAACCGCTCCGTGACAACCTCGGTGGGCCTCCACACCAAGCCTGAAGCAGCACATGTCATGTGAGGTCCTTCCAGCAGCAGGGCCCTAGATCCCTCGCCCTGCCCTGACCGCTGGGCCTAGGCTCTGGCGCTCAGGAGCGGTTCTCAATGCCACTGACCAAGTACAGACTTTTTTTTGTGTGTGTGTGTAACCTTGTGCAACATAAGCAGTAAATTGTTCAAATGTCCTCAGTTTTGCAATAGAAGCCCTCTACAGAGAAAAACAAAAATCTTACTTTTTGGTTTGAAAGAACAGTTCATTACTTAAAAGAATCTTATTCTGAAAACCCTGGTACCAGGAATAATTCTCTCTCCTTGACTCAGCTAGTTCCAGAAGTAAAGGTTTTGTATAAAGGGTTTTCTTAAAGTGGGGCACACCTAAGAGCTGGAGGGTCCATTTCTCAGTGTGAAGGGGTACATTTGCATGTCCTTCAGCTCCCTGAAATCTAAAGCCCCAAAAGCAATTCACATAAAAGCTGTAGAACTCTTCCACCCTTCCTGGTCCCACACCAGCTCCTTCTCCCAACATTCTTTGTGGAATAACCCACTCACTCCCAAGGGAACCCTGGAACCGCCTCTCCAAGTGAGACCAGATCCACAGGCTCGGCATGCCTTGAGGACCTGTTTAGAGTCCCAGACATGGAGAACCGCAGCAATGGGAGAACCCTAGGGATAAGAGACACCCACCTCTGTTTCTAACAAGCACCCCCGGGGGCTCTTAGACCAATATTGTCTCAGCACTGATGTACCCTCTCTCCTTGTACCCCCCACCTCACCTGCTGGAGTCACCAGGTATAAGGCATAGGGAAGGATTTCAACTATCACCCCCATCCTTTCAATTTTTTTTTTTAAGCCTCATCTAAGGACATGCTTAGAGAGAGGAAGGGAGAAGGAGAGGGAGCCGGAGAGGGAAAGGGATAGAGGGAAACATCGATAGGTTGCCTCCTCCCTTACGTTACACCTGCCCAGCCTCCTCTCCTATCCAAATCCTGACCTCCCCCTCCACCCTTCCCCGGGATTAAAGCCCCACAGCTCTGTCCGCCCTCTCCCACCTCTGCCTCCGTTTCAGCCGTTCCCACAGTCTCTCTGCCATCCTGCACTTACACACCGGCCTCCCCCAACACCCCCTTGAGGAGGGGGGCTGTTTCGCTTCTTATTTTCATCCCTGTCTCCCCATGCCCAGCACAGGGCCTGGCCTATGGCAGGGGACCGGGATCAGGGAATTTACTCTGTGAGCCAACCCTCAGTTGCCTGGCCAGTTAAGTGAGCACAGGGTGCTAATGAGGCCAGGTCATGAGTTCCATACTCCTCAGCTCCCTTGCCCTTCACTCAGAAAAAGCGTGTTCAACCGCCAGCCACCTGACTGCTGGTCACAAGAGGGGCGAGGCCAGACTGCGTAGGCAACTCAACGCAGCCCAGTCCTGGCGCAGGCAAAACAGTTCCAGTCCGTGCCCTGCTGAGAACGGGTCAGGCGTGTCATCTCTGCACCTAAGAAAAAGCATCAGGTCGGTCCATCTTTCAACATCCCCTAGTGGTCCTACACAGCATGTTTAGCTGTTATTTCAATAAGCCTTATTAAGACCCAATTTTCTTGGGTCTTCTTTCAGATTCTGCAGCATTAAAAGCCTCGCTGCTTAATTACATTAGAGCACCTGTATATATTATGTGCAATAAATCAACTTTAATTTACCACCACACAAGGCTATTCATCTTCTCTGGGTTATTTATTGCTCAGTATTATTGGTGCTGGATTGTACACTCTCCGCTGTTAAGAAGGAACAGTTGGGGTAAGAAAAGCTGAAACGCTCCAGGATGCTGATCACACATGTACACAGCAAATAGGAAAGAAAAAGAAACATATAAGCGAATCTTGGCAATCTGCTCCTTACTATTTTCCTAAAACACTCCCCAAACATTTTGATGTTTGCTTCTGCACACATGCACACACATACCAGTTACCCACTGAAACGACACAACCTGCAAAACAGGCCGGCGGCTCTCGTCAGCAAAGGGAGAGCCGAGTGTGGGACGCAGGCCGAGCCAGGAATGGGAGCTCTGGGGGCCAGAGCACATGAGGCTTCCCTCGCCCACTGCCACTGGTACTGGCCCAGTCCAAGGACTGCGTGGGCAGGACTGACCCGCAGGCAGAGATAGGCAGCCTGCAGCCATCCACACCCACCATGCCCACTCAGGGCCCGAATCAGGCCACTCGGAGTGGACGGAACGGTTTCTAGACAATCCAGGGTGGAGGACATTGCGATGCCATTTAGGACTCTTATTCCTCAAGATTCTGATAAACGCTGCCATTGAGGAGCCACTAAGTTCTCTCTGGACCTCCTGCATCAGCACCACCTGGGATGTTAAACATAGATTCCTGGGCTCCGTGACCGAGACCCCAATTCCAACACGTCCAGGGAAGGGCATGTGATTTTCCTGCACAGTGAAGTGTGAGAGCCACTGTCATAAAACCTCAGGAGCAAGGTTAACCATCCGTTCCAGCATAACATAACTGCTAATAATAAATTCAGAGTGACTTCCTCACTCCTTGCCAGGCTCTAGGCTCAGTCCTTTACGTCCATTCACTCCTCACAACCACCCCCAAGTAGGTACTGTAATTTTCATCTCATTTTCTAGATGAGGAAACTGAGGCACAGACAGATTAAATACCTTACCTCCGGGTCCCCCCTTTATACCTGGCTGGGCAGCCTAGTCCCTGCATCTGTGCTCCCAACCATTAGGCTACACTGCTTCTCCAAGCCCAAACTCCCCACACCCATTCCAACTGGACAAACAGGCACCTTTAGTCCTAAACAGAAGGGAGGCAAAAGTCACCGAGACATCACGGGCCCATAAAGCCATCTGGTTCCCCCAAGTTCAGTAGCTCAAGCTACTGCTTGGCAACTTGCTGGCAACACCCAGCCTTGTCTCGGAGCTTCCCACCAATCAGTTAGCAAGCGTCTCTCTCACTCACTCACTCACTCACTCACTTACCAAGAGCTAGAAAGCAGGATCTCAGGACACTGTGCCAACCAGATGCCTTCTTCCAGCACGGAAGCCAAACCATTGGAAACTAAACTCTCATCGGGAAGTACTTCCCAGCCCCCCTCCTTCTCACCAAGGGAGCTACGATGGATTTTATGGCACACAGATGACTTTTTTACAAGCACAGCGGCAACATCCAACTTCCATTTGATAATTTGCCTTAATCAGGGCCTCGAAAAGCACAAGCCAACCAATCTCACCAGACAGCCCTTCAAGGCTCTCTGGACGGCAGAGAAGGAATAAAAGAAAAGAGGGGATGGCATAGTCCTGGCGAGAAAACGTGTTTTGTTTTGTTTTTAACGGATTCGTTTCAAATAAAAGTCCATTTGTGCATGCAGAGGAGCCCGTTCACGTGTGCAGAGGAGGTCAGGGCAGATCAAACGCGTGAGCTAGGAACCAAAGTCCTGAAGCCCAAAACACGGGACCCCCGATGGCCCCTGAGCACGAAGTCACTGCAATTGAGGCTCCCCCCACGAAAAGCTCCACAGAAAGGCTGGCCGGAAAACGTCCCTCTCCTTGCCCTCCACTGGACCACAGCGAGGACTGTCAGGGGCCAAGGCCAGGCAGATGACTTCTCTGGGTGCCTTCCTGCTCTTGATCCCACAAATATTTCATTGTCCAGGTTCCTACCTACACAGACCAGAGCCTCAGAGCACACACAAGCCTCTACCCACCTTTCTGTACACAAGCCCTGGGGGGCTCGACCAGTGATTCTCAACCAGGGGCAACTGTGCCCCCAGGAGACCTTTGGGAACATCTGGAGACATTTTCAGCTGTCACAATTGGGGAGGGGTGTCACTGGCATCTAGTGGAAGAGGCCAGGGATGCTGTTAAGTCTCTTACAAAATCCACAGTGCACCCTACCTTTCCACCCCTACCCCCCACTCCAGCAACAAAGAATTATCTGGCCCAAAAATGTCAACAGTGCTAAGATTGAAAAGCTTGGGCTAGAATGTTGAAAGTAATTAACATTCACACTCACACAATCTTCCCACAGCCTCGGCTCCTACCACCACCCTCTCCCACCACCCCACTAAATCAAGCAAGAGTGAGAAACCTAACGGAAGCGATCTATAATCTGGAAGTTAAGGTCTAGCCTCAGCTGAGAGCTGAGGGTCTGCGCCGATCTGAGCCAACCTCCTTTGTCTCTGGCACAAGGTGTTCTCAGACCGGGGCCAGAGAAAAGGACGACCCACGAGAAGCCAGGACTCTGTCTCCAAATGACCCAGAGGTTTACCCTCAGTTCAGCAGACCCCTGAGGGCAGAGAAGAAAGGAGTGGGGGATTGTGCTGGGCCGTCCTCCTTCCTAAAGGGACCCTATAGATGAGACAGATCCCCTTCTGGAAACAGCAGTAGGGCAGATGTGAGAGAGCCCACCCAGGGCGGTGCCAGGAGCAGCCGGAAGAGCTAGGGGTGGATTTGAGGCTTCTTCTATCCCTCTGTGGTGGGGTGTTTGGGAAAAGAGAGGCAAGGTGAGGTGATATGGTAGATAGGGCTGGTTCTTAGAGACAGTTCTGGGGTTGAATCCTGGCTATGTGACCTGGCCAAGTTACATAACCTCTCTGAGCCTCATCTATAAAATGAAGATAGTAAGGCTTGCCTGGCAGCTTGCACAATGCCAGGCACCCAGTAGGTGCTTACTCAGCCCCGATTGTTCAGCCAGGCTGGATCAGCTGGGACAGAGAGGAGGTTTTACAGACCAGGGCCAGAGAAGCCAGGACTCTTACGCCAAACCTTACACCCGTCTGTTATTTTGTTGATTTGGATCAAGGGGCCAAGGTGTGCTACAGAGCAAGGTGAGCACAGGACTCTGGTTCTATTCACAACCCGCTGAGACCGACATCCTGCCTCCCTCTAGGCAGGGCCTGAGGATGGAACCCACTGACTGTTTATAACTTACAAAAGGAGGGCTAGGCTCTCAGCTGGCTTGCAATTGCATAAGTGTAAATGAGGCTGGAAAAGGGCTTTCCAATGCCCCAGGTACCAGCAGAAAGGCCGAGAAGCACCAAACGGAAGCCCCAGTGCCCACCTGTGTTTGGATGCCCAAAGCAAGGCAGAACATCAAACACGAACACAAACCAACTCAGTGCGGAATAGAAGCATGCAGTCAACCAAGGTGGGAGGATCAACTCAAGCCCCTGGGGTGAGGAGCCCCCTTAGGGCTACAATGTATACATGACAGTCCTCCCTCTGAAAACTGTCCCTAACACACTCTCCTGTCCACATCACACCTGCTCCCCAAGCCTGGCCTCCAACGATCTGTGGAAACCAACAAATCACATGTTACCAAACTCAGATACAGTAAGGTCTCCAAACCCACCAGCCTCTAAGACACTGAGGGTGGCCCCTGCAGGGCTGGGTCTTCACTGAGGGACGAAGTCTTGTGCTTCCTTTTCTCGGGCTGCACTAATTTCCCACACTAACATTGCTAGGAGGCATTCCTGGGCTCCTCGTGAGGCCCTTGGGAAGGGTCTCATTATGAAGGTTTAGCCAAAAAAAGAAAAGAGCTTTTGGAGATCACTTATTTACAGAGTACTATAGAGACCATGAATATGGAGCAAGTAGGGTTGCTTTTTTTTTCAATTCCCAATGCCAAGAGAAATGTTGCTTCAAAATCTTAGCAGTTTCTCCCCGGGCAGCCCCGCTCTGGGCCTCCACTTTGTTCCTGGGTCCACTCGGTTCCCTGAGTGTTGCATTCTGACCTCAGGACCCTGAACTTTATATTAACCAACCCCACCCCAGCATTTTAATGAGAGGCTAGCAGTGTCTCCTCCCAATGCTGCCTGCACTCTGCTAGAACACACCTTTCCTAATTTTGTTCACTGGGAAAAAAAGGGCAGGTTTACTGGGAGGTCATTTTGCCTTAGGAAAGGAACAAATTAAGTTGAGGCCTACACTGTTGGCTGGGGAATACACTCTCCAGCAGACAAGTGACCTTGGGAAAGGTCACTGGCAACCCCTTGTTTATGGAGCCCGGATACCAGTGGCGTGGTCACCTCTGAGAAGCACAACTAGCAACTGTGGCATGCCAAACTCTTTTATTGGGTACCTTTTAAACACTCCAGAAATCCACAGAATGGCGGAAAACAAAAGTGCTCTCAGCAGGAGGGGGAAGCCGGGCCTCGATTATGAGCAATTAGTGAATCAATGATTCTCAGAGACACTGATTTAGGCCAGCAGTTCTTATTAGCGACCCCTGAGAAAAAGGCAAGGGCACAGAGCTCCAAAGGGAGGGGGGGCGGGGGAATCGCCAGTAACCACCTTCAGGGTTTTCCTCCCTCAAACTATTAAAAACTATGTTCAATCTAAAAAAAAAAAAAAAAATTTAAAAAAATCTGTGTGTAAGTTGTTTCCTTATGCAAAAAAAAATAAAGTAAATAAACTACAGCCAGCAGTTGTTGGCCGACGAGAAAGTACTCTCTCAAAATGCAGGAAATGGGACAAAGAGCTGGTATCAGTCAAAAAAAGGAGAAAAAAGAAAAGGGAGAAGGGAGGGAAGAAGGAGGGAAAGGTAGGTGGCTAATGTGAATAGCATGACCCTTTTCTTGCCCTCATCAAAGGTAGGAAGAGAAAACTGATTGCGTCCCCCAACTCCCCTGCATGCACGCAGGATGAAGAGGTATTGATTCGTGTGACAAAAAGTCTCCCGCAGTATTTTTTTTCTTAATAAAACCCCTCATCCATCCAAACACCTGTTCAGGAAATCAGAGCGACATGACACGAAGTGCGACGAGCCTCGCTAACTGATGGGCAATGAGCAAAGAAAACATTTCTAAAAATATAATGATGCTTGCTGGGAAAACAGGGCTCCTTCTACCCAGAAATTCTCAAGAATTCCTCTTTGGGGAGACGTTCCTGTAACCGGTTTTCAACGTTCGGTTCCATACCACAGAAATCAAAACAACTACGAAGAACACAAGCTTCCCGGGCACAACTGTGGGTGCCCAGATCTCCCACAAACGACTTTGTTTGAAGGCTGCTAACAGCACACAGCTATGCTACTCTCCCCCGCTCCCCTCAGTCCTGAAAAGTGTCATATCCACCCCTCAAGCTTTTTCTTTTTCCTCTGATTTTCAAGTACCAGGAGCAGCCCTGAGAGAATGTGGGTCAACATGAAAATGCAGAGGTGCAAACCGGCCCCCAAACAGAGCCCCGTCTGTGTCCACTGCAAACTTCTGTGTTTGTGCATTTGTTTAGCTTCCTTTGGTTTGGGCCCATTTGCTAATCTATTTACTCTAAGCAGTTGGAAGAAGACAGCAAAAGAAAACAAAAACAAAGGCTTTCTTCCTAGGAGGGGAAAAAACCGGTGCCCTTGAACTCAAACAACTCTCCCTCCCTCCATACGCCTCCCTTGAAAGTTCGTTGCTCCCTAACCTTGAAAACAGAGTGTGTTCAAGGCCCTCCAGCAACCCCCTGTGCTTGGCTCTGACAACCATGAGGAATCTTTATCTGAAAAGGCGAGTCCCAGCTGAGGGATGTGAACCATTTTTTTAAAAGTTGGAAAGAAACTTCTGAGACGCTGAAGCTGATCTATGCACAGAAACCTCCCTTCCTCCTCCGAGGCTTCTAGAAAAAAGGGAGCGGGGTTAAGGCAAAAGCAAACCCAAGAAATGTCACTGCTCAGCTCAGTAGCTTCGATAAATTGTTACCAACTCGCCTCCAGAGGCAAAAAGGCCGTTTTAATTCCAGCTGACTGAGGGCACGGGAGAAAGCCATCTTAACCTCTCTTCTGCCATTTGCCCACAGGTGCCACTTGGGTCCAGCCTCTCCCCAGTGGGGGAAGAAGGTGGCATCGGTAAGCCCACTTCTCATGTCTATGGTGACAAAAAAAAAAAAAAGCCTACAGTAGAATAAACAGGAATCCCAAACTTAAAAACTTTCTTCTCAATAACTGTCTTGTACAATATTTTAACTAGATGCTTTCTTTAAAAATTGGGGGTCAGAGTATTTAATCTGTTACTATAGTCAAATCACACCACCCCATCTCTTCCTACCCTCCCACCAGTTGCTTTTTCAAAAAACAGTTTCCAGATTCCAAAGGCAGCTGTGGCTGCACAGCTACAGACAACAAACTTGTTAAGAGAGAAAAACACACACACACACACACACACACACACACACACACACACACACACACACACATCCATACACAGGTTTCCCTTTTGTTTGGAGAGACACGAGTGTGAGTTCTGGGCCAGGGGCTGAACCACAAACGTTGGGGATGGGGTTGGAGGACACCAGCACAGACGGGAGCCTTAAGGAACTGCTGATAGGAAGGCCACCTTGGAACCTCTGAGGCCAGGCGTCACCTGGACAACCACGCAGGGTCAGGGGGCTGACTGGGCACTTTCATTAAAGAAGAGAAAAAAACCCCAACAAGGATGGAAAGAAACCAATACTTGAACCTTGCTCAACTCCGCGGGCCCTTTTTTAGAATTAAAAAGGGAAGATAAATCTTGGGCCGGGCTGATCCAGAGCAATGAGCAACGGGCTGCCCTGTGGAGAGCCTCCCCACACACACTTGAATCTCCTGAAGTTGGCTATTTTTGTTGGCACCACATCCCTTTAAGATTGTTTACAAATACAGAGCAATCGATATTCCCTAACTCAGGGGCATCCTGGAGAGAAACATGGTCCCGCTGGGCCCTGTGTGAAAGTGCCCCGTACAAAAGCGCCCCGTGCATCCCCACCAACCTGCCCCCTCCACCAAGCCTGGGGCCCGAGTGGCCCCCGGACTCTGGGAAAGCACCCCCAAGCCCATGCTTCCGGGGCCGCCACGTGTGTCCTCCACCCTTTGAACATCCTTCACCAATTTTGCTGACTCTGGAGCCAAATCTCTTCCCATGCTTTTTGGGGGCCTGGATTGAGTTGTGTTGTTGTTGTTATTGTGTGTTGCCGTTTCAGGATTTTTTGTTTGTTTGGTTTTTGTTGGGGATCTGGAAGAGCCCGTTTCTTTCCTCTTTCTCTCTTCCTTCCTTTCTTCTGTACGTAAATATACTTTCACATGCTCTTCAAGTGGCTTATGGCTTGGCATCCATCTCAAACACGTCTATAATGGATCAGGAGCCAAAATCTGCTTCTGATTATCACAGACAAATCAAGCCCCCTGAAGTTGGGGGGCAGGGGCTGAGAGGAAAAGATACAGAATCTTGAAAGGGCTGGGAACAGAAACTGACTTCTGGGTTTTGCCAGGAGGAAGCACTTGGGCCCCAGGGGCTGCCATTACTCACTGACCCCCCTCGGCCTTTGCTTATAAACCTCCCAGCCACTCACTCTGGAGGGTTTGTGGGTGGAGATTCCACACCTAATGGAACCTGCTTTCTAGACACCCCCGCCAGCTTGAAAGGGAAAAGGGGAGCGGGGGTGGGGAGGGGCACCCGAGCTCCCTCTCCCCCCAAAAAGGGCCAGCCCCCACACGGAGCACACAGCTGCAGGAAGATGAAAAACATTTTATTGTTTGAAGAGTAACAGAGGGCTGCTGGACATGGGCAATTTAAAATTAAATACAACTCCCGTCACAGCCGTTTGCAGTTAAAGGTGAACACGTTGTTTTCAAAGCAAACGCCTCTCGGCCAGAGGGCTGCCTGCCTCGGAGGGACCCAGATGCCTCCTCAGTTATTAAACCTTTAATAGCGGCCACCCAACCGCCCAGCCGGCAAGCCTCTTCCACAGACAAATTTTCCCCGAAAGAAGAGCGTCTTGCCCTCTCCCTGCCCCCACAGAGCATAAAGGAGAAGCTTTTGAGGAGGTGAGTAATACCTTGTCGCTGAGGTGAAAGACTCAATTAGAAAACCTTCAGGATTCTCTAGGAACATCTGCCTAGAGTGACAGCGACGGATGCAAATCCAGAAGACAAGCTAAAATATTTCCCTTCTATACAACCCCTACCCTCCTCCCATCTACAACACACAGGAGGGGAGGGGGGAAGCAGGGAAATGGGGGGACACTGTCATCAAAAATCAGTTCTGAGATCTGGACACTCGTCCGGCAGAAAGCAACATCCTCCACTCCTGAAAGCCAAGCAGGCCACGCACACGCTTCCTGGGCCCCTGAGCAAGAAGGAGGGCTCAGGCGGCCGACTAGTCTTAGCGGCAGATGTATCACCGGCCGGCAGGGGCAGGGATTCTTCAGGCCTGTCCCTTGTCTCCGTGTAGAACGAAACTGCCTCCAGGCAGCCCCTCAGAGGAGCAGCAAGGCTAACCAACAGAAACGTCCAGACTCCTCATGCTCATATCCAGCAGTCCTTGGAAAACAGGGACTGGCTGTCCAGGCTGCTTCCCTCACAAAGTCCTTTCTGGGCGTTTCTAAGAGCTCCCTCTGACTTCGAGACTACCACACGCCTCCCACCCCGTGTTTGAAAGCAACCCCAGCCACCCCACGCAAAGACACAAAACCCCAAGGTCACAAAGCAAGGGACACCAACGTGGTCTGATACCAAGCCCTGGAGTGGCAACTTGTAGTCTCCCTGCTTTGATCTCAAAGGAAATACGAGTAAAGGCAGAGAAGTGAGAGCGGGGAGAGACTGTCAGTGTCGATGCTCTCAGCCAGCTGCTTCCACCTAGCTCTGCAGACATCCGAGCTGAAGACGTGTCTCCGGGCCGTTTTATCTCAACTGGGCCTCTCAGCTCTGGTTCTGGGCATCCTTTCGTGTGCTCTCAGGCCTGGTTCGCCTCAGAGTCACCCACGGAGCAGGTGTGTCACTGGGCAGCACTGCCAGTTGTCAGTCAGCCTGACGCTTCACTCCAGAAGGTCCTTTCTACACAAAAGGCCTCACTGAGGCAGAACGGGCTCCCCTTTGATTTGCTCACCTCTCACACGTAAAAACAGCTTAGCAGCCTCCGCCCAGCACGGCTGCACTAAAATGCAGTCTGTTGGGAAACGCGGCTTTTCAAAGCACTCTCTGGAAGGCGAGATCCCTGGTTGGGTTCTGCTCGAAGGAAGCGCTAAATGGAGCGGGCTGGACCAGAATCAGCCTCCGAGAACCCAGCCGTAGAGTGAGAGCAGCTGTACCAAATTGCTGGGCGAGGCAACGAGAGGAACATCGGGATTGCAAAGAAAGAACAACCCATTCCGTGTCCTTCGCAGCCTCTGGAGTTGGGTAGGGGAGTATTATTATCAACCCAGCAGACAAAAGGGAGAGGCCCAGGTGGGCTTGGAAGTGGCGGTGGCAATGCATTCCTTATTCAGTGTTCTCTATGTGAGACCTGCTCTTTCACGGACAACTGTGGCCTTCGGCCCTCTGGATGGACAGGATGGGTACCCGCTGGACCACAAAGGAATAAACCTGGTCACCTGTTCCTGTGAGATGAGCACACACATCAAGCCCCAGGGAACCTTCACACACCTCCTAGGACCATGGTCAGCAAACTGTGGCCCCTTGAGTGTGGCTCTTCCACAAAATACCACGGCCTGGGCGAGTCTACTTTGAAGAAGTGGCGTTAGAAGTTTAAGTTTAAAATATTTGGCTCTCAAAAGAAATTTCAATCGTTGTACTGTTGATATTTGGCTCCGTTGACTAATGAGTTTGCCGACCACTGTCCTAGGATATTGCCAAGACCACTTTGAGGGAGAGGGGAAGTGGGGGGATATTACACTGTAGTCTCCTGCCCCTGACTCACCAGCCCCCACATGGTAACAAGACCATGTGGGCACCTCCCCATGGACCCCTGGCCTGAGCAGAACTCACCCAAGGACCTCTGGCTTAAAGAACGCTCCTCCCCAATAGCCATCTAACCAAGCCACCCCCACCCTAAAACTCATGAATGGCTCCCCGGAGCCTAACGCTCTAGTTCCCAAAGCAGGGTTTGGGGGGAAAAGACTAGAAATTTTATTTGTGTTTAGTTAGCTATTTTTTATTTTCCATCCTTTTTGATTTTTAGTTATTTGTCTATGACTTATAAGGTATATAATATTTTAGCACAGTAGTATATGTGTGTCATTTATAAATAAAGTCTGTAAGTGCACACTCAAAAAAAAGTTTACCCCCAGAGGTACATCCAAAAGTGTGCAGATTTCCAGCCAAAGGGTTAACTTCAACCCCCTTAGCCAGGCTCATACCAAGGCGGAAGCTGGAGGCTCCGTCCACAGAGGACAAGCCAAACACTTGCCTGGCCCTTTAATACCTGCCACTCAGCTGACCAAATCACCCCACCACTGCTCCAATCCACACGCACACCTCAAATCCACCCACTGGGCTCCACCTCCAAGAACCCAGCCAGGCCACCATCTCCTCTCACACAGATCACTCACCGATCCCCCCACATATGCCTGGGGCTCTGTAAGTCATTTTCCACATGGACTGTCAGTGATCTCTCTTCAAAACTCAAAACTGATCATTTCCCATCCCTTCTTAAATCCTCTTAGGACAAGATCAGCACAGGGCCCAGCCTCACCTGTCCCCACCTCCCGCCTGCACACAGAATGCACCCTGATCCTCCACCCCCAGTTCACACCTGTATTCACCCTTCAAGCTCAGCCTCAACATACTTCCCCTGGAAGCCTTACTAAAAGCCTACAGGAGACCCTGAAACAGCCAGCGCACATTTACACCATTTATGGTAACTATTCTCCAATAATGGATCCTACACCAAGTTGTTTACTGAATATGTCCACTGCCCGATGCAAACCCAGGAACTGTGTCATCCTCATCACAGCGGATCTCAATCCCAGCTCCCAATCCCAGCTTGGGGCCTGGCTGAGGATCGAAGGTCCAGAAATCTGCTGTGTGGTGAGTCTCTCTCTATGGGAAGCGCTGCCCAATCAGAGTCAGTCTGTGCAGCTCAAATGTGTTCTTGATGTGGCCCTGCCTTCGCCACGTCTTGGCTATCGTCTCAGGAAACTTCTTCAGTCAGGCCGCTATGTGGCTGGTAACAGGAAAAGCAGCTCCCACATATAAAGTGCTAGACACCCCGAGGCACTGTGCTAAGCACTTACGAACACTGTCACACGTAATGCTTGCCACGCCCCCGTAAGGTAAAGACTGTATTATATTATCCCACTTGACAGATGGGAACATCGAGGACTAGCAAAGTCAGGTCATGTAGTAATTATTAGGCCAGAAATAAAACGCTAAGACTGCCTGCTTTCTAAGCCTATTCTCTTAAACCCGAAGCACCTCT
Organism: Plecotus auritus; assembly: GCF_963455305.1. Taxonomy (NCBI): domain Eukaryota; kingdom Metazoa; phylum Chordata; class Mammalia; order Chiroptera; family Vespertilionidae; genus Plecotus; species Plecotus auritus. The sequence continues at coordinate 26,700,994 of NC_137774.1, forward strand.
GCTTCCCAGCACTCACCCCCTCGTTCTTCCTCAGTCTACAGAAGAGGAAACCGAGGCAGGAAGCTGTGAGGCAACCAGCCTGGGTTCACATTCAGTTCATCAGCACCGAGCTAAGAACCAGAAGCCGGGTCTCTCCCACCACGCCTGGGACACACACCCATGGTCAGCCACCCTCCCTCCTGCCCAACCACCCTGTCAGAAAGAAAACCAACCCAAACCCAGAGGCCAAAGGAAGACCCTTCACGTGATCCAACCTGAGGAGAGCAGGCCACCTCCTCCCCAGGGCTCCTGCCTCCTAACTGTGCCGCAGGGTTCACTGGCTCTCTCCATCCTTACCCTGTCCGCCACCCTCCCCCAAAGGACCGAGTCAGGCTTAGAAGCAAGGACCCCGAGGCTCAGCACAAAATGAAGCATCTCCCTGTGACCGGCCCTCACAGGGGACTCCCCTCGGAGAAACTGAAATGTCACCCAAATTCAGAAACCAAGGAAAGGAGTCCTGCCTCTTTTAGGAAGCTGAAGAAAGAAACGAGCTTCAGTTACGGCGAGGGAAACTGAGGCATAGAGCAGCGGCAGCAAACTGGTCAGGGCCCCATGCTGCTGGGAGGGAGCAGGAAATAGAGGGAGAATTTCCAGACGCCCCTGCTCTCTCCTGTTCCTATCTGAAGAGCTAGAAGCTGCTGCATTTCTTGAGGGGTCAGGCCCTCAGCTTTCTCTCTATATACTTATTCCTTTGGCTTTTACATCAGAAACTTTCTCTCTCCCTCACACACACACACACACACACACAGGCGAAAAGGAGCCACATTCATCACAACAGCTCCCTCATGGAGCCACGGAGGTCGAAACCGGCTCCTAATTAATATTAACCCTCCAAATCAGAGTCATGCTCAGAGAACCCGGAGGAAGAGACACAGGACGGGAGGGGAGTCGCCAATTTTCTTTTTACTTCATCTGGAAAATTAAGAGCACCGCTGATTTGAACAAGAAATCATCAAGGAAAGCAATCACAACTCCACACAGCCCGCAACTCGGTAGACTTGGCTGTGCAGCCTGCCACGTTCGCGCGCTGAAATTAAAATGACTGTGGCAAGAATAGCAATGATGGCACGGGTCGGTCCCTCCTCCTTCATCCCGAGAAAACGTAAAAACCCTACAGAAGGTTCTGAAGGGATCAGGCAAGAGGGCCTCCTTGTTTGTCTAAATAAACCAGCAGAAAACTGGCCAAGACTCCACCTCCATCCTTCAGATGAGGGTGTCCCCAGACCCTTTACCTCGAAAGATCACGGGGGCGGGGGGGGGGGGGCAGTGGACGTGGAACACTGAAGGGGGTGGGGGTGCCTGGAGACCCTCACTCCAAACACAACACTTATTTGCTGTTTCTGCATTAATTACAATAAACTGCTTCATAGCCTAGCGATCACTTAATGGAGCAGCAAATATGGCTTTTTCCCTATAATTAGTCAATGTAATCTACTATTTCCCTCCTCCGGACCACCCCTTTCCATCCTCTGCACACTAACATTCACACACGGCCCATCCCTTCCCAGGATCCACCTATAATCATAATCTTGTTCCGGGCTCCCAGTATGGCCTGGTGAACTCCACCCAGGAAGTAGAGAGGACTAATTTGGAAATGAACCAGGAGATCTGGACAACTGTGGGTGTGCAGAGGCATCTGGGGCTTTCCCAGCCCTGACGTTAGATCTGAGGGTCAGGCACCGACCAGGCCCACGGCTGGACTGTGGGCATTTCCTGGAGCTCTGCCCAACTTGTTCCACTCACAGGACAGGGCTCACAGGTTTGGAGTTCACAACCTAAAGTCCCGTGTCCCCAAGTGAAAGGTTCTATGAAAAGGCAACACTTATCCCCCATCCCAACGTTCTCCCACCCTCCAAAATATCCCCACTTGTGGTTGGGAATCTTTCATTTCCTTGGAGTTATTCCTCCTTCTAAGCATCTCCCAAACCTCTTCAACCATCCAGCCCTACACTTCCAGTCCCACCAAGTGTCAAAGGAACAAACCCACCTTCAAAGACTGTGGACACCGTCTAAGGTATTTCTCTTCCGTTGGAAATTCGGGTTTTGTGAAATGAAGCCCCTGAAACAGCCCTCATGCATGTAGATTAAGGATAGCCACACCCTCTTCTCCTGGTCTGCTTTTCTCTTACTCCATCTAAGGACTTACTAGCTAACGCCAGGCCTCCTCATCTCCAGCAAGAGCAGAACACTCTATCTTGCTCATTTTCAAGATGCAAAAACAAAATAAAACAAAAAAAAAACCTCTCTGGTTATGGGGGAAGGAATTAGCATGTTCTAAGTGTCAATGGCACCTTATTTATAGTGTCTCATTTCAAACCCTCAACTCTGTTATCTCCATTGCTTTAGGAGTAGAATCAAAGCTCAGAAGGGTTAAAACAGCTTCCTGAAGTCACAGAGGAAGCACCAAAATTCAAAGTAGGTCCCTCGGAGCCCAGAGGCTGTGCTCCTACCAAACCACATGCTTCATTCCTTGCAGCACACATACATATCTCAATGCAAATTACACAGCAATCCCACCTGTTGTCTGTATCCACACGTCCATACATCCACGTGTGTATACATACTCTTTTGCATCTCTCAATACATAAGACAAATATAAGTAAGGAAGTAGATTCCAGCACGTACAGTTCTCCAACCACAGAGAAAGGCAGACGATCAGCACTTGGCCAAACTTGCCATTGGACGTCACTCTTCCTAACAACACTATAACTCACATCCACAGCACTTCATGTGTGCCAGACACCCTTCCAAGCACTTTATATGTCAATTCATGTAACCCTCATGACAAACCCATGAAGGAGACTACTATCTCCATTTTTCAGATGACAAGACTAAGGCACAGAATATTAGGTAACTTGCTCAAGGCCACACACCTGGCAAGGGGCAGGGCAAGGACTCCCACTCAGGCTGCCTGGTCCCAGAGCCTGTGCTTCAGAGAGAAACCGTGCCACCTCAATAGAAAGGAAGAAAAATGATGAAGTCGGTGATTGGATGCAAGCAGGAGGATGGGGTGGGATCAGGCCTACATCTGGAGCTTTTCTTTTCCCATATTTTCAGGCCCCAACCTGAATGACAGCAGCTCATCCACAGGATGGTTTTGTGAATTCTCTATCACCAACAAGTGTTCACTTCAAGCTCTCCTGTCAATATCTGAGCCGACAGTCCCCAAGGCCGGAAGAGCTAGTCTCTAGGCAGCTTTTAAAGGCCCTGCACAGAGAGAGATGTCTGAGGATTCGAGAGTTCAAACCCACAAAGCACTTCCCCGACACGTGGGTGCCCTGGATGCCCTGAAAAACAGTCATTTCCCATTAACACAATCAGTCCTTCTCCCGTGACGCCCAGGGGGGTCTGATCGTCCTCTCTCCATCACCTCCTTACAGCCTGGAAAAGAACTCGGGCAACTGTCTCCACAGCACCTTCTCCTCTAAGCCGCTGGGGTCGCGCTGAAGAGGGGCAGCTGGAAGAGCTCACCCTGCGGCTGCGCAGGCTCTGAGCAAACAGGATGATGTGGTGATAACATGCTAACGTGGCAGCGTGCCAAACACAAGCCACCCAGGCAGGACTTGTGCTCAAAAGAACTTTAATTGAATTCTTTCAGCAAGTGCAGCAGAAAAATTCATAATGAGGTCCTCCTCCCGGCCCCCCACCCCCAACTATGTCAGGCAGTTCTACAGTTGTGTGGATCCAGCGAAAAAACACTCTTAACGAGGACATGGAACGTATATGGACGTGAACCTGAACATCCTGTACTGCGGGGAAAAACAATGATCAAACCTGTGGATTTTTATTTTCCAAGCAGTGTGAGTAAGGCACTCTACCACAGTCAGCTTTACTACCCCTATTAGTATAGGAAAACAAGTTCTGAACCTGGCTCCCCAGTGAAAAACGCAAAATTTGTATAATTAAAATTATACTTGTGAAATTCAAACACACTTTAATTTCCTAAGGGCCCCCTAATCAAGTCAGAAGTTCTTACTAAAACCAATTATCTGCTTGGAAAACAGAAGAGGAAACATATACACGAAGCAGGCTCGTGGAGAGCCACCGCCCAATGTTTTCCTAGGTTCAAGCATCCTCATCCGATCTTTTTTTCCCAGGTGGAACAGACGGTGAACCTACTGGTTGGTGTTTAAGTGTGATGTGTATAAGCTTAAACATTTTTGTTTGTTTGTTTGCCTTTAGCTACAGAAGTGACAGACTTGAGAGCTCTCCCAGAGGGAACTGAGTTGAAAAGGATTTTTACCAAAAAGATATGCATCAATAAATGCACACTGTCTTTCTAGCCACCCACCCCACCCCCACCCCCGGTCCTATCTAACTTTTTTTCTTAAGGTCTCACAGCAGTTTTAAACACTTGCCCATTACTATTTAGAATGCTCACTCCAAAGCCATGACAAGGAATAAAGTGGAAGACAGCAGCCTCATTGCTAGAACAGGCAGAGCCAGGTATTCCCAAGGTCCTCTCCAGCGAAGCGGCAATGCCCAGGTTTCTCACCTCCTTACCAGGTTATCTACCGAAATGTTGCAGCTTTTCTGGAGTAACTGAAAATTCTTGCACAAGAGCAACATGGAAACAGGGAATAGTCTCCAAGGCACTAAAATATTTAAGAAGCCGTTGTTGCAATGTTTCATTTATACCATCAATATGAAATGATATCAGGCTAGGGCCTTAAAAAAGAAAAAAACACTGTACACCAACAGGTTTTCTCTTCCCACCTCCCAGGAATCCGTTTCAGAGATGAGGCTATTGACTTTTCGCACTCTTGGCTTTGGTGTTCCAACAGCACTCAGCTCTGTGAGCTCAGCTTCCCAGGCCACCCACCCCAGCTCCAGCAAAGTACCTGGAAGGTAAAACAAAATGCCTCTCCATTTAAAACTTTACTTTTCAGTAGGCGGGAACAGATGGAGAATATTGTAGCAAACTGAGCAGGGTTTGGTGTGAAAACTGTCATCAGAAGACTTAGGAACAAAGGGCGAGCACGCAAAAACACGCAGGCACCCATGCATGCAAAAACACGCAGCCGCCCGTGCATCCATGCAAATGGAAACAAACTGGGCTGCGAGCAAGGCAGGAGAACTTCTACTTCCAGGGCTCCTTGTCCCCCTCCCACCAGAGCGGTCACCTCGCTAATGTCACTCAGCTTCACATTTGGCTACAGTAGGTCTTTCTGCACGCTGTTCCTGCAGGCAGCCAGAGGACGGAAAAGAAAAAACTTTGATAGGGCCTCTCTTCTCACTCGTTCCCCTCCTCCAGTTTCTTCTCTTTGGTGCTTTATTCAAAATCCACTACACACACAAACCATGCTCTGAAAGTCATTTACAACATGCCAGCTTAAAAAATAAAAAATAAATAAAAAAATAAAGGAGCCAGTGATTGCAGCGGCCCGTCTATTTGCAAATGCCCAAAGAGAATAATTCATTTCGGTGGAGGATACGGCTGAAGCGCTGCATACATTCCAACACTGTTTTCTGCCCTTCAAAACAATAAAAATGTAAAAGCCCAGACGAAAGAAGGCCCGAGGTGGCAGGAATGAGACTCTCTTGACCCCTGAGGAATTTATTCTCCTGGATCTTCTAAAGCACTCTCTCCCCAGAATGCATCATCAAGACCATTTTATTAGATTTTTCTAAACCCTTGAAATTGTCACATAATTGAAACAGAAACAGCAATTTAGAGCTCTGAATGGATTTCTTAAAAAGAAGACGCTCCCTTGCCCGCTCTCAACCCTAACCTAAATTTAAGGCCCTCACACACAAAACCCTATTTATCTTTTAAATCCTCCCCTACCATAAAAGTTACACATTCCCCTAATGCCTTAGATTTCAGGACATTGGGGAGAAACTCATCCCAGACAACAGGCTAAAAAAAGAATCCATTAGCATTAACTTGCCTGTCACAGCCAGTGACAAATAAATGAATGTGATGCTTTCAGATCCCTCATTGGTGGACCTGCCCCCAGGCAGATAAAGACCAAGACTGGGAGAGAGAAGGCTCAGGGGGAGACCTCTCACACAACAGTGTCTTAGCTGTCCCCGAGCTGCGCCCCAGGACTTCGCTTTCAGAGGCAGCAAAAACACAGCATCAGATATGGAAAAGGAAATGAATTCCCAGTGCCCACTGAGCATCCCCAAGATAAAGGATGCAAGCCATCTCCCCTTTGAGAGCCAGGAGCCCAGGAGCAGGCCAACCCACCGACACATGCTGTTCTATCATCATCCCTAGAAAGCAGCAACAGTACCACTCAACCCAGAGGCTACTGGGTAAGGGCTTCCTGTGATCTGGGCAGTGCCATCTGAACCTACTATGTGCAGATATCACCCGAGGCCCTTCATGTAATCTCCTATAATATAGGTACTGTTTAAAAGCCCCATTTTATAGGTGAAGAAATGCAGGCAAAAAAAAAAAAAAAAAAAATTACGTGATTTGTCCAAAATTCCATAGCTAGTGTAAGGACATTTAACAATGCTAATTAGGTTTTTATAAAACAGGCAACAGAAACTAACCTGAAGCTTCCCAGCCAGATGATAACACATTTTATTCCTTGGCCTGAGCACTTTACAGCAGTCAGGCAGACTCCAAGAACCTAAAGTCCACTCAGTCGTGTTAGATGTAGCCCCCCCACCCCCTAGCAGAGGGGCTCAGAGGCTAAGGGAGCCAGGACACAGAATTCAGATGGCCCAAACACCAACCCTGATCCTTACTAGTTCTATGGCCCCAGGAAAGCTGCTTATCCTCACTAGGCCTCAGTTTATCCATCTGTCAAGTGGAGATAATATCAAAAAAGGACTGCTGTAAGGGTGAAATGAAAGGCGATTAAGTACACAGAGGCTTAGTACAGTGCCTCACACACACTGATCACAATAAGCAACAGCCATTATTTTGAGTTAGAATTTTTCTTTTGGGTTATTCAAGGTCGCAAAGCTAAAATAGAGAAGGATGGCATCCAGGAACGCAACCTGGAAAATAACTTTCCAGCTTGAGAGCCTGATGCTATCTACCCTTGAGAGAGAGGGAGAGTGGGGACACCTTGTTGTATTTGGAATGCCTGTTCCGGATGAACCAACCACCCTAGGCTACAATGTACCATGGGGTGCTCAGTCTGCAGACCACAAGTGCTCACACCTCTCACTCCACACAGAAAGCAGAGGGTGCAATTCCAAAGCCTCCTGCTCCCCACAGGCAGCCACTCAACCCAAGGTAACGCCAGGCAGACACCACGTATGAAGTCCCAGGTCAGGCTGCTCCGAGCCACAGGGCACATGCATACATGTCATGTAGACAACCTGTGATTTCCATACCAAGAAGTGACATCTCACTACCTACGTACGGGAAGGTCACGAGCACAGCTTGGACAAGGACAGAGTACTGAACTTTAGAATTTTGTCTGCATCACGGCATCTTGTTAAGGAGGTGGAGAGGAAGATGGAAACATGAGAATGACAGAGCTTTTTTGTAGCTGCCACACACCCCAAAGAGCAGGGGTGGTACCTGCCAAGAACATCACTCCCAAAGAAGGGTCAACAGCCAGAGCGAATGCACTATGAATTTCGCTGAAGGCACAAGCCCAGGACGAGAAGCTCTCTGCAAAACTGCAGGCCACAGTCCTATGTGTGACCCCAGCTTCTAGACTGGCCCCAAAGAGCTCCTAACGTGGTGCGGAGCCTCCCGGTGATCCCGCACACACACAATGGGCTCCCGGCACCTACCAAGTAAAGCACAAACTCGTGTGCTTTGCCCGGCATTCAAGGCCTTCCACAGCCTGACCCTAACCTCCTCTCCATACCTCACCCCACAGCATTCTGCAGCACACACCCTCTGCGACAGACAGCCGCACGCCCAGACCTCTCCTAGCCCCTGGTAGGAAAACTGCATTCCTGCCATTCTTCCTTCCTACCTGTTCTTCAGGATCTGGGGCAAAGAGCGCCTCTTCCAAGAAGCTGTTTGCACTCTTCCTTCCTCTAAATGCTGTTCCTACCTTTCTTACCGTGCTCCTGCGTCCTCTCCTGCAACACAGGCCGCTCCTCCCAGCAGGGAGGTAAGACCCCTGAAGACAAGAATGGTGTTTCCTGTGTCACTCTGCATTCATTCTATCTAAATGGAGACCCAAGGTGTGCAAAAGAGCAGCATTAAAAGCTAAGGGTTTTTTACTAGTAAAATACCCTTGTACCTTTAGAGTTTATGGTCCAGCGGAGGCAATAAGGCATGAACCCAAATAACCATAAAACTCAGAATGAAGCACCTACCACAGTCCCTGGTGTGGAGCAGAAACGTGGTAAATAATAACGGAATACTCAAATGGCAAATGACTGTACGAAAACATCTGGACCAGCCCCACCCCTTCCATCACTCTCATTTTTACACCCACTGGCATGTTATATGCTTGTCCATTTACTCGCTGCTAACTTGACCCACTAGGAGTGAAAGCCCATGAGGGCAGGGACTTTGTCTTACTCGCCACACTGTCCCCAGAACCGCGCGCAGGGCCTGACACACAGTAAGAGTTCAGTAACGTTGGGGGAGTAGGTGAATGAGTGAGTGCCTAGCACAATGCCTAGTGGATGTTTTTGCTAATTTACGATGGTCAAAAGGGTTATAACCAAAGGAAAGCTGTGGAAATCCAGAGGAAGAAGTATGATGTCCACGAGGGAGCAGGGACGGCTGTGCGGAAAAGGTAACAATCAAGCTGGGCTTTGAAAGTGGGTCTGTTTTTGATAGTAGAGAAAAGAAGGGCAGAGCAGACGGGATCACAAAAGGACAGCTATTCGGAGAAGGGAGACACTCAGTTTCAAGGCAGCAGAAGGTGGATGAGTCAGGGAAATAAGCTGAAAGAAGACCCCGCCCCTCCCCCCCGGACAGATACTGAAGGACGTTCCCTATAAGGCTAAAAAGTTTATAGACTGTTCACTGGGCACCAGGAAGCCATGGAGGGTGTCCTGAACCCCCCGAAGCAGGCACACACACAGCCAGCAATGAGAAACAATTGAGCGAGCTCTTAAGAAATAAATACCCCGGATCCAACAAGAGGCCAGAGATGATGAGCTGCATCTCCCTGTGTGTTCTCGGTGCTTTTGGCCAAAGAATGTTTAGGTTTAAAAATACAAAACAGGACAGGCAGAAGGGGTGCTGCCTCAAGGGGCACCCAAGATGGTCAGCTGGCTCCTCAGAGAGTGCCTTCCTCCTCCTGCTCCCTTCATGTGGGACAGGAAAGTCTCACCTACTGGCCAAACCCTCTGAGACACAGAACACAGGAAAATGACCTTAACACTGAAACAAAAGCACGTGAGGAAAGGCAGAACCCGGGAAAGGACATTTGTAGGACGGGATGCCCCTCCCCCTGAGCTGACACCTGCTGCTGGCAGGAACGCAGGAAGGAGCTGCTGTCCCCAACAAGAAAGAGGCTAAGCCACTAACCCGCGGGGTCTTGGCAGTGTGGACAAGGGCTGCAGACACACGGCCACCTCCCCGCACTGGGAACCAGAAACCCACCATAGGTCTGTTAACTGTGGCTGCCCAGATGACAGCTGCAGATCATCCAAGATGATAAGACGCTAGCATGACCCAACCCACAGCAGTGGGGAAGGCCAGATGCTGAAAACTCACCCCTCGCCCTTGAGAAGCTGCCAAGAAACCGCTCCCCCGGAACAGGAGGCGCGGAACAGGAGGTGCGCGTGGAAAACGCCCGTGCTGCGCTGCACCCATCTGGATGCCTGCTCAACAGAACCTTCCTGAGAACAGAAAAACCTGCCTTCCAGCTCAGCCTTGCCGCAACGTAGCCGTGTGACCGTGCAGCGAACAGAACTTCCCTGGGTGTCAGCTGCCTCCACTGTGAAGAAGGCAGGCTGGGTTCCACTCATGCACTTAACAGTTACCAACCACCAAAAAGCAACAGCCCCCTGCCATCGGGGGGCTTACGTTCCCGTTAAGAATTTTCTTAGGGCATTTTCACCATCATGTTTTTTATTTCACAAAAATAATTCAATTAATAATATCAGCAGACATTTTTGCCAGGTTCCAGACAGAAACTTCCTGCATTCACCTTGGAAACAGCTCCAGGTTAAGCACTACACGATCCCTGTTTTACAGAGAAGGAAACTGAGGCTAGAAGGGGCTAGGGAACTCGCCTGGGGTCACGAGCTGCAGCGGAAGGCAATGGAAAAGGTTCTGGCCTCTGAGACTTAAGGAGCAAAATGGCAATAGTGGGGAATACTTTCTTATACACAAGGATAATGAAGGTAGACAGTGAGTTATGCCCAGACTCACTCTTGCTCTCTTCATTTGTCCTACAAGAAAAAGAACCCACAAGCTTGAGCAAAACTCTTCCAGGCTGCCAGCACATCAGTCCAAAGGGACGGAAGGATATGTGACATGACTGATCCCAATCATCTCCGTTTCTCCAACGGCTTCAAATTAAGTCATCTTTTTAGAGTAGCATGACCATTTTAATTTTTAAAAAGATAGAGGGGGAAACTCTTACATATTTCACAAAATGAAATGATCATCTGGAGAAATAGGAAGATACAGAACAGACCCATCTTCTGATCAAAATGCACTTCACTAATTAGCGGCCACTAGTCTCCGAAGAGTGGCCCCTCGACTGGTTAATAAAGCCCCATCGCACTTCACTTGAGACGTGAACATTTACATCGCAAAGGGGGATAAATGAACGGCGGGATTCAAAACCCTTCCTTCGGTTGCTCATTAAAATTCTGGTCAAAACAGATTTTTATTTATGTGATACATTAAAGAATATTATGACAGTACTAATACGAAATCTGTTCTTCACTGCCAGGGATTTTCTTTCGTCTTAAGTTACAGTTTCTTTCCACTGGTCTTGTTTTAACACCTCCATGGAATATTTCTCTGGCGAGTGACAGCAAGGAGGGGCGGCCAGAAAGCACTGAAATGAATTGTAACCAAAACACACGCTGACATATCATCTACAAGCTCCTCACCCGGTCGAGGAGGAGGGGCACAGCTCACCTTGCCGCTGGGACCTTAACACGCACACGCAGAAGTTTTATGGAAGGCAGATAAACAAGAAATAAATAAGTCTTGACTTAAAGTTCTCTTCCTGCCGGCGCTTTTTGGCCTCCAACACAAATATGAGTCTGAAATCCCCGTGGCTGGGCTCAAATTCTATCAGAAAATAACTGTGGACTAGGAAGGTGCTTTCTCCCCACCCTGCCCCGACTCCCAACCACCACACACCTCGCCATTTCCTCAGCGGCCTCCCTGGGGTTGAGCAACTCCAGGACCATCTGAGAAGATGCCCTGGAGGGTCAGATGGAGAGCTGCTAGCAGACAGTGCCACACAACAGGATGGTATCATAGGGGTTGGGCTAATCACCCAACCATGGCACCTCGAAGTCCTGAGGTGCTGGCTGTGGTTCTGCCCCTCACAGCCTGATGACCACTCTGTCACCTCCTGCCCATTACAGAGAGGGAATACAATGCTACCGCCCCCCGCCCCGCCCAGGCCAGCACCCTGGGAGAGGGCCCAGCGCTGGAGCCTGGTTGCCTGGGTGGGTTCCCTGTAACACTTCTCAACCCACGTGCACTTGGGTTTCTTCAGCTATAAAACAGAGACAGTGCTACTATCCACCTCACAGGACAGAGGTGAAGACAAAATGAGTTACTATATACATAATGTCCCTTCCACAGTGCCTGGCACTTCAATTCACATCATTATTATTACCAGCCCTCTCACTGAATTGGGGTGAGGGGCTAATTAAAATAACAGTAAAAATAGCAGGTAACACATAGGTATTACACTGCACCAGGTCTTTTTTTAAGTACTTTACCTTTATTAATGTATTTAATCTGCACAAAAACTCAACAAGATGGGGAAACTTGAGGTTCAGGGAAGTTCAATGATTTGCCCGAATTCATACAGCTGATGAGAGGCACAGCCGGGATCGAAAGTCAGGCTGTCCAGCTTGAAAATATCAATAACAACAAAAATGATTAAACCAACAATAATGGTGGTGGTGGCGGTGGTGGTGATGAGTTACAAGGCCCTCACCCTGTGCCAGGCTTTTATTCTTCACAACAACCTTCTGAGGGAGATACTGTCATCACTTCCATTTTACAGATGAGCAAACTGAGACTGAGAGAAGGCAATTTGCTCAATGTCACAGGACCTGAGATTCAGATGGAGATAATGGATAGGAAAGTCCTTTGTGAATTGTGTAATAAAAAACAAGGTATTGTTATAAAATCCCTAGAATCCCATGGAAAGATGTCCCTCCCCAACTGGTTTAATGTTTCTTCACATCTACGTGTGACATTCATCTAAAACATCCCAGACTCCGGGTTGGGGGGGAGGAGGGGTGGTATGTGTGTGTACTAGTACACACTGACAAGTTTAAGAAATATCCTGTCTCGTGTTCAAGTAGAATGCATCATTGAAAAACCAAATGCCACGATACAGTAAAATGAAATATGCCCTAGCTGATGTGGCTCACTTGATTGAGGGTCACCCCATGCAACAAGAGGTCACCGTTCGATTCTCAGTCAGGGCACATGTCCAGGTTGTGGATTCAATGGGAGGCAAGCAATCCAGGTATCTCTCTCACACTGATGTTCCTTTCTCTCTCCCTCTCACTCCCTCTCCTAAAATCAATAAAAACATCTTTTAAAAAGTCTCAGTCTTTAAGAAGCATCTAAAATTGCTAAATCCTGCCCTAACTGGTTTGGTTCAGTGGATAGAGCGTCAGCCTGCGGACTGAAGGGTCCCAGGTTCGATTCCAGTCAAGGGCATGTACCTAGGTTGCAGGCACATCTCCAGGGGGCAGCTGATCGATGTTTCTCTCACATCAATGTTTCTAACTCTCTCTCTCTCCCTTCCTCTCTGTACAAAATCAATAAAATATATTTATAAATAAAAAAATTGCTAAATCCTTCATCTAATTTTAAAAAAAAAAGTACTGCCTTCTTGTAAAAAAAAAAAAAAATGGGGGAGGGGCAAGGAGGAGGAGAAAACAAGTCAAACCCACGGTTTGACCAAGTCAGGGATTTTTCCAGTTTCCCTCTAGAGTAATCTGACCCTAGTTCTGGGTGATCAAATGACTAACCTGGAAATATGAAGATTCACACACTTAGGGAAGAAACAGCAATTCTCCGAAACCCAGGAAATGCTGCTTATTCTGGAAGCCTTCTGCAATGTCAAGGGTCACTCAGAGTTCAGAAAGCAACCTTTAAGCAGTTCAGACAGTCCCAAAGTTTATGCTCAGTAGAGAAATAATCGAACTGCTTTGGCTTGTTAATTCCTATTATTTGCTTAACATTAGGGAAAAAATGCCTTAAAAAGTATTTCACTCTATTTAAGGGATTTGTGCTTCCTTAGAAAGAAAGGAAGAAACGTAAGAAAAAAGGAAAAAGAAAAAAGGGAGGAAAGGAGGGAATCGCATGGCAGAATCAGACCTGAAATTCTCAAAATACCATCCATAATTCCAACTTTTTCCTCACTAATGTGCAAAACCATTCCTCCCTGAACACAATCACAAGGTTCCACTTCTAGGAGACCGAGCTTAAAGAAATAAACTGAGTTTGCTAAAGCCATAACCCGTTTTCTTTATGACCTACAATCAGAAGCTTCACCTTTTCCCCTTTCCTTAAAAAAATGCCAAGGCCACAGGTGCAGATAAAGTCTTTCTTCCAATGTTATACAGGAAAGAAAAAAAGTATAATGCAAAAGTGCAAATTTAAAGGTAAGCCATAAGCTCTTCACATTTCACCTCAGGCTCGGGCAGCTGTGTTCCCACAGCCACACCTGGCAAGCTCAGTGAAAACTACTAGCAACACACTTCTGAAAAAGCAAAGGCCTATCTCAAGCCTTTAAGCAAGTCTTGTAGTACCACTCGGACAAGCTTACAACATTTTCAGGACTTCTCTGCCCAGGCGCCAGCACTTGCAAGAGCAGTAGCACAGCGGGTTTCAAGTGTGCCCTTATTTATCCAACCAACCCGAAACCCAGACATCCACAGACTCCCCAGTCAGATTTAGGGCTTTATGGGTCTATGAAGTTGTTTTTCCCAAGAGAGGACAAGCTACTAAAATTCTCCTCCTCTCCATAAACTCCAAGTTGTAAGGCCTCAAAAGAGTACCCTCCAAAAAGGGTCACAAGGAAATGTCCAACTTTTCCTGATATGATCTTGGCAATGCTTAAAAAATAAATAGAACACTTGCATAAATATTGCACCAGACGGAGCTGTGTCCTCCCACTAAAGATCGGGCTTGTCCCTGCCTCAGCTGTATGCTCAGAACCCACCTCCAGGTGGCTGACTCGCAGACGCAGGTTATCTCCAAGTGCCTGGCCTCGCACAGCCGCGTGCTGTCACCAGGAAGGAACTGTGTGCACCAGGATTCAGTGCTGCATTGCCAGTGCTGTGTTTGAAACCTGGAATCCTTGGCAACCGTGTCTGAGTGCTACAATCCTATTGCCAATTCTCCTACTTACCTTGGGTTGCGCTCGACGAGGAAATGCAACCTTGGGGTCAATCTAGGAGAAAATGGAAAAGTGGGAGTCAATTGCAATACTTTCAGGAGAGGAAAAAAATTATGATTAATCACCTAATTATTAATCACTCATTTCTCAGGCTTTGAACCCAGCTTTTAGTAACATCTCGGGCAATCCAAAAAAGTTTTTAAACTTGGGTCCAAACATTCTGGTTTCTCCCCAAAAATGTAATAAATAGAGCTAGCCTTTCTGAAATGTCCTACCATGTTATTCAATGTGTGATACTGTTAATGAACCAGATCTCATGGATTCTTATGTAGGCCAGGGCCTACAGATACTGAATCATACAGATACTGAATGCATCGATCTAATCTGCAATGCATGGCTAGGTGAAAAAGATGGGAATGTAATCACTGAAAAAAATCATAGCCTGAAAATTAAATGTAAGAATCTTCCAGCAGTAACTGGATGGTATTTCTTCTCCCCGGTGAGAACTAAACAACACAGGAGGGGACGGATATTCCAAAAATTTTGAAAATCAATGACATCCAAAAACACCCCAAAGACATCCAATGCAATACTCTGCTTGAGTTAATTCACACGTTTTTGCAAGAGTTATCTAAAATTAATCAAAGGGATAGTTTATTCTGTAGTTAAATCTCAAAAGAAAACAGGTAGTAAAAGCTATGGAGCCCAACTTGGTTCTTAAAAATAATATTATTATTAAAATAAAGGAAACACATGAGCTAACATCCACCTGGATTTTAAAAATCACAGGGGGGTAAAAAAAAAATTCTATAAGCAACCTAAACCCAAATAAACATCATCAAGGGGAGAGGGTAAAAAAATTTTTACTAAAAAAAGAAATCAGAATGAAAAAGAAATCAGGGTATTCTCCTGCCCTAACACCAATCCCAGTAGGAAAACATCCTCAACCCTAGATTAGACCACTTACAGAACACGAGTCTCAATCAGGGACTGGCTTTATATTCAAACAATTCCCACCGAAGTGTTTGAATCTAATAGGCTGGGGAAAAGGTGTTGAATAGAAAATATGGGTAGGGAAGAAATAAAAAGATTCCCAATGTTAATTTTCATTAAATTTCTAAATGTCATGAGTCATTAGGTGAAATTCAATGGGGAGAGTGGCATGAATATTGCTACCATGTAGTTATTTATAGGCTTTGCCTCTCATATTAAGATTTCCCCCTTGCCCTAACCGGTTTGGCTCAGTGGATAGAGCGTTGGCCTGCGGACTCAAGGGTCCCAGGTTCGATTCTGGTCAAGGGCATGTACCTTGGTTGCAGGCACATCCCCAATAGGGGGTGTGCAGGAGGCAGCTGATCTATGCTTCTCTCTCATCGATGTTTCTAATTCTCTATCCCTCTCCCTTCCTCTCTGTAAAAAATCAATAAAATATATATTTTTAAAAAGATTCCCCCCCAAAAAAATGTAAATCTGAACCTTGATTTCAGTTCTGCCATGGGGTTAAATAAATAAATAAGAGTAATGCTCTGGGAGAAAGCCCACAGAGGGAGGAAAGGCACATGACAGGTCATTCTTGTTCGCAGACTTCACATCCCTTAGGACCCCAGCGGGTAAGACATACAAAGACCTACCACTTTTATTAAAGTGGTTTAAAGACCTAACAAAAGTCTGCAGCGTGTTTGTTTTCTACCTTTCAACATCACCTGAGAAATGAGAGATTAGTTTTCAAACACTAAAAGAGAGAAATCTCTGATCTAGGAAACTATCCTTTCATCAAGATTAACATTACCGCATCTACAGGTGTATTCAGCACTGACTAGAGCTGTCTACGAGAGAAATACAACAGGTGTGGATTTCCATTCTGTTGACCCAGCGTAAGACAGATACGTCTCTTCGTAAACACTCTCAAAGTCTTTTTTTTTTTTCTTTTTTTTAGCTGACAGGCACACAATTGCAATAATAAGTCATCTTGTTTGTCGGGTAAAAGGTGAGGGACGTGTTAGGGAAGAGGCCAGGAGCTGGAGGGAGCTGAGAGCAGGGAAGAATGGAGCACTGAAAAAATATATCTAAAATTACAAAACTCAAAGCCAATTCGGAATTCCTGTATTGGATGTTGCGATAACAGCGTGTGTTCCACAATGAGAGTTCTTCGGTGTGCTGAGATCTCTAAGGGAGAGGATAGGTCAAGGTAAGCATGGCAAATCCCAACCTTTTGCACGTCCCTGTCAACTATTTTTTAAAAACGAACAAGAAAGAAAACTACCAAAAATTAAAACATTAGTTAGTTAGGTTCAGCTCTACTTACTGTAGCTACAAATCCTCTAGGAAAAGACTAGGGTACTATTTTGGATGTGAATGGCCATTACCTAAACAAAGCTTTTAAGGTAACGGTAAACAAGATCCTCTGTTTCCATGTCAATAAACCAACCGCTTCTGCCTCCTGCACTGAACGGTTGAAACAAAGTCAAAAGCTATGTTATACTAAATCATAGTAACTAAAACATGTCTACAAACAATTAGGGAGGGGAAACTGCAGGCTTTGCACCTGATAGTGAGGGATATGACCCACCAGCCACTGTAGAAACCAGATACTCTTTCGCCTACCCAGGGTGGGGAAAGGGAATGGATAATACATTCCCGAATTTGCTTTGAAATATTTGCCCTCTAATTTTACTAGCTTTTTGAAATGTCTAACCAAAAATCAAAGAGTAAAATAATTCTTCAAATATCCATTATCATCCTACAAATGATCGTCCCTGAAATTATATGACCTAAAAGGGCCAAAAGGCTGGGCCAGGGCTATGACAAATCCAGTACAATTAATAAAGCAACTTAAGAGGGTGTGGAGTCTTATCCAAAGAGGGTAAATTTGCAGGCACACCAAAAGTGGCCAGGTTTTTGTTTTATTTTTCTTCTATTTAATGTTAAAGTGAAAAGGAACTTGGAGCCCTCGTTGGTTTGGCTCAGTGGATAGAGCGTCAGCCTCCGGACTGAAGGGTCCCGGGTTCCATTCCAATCAAGGGCATCTGCCCAGGTTGTGGGCTCAATTCCCAGTAGGGGATTTGCAGGAAGCAGCTGATCAGTGATTCTCTCTCATCATTGATGTTTCTATTTCTCTCTCCCTCTCCCTTCCTCTCTGAAATCAATAAAAAAAAAATTTTTTTTTAAAGGGACTTGGAATATCATCTCAGTTCCACTCCTTTATTTTAGAGAAGAGTAAAGTGAGGCCTGAGGCAGAGAACAACTTCCCAAAGTTTGAAAGGGGCAGCTGGGACTTGTCCCACTACCCCACCAGAGAAGTGAGTCCCAAGTAGCAGAGCACTGCATCCCAATGTCACCTCAGGTCCCCTGCTTTGGCAAGATGTATAAAAACTGTGGGAAAATTCTAGAAGATACAAAAGGAAGGGAGGTGAGCACAGAGCCAACACAAGGGTCTAAATAAAATACTACACATGCATACACACATACCCCATTAAATGTATTATTCCATACCGATACTCTTTCTTCCCTTCCTCTTCTGACCTCTACCTAGAGACTTCCCCGCCCCTCAACACCGGGCTTCAAAACCTTCTAATGCTATAAAAGTACCCACACTCACAATAAAGAATCTGAGAAAGAAAGGGAAAAAAACAAATCACTTTAAAACCCAAGGCCTTATCAGCCTTAGATTTCACGCCATCTGGAGTCAGCCACTGGATGCCCAGTTTGGCCCTGGGAGCTTCTCCTTTCCTTCTCAAATCCCATTCCAAAACCAAAGTGCCCCAAGAGGAACCTGTTGCCTGGACCTGGATTAACGCCCCCTGATTCTTCCTGACCCCTGGCCCCTGAGCCAGGAAGCAGGCTGTGCCTTCTGAAAGCCAGTTCCCACAGCCACAGTTGGTTAAGCATGCTATATGCTCCCTCTCTGCTCCCTCGGCTGACAAAGAAAAGTTGCCTTTGCTCAGTGGTGGAGTTTCTTTGCATGGTCCCTTGGCCCTGAAAATAGCACCCTCCCTCCAACGGACCCCTCCCCCAAGTCTAGCTTGGCAGCAACTGGGGCAGGCTCTAAAAAGAAAACCCCAAACCTAGCGATGGTAGCAAACTTTAGTGCCAATTCGCAAGCTCTGCTTAAAAGTACCTGGCTCTCAGCACAGAAGCAAAAGAAGGCACTGTCCCTTTAAGTGGGGCTGTCAATGCTCAGATTGGTCCTGAAAAGGGGCAAACAACAACAAGGAAAAACAACCTACCGTCTTGGAATCTAACTCATGGTGGGGCTGACCTAATACTTTATCTACACTTGCTGGGTCTGCGAACGTGACGAAACCGAAGCCTCTGAAATGAGACAAAGAGGGAGAAAAACAAACAAGAAAATGTGACACCATTGAAAGCAACAGGGAGTGAGCCCTACTGCAGAATGGGGAGCAAAAGTTCCTCCGCGCCCCCCACAGTCCTCCTCCAATCGCCCTCGGGTCTACAGCCCTCCACCTCGCAAGAAACTACACCAAGGTTAATGGGGGAAGTGGAACGGGGACAGAGCTGGTGGAGGTAACTTGGAAAAAGCTGGTGTCTCCACTCTTTCGCCACCTCAGTTTCCTCTCCACCTCCTCCCCTTTCCTTTCTTAACGCTTTGTTTTATTCCGATGAAAACCCGGCAATTAGGAGAGATTCGTCCAGCTCCCTCACAGGGGTTTAAGAGTTTGGGGAGCTGGGAGTGGGAAGAAGCATGTATTTAAAAAAAAAGAAGTACGTGGAAAGTGAATGAAGCTGAATGTCATTTTAAACAGGAGAAAAAGAAGCGACGGGAAAATGACTTAAAGACGGAGAGCTGGGGATCTCTGTAACCAGACAGAGTTCAAGCCCCAATTTATAATAACCTTTGAGGTTATGGGGACAGGGGTGGAATAGAGCGACGTTCGAAACCAGCCACATGCCTGAGCCCCATTCTAAATCCGCTTAGCTACTTAAGACACCTCCAAAAATAACACTTAAACTTTGTTCTAAAATAAAGGCAAAATCCAGAAGGGAATGGTTTACCTGGAGCGTTTCGTAGTGGGATCTCTCATGACCATACATTCTCTAATTTCTCCAAATTTGCTAAAATAGTCTCTAAGGCTATCTGTAGAGAGAGAAAGAGAGAGATGGGGGTGGGGGGGAGAAGGTGTGGGGAAAAAAGCAATGCAAATTTTGATCAAGGACAAAAACCAAAAGTAGTTTTCTGTTGTTATTCTGTTTTGTTTTTGCATTTTTTGCACACGCGGGGGAAATTCGGCAACAGAGGTCGCGTAGAGGGCTCAGAAAGGATTTGCTATTTAAAAAAATAACCTTGCACAGGAGAAGTGGGGAGCCAATGGCGGGGGGGGGGGGGTGCTCCTACACTGGGATAACAAAGAGCAATAAAGAAGCCAAGAAGGGGGGGACCCAGGCGTCCCCCCCTCCCTCCCTTACCTGGTGAGGTCTGCCAGCTCAGTCCACCGATAAACATTTTACTAGAGGGAGAAAACATAACAGAAGTGAGCACCGATGTCAGATCGGCCATTTTGACGTGTAACTTACAAAAGCTAAAAGGAAAGCGGGGGGGAGCGTTCAAGCGAGAGCCGGGAGGTGGGGTGGGGGAGAAGGTGACGGCGAAATGCAATCCAAAGGTGTGTAACTTCCACGGGGGGAGGGGGGCGCGCGGGAGGGGCGGGGGGGGGGGGGGGCGCGGGAGATGCCGGGCTCCGCGCACCGCCGTCCCCGCCGCTGCAAGGAGAGCGAGCCCGAGGCGGCGTGGTGGGCAGCGGCTGGAAACTTACCCGGGGTCGTGCTGGGAGTCGTTGGCGCTGCCCGAGGTGCCTTGGCTCCCATTTGCCTCCATATCTGAGCCCCCCCGCCCCCCCCACCCCCAAAAAACCGAGCCCCACAGCGATCGGAGCGGAGCGGCGGCCGACTCCGAGCCCCGAGATCTCCCGCTCCCTCCTGCCCCTCCTCCTCCTCCCCCCCGCCCGGGCTCCTCCGAATCTCTCTGCGAGCGGCGGAGCCGGGGCAGCGGCGGAGCCGTCACACGTGGGCTCGGCTTAGCTCAGCCCTGCTGCTCGCACACCCCCCCGTCCCCGCCCCCCCAGCCCATCCCCACCTCTCCCCCTCCTCCTCCCCACCCCCCTCGCCTCCTCCTCCTCCCCCCTCCTCCCCGGCGCACGTGGGGCGGAGTTCTATAACGTCGTGTAACCAATGCCGGTGACGTCACGCACCCCGGTGCAGCCCCCGCCTGCCCGCGCGCGCACAGGCGGCACCCCCCCCCCCCGCCCCGCGGCCAGACCTACGGGGGCGGTGCACGAACCCCGCGGCCCGAGGGGGCCCCGCCTCCGGGCGGGCCGGGGCTCCGGGCTTGAGGAGCGCACCCCGACTTTCCTGGATCACATGGGCTGCGAGGAAAGGGTGGATCGGGGAAGGGGGAGGCGCGGGAAGCTAGCGGCCGATCCTCAGTCGGACAGGGGAGAAGACGACCCCCACCCCCGCTAGTTCGGCCTCTCCATTCAAGTTCGCTGGCCGCGGCAGCTGGGATCCGGGGATGGCACCAGACGCCCGCCCGGTTCTGCGCCCTTTTTCCAGCCACCGCGCAGAAATTTAGGTCAAGGACGTCGGGATCAAACCCAAACCCTGGCTCTCCTTGGGCGGCCCCCGAGATCTCCCAGGATCCGGGGGCTTCAGGATTGCCGAGACCCTCTCGCACAAACACCAGCCACAAGTTTTATTTTCCTTTCGCGCTGAAGTTCTCTTTGGCTCTCGCTCCACACCGGCAAGTCTTGCGCCGCTCCCCGCCCTTCCCCGGCAGAGGTACGAATCCATGCCCGGGAAAGGTTATTTTGGAACTTTGAGAAACTGACGCGATTCCAGTGGTGAGAAAGCGCCGAAGAAAGGGTTTCCACGCTAATCATATAGCGTTTTAAAAAATAATAAAATCGGTTTATAGGGGTCAAGGTCAAACGATTGAGATTCAAAGCAAAATTTTGTATATAGTAAAAAAATTAGTTTTGAAGGGTTTCTGGGATGACTGGGAAGGGTAGTTATTTTAGGAAATTCCTCTCCCAACTTTTCCATTATACTTTAGTTTCTATACCGAGATAGTATGCTTGCGATTAAAATAGCCCAAGACCCTCCACCATCTGAGGAGGTAGCTGAGGGTAGCTTCAGACACCTCCCCTCTCACTCCTCTCACCCATCACCTGCCACCTTAGGAGCTGTGTGGTGCAGCTGAAGGATCTGGCACACAGTAGGTGCTTAATACTGACTTCATCCCTTCCTCACTGCAAATTCCAAAAAGATGTTTATAGCTTCCCAGAGGCATCTCACACTTCTCCAGCAGATTCCAGGCTGGCCAAATTCAGGCTGGATCAATTTATGGGGTATTTAAAACAATTATCCTTATTGTTTTAAATTATTACAATACCCTGACTTAATGTAGCATGAGGGGCAACAAAGCTGTGGTTCACTGAACACTCAGACTAGTGTTAAGCATGAATCGATGCCCAGTAAACACTTTTCCATTAAACTGTCATAGGATTAGGACACAATGGAATATACTCAACACCAAAACTACCAAACCCACTGTGGGTCCTGGAAAAGTGGAAGATTTGAAAAATCTCAACACCAGCCAAAGCTGGTATGACCAGACTCTCTTAATCTCCCTGTTTCCTAAACTGAGATAATTTCTCCGTCAGGATTGATGGGTTGAGAAGAGGGACTGAAATAAGCAAATGTAAAAGTCCCCTTTTCACTGTAAACCTAGAAGGGTCATGCTTATTATCAATCATTACTTCACATGACTTTTAGAAGGTGCTTTAAAGCTTTATACCTCAAGCCCAAGCGTTTTCTGTAACTTCAAGCTGCTTCACAAATCATCTAGGGTCTCACATGTTGAAGAGCCCATTGTTATTACAGTGATTGTTTTTCATTATTATTCTCAATAACAAAATGCAGACAACAGAGCTAAATGGATTGTGTTTGGGATGTTTATGCTAGAACTGCAGACCATCAGAGGTGGAAAGGCCTTTCCTGACCCAACCCCCTCATTTTACATCAGGGTCCCGGAGAAGTTAAGCTCACCAGGCAGAACCCTGCCCCCACCAGTCAGTTCCTAAAAGGGGTTCTGGCCACCGGTGCAATGCCCTTTGGCTCTGCTGCCTGCATATTTATTCTGTCCTTCACGAGGCAAGAGTAGGGTGTCCTTGTTCCCTGTTGTGGACCTGCCAAGCTGACAGTGAACTGAATTAAAAGCCTGAGAGGGGCTAGCACTGCAGTTACAAAGTCATTGAGAGAGCGCTAGATTTTTTATCTCCGTTACTACATTGTTTTTACTTATTTTTAATTTATATGCAGTAACATTTGCTCTTTGTATTCTATAATTCTATGAGTTTTAGCAAATGCCTAGAGGTGGGTAACCACCACCATAATCAAGATCCAGAAGACTTTCATTGTCCCCCAAAATTCCCTCCTGCTGTCCCTTTCACTGCATGGATTATAATAGATTATTGTTGTTGTTATTATGCCTTTCTTCTCCAGTTCACTCAATATAGCTCATGGGTCAGAAGAATTACAGGACCACGATGTCAGTCATCCACCCTTAAAATCTCGACAGCTCATGATACTGTTGGACAATCCTTTCTTGTAACTCACTCTTCCCTTGGTATCCTTGATGCCCATATTCTTCTGGCTCTCCTCCTCTCTCTCCAGCCATTCCTTCTCTGTCTCTTTGCCCTGACTCCTCCTCTACCTTTCCTTTCAATATTAGTGTTCATTCTCAACCCCCAGCTTCACACCCACTTCTGGGTGAGCTCCTCTGAGATGGGTTTAAATACCATTTACGTGCTGCTGCCCCTCAAAATCTTCAGCCTGACCTCCCCACTGAGCTCTAGGTTCTGGTTAATTTCCTATTCAACATCTGCACTTAGCCTTCCTAAAGGTCCCCAAACTCAACATGTCCAAAACTTGCTTTTTCCCCCCTAAATCTGAACCTCTTTTAAGGTTCCTTCTATCATCCTAGAGACAAGGTTGACCCCTCCCCAGGTTGACCCCTTCCCATGTGCAATCCATCATGAAAGTCTGTAGTATGTGGTATTTAGGTCTTCCTAAATATCTCTCAAATTCATCTTTCCTGTTACTGCATCCCAGATCTTCCACTTGAACCCCTGCAATAGCCTCCTAAACATTCTTCCCACACCCATTCTTATTCCAGTAATATGTCTAGAAAGCTTTCCCTAACCTTTCTGACCAGGTCAGATATCCCTTAGTATGTACTGTTATTATCCTGCCAGAATGTCCTCTATGTACCTTACTCTTTGTGATCATTTGCTTTATTGCTCATCTCCTCCCTCAAGCCCTAAGCTCTCCGTTTATTAGCACAGTGCCTATTGGTGGACACTCAATAAATATTTGTTGAATGACTGAAAGGGTGAATGAATGAATGAAGGTCAACATCTAATTTCATTGTAGGATTTTTTTTTTTATCCATGTCATGAGTCAAATTGGCTGTAATTTTCCCTTCTTGTATTGCCTTTGTCTGGTTATACTGGCCTCATAAAATGAACTGGTAAATGTTCTTTCTTTTTCCATTTTCTGGAACAGTGTGTATAAAATTGGAATTATGTGTTCCTTGACTGTTTGGTAGAACTTGCCGGTAAAATGTCTGGCTCTGGGATAAACATTTCCTAGGCTGATTTTTAACTACTGATTCCATTTCTTTAATGGTTATGAATCTCTCTGGGTTTTATACTTCGAGTCAATTTTTACACATTAAATTTTTCAAGGAAATTATTATCCATAACATCTTGGTTTTCACATTTATTGACAAAATGCAGTTCATAGTTTTCTCAATATATTTTCTCTGCTGCATCTATCCATAATGTCCATTTTTTCATTCTAAATATTATTGTATATGTATCTTCCCTTTTCTGAGTCAGTTGTGCCAGAGATCTCCCTTTTTTAACTAGTGTTTTTTTTTTCCTACTTTCTACTAGTGTTTTCAAAGAATCAACTTTTAGTTTAACACTGTTTTCTGGTTCATTAATTTTTGCTTTTATATATTATCAATATATCTCATATTCTTATATATAAGAACATATACCACATATAAGATATAGAGTATTATTAATATATACCATATATTATTTTCTTCCTTCTGTTCTCTTTGGGTTTGTTCTGTTGCCTTTTTAAAAGTTTCCTGAATTGGTGGCTTAAGTAATTACTTTTCAGCCTTCTCATTTTTTTTTTAATGTTTTTATTTCAGAGAGGAAGGGAAAGATAGAAACATCAATGATGAGAATCATCAATTGGCTGCCTCCCACACGCCCCCTACTGGGGATATAGCCCCCAATCCAGGCATGTGCCCTGACCAGGGATCAAACCCTGACCTCCTTGTTCATGGATCAATGCTCAACCACTGAGCAACACCAGCCGGCCTCATTTTTGAATTTTGACATTTAAGGCTACAGATTTCACTCTGGGTACTACTCAAACTACATTTCACAAAATATATAGAATTTTTATTATCATCCCAGGCAAAGAATATTTAGATATCAAATATGATTTTTTCTTTGGTTCACTATGTGTTTCCATTTCTAAACACACGGGGTTTTTTGTTTTGACTTTTATCTGTTTACTAGAGGCCCAGTGCATGAAATTCGTGCATGGGGGGAGGGGTGTCCCTCAGCCCAGCCTGCACCCTCTCCAATCTGGGACCCCTTGAGGGATCCCTCTCACAATCCAGGACTGCTGGCTCCCAACCACTTGCCTGCCTCTGCCTGATTGCCCCTAACCGCTTCTGCCTGCCAGCCTGATCACCCCCTAACCACTCCCCTGCCAGCCTGATCGACACCTAACTGCTCCCCAGCCAGCCTGATTGCCCCTAATTGCCCTCCCCTGCCGTCCTGGTCACCCCTAACTGCTCTCCCCTGCAGGCCTGGTCCCCCCCAACTGCCCTCCCCTGCAGGCCTGGTCTCCACAACTGCTCTCCCCTGCAGGCCTGGTCCCCCCCAACTGCCCTCCCCTGCTGGCCTGGGTCCCCCCCAACTGCCCTTCCCTGTAGGCCTGATCCCCCCAGCTGCTCTCCCCTGCAGGCCTGGTCCCCCCCAGCTGCTCTCCCCTGCAGGCCTGGGTCCCCCCCAACTGCCCTCCTCTGCTGGCCTGGTCACCCCTAATTGCCCACAACTGCCCTCCCCTGCAGGCCATCTTGTGGTGGCCATCTTGTGTCCACATGGGGGCAGCCATCTTTGACCACATGGAGGCGGTCATCTTGTGTCTTGGAGTGATGGTCAATTTGCATATTACTCTTTTATTAGATAGGATGTCTAACAATTGAATTCAGGCCAGAGAAAGTGGTCTGTATGAAGCAAATTCTTTGTTACTATTGAAGCTTGCTCTAATAAGTGGTCAGTTTTTCATAAATATTCCATGTGGTTTTGAAAAGAATGTATATCCCTTAATTGTTAAGTGTAGCCTCCTATATAGGTCTATTAAATCAAGCTTATTAATAATGTTATCCAGATTTTCCATAGCCTTACTATTATTTTGACTGTTTCATCTATCATTTTTATAATGATACATAAGAATCTCTTTATCTGACTGAATTTGCCAATTTCTCCCCTAAATCTCTCAAATTTTCCTGGAGGGAAAAATTATTTTTAAAATATGGTAAGGTACATCAAAAAGGGCTATTAAAACCTATGACTGTGCATTTTTCTCATTTTTACATTTTATTTCTCTTTCTGCTTTATGTATTTTGAGGCTATGCTATTAGGTATATACAAGCTTAGATTTACTATGTTTTCTGAGTGAACTTTTTAATATATGCGCAGATAATCTTTAAACCTAGTGCTTTTTGCTTTGAAGTCTATACCTGCGATAAATATAACTACTCACACTTCTAGTTAGCATTTGCCTGGCATATCTTTTTTCATCCCTTTACTTTCAGCATTACTATCTGTGTCTTAAAGTTTTAATTGAGTCTCTTGTAAACAACATATAGCTGAGTCTTGTGTTTTTATTTATTTCACTGACTGGAAGTTTAGTCAATTTACATTTAATGTGATAGCTGATATATTTTTTAATATATTTTTATTAATTTCAGAGAGGAAGGGAGAGGGAGAGAGAGATAGAAACATCAATGAGAGAATATCATTGATTAGCTGCCTCCCGCACACCCACTACTGGGGATCAAGTCCACAACCCGGGCATATGCCCTTGACCGGAATCAAACCTGGGACCCTTCAGTCCGCAGGCCGACGCTCTATCCACTGAGCCAAACCAGCTAGGGCAATGGCTGATATTTTTAATGGAACTTAGGGGCACAAGAATATATTAATCAGAATCTCTGGCATAAATATACTGTCATCATTGGGTATATTCATGGCCTTGTTTTATTTTTTTTAATATATTTTATTGATTTTTTACAGAGAGGAAGGGAGAGGGATAGAGAGTTAGAAACATCGATGAGAGAGAAACATCGATCAGCTGCCTCCTGCACACTCCCTACTGGGGATGTGCCCGCAACCAAGGTACATGCCCTTGACCGGAATCGAACCTGGGACCCTTGAGTCCGCAGGCCGACACTCTATCCACTGAGCCAAACCGATTTGGGCTTGTTTTATTTTTTGATATTATGAATACCTGTAAACCTACTCAACTAGCGAACTAAAACAGTAACAATGACTTACAATTACCTATGTGCTCCTCCCCATTTGATCCCCCTTCTGAAGTAACCACCAGTCTCAGTCTTGTATATACTATTCTTTGGCTTTTAAAAAAATTTATATCAAGTTTTTATCACATACTTGTTTTAAAATTTTATGAAGAATTTGAGGCTTTATTTTTACTCAGTTGGTAGTATTAAGATTCAACTAGATTGCTGCATCTGGTTGAGGTTCATTATTTTTCATAGTTGTATAGTATTTCATTGTATGACTATGCCACAGTTTAGTTTGTCCATTCAACTGTCATAGGCTTTTGGGTTGTTCCAATGTTTTGCTTTTATGAGCAGGGCTGTCATGATCATTCTCTTCTAGAGTACGTGGTATTCATAATATCAAAAAATAAAACAAGGCCAATAATCTCTCTTGGGAGTGATTACTGGTTCGTAAGATATGTGACTGTAAAACTTTACAAGATAATGCTAAACCATTTTCCAAAGTGCTCTTCCAATTTGTACTCCCACTAGCAATGTATAAAAGAGCCTATTGATATACTGACTTCTGACATATTTAACTTGTCTTCTTTCTCATCTTGCACCTTATATTTATTCTTTCTCTGTAAGTTTTTTGTTTACTTCCTTTCTTCTATTCTATTGAATTGATCAAGAATTTTTTATTTCCCTTTCCTCTTTCACTAATTCAGAAGTTGTAAGTTCTATTTCTATTCTTTTAGTGATTACAATTTTTAACATGTATATTTGATCCAATCCCCCCTAAAACTATAGTAAACTAAGAATGATCCAACTTCAACTACACGCTCCCTTTTACATGTTACTGTTGCTTGTTATTTTAGACCCTCTTGGTTTTTACACCCCTAAATTTAATCACTGTTGTCATTTTAGTTTTATATAATCATTGTTCAGATGTACACATGTTTACCATATTATTCACCTTTGTCTCTAGCATACTATTCCTTTTTTTGTAGGTACCAGCCTTTTTCCTTGAAACATAACTTTCAATAATTCTTTCAGGGAGGGTATGTGAGTGACATGCTTTCTCCACTAATATAAAATTGTCTTATTTCACTCTTACCCTCCAATGATGAGTTCTCTGGGCACAGAATCCTAAATTGAAAGTTCTTTTACCCTCAGCACATTTTTAGTATCTTCCTGTTTCTCTATTTATTGCTGAGACACTTGCTGTCAGTCTAAATGTCATTCCTTTGTAGGTAATCTGTCTTTTCGTTCTGGTTTTAAGATTTTTCTCTTTGTCTTTGGCTTCCTGCATTCTTACCATGCTGTGTTCAGGTATGAAGTTCTTTTCATTTACCCTGTTCAAGATTCATTGTACATCCACAATTTCAGGATTCGTGGTGTTTTTTTAAATCCAATCTGGAAAAGTTTTAGTCATTGTCTCTATAAATCCTTGCGTTCTTTCCGTTTTCTCCTTCTGCTACTGGTAGTAAGTGCATAATGCACCATCTCCCTCTACGCAACATATTCTGAACCTTTCTCCCAGACTTTCCTTCACTTTGTCTCTCTCTGCTGCTTCCTGGGCAATTTCCTTAGGTCCATTTGCAGTGTTTCCATCAGCTATGTCTAATCTGCTGTGTAACTCTCCACTGAGCATTTCATTTCAATGATTATTTGTGTGATTTCTAGAAGTTGTATTTAGTTCCCTTTCATACCTACCTTCTTTTTTTTCTGTCATGATCATCAAAGGGCTCCTGGGGAAACTGAGGCAGGAGATGGCATTTCTGCATGGGTGAGGGAAGGCACCTGCTCCTTGTCCCTGAACTTCACACTGAGAACTCTTGGAAGGCTTTCTGTGTGAAAAACTGGGAGATCAAGGCAGGAAGACCTTTCCACCCGTCCTGGGATTGGGGACAGGCCATGCTGCCCAGCAATCTTAATCAGAGGGCCTGCGCCCACCTGGCACGTGTGCAATGCCTTCCATACTGTGCCCAAGGCAGACATTACTAATCAATCCTGCTCTGTCCCCGATTCAGGGGCACACCTTGAAAACCTCCAATGCCCAGAGCAGCAGGTGAAGCCTCCCTGCCTGTGCACTGGGCTTGTTCGCTACTCAGCACCTTCTAAGGAAGCTTGTCACAGTCCTGGCCCAAGACGCTACAGGTATGTTTGGGGGGTGGATGAATTAGAGAACACCTTTTGGTCGGTGACCAGAGATCGGGCTCTCTTTCCACCCGCTCTATCCACATCTGTCGGGTTAGCAGGCCTGGTCTGCGAGCAAGGAGGGCCCAAGCTCTGGCCGGGCCCCAGGTCCCAGGCTCAGGGGGTGCAGGTCCCATGGGAGCCATGAGGGGGTGTAGGGCAGGTCTTTGGCGGCCTGAGCAGCTGGGGCCCTGCCCATAGGCCCATCAATAGATCTCCTTCACTCTCTTGTTGTTGGGGTCAAAGGAGTGATTACTGGGAGAGTAAGTTTTTATCACATACTTGTTTGTGAGCCTGGGCAAGGTAGGCCACCCCTATCCTCTCCAGGCTGTAGTCCCCACTCTTCATGAACTCCGGGGAGACTAGATGCCTGGCGGCTCGCACCAGCTTGTGGGTGGAGAAGGGGAAGGCCTTGTTGCTCAGGTATGCATCCAGCACCTCCTGGAGGATGGCCCTGCTGGCAGGCCCTGAATGCTGATCATGCCCAGGTCCTCTGAGCTGTCACTGAACTGGCACCAGAACTGGTGGTCCTGAAGCACTGAGGCGATGTGGTGATGTGGGACCAGTTGTGCTGCGCCACAGCTCTGCCCACAGCCAGGTAGAAGCCATCCCCTTCAAAGGCGGGGACGAGGAGCGAGGTCTGGGAGAGGGGAGACAGGTCGCTCTTGGTGCCGCCCCGCGGGTTCAGCATGCAGGTGTACCCCTAACTTCATTTTTTAATACAGTTAGGCTATTTTCTCATGGTTTCAAATGTTCTTTTATGTCTTTAATAATTTTTAACTCACTTGTTTTATAGTCTATCTGATAGTTCTATTATCTAAGATTCCTGGGACTCTTGTATCTACCACATCTTGGACATGGTGGATTGTATCCATGTATATTTTGTAGTTTAGCATTGGGTCTGCATTTTTATATTCATTTTTCAGCTTTGGGGTTTCTAGACCATACAGGTAGGGTAAATTCCAGCCCCAAATTTACATGAAGGCTGGGCTATCGTCCTAAATCCCCAGCAAAGACTTTTTTTCTCCACTTTCAACTCATGCCAAGACAGTTAAATTTTCTTGTCTTCCTGTGCCATTGGGGATATTTTTTTCCAATGAATTATTTCTATAATGATTCATCCTTTGGAGGGTTCCAGCTTTATGTGGGGATCTCAGTTCCATCTCCCCATTTTTAACAGGCCCAAACCGCAGTCTCTTTTCCATTCTGATGCCCAACCTTCAGAATGTCAAGACGGGCAAACCTGCCCAAGACCAGCTCTGCCTCTGCATGCTCGCTCACCATGTCATCTCCCTCTTGCTTCTTGCACTGGGGGCCTTTCCTTGCTGTCCTATGAGCTCATTTCAATAGGTGTTTATTGCATTTTGACCAGTATTTATAGATGATTTATAATGGGAGAATTTTCAAGTTCTTTAGTCAGCAATATTGCCATAAATGGAACTCACTTCCATTTAATTTGTAATACCTTCACTTTGAATGCACTTTTTTTCTTAGCGTGCTGTAGCATCTAAGATTCTTGAGTAATTTTGCTTCTGAATAATCTTTTATGGGTAAGGCAGCACTAAATGAACTCAAATGAGGCAAACACAGGTCTATGCAGCTATATTACATTTACTTGGGAACTTTAAAAAGTACTGATGCTTGGTTCCACCTAGGAGATTCGGATTTAACTGGTCCGGGGACAGTCTGGGTAGTGGCCTTCTTAAAAACTTCCCAAGTGATCCGAATAGGCAACCAAGGCTGAACACAATTCTTTTACAACATACCGATGAAAACAAACAACCATAATGATCTCTGGGCTCCATCCCAGCATGTCTGACTTAATTTTGCTTGGGGAGGGCCCCCAGGCATCCTTTTTTTTTTAATTCCCCTGATTATTATAATGGGGGTCAGAACCAATGAGTTACCTGGGCATGTCCTGTTGGAAGGGAGGAGTTCAGATAACGTTAGTGCTGGAAGCATGAGAAATCATGTACTCCAGCAGGGCATGCTGCTGCATAGCAGCCCATCAGACTGCTTTTTAATTATGCAGATTCCTGGAGGTTGTAAGTGGGTAGACTTAATGTAAGGCAGTAAGTCTCTCGTTCCCCAGAGGTCTGTGATGGGCAACCATGTTTGGGAACCATTCAGTTGGCACCTCTGGTTTTACAAAGGAGGAAACCATTCCTGAGACAAGTGGTATTTTCTCAAAGTCACGGAGGTGATTGAGAGGAAAGGGGACTCTTACCTTCCAATGTAGTGTCCATTTCACTCATTTCCAAACATAAAGCCTCCTAATGCCTTCAGACAATCCTGGCCATTAGACAGAGGCAGAGTTTGGATTTCTAGGCGGTGATTTCAGGAATGTGGGGTTTTCTGTTTTGCTTTGTGTGTGGATAGCATAGCCGAAGGAAAATAAAATGGCCTGCTGCCTTGCATGTGAGTCTTACTAGGAGTTCGGTGACCTTGAGCTGATAAGCCACCATCAGTCTCAACTACCCCTCTGGAGTCTCAACAGTTTTAAAATATATCCATAAATCTGTTAATATGCCTCCAAAAGGGGAGCCTAAGTCCCCGCCCCCGAGTGTGGACTGTACTTAGTAACTGGCTTCTAATGAACAAAGTATGGAGGAAATGACGGTCAGTACTTAGTAACTGGCTTCTAATGAACACAGTATGGAGGAAATGACGGTGGTGACTGCCGAGGCTGGATCATGGAATGCATGTGGGTGCCACCTTTCTCTCTCTCTTGGCTCTTGCTTTGGGGGAAGCCAGGTGGAGAAGAAGCACTCAGGAAGCCCGATGAAGAGGCCCACATGGAGAAGAATGGCAGTTTCCTGTTGACAACCTGAACTAACTTGCCAGAATTGTGGGTTAGACACCTTAAAAGTGGATCTGCCAGGCCCAGCCAAGCCTTCAGATGACAGCTACCACGGCCCATGTCTCAACTATTATTTCATGAGAGACCCCAAGCCAGGCCTTTCAGCTAAGCCATTCCAATTCCCGACCATCAGATACTGTGTGAGATAATAAATACTTGTTGGTAGAAGCAACTGAGTTTTGGGGGTAATCTGTTACACGAAATAGATGACATTAGTATTAACAGAGATACTACAGAATGCACTGAAATAGAGCTGCTTACTTATAGGTCTGCAACAGGATTCACATGCTAACATTTATAGAGTGCGTAAGTTAGACCCTAGCCAAATGAACTGCATATTAGATTTAAAGTAGTGATTGCGTATTATTAATGTTATCAGATTGCAACACATTTCATGTTCAATTACCTACATTGCTCTTTCCGGAGCATCTCTTTGCTCATCTTCTTATCCCCACTGCACACTTATAAAAGGTCACTGTCAAGATATGAAAGTATATGTATGATTTAAATGTCTCGACTCAGTTACTAACAACTGTGAGCATGTTTTCAAATTGGAAAAGCTAGGTTAATTTAAACTCGCTTTTTCACACAATGCTCTTTGTTTACTTCTTGGTATTGCGTTTCACTGCCACGCTGAGCACCTTGCTGATTAAGGAGTCTGTTCACTTTATCTGTCTCCTGGAGTTACAAGCCTCACTCTCAAGAACTGCCATGGGAGACTTGGCACCAAAAAAAAAAAAAAAGCAAACCATCTTTTTACCAGAAAATATTTAGTGAAATGAATTTTTACTCCTAAAAATTCCAGCAAGTATAAATTCCATGTCTAAAAGTAATGGGCCCTTTGTATTTCCTCAAGAATTAGGACTTCTGAGCATGCTCTTAAATTTGGAGCTACTTTGTTTTCTTCCAAGAAACAGAAAATAAGCCCATGTGTTTAGCTCCTAAGTCAGTCCTCTTCTGGACTGTATAATATGGGAAAACCAAGATGGTATCTTTCTAACAGAGTCATAACTGGAGGCATAAATTATCTGGGGGCGGGGGGAGAACATGAAAAAAGTGTGTGAGGCCGAAAGTGAACTTCTATTTTTCAAACACTCTACTGATCTAACATTCAACTATCTTTATGTGTAATTTACTTACTCCTAACTATTTGATATATACAGAGACATAAAGGTCTTCGTAATTTAAATGACAGAAAAAAAATTTGTTTTGTTTTGATTTCTTTTTCAAACTGGGGAAGGAAATGCAAAAAGCTCCCTAAAGGAGGAAACAATAAAAATAAAACATGTTCAGCTAAATGTTTCCTTTTGCATGTTCACACTGGACCCAGCTAGAAGCCTGGTGCTGGGGGGAAGAGTTTTGCTCCCTTTTGTCTTCTCTGCCTTCCTCTTTCCTGGTCTCCACCTCAGCATTATCACACCCAACCAGGGCCAATGCTGCATACAAATCCAGCTGAATAAGAACAGAGCAGACTCCTAATTAGTATCAACATCATTCATTGACCACAGCTGAGGAGCCGTCTGGGTGTGATGGGGACAGGGATCAGAAATCTTTCATCTCTGTGAGTAACAAGAGGTGGACAGGACTTAGAGTTGGGAGTGAGGCTGGCTCCAGCCCCTTTGGGTGGCAGTTTCCTGCAGGGGCTGCTCTATGCCAAGCATGTCAAACTCACGGCTGGGTGGGCTGCATGCCTCCAGCTCTGAGTTTGACATGCTTGCCTATGCCATCCTGGTCGGCCCTTCCCCAACCATAGCTCTCTCATATGAGTCTGGGTATGGTAGCCACAGGAGATAAGCCTCAGGAATTACACAGAAAGTTAACATTCTCATTACCAATATCCCAGAGCTGCTCTCCCGTGCACCTCAAAACTGTTTAACTGCTGTTTGTCATTCTGTCATCATTATTCTTATACGTGCAGGTAAATATTTTATTAAACATCTCCACTGCTTGGCAGTTGGGAGCCCTTTGCCTCCTAGAGCTGGCAGTCGCCCAGCACTGCTAGGGCGGGTGGGAGCACCGTGGGCTGCCTGGACACCCAGCGGTGTTAATAGAGTAGCAGTCCTTCCCACCTGGAAACCATTTTCTCCTCTGGCCTCTCGGGCTTAATCTTCCATTTCTTCTTTTTTAATCAGTTACCAACTTAGTCTTGATGAAAGGTGCCGGGGCCCCCAAAAGAAAATGGCTATGCCTTTTAACTCCACCTGGAAACGGTTGACTCGGGGCCTCCATCACCTTCCCTTACACCTCTACACCCAATTAGGAACCTGCCCCACCCCCAGCGTGACCCACCTTGCCAAACAGAAATCTAAATGTCACAGCTGGAAACATGCAGGGCCCCTCCACCCAGACTCCTCACACAGTCTGCAGTTTCCATCTGGGAACTCCACACACCTCACAGTCATTCCCGCCTTGGGCCTTGCACCCCCAACAGCTTGCCAATTTCCCAGTGAGCTCCTAACTCAGGCACATAAACCCACCCATTAGTTTGGACCAACGCTGGGTCCACCTCTTGAAAAGTCTTTGCCTTTTTACCA
Source organism: Plecotus auritus (assembly GCF_963455305.1). Classification (NCBI taxonomy): domain Eukaryota; kingdom Metazoa; phylum Chordata; class Mammalia; order Chiroptera; family Vespertilionidae; genus Plecotus; species Plecotus auritus. Next base: position 26,735,686 of record NC_137774.1, read on the forward strand.
GTTACACACAACTGGAGGTGGCCAAAGCAGAAGAGTCGCTTGGCTGTAGTGTCATCCCATCCTACGTTTGAGTCAGCAGGAGGCCACCCAGACAAGATCCATTTCTGTGAGAAATTCCAGCATTGGAGGACTGGAGGTAAGACGCCCTCTTCTGGCGGATGGTGGGAACGCCTACGTGTATCCATGCCTTTCAGTTCCCTCTACTGGCAGAGGAAAGAAGCCTTCTCACCTCAGGGCCCCAGATTCCAGACTTCAAAGTCCTGCTATCAAATTCTGAGACCCACACCCCACAGATCCAGGGGTTTCCTAGAGTTGAATCCAAGACCCGCCACAACAGCCCACGCTGCAATTTCTACAACCACCAAACAACTAATTCCAAATGGCTGCAAAAAAGTAATGCAAGAAAAAGAGGGAGAGAGGGGAAGCACTGTAATTGCTGAAAGGAGGTGTTCAGGTAGGTGGAAGTGAAATGCGTTTAGCCAAACATGATACTGACACACAGAGACAGAGGGATGAAAAGAATAAGAGAAAATATTAGATGTGGGGACAATAGAGGATAGACTGTATAGCAAATTGCTGAGTAAGACATTCATGCTAAAAATAATACCGCGTGGAGAGAACATAAGAAATAAAAATGTGGCTGTGCCCATGGGTTGGAAAAACAAGAATCAGAACAAGATAAAGAAGGGATCATAATCCAAGAGGAAAAGGAATGAACGTAAGAATAATTTGAAGCCAACCAGGAAAGAAATTTCATCACCATCCTCGTGCTTTTGTGGATGGGATCGATGATGCTGGAGGTCTCCTCAACAGTGGCTGGCCATGCCTCTGGCTTCTGAACAGGTCCCCAAGACCCCATCACCCACTCAGCAGATGCCAAGCAAGAAAGGAGGGCAAGACCTTTGTTTGTATCTTCTAGTCTGAGTCATAGATAATCATGAGCATTAAAAAAAAAAAAAAAAAAAAAATCAATTGCCCCAGTGGCTGATGGGGAGGCCTGGCTTGACAGAAGGCGTTCATGAGGAAGACCCCGGGGGGGTTAGCTGATCACAAGCCTGATGCAAACCTACAGTGCACAGAGGCTGTTGAGAACCCTAATGCAATCTTAGGCTCTATTAATAGAACAGCAGAGAGTGGAAGGAGAGAAGCAATAATCCTGGTGTGTGCTGGCGGGTCAGGCCACATGCAGTTTTATGCTCTGTCCTGCGGGCTATATTTTAAGAGAGGCACTGGCAAATTTAAGGCTGTCAGAAGAGCATGAAAAGGATTGGACGCTGGTATTTAGACAGAACTGAGATTAGGCTGACAGTCCTTTTACAATTGGCATGATCAGAATGCTTATTGCACTGAAGACACAGAATCTCAGGCGCCAGTACCAGGAATCATGTTTCCAATGTTTACTAAACCTCCCTGAGCGTTTGAGGAGGCCCCTCTCTATATAACCTGCAAGCATAGTTTGAAGGATAGAGTCTGCTCCTTTGGGTTGGAGTGTACCGAGCATCTAGCTGCTAGTTCTGTGCCAGGCACTGGGGCACCAAGAGAAGCTTGAAATCTAGGTGGACAGAGAAACCCGTAAATAGGTACTTTTGCATATAATATGACAGATGGTGATAGATATACACATTGATTTGAAATGAGATGCAATTAATTTCTTAGAGGGACAGAGTGACAGGAGAGAAAAACAGAGTCTCTTTGTAATGTGTACTTGCAAACGCGGAAGGTGGGAAAGGAATCACTGGCAGTTAGGGAAGAAAGATTAGAACCAGAAAAACTCAGAGTCACAAAAGACAACTGTGTCAGATGCCATAGAGATGTCCAGGAGGAGGAAAACTCCAGGCCGCTCCCTAAAAGTGGAAATCAGGAGCTCATCGTTAGTGGCCAAAAACACATTTCGGGGGAAATGATAGAGACAGAGACAGACTTCATTTAGGAAGTCTGTGGATGGATGCATTTATTGAACACCTACTACAATACCCAGCATGGTGCTGCACACCATGGAAGTTCAAGAAACAGAAGTCCACTTTGATCATTGGTTGGTGAGTTAAGACTAACACTTAAATGTCCATTAGAAAGTAGTGGAAGATTAATACATGGATTGTTCAACTGGGTGAACCAACAGATGGTGGTTCAAATGGCCAGCTGGTTGACCCAGGATGTATTCCTTATGCTTATGAATGCCAAAAAAGGATGGCATTAGTGCCCTTCAAATATGGCCAACCTGATGCTAGCTTCCCCTTCCCCTTGTTTCTTGGGACATTTCCTTTCCCAGAGGTGTTCAGAAATACAATGCCTGTCCTAGCATCGCTCATGTTTGCTCCAGTTTTCTTATTTACCAGTGAAATTAATATTACTCTTTACTCTGCTCGTATTCTAGATCCAACATGCGTGTGTTTTTTCATCAGTAGGTTTGTGTTTGGTTGATTAGTTATTCATGTATAATGTAAGATGACAAGAGCCATAATACAGAGGAATAATTGTGGAGGATGCAGGCGTACAAGCTCAGGAATTGGCTTCTGTTTTTCTTTGTGTGTGTGTGTGTTGGGGAGTGGGGGGTGGGCAGGTTAGTAAGGCACTTGGATTACTTACAGATGGTTGAAATTCTCCTCTTACCAAACTGGTGACTGAAGCAAAATAGGGGAAATTAAACTAAATGGTGTTTGCGGCACATGCCCCGTCTCCTTGATCTGCATCATAAGCCCCCACGGACTGCTGATCGGTGCTGTACAATCGCTCAAGTCACCTGACTTCTCTAAACTTGAGTGTCCCCATCTGCATCATATCCAATGTACCATTTTATTTGTTGGCTTCTTTCATAGGTTAAATTTTTGCAAAGGGAAACCACCTTATAGACTAGCTTTTCCTCTAATGTGCCCTCTGGGACTCCCCCAGAACCCCTTTCCCTCCGAGTAGCCAAAGTGGTCTCTGTGTGATGCAGACCAGATCCCCCAGTGGCTTCCCGCTGCTCTCAACCTGGTATAGCCTAAAGGGCCCTACGTGATATGATCTTGGCCTGCTTTTCCAACCTATTGATAGAGATTTGCCACCATCCCTACCATGTCCATAAAAAAAAAAAAGATTTCCCTCCTTAGACCCTTTGCATATGCTGTTCCTTCCTCCTGCAATGTTCTTTCTCCACACACTGTATGGATATCTCCTTATTACTCTCCAATTCTTAGTTCAAATACTACCTCCTCAAAAATGCCTTTTTTTGACCAAGCTCTAAAGTCGCCTCCTAGCCAGTGCTTTCTAGTTCATTGCCTTGTTTATTTCCTGCTGGGAGCTCAGCTGAGGGCCCCAATTATCCTCACTTTGGGTCTTTCCCTGTAGCAGCATGGGCTTCCTAACAGCATGGAAGCTGGATTCTAAGAAGGAGGAAGTAGAAACACCGAAATCTAAAATATTCCCCACCTATCCTCAAATTATTTTCTAGCACATCATCTTATTTTATCGTCTTCCTAGCACTTTTAGTTCTCTGAAATTACTGTGCTAATTTATGTTTCCTTGCTAATTGCTTGCTCCCTCCCCCGATCCATGAGGATGTAAAATCCATGAGAGTTAGAAACCTTGCCTACCTCATTCACCACACGTGCCCAGAGTAAAGGAGGTACCCAGAAAACATTTGTTAAATACATTTTAAATGTTTAGAAATAAGAAGAATCAAGATGGACATGAAATGCAATGAAACACACAAACATACTAGTACACATGTTCATCAAAAAATCAGCTGCAGAGGACTTCCAAGGCAGGGAAAGAGCTGGGACTGAGGGTGGAGAGCCCACCACCCAGTGACCCAGACATGAAAGGGATCCTATCCGCAGCCCTCCCTCCCCCCCACCCCGCCTCCTGCTGTTCAGAACTCAGCACAGAGCTGGACAGGGAGGGTGGTGATTCAGGCAGAGGCCCAGGACACATAGGACCCTGCAGGGGACCAGGATCAGAATGCAAAGCCTGACCCTAAGGGGAAATAGATTGTACCCAGATATCGCAGGTCACCAGCAGGACAATGGCAGTAACAATCCCCTGAGTCCAGGGCCTGGCGTGGGAGGGCTTTGGTTGCTATACTTGAGCCTAAGCCAGCAGAGGGAGATGACCTTAGTTTAACCCAATTCAAATCAGCACCTACTATGTGAAAAACACTGTGCTGCATGCCATGGGCGATGGAGAGGTGAGAGGCATGGGGCCTGTGCCCACGCTGAGGAGGGCCTACCAGTGGGTCAGGTGGGTGCAAAGATGGCTCTAAAACAGAATGGAGGGGTTCAACGGCAGGGGAAGGCAGCCAGCAGCCCTGAAGTTACAGACAAGGGAGAAGCAGAGGGGCCCCTGAAGGATGTGGCTTGCAAGAAGGGCCTTCCAGGGGCAAGGAAGCCAGGGCACATCTGGGGACCCCCCCCTCCAAGAGCTCCATTAGGCTGGAGGAGGGTAGGGTCTGCAGGTGCGTGCAAGAAAAACAATTTATTATCAAAAGTTCCAGTAAAGTCCCTCAGAACCAACTCTTGGAGCCAGAGGCTGGAGTCCTGGACGGAGAGCGAAGGAGAGGTGGTTTTCCAAGTGGGAGACTGGAGAGCAGTTTTACAGCTTTATTAGAAGAAGGGGAAGGAATGCTGGGCAGGCAAAACCACAGGCGGCACCGCAGGCAATGGAAGAAAAGTCCAGAAAGGTATCTGGGCCGTGCTGTGATGGAACCAAATAGTAAGTGACTCTTGGGAGGTATGTGGATTGGGGGGAGGGGAGAGGGTAATTATAAACACAAAGATTTTCTTGTTTGGACCTGAATGAACTAATTCTGGAATTAATGTGGAGTGCACCTATGTGTATAGCAGTATTATTCACAATAGTCAAAGGGTGGAAACAACCCAGTGCCCCTCAACAGATGCACAAATAAACAGAATGTGGCATCTGCATGCATCAGAATTTTATTCATCTATAGAAAAGAACAGCTTGGTGTGGCTCGGCTGCTTGAGCATCATCCCATGTACCGAGAGGTCACTTGTTCAATTCCTGGTTAGGGTACATGCCCAGGTTGCAGGCTCGATCCCCATTAGGGGCGTGCAAGAGGCAGCTACTAGATGTTTCTCTCTTTTCCTCTCCCTTCCTCTCTCTCTAAAATAAATAAAAACATTAAACAAATTTTAAAGGAAAGGAATGAAGAAGTGATATATGCTACAGTGCGGATGAACCTTGAGGACAATATGCTAAGTGAAATAAGCCAGACACAAAAGGACAAATACTGTATGGTTCCAGTTATTTGAAGTACTTACAGTAGTCAAATTCATAGAGAAAGAAAGTAGAATGGTGGTTGCCAGGGGCTGGGGAAAGAGGAGAACAGGAGCTATTGTTTAATGGGTACAAAGTTTCAGCTTGAGATGATAAAAAAAAATTCTGGAAATGGATTAAAAATAAATTCTGGAAATGGATAGTGGTGATGGTAGCACAACAATATAAATGTACTTAATATCTCTGAATTGTACACTTAAAAATGACTAAGTGAAAATTTTACACAATGTATATTTTCCCACAGTAAAAAACAATTAATGTGGAAAAATAAACAAGTCAGGAATATCCAGGATAGTTCTGAGAAAGTAATGAGGAAATGAAACCCTACCAGACAGTAACACAAATTATAAAACCTCAAGAATTCAAACAAATACTTTCAACAATAAAGACTTAACTAAAAAAAAAAACAGCCCTGGCTGGTTGGTCTCAGTGGATAGAGCGTCGACCTGTAGACAGAAGGGTCCTGGATTTGATTCCGGTTAAGGGCACATGCCCAGACTGGGAGCTCCATCCCCAGTAGGGGGCATGCAGGAGGCAGCCAATCAATGATTCTCTCTCATCATTGATGTTTCTTTCTCTCTCCCTCTCCCTTACTCTCTGAAATCAATAAAAATATGTATTTTTTTTTTAAAGTCAAACAGTGTGGCACATGATCACACAGGCAGATGCTGGAATAAAGTCTGAAACAGAGGCCACGTCACTCAGCACTTGTTCACGTGGGGAAGTGGGCATCTGGAAGCAGCAGGGAAACAGCTGGGAATAACTGGAGCCACCAGGAAAAATGAAGTTGGATCCTTATCTCATACTTATAGCAGGAAGAACTCCAAATGGAGGGAAGACTGAAACGTGAAGCACAATGCCACACAAGTACTGGAAGGAATCAGGGAAAATTCTTTTTGAACCTCAGAGGGGGAGCACATTGAGCCGTGACTTTGGGTCAGTCCTTTGACCTCTGTGCTTATCTCCTGGGGTTGTTGTGAGCACTGGAGAAGTTAATACATGCAAAGTGCTTGGGACAATTCCTGGCACACACAAAGGACTCCGTATGTGACCACCATCACCATCACCATCACCATCATCATTCAAAAGAATGAGGACATTTTACAAACTGATATAGAAAAAGTATCAAGATATATTATTAAGTGGGAAATAGGTCAGGTGCAGAGCAGTGTATACAATATACTATGCTTCACTTTAAAAGTTGCGGGGGGGTTAGAAAAACACACACATGCACATATAAATCTACATATATTTGCAAGTGTATATACACACACAATAAACCTTTTTTGTTAGGCCACTGCATCGCACAACTCCAGGGGGCACAATTCCAGTGTAGTCCATGTCGATGGCATCATAGGGACTCAATATAAATGGTGTCCCTTGGACTTGTGCACCACAGGGGCCCTGCTAACTTGGCTGCACATGGTCACATACCTCTGGGAGAATACAGAGAACCCAATAATAGTGGTGGCTCATGGCAAAGACGCAGAGGTGGCTCAGAACAGAGGTAGGAAGGAGACGTTTGACAAAACAGCCCTTGTGTCTTTTCGATCTGGAACTATGTACATGTGTGATGGAACACTCCTCCCCCAAGAAGATAAAGAAATAAAGGAAGTTGTAAAAATAAATGCACACATATGAAAGCAATACATAAAAATAATAATACATGTTAGAGAATTTGGAAAATACAGAAAGTATGAAGGTGAGAATTATAATTAAGCATGATTTTTCTGGTTGTTTCTGTGTGCCTGTCTGGAAGGCTTTGAAAAGTAGCATTGCATGTAGGCAGGAATGAGTAAACTATAAACCCAGGCCATATTGGACCTACCACCTGTTTTGGTAAATAGTTTTATTGAAACACAGCCTCACACATTTGGTTATATGCCATCCTATGGCTGTCCTCCTGCTACACTCAGTTACTGAGTAACTTTGATTTTGGTAAGTGATTTGCTGCTATTTCTAGTTCAATCTACAAATCTAGTTCTATCTATAAATGCACTGGCATGCTCCCACTAAAAGGCACAGGGAAAAAGTAAGATGACAGCAACAAGTTATAATGAACATACAAGTTTTGGATTTAGAATTTAAGGAAAACAAGGAACAGAGGTGTTCACCACAATGAAACTAATGTTAGGATAAGTTATAACAGACTGGACTTGTTTGCCTATGATAAGACATAGAGGATTAAGCCGGCTGATGTGACTCAGTGGTTGAGTGTTGACATATGAACCAGGAAGTCATGGTTCAGTTCTTAGTCAGGGCACATGCCCGGATTTCGGGCTCGATCCCCAATAAGGGGTATGCAGGAAGCAGTGGATAGATGATTCTCTCTCATCATTGATGTTTCTATCTCTTTCCCTCTATTTTCCTCTCTGAAATCAATAAAAATATGTTTTTAAAAGAAACAGGCTTATAATTTTAATTAAAGTAAGAATAACATACCAAGACAAAGTAAAGATTATCAAAGTGGAGAAAATAGAAAAGATAATTTCATAAATGAGCTGGGCCTTATTGGAAGTACAGTTTTTAAAATAATCCCCTAGAGGTTATGACATGGAATAAGAACATAAGAGAAAAAAAACACACCTCCGCTCTTGAAATCTCACCAGATATTTAGTCTCTCAATGTCCAGGGGGATATTCAAAAGCCATGTGAGAAACAGGACAATTATCCTTTGAGCAGGACTGTCCTATGCATTGTAGGAGTCTAGCATCCCTGGCTCTCCCACTAAATGCTGATAATGGCCCCATTTATAATGACAATCAAAACAATTCCTTCAACTTTTCAAAACTCCCTTGAAGGGCAGTACCACCCCCCTTGAGAACCACAGATACATGTGAAAACAATTTGAAAAGTTAAAAGCACTTTCCCAACACACAGTATGATTAATCTACAAAAACTGCAGTGAATTTTCAGTAGATGCTGCATATCTACACTATATAAAAGGAGACTATTGAATTATAAAAGATGAGTGTTTTCTTTTTCTATAAAACCTATTTCCATTTCTGGAAACATGGCAAGTGAATCGATACACTTACTAAAAACACCTAAGAATTCTGGATTAGAACAATTTCTTAAGAGGGTCAGTGAGTGAGCGGAACAGTTAAGGATCCGTAGCCTTAGGGACTGAGTGACGAGGAGCTCGGTGACATAGGTGGAAGCCCCCCACTCCAGGGGCATTTGTTGAACCTGGAGAATTTGAACTTTGGTATTCATGGCCTCATAAGTCTTGTGGAGAAGGAGCTAAAGCCTCAGGTCTGCCCAAGGTGGGGAGTGTAATAAGAGATCTCCCAGCATAAAGATGGGGCTCTCCCAAGGCCGAGCCTGTCATGGAAGGGTAGTTTTAGAAACACCTCCCACACCCTCCTAGAGCCTAAAGGAAAATCTGCCTCAGACTTTGCACTGGGGAGGATATGGGATGCGTGTGTGTGTGTGTGTGTGTGTGTGTGTGTGTGTGTGTGTGTACACATATGCCAGGAATCACCACAAAACATTCAAACTGCAAGCTGTCCATGACACAATTTATAGCAAAAAATCCACACTCTTCGGGTGGTCTAAATACCCCAAGTAGAGAATGAAACTGGAGTCATCCCAGGAAATAGTAATGCCTCCAGCACCTGGCAGAAGACAAAGTGAATTGTCTATAAAGGAAGCCAAATTTATCCCAGACCTCAAAGTAGTCCCACACATAAAATGTCCAGAAAAATTATCAGGTTAAACTTAAATTACAGAGAGGGGTTGGTGAGAGAGAGAAAAAGGAGGAGGAAGAGGCAATGGAGGCAGAGGAGGAAGGGAGGGGGAGGGGAAGAAAGAAACTAAACACAATGGAACCTATACTAATAAAAGGATAATATGCTAATTAGACCAGGTTGACCAGACATATTCTGGACGTCCAACTTCCTTCCAGACAAAGCCATGGTGGTGAGGGCCGAGGCAGAGGTGGTTAGGGGCGATCAGGCCAGCAGGGGAACAAGCAGTTAGGGGCAAGATCAGGCCAGCGCAGGGGGAGCAAGCAGTCAGGGGGCAATCAGGCTAGCAGGGGAGAGCAGTTAGGGGTGATCAGTCCGGCAGGGGAGGGCAGTTGGGGGCGATCAGGCCGGCAGGGGAGCGGTTACAGGGCGATCAGTTTGGCAGGCAGAGGCAGTTAGGGGCAATCAGGCAGGCAGGCAGAGGTGGTTAGGGGCAATTAGGCAGGCAGGCAGAGGCAGTTAGGGGCAATCAGGCAGGCAGGCATGCAAGCAGTTAGGAGCCAGTGGTCCCGCAGGGATTGGGTCTAAACCAGCAGTCGGACATCCCCCGAGGGGGTCCCAGATTGGAGAGGTTGCAGGCTGGGCTGAGGGACACCCCCCTTCCCGTACACGAATTTTGTGCACCAGGCCTCTAGTAAGGTACTAAGAACTAAGAACCAGGAGCAGCAGACAGTTGAAACAAACCTGCAAGAACTTCAGATCCTGGATAGTAAGATGAAGACTATAAAACAACATGTTTAATATGGGTTTTTTTAAATCACAGTTTACACTCAATAATATTTTGTATTAGTTTCAGATGCATAGCCCAGCAGCTAGACAATCATATACTTTACAGAGTGTTCCCCCACTATTTCAAGTACCCACCTGGCACCATCTACAGTTAGTACGATAATAAAATCCATGCATGAAAATATATACAAGAAAAAGAAACTATAAAATATGTTCAAGCAATTTTGAAAAAAAAAAAAAAAGAACTTCTAGGGAAAAAAGAACTCAATGGACAGATTTACTAGAACAATCACATGTGAAGAGAATGTGTAAACTGGAAGACTGGCCTGAAAAACATTTTTATAATGCAGCATAGAGACACAAAAAGGAAATATGAATGAAAGGGGAAAACATGGAGGATAGATCAAGAATTTTAGCAATTTTGAAGTCCCTAAAGGAAAGGAATAGGGATGGTACAGAGGCAACAGGAAGATATAAATGCTGAAAATTTCCAGGATGGATGAAATACATCAACCCACAGGATCAAGAAATCCTAGAGATCCCAATTAGGATATACATATCCATCTCAGTTGCAGAACACCAAAGACATATCTTAATGCAGTGAGGGAGGAAAGAAAAATTATTTTTAAAAGTATAACAGACAACTTACTTCTTCGCAGCAATAGAAATCAAAAGACAATGGGTGATATTTTCAATGGGCTGAGAGAAAACATTTGTCATTTTCATTTCTATATCCATAATGAAAGGTGAAAAGTCATTTTCAGACATACAAAAACTGAAAGAAATTGGTACCAACAAGCCTTCACTTAAGGCATAAGAAGAATGAGTCCTGCTGGAAGGTTTAAGGAGCAAGAGAAAATAATGCACATAAAAATTAAAAAATATTGGGTACATACAGCAATAATAATATAAATAGGCTTGTGGGTTTTCAAAAGAAAAATTAATAGAATTAACATTCACAACAATGATAGCACATAAGTCAGGAAGGTATAAATGGAGGTTGGAGATTTTTATATTTTTCAGAAGAATACATTTGTTGAATAACTTTGATTTTGGTAAGTTATTTGCTGCTATTTCTAGAAAATCCACATCCAGAAAAGAAACAGAGTTTGTAAACCAGTGGAATAAAAAAACTAAAATGGAAAAATAGTAAATCAATCTAAAAAGGGGCAAGAAATGATAGAGATATGAGTGGAACTTCTGAGAAAAAATAGAAATAAAACAAAAAACATAGCTATAAACCTGAAAATATTAATAATTATGACAAATATAAACAAATGAAATGCCCTACCCAAAATATAAAACTTGTCAGAATGGATTTTAAAAAAATCTAACCATATGCTGCTCATAAAAAAATATGTCTTAAGCAAGAGTATATAGAGAGTTTGAAAGTGAAAGAATGCGAAGAAGGTGCTAAGAAAAGGTGTACTGGCTTTAGCTATATTAATATTAAGCAAAACAGATTTAAGGGAAAAAAGTATTGCTAGAGACAAAGAGGTCACTTCAAGATGTTAAGCAATTCCATCGAACAGGAGGATATGTTGATATTAAATTTACACACTCAATAACTTTCCAAACATGTGAAGCAAAAATTGACCATTACCAAGAGAAATAAACAAATCAGCAATCATAATGGGACATCTAACCCACCTTTTCCAGTAACTGGTAAAACAAACAGTAAAAAAAAAAAAATCATCAATAAGGATAGAAAACTTTTGAACAACACAACACATTTAATACAATTGACCTAAGAGACATTATGTCAGTTCAGGAAACATGCCAAGATGTGATCAGATGTGCCAGAGGTTTATTGGGGGAAAATGCCTATGAAGGATATAAATAAGGAAGCAGGAGTAGATAGGGAGAGCCTTCTGACCACAATGCAGGTCTGAAAGGAATGAGAGAAAGGAGAAATGAGTAGGAAGAGTTTCAGATTACAGTGCAGTTCTACAAATGGTTTGGCCAGACTCATGGCGTGGCTTTGAGCCAAAGTTGCCCATTAGAGTTTCACCTCCCACAGGAATGGACCTGCCCTGATACCTCCAACATGCTGTTATTGGCTGGGAACAAACCAGGGGAAGAGTGGTCTCAGCACAAATATGTTGGTGAAGCCAGAGGAGTAGCAGTTAGGGCTCCAGTCAACCTTGCACCCCACAGCAGGAGAGCTGAGCTACCCATGTTTATGATCATCACAGACATATTTAGCAGAAGAGCTGAGTGTCACATTTTCACTGTACCCCAGACATACCCCCAAAATTTAAAAACACATTCAAGTACACACATAACCTTTACAAAAATTGACTATATACTAAGTCATAAAGCAAATCTCAATAGATTTATTTTAAAAAAATGTTTTTATTGATTTCAGAAAGAGGAAGGGAGAGGGAGAGGGAGAGGGAGAGGGAGAGGGAGAGGGAGAGGGAGAGGGAGAGGGAGAGGGAGAGGGAGAGGGAGAGGGAGAGGGAGAGACAAAAACATCAATGAAGAGAGAGAATCATCCATCGGCTGTCCCCTGCCCTGGCAATCAACCTGCAACCTGGGCATGTGCCCTGATCAGGAATCGAATCATGACCTCTTGGTTCATGGGTGGATACTCAACCACTGAGCCACACAGGCCAGGCTCAGTAAGTATTAAAATCATACAGACTGCATTCTCTGACAATAACAAGAAGTTACTAGAATCTTCTATCCCACTATATACTTAGAAATTTAGATGGGAAGTCTAATAAGAGATCAAATAATCAGGGAATCAAAGAAGAAAATATAGTGGAGACTAAAACATATTAAGAACTGAATTACAATGAAAATACATAGTAAAAATTTTGAGATAGAGCTAAATAATGCTGAGAAATATATGGCCTAAAACATCATGTAAAAAAAATTGAACATTAATCAGCTAAGCATCCATTTTATGAAATTAGGAGTAGATCAGCAAAATAAACTCAAGAAAGGTAGGAAATGAAATTATCAACATAAGAGAAGGAATTAATGAAATAGAAACAAACACAATAGAGAAGGTTAACAAAGCCCAGTGAGACAAAAGATAAATAAATATGATAAACCTCTGGTAAGTCTGACCAAGAAATAGAAGGAAATCATAAACAATATCAGAAATAAAATAGTAACATAAATACAGAGACTACAAACAATGAAACAAAATATTAAAAGGACATTGTTGAAAATATTTAGGTCACTAAGTTTGAAATCTTATACAAGGCAAACACATTCTCAGGAAAATCTTAAATAACTCAAGAAATAGAAACCCTGAACAATCCTATAACCATGAAAGACATTGAATGTATACATGAAAACCTTTCCACATTTTAAACTCCAGGCCCTAAATGCATCACTAGTGAGTTCCAGACATTCAAATCCTATCTAATAAAAGGGTAATATGCAAATTAACCATCATTCCGTCACAAAGATGGCGGCACCCAGTCCCGTCAGCCCCTTTGGAGTCCCCCAGGTCTTTTAGCCCCGCTGCTGAGAGCGGACAGCAGGGCGTGGGGGCTTCCTTTGCGAGGCGGCAGCGAAGCCCCCAGACCCAGCAGACAGAGAGCAGACAGCAGGGTGTGGCAGCTTCCTTCGTAAGGCGGCGGTGGTGAAGCCCCCAGGCCCAGCAGACAGAGAGCGGAGGGCGGGTCGTGGCGGCTTCCTTTGCACGGTGGTGGCGAAGTAGCCAGGCCCCACAGAGAGCATCCCCTGACAGCTCCTGGACTGGAGAGGGTGCAGGTTGGGCTGAGGGACGCCTCCCCCCCATGCACGAATTTCGTGCACCGGGCTTCTAGTAATAAATATTTATCATCTTATTCAAGCTATTTCAGAAAATTAAAAAAGAGCTCCCATTCCCCCAACTAATTTTATGAATCTAGCATTAACTTGATACCCAAACCTGACAACATAAGAAACAAAAATTTCAGGCTAATCTCTCATGAACATAAATTCAAAAATCACAAACAAAATATTATCAATCTTAATCAGCAATATATGAAAAGGATAACATATCATGAGCAAAACAACATAACCATATTATAAGTGTAGAAGCATTTGATAAAATTCAGCATCTATTTTTTTTTATTTTTTTAAAACTCTGAGAAAACTTGGAATGGAAGGAAACTTCCTTAACATGATAAAGACTATATACCAAAAACACTGTAATGGAGGTACTACCAATTCAATAAGGAAAGAAAAAGAAATGAATAGTATAATGATTATAAAGAAATAAATTATCTGCAGACAAATTATCTGCAAATAAAATATTTGCAGACAACATGGTTGTGTACTTAGAAAATTCAAAGGAATATGCACACACTAGTAGAGTTAATAAGTTGATTTAATAAAATTACTAGATACAAAGTAAATCTTGCAAAAACAAACTGCATTTTTAAAATTTAGCTGTAAGCAAGTTGAAAAGAGTTTTTAAAACATGTTTAAATAGTACTGAAAACATAATAAACCTAGGAATAAATCTTCATTTGGTGTGCAAAAGTTCTACTCATAAAACATCCTAATATATAAAAAGCCTGGGGCTGTCATGACCAAAACAACCGGACAGACGACCGAACACAGGACGTGGGGCGACCAGGCCAGCAAGGGGGGTTAGTAAGGGACGACCAAACAACTCAACAAGCAGGCTGCGTGGGGTGACCAGGCTGAAAGGGGGGTTAGTGAGGGCCGACCAAACAACTGAACAGCAGGCTGCATGGGGTGATCAGGCCGGCGGGGGGCAGTTGGGGGCAACCAGGCCAGCAGGCGGGCAGTTGGGGGCGACCAGGCCAGCAGAGGAGGGAAGTTAAGGGCAACCAGGCCAGCGGGGAGGGGGGGGGCAGCTGGGGGCTACCAGGCTGGCAGGGGGGGACATTTGGGGGCAATCAGGCAGGCAGGCAGAGGAGCAGTTAGGAGCCAGCAGTCCTGGATTGTGAGAGGGATGTCCGACTGCCGGTTTAGGCCCAATCCCAGGGATTGGGCCTAAACCGGTAGTCGGACATCCCTTGAGGGATCCCGGATTGGAGAGGGTGCAGGCTGGGCTGAGGGGACCCCCCCTTCCCCTATGCACAAATTTCATGCACCGGGCCTCTAGTTATTAATAATGTTAAAGAAGATCTACGTATATGGAGAATTATATCATGTTCATGGGTTGGAAGACTCAAGTTAGTAAAGATGTCAATTATCTATGGATTAAATTAATCTATAGAATCAATTTACTCCTAATCAAAATTTCATTAGGATTTATAAGTTTCAATTTTTTGTTGCTAAAGATATAGAAATATAATTGATTTTTGTATATTGAACTTGTGTTCTGTGACCTTTTTGAACTCACATTAGTTCTAATAACTTTTTTGTAGATTCCTTAAGATTTTACATAAATAACCATGTTATCATGAATAAAGAAAATTTTATTTCTTACTTTCTAATCTGTATGCATTTTATTTTTCTCTTATTTATTCTCTTGCCTCCATTAAAGTATTAAATAGATTTGGTAAAAGCAGACACAAGTGGACATTCAACATCGCATCATCAAGTATAATGTAGATCTTTAAAAATTAAAATATTTTTCAATTACAGTTGACATTCAATATTATATTAATTTCAGGTGTATAGCAGAATGGTTAGACACATATACTTTATGAAGTGATCCCCACAATTAGTTTATAACCCCCTTGACACCATACAGTATTATTGACTGTATTTCCTATGCTGTATCTTATGTAGATTTTTGAAGACACCTTTTATCAAGTTAAAAGAGCTCTTTTTTATCCCAATTTTTCTGAGAGGTTTTTATTATTATTATTATATAGATGT
Organism: Plecotus auritus; assembly: GCF_963455305.1. Taxonomy (NCBI): domain Eukaryota; kingdom Metazoa; phylum Chordata; class Mammalia; order Chiroptera; family Vespertilionidae; genus Plecotus; species Plecotus auritus. The sequence goes on from NC_137774.1 coordinate 26,751,240, forward strand.
TGGTTTGTAAAAAAAATTCTATTTAGATGATAGTATGGCTATTTTTACTGTGTTAATATGAATTACATTGATTGATTTTTGAAGGTTAAACTAATCTTCCATTCTCAGGATAAACCCCACTTAATCATGATGTATTATTCTTTTTACATATTGCTGGCCTCATTTTGCTAAATCTTTGTTAAGGATCTTTGGGTTCTATGTTCACGGGGAATATTGGTCTGTAGTTTTCTTTTGTTGTAATGTTTTTGTCTAGTTTGAGTAGCATGGTAATGCTAGCCTCATAAAATGAATTGGGAAGGAAACCCTCATGTTCTATTTTCTGAAAGAGATTGTATATAATCAGTATTATTTCTTCCTTAGGTGTTTGTTAGAATTCATTAGTGATATTATCTAGGCCTGGTGTTTTCTTTATGGGAAGATTTTAAGTACCCATTTCGTTAATATATTTAGAGCTATTCCAGTCATCTACTTCTTGATTGTGCTTTGGCTGTTAGTGTCCTGTAAGGAATTTTTCCATTGCATTTAAATACTAATTTTTTTTTTCAGAAAGTTGGCATAATATCCCTTTATTATCCTTTAATGTCTCTAGGCTAAATAATGATATCTTTTACTCCTGATATTCTTTTATTCCGAATGTTGATAATTTATATCTTCTTTCTCTTTTTTATTCATTAGTCTGGCTAGTTCACCAATTTTATTGATCTCAAAGAACCAGCTTTTGGTCTCATTGATTTTTCTCTATTGTTCTTTCATGTTGTATATCAGCAATTTCTGGTCCTATCTTTATCATTTCCTTTCTTTAGCTTACAATGTATTTTATTTGCTTTTTTTTTATCGTTTCTTAAGATGGAAGCTTAGGTAATGACTTTGAGACCTTTCTTCTTTGCTAACATAAACATTTAACACTGTATATACTTCCCTCTAAGCACTGTCTTAGCTATTTCCCACAATATTTCATAGGTTGTATTTTCACTTTCATCCACTTCAAAATATTTTCTAATTTCCATTCTGATTTCCTCTTCGACCCATGGATTATTTAGAAGGATATGGTTTAATCCCCAAATGCATGGGGATTTCCCAGAGATCTCTGTTATTCAATTCTAGTACTATAAGTCCATTGTAGTAAAATAAGCATACAATGTATGACTTCAATCCTCTTAAAATTTATTGAGACTTGCTTTGTGGCCAACAATACATTCTACCTTTGGTGATTGTTCCATGTGTGCTTGAAAAAAATGTGTATTCTGCTGATTTTGAGTGGAGTGTTTTGTAATGTCATTTAAAAAGTCAAGCTGGTGGACTTCTATATCATTAATTATTTTCTCTACTTGTTGTTCATTACTAATTAAGATGTAATGCATTCTCCAACAGATTGTAGATTTGTCTGTTTCTTCATTAAACTCCATTCGTGTTTATTATTATTTTCTAGTTTAGTGAGTTATACTTCCATTCATGTGTTTTTTTCATCAGTTTTTTATTCAAGTACTAGAGGCCCGGTGCACGAAATTCGTGCACGAGGGGTGGGGGTGTCCCTCTGCCCAGCCTGCACCCTCTCCAATCTGGGATCCCTCTCACAATCCAGGACTGCTGGCTCCCAACTGCTCGCCTGCCTGCCTGCCTGATTGCCCCTAACCGCTTCTGCCTGCCAGCCTGATCACCCCCTAACCACTCCCCTGCCAGCCGGATTGATGTCTAACTGCTCCCCTGCCACCTGTTTGCCCCAAACTTCCCTCCTCTGCTGGCCGGGTCACCCCCAACTGCCCTCCCCTGCAAGCTTGATCGCCCACAACTGCCCTACATTGCAGGCCTGGTCCCTCCCAACTGCCCTCCCCTGCTGACCATCTTGTGGTGGCCATCTTGTGTCCACATGGGGCAGGATCTTTGACCACATGGGGGCAGCCATCTTGTGTGTTGGAGTGATGGTCAATCTGCATATTACTCTTTTATTAGATAGGATAGAGGCCTGGTGCACGGGTGGGGGCCAGCTGGTTTGCCCTGAAGGGTGTCCTGGATCAGGGTGGGGGTTCCCTTGGGGCGTGGGGTGGCCTGGGCAAGGGGCCTGTGGCGGTTTGCAGGCCGGCCACACCCCCTGGTGACCCAAGCAGAATCCCTGGTATCTGGGGTTTATTTATCTTCTACAATTGAAACTTTGTAGCCTGGAGTGGAGCCAAGCCTTCTGCTTGCTCCATGGCAGCAGTCATTTCTCTTGGGATTAATGTATCTTCTATCATTGAAACTTTGTAGCCTTGAGTAGAGGCCTAGGCCAGCAAGGACAGGCAGAAAGCTTGGCTTCCTCCATTGCCAGGGAAACCCAAGCCTCCCTTCTGCTCTCTGTGGCTGTAGCCATCTTGGTTGGGTTTATTTGCATATTTGCTCCTGATTGGCTGATGGGCGTGGCTTGTGGCCGTGGCTTGTGGGTGTAGCGGAGTGAGGGTTAATTTGCATATTACTCTTTTATTAGATAGGATTTTGAAGTTATTTTATCAGTTGCACACACATTTAGGATTAGTATGTCCTCTTGATTTTATTATGCCCTTTATCATTATGAAATGTCCTTCTTAATCTCTGATATTATTTCATGTTCTGAGGCTTGCTTGCTCTGATATTAATGTTTTCATAGTATTTGTTCTTCCATTTGTTTACTCTTAACTTGTCTATGTCTTTCTATTTAAGAGGATTTATTGTAGACCGCATATTTTGGATCTTCCTTTTTCCCCCAAATCTGAAAATCTCTGCCTTTCAGTTAGAATGTTCACCATTTATATCTAAGGTAATTATCAATGCAGTGGGGTTCAAATCTACTAACTTATTATTTGTCTTCTAGTTGTACCATCTTTACTTTGTCCTTTTGATTATCTTCTCCTGCTTTCTTTTGAATTGCTTGAGTATTTTTCAATGATTCCATTTTAATTTCCACTATTGTCATCTTAGGCATACCTCTTTATTACTTTTTTAGTGATTGATCTGAAATTTTTAATATACATCTTTAACTTAATACAGTCTGTCTTCAAACAATACTAATTCATTCACATTTAGAATAAGAACTTCACAACAGTATACTCTATAATCCTCTTCCCATCCTGTGCTATTTTTGTCATATTATTTACTTCTACTTATACTGTAAACCCCACAATAAATTATTACTATTTTTATCATTATTATTTTGCTTTAAGCAATTATATTTTCAAGGAATTAAAAAGAAATGAGGGGGAAAAGTTATATTTTTCTATACATTTACCATTCTGGCAGGCTTTATTTTTTTGTATAGATCCGAACTTTGACCAGGCTTCATTTTTCTTCTGCCTGAAGAACTTTTTTTGTTTGTTAATCCTTACTGGAGGATATTTTTTCATTGATTTTAGATAGAGTGGAAGGGAGGGAGGGAGGGAGGGAGAAAGAGAGAGAGGATGAGCAAAACGTAAATGTGAGAGAGACACACAGATTGGCTGTCTCCCATACATGCTCCAAGTAGGTCCTGGAATTGAACCTGCAACCCTTCGGTGTATGGGCAGACACTCTAACCACTGAGAAACACTAGCCAAGGCCTGAAGAACTTCTAATAGTTCTTATAGCACAGGTTTGCTTGTGACAATTTCTCTCAGTATCTGTGATAAAAGTCTGTTTATTCTTAATTTCTCTTTATTTATTAACTAGAGGACCGATGCATGAAATTCATGCAAGAGTAGGTCCTCACAGCCCCGGCTTTGTCCAGAAGGTTGTCCAGAAGGTCTTTCAGAAGGTCGTCCGGACAGTCGTTCTACTGTTCAGCCATTCGGTCAATTTGCATATTACACTTTTATTATTACAGATAGGTATTTAAATTGTCTATTCAATTCTTCAACTATTTAAGTCTTTATTTCTCAGAAAAACATTTCTGCTGGCAATGGAATTTTAAGTTGGCAGGTGTTTTTTCTATCAGTAATTTAAAGATATTGCTGACTTTTGGTGTGCACAGTTTCAGAACTTTTGTACACATTGGTATCTCCATTTACTAGTAGAATGTTATCTGACACATCTGTCAATCTGGACAAACTCTGATTCATCTTTTATGACTCAGTTCAGACATGCCTTCTTCTGTGACTGTCAGTCACTCATTTCTTGGTGTCCTCATAGCACCTCGGACAGTCCTTGTGGCAGCACTTAGCACATGGTCCTGGGATCACGTATTTATTCACATCCCTGCCCCCTCCTGGAGGATGAGGACTAAGTAGTTCATCTGAACATCTCCCTGCCCTGCATGTGATGTTGGGGGAATAAACAAAAAAGTAACTAATTAATCTTGAAGGATCAACCCTGGGAACACACACACACACACACACACACACACACACACACACACACACACAGGAGGAAACCACTGAATTAAACGGGAGATTGAGGGCAGCTGTCACAGAATCTCTCTGAGTCATTCTATTTCCATGGCTGTGGTGAAAGGAAGAAGTAGGGAAGTCAGAAATGGAAGCAAGTGGAAGGGGTGGTAAACTGTAACAACATAATGGACATCTCACCTTCCCTGAGCACCTGAAGGATCCTACCTTGTACTTTACTGAGCTGATCGGAAAGTGAGTCTTGCCTGTCTCTCTGGGAAGGAGAAGGCAAGAGAGGAGCCAAAACATGCACTGGGTGCCCGTTCAGTGCCAGTGTGACACCCCCACCCCCACCCAGCCTGAGTAATTGAGGACCGACCATGCAAATGAAATTCCCGGTGTCCTTCACATCATTGTCCCTTTATCACTTCATCCCCTTTCTCCACATCATGTCAGGAGGAATATCCCATTGGGATTCTTCCTAATAAAGTAGGTCTTTTCAGTTTGATCAAAATGTGCTGTTTGATCTGTGCCGTTCAAGCTCCTGTTCCACGTGTCCATGTGTCAGCTGCCGGCTCCTTTTGGTCAAGGTCACTCTGCCTGTCCGCATGTGCAGGAGTTGAGCATGGCTATGAGTAGGCCTCGAGGAGAGCGCCTCTCCTGGGTGGCACTCTGAAACCTGACTTCAAGGGTCGGGAGAGTAGGGCCCCCAAAAGGAAGGAAAAGGAATCTAAATTGTTACGTGATGTCACTGAGTTCTGTTTTTCCCATGAGGTAGCTTAATTCTTGTTGACAGGCGAGGAAACTGAGATGCAGCAAATTCCCCGTGATTACTCTTCTGGCCAGTGCAAGGGTCAAAGTCCAAGTCCAGATCTGTCCACTCCAGCATCTGGGTTCTCGGTCCTTCCCACCTTTCCACCTCTGGTTGTGGGAGTGGGCCGCCCACTAGGCTGAGGGGCAGAAGAGGGAGCAGACACTTTGAGTGTCCAAAGGAGCAGGTGTATGTGGATCCAAGTGAGGCTCATGTCTGGGTCCAAAGGGTCCAGGCTGGCCATGGGATTTGATGGTGCTCTTCCCATCAAGTCTACTGTCCATCAGGCCCTGGTATTAGAGAGCTGGGAAGGCAGGACACCACAGGAAGCCCCCAGCAGAGGGAGTGTGGCAGGGAGTTGGCAAAGCCTAGGCCCCAACCAGTAAATGGAGATGGACTAAGGCCAGGCTCCCACTCCTGGAAATGGAGTTAGAAAGCAAATCATCAGATTTGATTAAAACTTCTTCATGTGTACCATACAGTCATGGTGACAGAGAATCAAATCCTGAAGGTAGAAGAAGCTTTTCTGTAGCTACAGCAAGTCTGCATTGGGAGAAAAGTGCACGCACTTAAAAAACTGAACACAAACCAAAGAAAAGGAAAGAAATCAAGTCATCAGACAGGACTCTCTAGAAGGGATTTGGAAAGGCCTCCATCTGGGGACCTGGATACATGGGCTGGAGGCAGAGACAACATCGCCAGGGGAGGAGCTCCTAATACCCATCTGGCTTCACCAGGATGAAGTTCAATGGCAACTCACACGGGACTCTGTTTTTCATTTTCCCACTTATGTTCTGGCGTCTCTGCTTTGCTGGTGGTGTAAACACATGCGCACTTTACCCACAGGAATGTGAAGCTGGCTGGTTGCAGTACAGTGCTCCTCTGTGCAAAGCCACAGATTAAATTCCTGTATTTATTCATTCAGCAAACATTTGAGGGGCTACTATGGACTAGGTGCTGGGAATAACCAGATAAATAAAACCAAATCCCTGCCAGAGAGGAGGCCACAGGTAGCCAGGGAGCAGGTATATATGTGAATACTCACAGCGCAAGGGATCAGTGACGTGCAGAGGTGTGTCTGAGGTGCTGTGGGCAGAATGCATTCCTTGGGGATACAGGTAGGAGAAAGTGTTTTCCTGGGCCATGAGTTATGATAGGAATTTGCCAGATGGAAAAGGATGGAAAGGGGTTTGTTTGCAGGCAGAGCAAATGGCAGAGCAGAAGTAAAATAACAGAGGTGAGAAAGTAGGTGACATGTTCGGAGAACAGAGGGAAGCTCAGTGAGTGGGACGAGAGGTGTGCTGGCGACAATGCCAGGCCTTCATCAGGCCTGAGAACTCCATGATGAACATGCTTGATGGTGCAGCAAGAGTTAAGATATAGAAAGGTGGAGCTAGCACAGAACCACCTGGTAATAAGGTAGACCCTTAAGTTTTGACATGACGCTTCTGTGAGATCCGGGTCACCTCTGTGAGGTTTAGATGGGCACAAGGAAGCACATCCACTCAGGCCATCACATATGCTTGACTGGATCATCATCTTTTGCCCTTTTTATGTACAGGTTAAAGAGTAACTCCAAATTGAAGTAAAGCTAACAGGGTCAGGGCAATTTTCATTCTCAAGCTTTGCCCTTGGGCTAACCCCTGTTTCTGGCCTAGTGTAAATGACAATGTCAGTGCTCTGCTCAGATACCCACTTGGGGCATTTCTGAAGTGAAACTTATGCTCCCCCCTGGGGTCAGACTGATGCTACTTCTGCAGGGCCTTAAGTCTGTACTTCACCCTTGCTCAGCTCCTCTCCTATGCTGCCCTGCCTTGTTCTCAGTCTCTCCTATCAGTCTCCCATGGGAGCACTTCTTTAAATACATTTCTTGCACATGAATCCTCATCTTAAGATCTGCTTCCTGGGAACCTGACCTAAGACATTTAGTTGAAGGAGCATGGGAGAGAGGGCTGCAATAATAGTTGGTGCCAGCAAAGACCACGTTATGCCTTTCCTGTAGCATTGCCAGATTTAGCAAGAAAAAAAAGTTGAATTTTAATAAACAGGATACCCAGTTCATTATGTGGTTCTGATATATTTTCTAAGTTCACCATTAAAGGGTTTACCAATTTCAGACAAACAACAAATATGTTTTTGAATTTCAATAAACAATAAATATGTTCTTTAGAGTAGGTATGTCCCAGGCAATATTTGGGGTATACTAAAAAATTACTCATTGCCCTAACCAGTTTGGCTCAGTGGATAAAGCATCGGCCTGTGGACTCAAGGGTCCCAGGTTCGATTCCGGTCAAGGGCATGTACCTTGGTTGCGGGCACATCCCCAGTAGGGGGTGTGCAGGAGGCAGCTGATCGATGTTTCTCTCTCATCGATGTTTCTAACTCTCTATCCCTCTCCCTTCCTCTCTGTAAAAAAATCAATAAAACATATTTTTAAAAAATTACTCATTGTTTATCTGAAATTTGACATTCTGCATTTTATATAGCAATTCTTAGAAAGGACAAAGGGTACTTTTGCCTCCACGAGCCCCTTCATTGAAGAAAAATGTTTTTAAATTATATTTATGATTGGATGAGTATAAAGACAAATAAAATTCAGGCTGAATTCATCTATACCAGTGGTTCTCAACCTTTCAAATGCCGCGCGACCCTTTAATACAGTTCCTCACGTTGTGGTGACCCCCAACCATAAAATTATTTTTGTTGCTACTTCATAACAGTAATTTTGCTACTGTTATGAATTGTAATGTAAATATCTGTGTTTTCCAATGGTCTTAGGCGACCCTGCTAGCGGATCTCAACCTGTGGGTTGCAAACCACAGGTTGAGAACCGCTGCTGTAGAGCCTAAGACCATCGGAAAACACAGATATTTACATTACAATTCATAACAGTAGCAAAATTACAGTTATGAAGTAGCAACAAAAATAATTTTATGATTGGGGATTACCACAACGTGAGGAACTATATTAAAGGGTTGCGGCATTAGAAAGGTTGAGAACCACTGATCTATACTAATAAAAGGGTAATATGCTAATTAGACCAGGAGACCTTCCAGACATCCTTCCGGACAAAGCCATGGTGGCAGGGCCAAGGCAGAGGTGGTTAGGGGCGATCAGGCCAGGAGGGGAGGGCAGTTGGGGGTTATCAGGCCGGCAGGTAGAGTGGTTAGGGGTGATCAGGCAGGTAGGCAGGTGAGCAGTTAGGAGCCAGTGGGATTGTGAGAGGGTGCAGGCTGGGCTGAGGGACACTCCCTCCCCACCCCCATGCACAAATTTCATGCACCGGGCCACTAGTTATCATATAGTCATTATTATTATTATATTATATGCATTTTTCTTCTACTTTAAAAGAAATAAAAATAAAAATATGTTCTTAGGCCTCAGGCACCATGCCTTCTATGCCTAATGGGTAAATTAGCCCGTTATCAGCTTAGGCAGAGCGCTGAAAACCATGATTATATATGACTGGACTTTTTTCATCAACCATTGTTCCAGCAAGAGCTCTAGGATTAGACTGTGTTTCAGAAAGTTATCTCAAGTGAAGAGTGTGGAGAAGAGGCCAAAAAGAATGGAATTTTTGGACCAGGGAAAAGATGCTCATCATGAGGGAGCTGGGACATTCATAGGGCCTCAACAAGGGAACTAGCAAGCTCATTAATTTGAGGGTCTACCTGCTATAATGCTCACCAGCTCTCTCCATCATGGAAAGATGTGGCTTGAGCACAGGTCGGGTGGTGCATTGGACTTTCCTATAGAGGTCAGAGCCACTGCTGGGCTCACCTCCTCATGACAGCAGGCAGGACACCATTACTCAAAAAAATGATGATCTGGGCCCCTATCAGGTGAAACACTGAGGGATGCTCCAAGCCAGAGGTTCAAGGCTCACTATCCATTTTTATAAATAAAGTTTTATTAAACACAGTCATGCCTTTTTAGTTCCATGCTGTTTATGGCTGATTTAGTGCAAAGTTGAGCAGGTGCAACAGAGACCAAATGTCCCATAATGTCTAAAATATTTACTAGTTGGCCCTTTACAGAAAAAGTTTGCCAACTCTGCTCCAGGCTATGGGGGAGATTCACAAGATGGGATTTTTATGTGAAACTGATGTTCCTGGGTTATGTGAAATTTAAGATGAAGCCCCACCCCTCAGTCTATGCTGGTTGCACTTAGGGTAGGCTGTATGCCCCCTCCCCGTCCCCACCAATTGAAACAAAACTCTTGTTGGTTATTGGGGAAATGCAGCAGAAAAACTTGTCCAGATGGTGTGTATAAGTCCAAATGAGAAACCTACCTCATGAAGACTAGGGTTCCTGGTGGGATCTACACAGGACTAGGGAGAGGAAGAGGAGAGAGATGGGAAGAAGGGTGGAAATTCCTGCTTGCCCTTTGCAATCACTGAAATAATCTGCGGTGCTCAGAGGGTACTTCTCCTGATCTAATTAAAAATCAGATCACTATTTTAACTGAGAAAAGTAGTACTTCCAATTGTTTTAGAAAGAAGAAACGAATAAACGTTATCAAGACCATCTCTTAGACGATTAGGACAAAAAATCCGGGAGGGGAGGCTTCAAAGCTGTTTTTGTTTTCCCTGGCTTTGAAATCCGTACACAGTCCTGATAATTTTATCTTCTTCAAAATATAGCAAATAAGGTCTATTTATTACTCCTGGGCAATTCCATACATAAATTAAAAACAAAACAAAAACACAAAGAACTTTAAACGAATCCTCCTGTGAGTCTCAAATCCATCGTTTCTCTTCCTGTGGCGAGGGCTTAATGCCACAGATCAATGCAATTCAAAAGTTTGGGAGGCGATTGTGTTTTTCCTACCTCGCTATTTGATGAGCTTTCAGATGGCCGTCTGAGGAACAGCTTACACGCTGTCTTGCCTGGATCCCAGGGAGGCTTCAGAAGAGCTCACACGTCGAGAGATGGTTAGTAGAGATACAAGTATATTTCCTTTAGTTTCTTTAAGTCAGCTTTTAAAGTTAGTTCAAACACACTACTTAGTGAATTGATGAAAAATCTTTTTAACCCCTGAGAATGACATTTCTACTTCTCGTCTTCACATTTAATGGGAGAATTGCTTTAGAAAGAAGCCTCATCTTTCTCATTGGGGGGAAAAAAAGGTTTCTAGGCACAAACAATGCCACACAAAGCCCCTGGAAAGGTGGGCTGGGCTCCTCTTAAAATGTATTTTTGAATGTGTTGGATTTTAAAATGGGATGAGATATTCCAACATCCCTAATTAGAATTTCTCCTGGCAGAAAGTATGTTATCCTGTGGCCATAAAAATCACCTACTTGTGGCAGGGTGTGCATTTTTAAGTTATTTTGTATACAACTCATTCTTTCTTTCAATAAATCATCTGTATGGGCCAGATCCTTTGCCAAACTTAGTGATACAGAGATTAGAGATGTAGTTCTCGCCATTAAGTTGCTCCCAGTCCAGCAGGGAAGACGGTGTAGACAAAAGAGGGGTGCTATGGAAAGTAATCTCACGGAGTGACTTGATCATAAATTCCTAATTGGTCAGGTCATGGTGAGTAGTCACACTCCAGTGATATAATTTATTTTTCTTCTTTTTTTCTTTCCGTTTTAGTTTTATTTTTTAATTGATTCCAGAGAGAGGAAGAGAGGAAGAGAGGAAGAGAGAGAGAGAGAGAGAGAGAGAGAGAGAGAGAAACATTAGAGAGAGAAGCATCTATTGGTTGCCTTTTGAATGAGCCCTGACCAGGGATTAAATTCGCAATCTGGGCACGTCCCTGACCAGGAATGGAACCTGCCACCTTTTGGTGTACTGGACGACACTCCAACCCCACACAAGACAGGGCCAGGCATATAACTTCTTTAGTAAATGTTTGTTTTTGCCTTAGGCCAGCCATGTTTACTGTTTCTGTGCATCTAGGTCAACACCCCTTTGAAATGGCCCCTTTTCAAAGTAACTACCCTCAAGAGAGCACAAAATCTTGTTAACTATCCCATAATTCAACCCCTCCTTGCTTTTCCCCATCTCCATGTATATAATATTTCTTAGGTCCTCCTTAATTCCCAATAAGCTGCAAAATTCTCAGAAGCCCTTTTCTGTCCGTTGAGATCTTGCTTCCAGGCATATTCTCTGTTTGGCTCAATTACATTTTTATAAAAATTCTCTATAGGTTTGGACATTCTTATGCTGACAATGGACATAGAAAAAAAATAAATAACTACAATAGAATGCAGCTAGTATGTCCATAGACCCTCTCCCTGAAGTTACCTCTTGTTACTGAAGGTGTGTATCAACGAGATTGGTTGGTTGTCTGCTTGACTGATAGATAGCCAACCCTCATTCCTAAAAGGGACAGTATCAATATGGCTAATCAAACGGTATACAAGAGAGCAAACAGACAGATTAGGTAGAAGTTAGCTAAGTCTCCTATTTCTGCCAAAGAGGATAAATTTCTATCTCAACCCTTCCATGAAGAGCAGATACCGCACAGCGATAGAGCCGCAATCACTTCCTTTTCCAGGCACAGATGTTAGATAACATGCCTTTGCCCTACCACTAGCACTATGTTTTTAAAAATATCTCAGGGAGCCAATGCACAGAGAAAGACATTATTGTTACCTAACAATTTGGGGTGGGGGAGAAGGAATAGGACAGGTGCTGACAGCCCCTAAAGCCTATAAGTGAAATATGCATGTGCACAGTTTAGACATGACCCAGTTTCCATGACTCCTAAGTGCATCACTCAGGATGCTTTGCGCTGCAAGTAACTGACTATCCGACTGATGTGGCTTAAAAAAATAGGGGTTTATTTTCATTACATAACAATTAATCCATAGGCATTGGTTCCAAGTGAGGGCCAAGGATGCTGTTCTAAGTACCTAACAATCCATATGGCACAGGTACTGACTAATCAGAACTACTACCCAACCAGTCAGCACAAACCCCAGCTATAAACCACTGCTACTGCTACATCAGTAGATCTGGCTGAATTCCCTCCCTGGGGCCAGATTGGCTCTATAGCTCAGTGATGTCAGAGCCTGCATCTGCTTCAAGAGGCTCTCTTGGTCTTCCCTTTGTCCTAAGAAGTTGATTGCCATGCCTCCAAACAGCACTTCCTCTTTTAACAGTGGGGTCTAAAGGCAGGAAGAAAGGACGGTTTCTCTTAGTGCATCTTTCTTTTTATCAGGGGGAAATCTCAGAAGTCCTCATCAGACTTTCTCCTAAGTACTATTGGCCAGAAACTGGGTCACATGTCCATGCTTAAACCAAACAGCACAGGACAATGGGAGTAGAGTGGTTAGCTTAGACCTATCATTGTTCAACCTCTGGCCATCCCACCAACGCTGCTCCTTTTCTCTCAGAGATGGAGGCAGGTGGCCCTAGAGAGCTCCAGGTTATTATTCAAGATCAACTCATACATCCAAATTGAGTGCTTGAAAGAACTAATCTCAATAACTGTGGAAGGGGCACCATGGCTCACTACTGTCCTTAGTAGGTCACATTTGTGTCCTAGATTTCTGAAGCTTGATTTATAGCCTTTAAGCCACAAAGCTGTGGTTACTCCCCCCATCTCTATCATGTGTGCAGTATTTGAGGAGGTCAGCAGGAGCCCAAGAAACTAAAGAGCTGACGCACTGGGATCAGGTGTCTCCAAAAAAGAAGGCTTAGTTAGTTCAAACCTCATTTCAAAAAGAAACATTTGAGTCCAGCCTCAGTGGCTCAGTGGTTGAGTGTCAGCCTATGAACCAGCAGGTCATGGTTTGATTCCTGGTCATGGTTTGATGCCCGTGTTGCAGGCTGGAACCCAGTGAGGGGTGTGCAGGAGGCAGTCGATCAATGATTCTCTATCATCATTGATGTTTCTATCTCTCTCTCCCTCTCCCTCACTGAAATCAATAAAAATATTTTTTTAAAAAAAGAAACATTTGAGGGGGGCAGGGGATGACCTGATTTTCTGGTCTCTCTATAAAATGCAGGAGACACTCACCAATGTACTGAGAAAAGAAATCCTATGCAATATTTTAAATGTGGGAAGCCCTTTGGCCCTACAATTAGTTGCTTAGAGACACAGCCCCATTGAGGTTAGGACTTCGGTCTGATTCCTCCATGGGTCTATTCACTTCGCACAGAGATGGGTTGGGTTCCAGGTCACATGTCACACCCATGGCCTATGTCAGCCACATCACAAATACAACCAATCCATTTGTGTAGACCAGTGATTTTCAACCTTTTTCACCTCATGGCACATAAACTAACCACTAAAATTCTGCAGCACACCAAAAAATGTATTTTTTTGCCAATTTGACAAAAAAAAGTACATATAATTTTGATTCATTCACACCAAATAGCTATTGTCGTGTTGGCTGTTGTCTTTTTTAATTTTACAATCTAAGACAAAAAGAGGTCAGTGTCCCTAACTAAATAGTCAGGTATTGCATGTCTTAAAAATTGTTGTGGTGTATTGATTGAAAATCACTGGTGTAGATGGATTACAAATACGGTCCCAATTCTATATATCTGTCTGCACCTGCACCACTGAGAATGCAAAGGCAGCTCCTCCCATCAAGAGGTCGAATCAATTTTCCCAGTCCTTGAATCCAGGTGGACCTCCTGTCTTGCTTTGGCTGACAGAACATGGTACAAGTGACACCAAGCTCATCTGAGTCTAGGTTTCAAGGCCTTTCACACTTCTTGTTCTGGTCTAGCCTGCTGGATGATGAAACACATGACTCAGTCATCCCCATTGCTACAGCCAAAAGCCAGCCAATCCACTAACATGAGTGAAGCCATCCTAGATCAGCCAGTCTCCGACCAACCCACCAGCCAACAAGAGGGACATGAGCAAGCCAAGCTACTATGAACCTAGTCTAGCCTAGACCAAAAGAACCACAGTTTTTCTTAAACTTATGAGAAATAACTAAGAGTTGTCATAAGTCACAAAGTTTAGGGGTGTTTTATGATACAATAGCAGCTAACTAATACCCCATTACAGAGGTGACTTCAACCTCTTCTCAACCCATCCTCACTTTGAGAGAAAGTGCCTTAGACACCAGGAAACTGGATACATCATCTCCTGTTTCAGGACAGCACGTGGTGATGACTCCTGCTGAAAGTCTTACAGGTGATATTATGGGTTTCTTATGCCTTTAAGAGGCCCAGGAGCTCTAAAGAAAGCCATGCCTCCAAACTGGATTAACTTCTTAGTGCTAGGGAACACCATTTCTGTTAAATCTATTCATGGCTAATGGATTAGGGTCAAAGGCTGAATGTGAAGAGATTACTGCTGAGTTCAGGGTAAGATGCTATTAGGGAAACCAGGCTCACTCATCTAGGCTTCTGTGATCCATCTTGGTGTCAAGACTCTCCAGGGGTCCTCAAACTACGGCCCACGGGCCACATGCGGCCCGCCGAGGACATTTATCCGGCCCGCCAGGTGCCGCTGCCTGTCCTGCTTAGCAGCCAACTCGTCCCGGGCACGCAGTGCGCATAGGAATTTGTTCATAGTTGTTGTTTTTTAAACTATAGTCCGTCCCTCCAATGGTCTGAGGGACAGTGAACTGGCCCCCTGTTTAAAAAGTTTGAGGACCCCTGCATAGACGCTTCTTAGCATCTGACCTTTTAAGCTATTTCAGAAATCTTGATCCGAGTCCAAATCCGCCTCTCCCATGGGTGAGCTGTTAACACTCCCTCCTCCACCAGGTAGACAGCAACCCAAACACGTCAAGAGACTCATCACCTCTGGGCTTCAGCTGCCATTCTTGGTATACTCTCATTTCACCTTTCCCAGCCCACCAAGTTATTCTCCCTGTTCCCTAACCTAGGCCTTTGCCCAGGCTGGGGGATGGTGGTCCCTAACTTGCACAGCTCAGAACAAACATGAAGATTAAGAAGAACCTTGATCAGAAAATGACACAATCCCTCTTTGAAAGGGAACTTCCTAGAGGAGCAGGAGGCAATAAATCAACTTCTGAGAAGCAGGGCTTTTGAATGTGATTTGGTCCAAACCAACACTTTCTCATCACTAACCATTCCCCAAATTATAGCCTGGAGATCCAGAAATCCACTTACATAAAAGCTCAGGTAGGGAAAATGTCACGATAAAAACGATAGGTCTGGTCTATGGAACTTTGGATGCTTTTCCCCGCTTCCCCGCAACCCCACCATCAGCTGATACTTGCACAATGTTCTTGTTCATGTCCAGAACCATCAAGGAGTTTCTTTCTTCTCTCTCCTGCATTTGTTTCCCACCTCCTCTCTTTCCCTCTCTCTGAGGTCCTGGGCAAAAATCTGTGCGGGGGCCCTGAATGGTTAGGTTTATGCCGGTGTGAGGTTTTTGGACGATTTCTTCCCTCTCATGAAAGGGGCCCTTGAAAATGTTTTTCTCTCTCCTGGGGAGGTGGCTGGGGACTGCCTGGGTTTCCTGGAGGGGGTGGCCACTCTGCCAAACTCAGTGTGAAGCAGAGACAGTCAGCCAGTCCCCGACTCCCGGATAATGGGGACCCTGTTCTGCGCTCATACAACCTGAGATCTGTATCCAGCAAGAAGTCTCGAGCTACCACCCAAAGGTGAGGCGGAGGATCACCTCCCCCTGAATTCAGGAAACAAATTATCCAGCCTCTAATTCAGACAGTATGGAGCACTTAAACTAAACATTAATTTTTATGCCTGGTTTGGTAGTGGGAGTTGGACACTGACAGTTTCTTTCTTTCTTTTTTTTTTTTTTTAAAGCGTGGGAAGTTTGCAGGCTGGAACATCCTTATTTTATGACAAATCAGTCAGACTCCAAGGATAACAGTCAGAAACCTAGTACCATGTACCACTCCAGCTAAAAAGGGAATTGAATGAGAAAACCCCAAGCAGGAGACAGCGCCTCATGAACTTTGGTTGTGACGCCAGGCAGCTGCTCCACTGTCCCGTGAGGCAGCTTCTGGCAGTGACATGAACAGGGATCTAGTCCCAAGTTTGAAATCTGGTGCCTCTCCTGACTGCCCATGCGGTTCTGGGAAGGTGACCTAATCTCTCCATGTTCCCATCACTTTCTCAGAAAAGAGGGTTAATTATAATAGTCCAGGGTGGTGACTAAATATCAGGTGGCATGATGCATTGAGTGAAATTGATTTCAGGCACAAATACCAGTTGCTGGTGTTGTGTTTGACAATTGTATCAGTCTGAGCAGACTAGGTCATGTGTGTTGACAAAGACTCCAAAATCTCAGGGGCTTGCAAGATTTGGGTTTTGCTCAAATGATGGTCCCTTGTGGTGGGCCTATGGCTCTGTACCATTTGCCCTTCACTTTGGGGTCTGGGCTGTCGGGGCGTCTTTTACCTGGAGCGTTGCCAGGCTCATGCACAGAAGAGAGAATATGGGGGAATGGCACCCTGGCTCTCAAAGCCTCTGCTCAGGACTGGCACAGGTCCCTGCAGCTACGTTTTCATTGGCCAAAGCCCATCACAGGACCAAGTCTGTCCTCAATAAAGTGGGAATACCTAAGCCTCCCTCTGGGACAGACAGGAAGTGTTTGAACAACACTGTTGATCACTGCTGCACATAACAGAAAATCCCAGGTATCAGAGGCAGACATGGAAGCCCTCCCCCTCTGTCTGTCTCTCTCTCTCTCTCTCTCTCTCTCTCTCTCTCTCTCTCTCTCTTATAAAATAAGCTCCAGCCTGGCCAGTGTTGCTCAGTGGTTCGAGCATTGGCCAGCACACCAAAGGGTCAAGGGTTCCAATTCCTGGTCAAGGCACATAACTGGGTTGCAGGTTCAATCCCCAGCCCTGGTCAGGGTGCATGCAAGAGGTAACCAATTGATGTATCTCTCTCACATCAATGTTTCTCTCCCCCTTACCCTTTTCATTCTATCTAAAGCAATGGAAAAATATCCTCAGGTGAGGATTTTTAAAAATAAATTAAATAAAATAAAATAAGCTCCAAAACAGGCATTCATGGGTTAACATGGAAGCTCCCCCATCACCAGGGACCCACACCTTCTATATTTCTGTTCTATCATCCTCAGTTGGCATCTTATTTTCAAATTATAGTAGAGAAATGTGCATCCTTTCAGGAATGGAAGGAACAGGAGGGTCCCCATATTTAATTGCATTTCCTAAATAGGAAAACACAATGGGACTTCTTAGCTAGGCAGGTGAGAAACAGAATGGAATGAATAGGGACTTGGTCCAATCCAAGCCAGGAAATAGAAAAAGAGGAAACAATGTTAAAACAACAATCCACATAAAACAGAAGCAATGAAAGCACACATGTGGACTATGACACTAAACAGGGCGCCGTGCAGAGAATGTGGAGCAGAGCTGCCAGGCTCCAAGGGACCTGTAACGTGAGCGCGATCACACCTTTGTTGTTACAGCAGCACGATTGAAAGTCACTTCATCTTCCTACTTCCCGTGGTCCCCATGGATTCATTTGTTGTTTTGTCCGTCTTTCTCAAGTATTTTTCACAGATGGGGATGTGAGTGATGCATTCTGGAGCTCTGCACATCTGCACCTATCTTTTGTGCTCCTCCTGTCTTCTTAAGTATGCTTATTAATTTTGACTGCGGTAGACGCCTGGTCTCCATTTCACTTGGCACAAATTCTGTCGGTTCTGACTGATGTTCCCAGGGGACCAAGGATCCGGCCCACCCATCTAGCTCCCCCCTGGCCTCTGGGCCCTCACATGTGGACAGCAGCCCAGGAAGCCTCTGATCTCTGAGGGCCAGTCTCTCCACAAGGCCCCTGGGGGGGGGGGAGGGATTGCTTCTGAGACCTCATAGCTACCTGATGCTGAACTCCCCCCTCACCCAGCTCTTAGGAGAAAATCGTCTTCCATTTCTCCCAAGGCCCAGAATCCCACCTACGGCTCATTCTCCACATCCCCAGGGAATCCTGGCTGAAGAATGCAAATAGGCCAGGGTTGGGCGTACCAGGGTGACAACCTAGTTCAGCTGTCACCTCCACAAGACACATTGTTCAACAGGCAGGTGTTCTGTCCCTTCAAGATATACATAGAGCCCAGGCAGCGTGGCTCAGTGGTTGAGCAACTACCTATGAACCAGGAGGTAACGGTTCAATTCCTGGTCAGAGCACATACCCGGGTTGTGGGCATGTAGGAGGCAGCTGATCAATGATGCTCTTTCTTATCATTGTTGTTTCTATGTCTCTCTCCCTCTCCCTTTCTTTCTGAAATCAATAAAAACATTTTTTTTTTTAGAAAATATGCACATAGAGCCGAAACCGGTTTGGCTCAGTGGATAGAGCGTCGGCCTGCGGACTCAAGGGTCCCGGGTTCGATTCCGGTCAAGGGCATGTGCCTTGGTTGCGGGCACATCCCCAGTGGGAGGTGTGCAGGAGGCAGCTGATCGATGTTTCTCTCTCATCGATGTTTCTAGCTCTCTATCCCTCTCCCTTCCTCTCTGTAAAATATCAATAAAATATATATTTAAAAAAAAACAACAAAAAAAAACAAACAAGAAAATATGCACATAGAGACAGAGCCCAAATGTCATGTGGCTCCTACAAAGAGATGTATCAGTAACTATTCTCGCTTCATGAGGCAGCTTGCTGAGAAACCCAAGGCTGGGCAGGCCCACTAGGATATACCAGCCAACAGCCTGCGCCTCAACAGTCAGGCCATGCGTGTTCCTTTCCCTTCTTTGGAAAGTCTGATCAGTAAAAGGATGACCCATGGCCGCCATGACTGTGCCAGCTCAGCATGGAGGGCAGGTCTGCCGTGATGGGTCTTTGCATGGCCCTCAGACTCCAGGGGCAGTGTGTGAAGGATCCAGTGTCTTGGGTGACCAGGGCAGAGACTGAAATGCCTTTTTTAAATGGCCTCACACAGCAGCCCTTGTTCACACAGCTCCGCCCAGGCCTGACTGGCACACACACCGTCAACAAGGAAGAGGAGCCGTCCAGCTTTTTTAGTCTCCGCATAGAGGGCTGCGTTTTATTTTGGCTGCGTTTTATTTTCAGGATTATGCAGTCAGCACTGTCCTGGGGTACTGACTTTTCAGAGACATGTTCAATGAAGTAGGAAAACTGAAAGCATTCTAACCAGACGTGGCGTCACTCCAACTAAAGTGGCCTGTGGGTCATACTTTAAATTCTAGCACTGAACGTCAAGGTGAAATGCACCCTAGGAGGCCAGCACTAACTCAGTTAAACATCATTATATAACCAGAGGTTCGAATCCCCTTCCCACCATATAAAATCATTCAATAGAGCACATTTCTGCTAGGGCCAGTCCTCCGATGTTATGTCTTAATCTTAATCTAAAGTCTCTGCTTGCCTAGAAATGTCACAGGCAGGAGGGCCCCATAACTTCTTGCTGACCCTTCTTTCAGATAAAAAATTGGTTGTTCCTATGTCTCCTGCTTCTCTGCCTCCTCTCAGAAAGGAAACCAGTATTCCCTGGCTCCGGCCCCTTTCCAAGAAATGAGGCTGGAACTCCCCTGGACAGGGAAAGAGGAACTCTGAGGGAGGATCCACACACCAGAGCACAGGGACCTGCTGCAAAGACAGATGGGGTGGAGCTGAAGTTCATGGGCTGTGTATGAGTTAGCTTTGCTGTGTAACAAAGCAGCACTAACTTAGTGGTGTAAAACTACACACTATTATCTCACAGTGCCCATGGGTCAGGAGTCCAGGCATGGATGGCTTAGCTAGGACCTCTGCTCAGGGTCTCACAAAGCTGCAATCAAGCCATGTTCTTACCTGAAAACTCAACTAGGAAACAATTGGCTCCTCAACTCATGCAGGTTACTGGAAGAATTCATGCCCTTGTGGCTGTATGAGTGAGGGCCCCAGCTTCTTACTGGCTGTCAGCTGGAGATGGCCCTCAGGTCCTAGAGGCCACCCACAGTTCCCTGTCACTTGGCCCTCTCCTTAGGCAGCTTGCAACAGGGTGCTTGCTTCCTTAAGCCATTAGGAAAATCTCTCTTGCTTCAGTTAGCTGGGACAAAGTCTTATATAAGGTGGCATAATCATGGATATGACATCCATCACCTTAGCATTTTTTATGAATTAGAAGCAAGTCACATGTTCTGCCCGTACTCAGAGGGACAAGATTATTCAAGGACATGACTCACTGAAGCTTACGCCACGGTTTGCCGCTCTGTTGACTAATGAGTTTGCCGACCACTGCCTTAGGGTGTGTCTACCACCAACTGCAAACTGCTGCCTGGGTTTGTATCTTACCTCCTCCACTATGAGTTAGGTGACCTTGAGCAAGTTGCTCAGCCTTATTTACAAATAAGTTTCCTTACTTGTAAAAATAAACCCCACAGGATTCTTAGGAAGATCAAATAAAATATTCCATCTCGAGTGTTTCACAGAGTGCCTGGAACATAGTAAACACTCAAATATTAGCTACGATGATGGTGGCAGTGATTAATATTAATATTATTGGCACTCTCAGGTCTGTTTGGATATTAAGAAGCAGAAATGTAACTCAGACAGCAGCTACCTCCACCCTGGTTATAAAACCCTCTACTCCAGAAATCTCAAGAGAGATCAGTTTCAACCTCAGCTGGGAGCTGGGGCATCATGTCAGGCAACAATGCCAGTCTACTAACTCTAGAAATCTGTTAAGTGATGAGCATGCCCAGAAGGTTCACAGGTGCTTCTGAAAGAGGTTCTGCTCATCTCTTGTGAGCCTCAGGACAGCCGAGCTCCAGGGGTGAGTGGCCTTGCTGGACCCTATAGGACGGCCAAGTTGAGCATCTCCCCAAGTTGGCTATGATTGGTGTCTCACCTACAGGAAGCTCTCTTATGTCCTAATCATCTCTGCATATATAACTCTATTACCTATTCACACAGAATAACAATAGCCATTATATATTATCACCAGACTTCCATAAATCCCATGAGAAGAATTTTAAGAGAGCAAGTACTAGTATAAGACACACTCAACCCTACATCACTGCAACAACCCAAACACCCACACCTTCAGGCACACAAGCCAAAGACAATCCTAGTTCAAATAAATCTCACCAATAATCTATATATATAAAAGCCTAAGCGACCGGACCGGCTGACCGGCAGCTATGACACACAATGACCACCAGGGGGCAGATGCTCAACGCACAGGCATGGAAACATGGAACAGACTGATGAATTTCAGAGGGAAGTGGGGAGAGGGGAGGATGGGAAGAGATTAACCCAAGATCTTATATGCATACTAGAGGCCCGGTGCATGGATTCATGCACCAGTGGTGTCCCTCAGCCTGGCCTGCAGGGATCGGGCCAAAACCGGCTCTCTGACATCCCCCGAGGGATCCCAGATTGTGAGAGGGTACAGGCCAGGCCGAAGGATAGCATTAACCCACAGTGAAATGTTCAAGTTTAGTGATAATACACTGATCTGGACATTGGCTCACAGAGGAGTACTCTCTTATCTGGTCCCTTCCTGAATAATGCATTATGGGAGCTCAGTTCTGGTGGTGTCTTCATGTGGTGCCTCATTTGTTCTGAAGGATGTTTGGAGGCCTAACTCAACGTTATTAGCTTCTTACCCCTATAGTGTCCCTGTGCCAGGAACACGTACAGGACACTCAGTACATCTTAATATTTTCTTTTGGAAATTTTTGAAACTTTGAGTTATTTATTTCTCAGGGAGGTAAAAGTATTTTTCTTATTATTTCTGTGTTTTGAAAGAACAGCTGCACCACCTCTGGAACTTGAGGGGGTGGCTGTTTTGAGACTCATGATGCTTGAAAGAAACCCATCTTGTTTTATTTCAAAGAAGGAAATTATCCTTTGACAATATCCAAAAGAACTGGATGAGTGATAGTCATCAGTTCTTTTGGAATCTGTCGGCAGCTCTATTTTGTGAAGGGGCAAGGATCTATGGTCTACTTAGCTTTCCATTGGGGAAATTTCCTCTAGAGCAGTGGTTCTCAACCTTCCTAATGCCGCGACCCTTTAATACAGTTCCTCACGTTGTGGTGACCCCCAACCATAAAATTATTTTCGTTGCTACTTCATAACTGTAATTTTGCTACTGTTAATGAATCGTAATGTAAATATCTGTGTTTTCTGATGGTCTTAGGCTCTACAGCAGTGGTTCTCAATCTGTGGGTCGCGACCCACAGATTGAGAACCGCTAGCAGGGTCGCCTAAGACCATCGGGAAACACAGATATTTACATTACGATTCATTAACAGTAGCAAAATTACAGTTATGAAGTAGCAACGAAAATAATTTTATGGTTGGGGGTCACCACAACGTGAGGAACTGTATTAAAGGGTCGCGGCATTAGGAAGGTTGAGAACCACTGCTCTAGAGCATTTTCTTTAGATCCTTAAAGCTCTCATGTTTATGAGATGTGGAGTTATATATACCAAATAAGCCAAGACACACAGTTGAGGGCTGAAGCTTGGGTTTCTGATGAGAACCACATCTCTCCTTCCTTCATTCTTTTGTTCAACAAATGCTACAGGCACTTCCCATGTTTCCAGCCATGTACTAGCCTTTGGGGCTAGAACCGTGAAGCCAGGGTGGAAATAAACTTGGCTCTTGTTCCGCTAGCTCACTATCACAGGAGATGCACAGAAAATTCTCAATACCATGTCACATGAGGTGAACTTGGGGTCACGCAGAACACTGGAAAAACACGGGGAAGGGAAGGATACCCAACTCAGCTTGGAAAAGGGAGAAAAGAAGGCTTTCAAGAGCAAGTAAGTTCAAGGAGGACAGTAAGGGAATAAGGTGGAGTCTAAGGCAATACTCCTGGCAGAGAGAGGGAAAAAAGAGTGAAACGTCTCTTAAGCATGATAGAGGAAGGTGTGCCAGGAGCTAGAGGAAGTTGGAAAACAGTGATGGGGAGGGAAGAGGGAATCATCTGGAGAAGTAGACAGGGGCCACCTCACAACCCTTCCTTGGAAAGCTAGCTCAACTGCAGCTTGTGGAAACCCATAAGAAAAATAAGGCCATGCAGCAATTGTAAAGAGCCTGGATTGAGGGTTAAGGTTAACATTTAAAGCAGAAAGTTCCCTTATTTTTACATTATTAAGCTTTTTTTAAAAAACAATCTTTATTTTTTTATACATGCTGTTTTAACAAGTTCAAATAATAGAAAAAAACTATGTGAATTAAAAAGGGAACATGTCCCCAACCTTCTTCTGATCTTATTCTTCATTAGAAATCCCTGTTAATGATTGTCTTTCCTTACAGACTTTTTTCTATGCATATACCAACATATATCTGTACATCATTATTGTTAATAAACAACAGCAATTTGACAAGTACTTACGATGTTCCTGAGCATGGTTCTAAGCCCTTTATACTGGTACTAGAGGCCCATTGCAGGAAGATTCCTGCAAGAATAGGGCTTCCTGTGGCCATCTCCGCCACCCCGCCTGCTTCCCTCCCGTCTCAGCTGCCCCACTTGCTTCTCCGCAGCTTCGCTCCCTTCTGCAGCGCTTGGCTTCCTTCTACACTGTCTTCAGTCTTCGCTCTGCGCCTGGATCTGCAAATTAACCGCCATGTTGATTGGGTTAATTTGTATACTTGCTCCTGACTGGCTGATGGGCGAAGCGGAGGTACAGTCAATTTGCATGTTTCTCTTTTATTAGTGTAGATGTGTTGCCATTTCATCCTGGTAGCAACACGAAGAGGCTATTACCCTCATCTCAGAGATAACGAAGTGAGACACAGCGGGATTGGGTACCTTGCCCCTGGCTGTACAGTGGGAAGTGTCAGGACACAAACCAGGCAGTGTTATTCTAAAGTCTGTACATCCAAGAGAAGTCTGAGATGGTGGCAGCGTAGAAGGAGGCTGAACTTGCCCCCTCTCATGAGCAAAAATTATGTGTATAGATAGCAATCAGTCCTGTGAGATAACTGAGTGCTGAATGAATGACTTCTGACAACAAACAAGAGAAAGAAACCAAATAGAGGAAGGTGGGAAGCCTAAGGAGCCCTCTGGGATCTGCAGGAACTCCCTGTGCTGGATGATCCAGTTAGCCACCACTGTTTATGGTACCCTCCACTTTGATAGGGCTGTGGGGGCTCTGTTCAGGGGCTTAGGCCTACCTGCAAGATCCCAGCACTGCTCGGCACACAGAACCTACACAGAGGTCTCTTGTACACAGGACCTCTGACAGAGAGACTGTGTACAGAAGACTGGAAAGCCACAGGAGCTCTCCAGGGACTGCAGGAATTCTCCAGGGTCAGAGGGCCAGCAAGGGCCATTGCTCTCTCTCTCTCATACACACACACACACACACACACACACACACACACACACACACAGTGTTTATTGCTGCCAGATCATAGTATACATATGATTATTTTCATTTAAAATACACCATAATTTAAAAATGAGCAAAGGACTTGAATAAACATTTTCCCAAAGAAGATATAGAAATGGCCAATAAGCACATGAAAAGATGCTCCATGTCATTGGTCAGAAGAGAAATGCAAATCAACACCACAATGAGATGTCACTTCACACTCATTATAATGACTATACATTTTTTAAATGGAAAATAACACCTGCTGGCAAAAATGTAGAGAAATTGGAACCCTTGCTGATGGAAATGTAAAGAGGTTCAGCCGCTGATGGGGGGAAAATGGTGGTTTCTCAAAAAGTTAGACTTACCATATGACCCAGCAATTCCAATCCTCAGTATTACCCAAAAGAACTGCAAAGAAATACTCAAACAAATGCTGGTACACATATTCATAGCAGCACTATTCGTGTAATTCAGATATTCAGTGGGTGTTCTCAGAAAAGTTTTGCCTCTGAAAAGTGGGGCAAAATTAGCCCTAGATTACATGCTGCTCTGGCCCCAACTGACAAAGCTTAAAAACGAGCCTGAAAGCATCAAACTGTGTCTAAGTACTTTAATCACATCATAGAACGAAGGTCAAGAATATTTATAGCAATAGAAAAACAGGTAGTAATTTTTCTAGTAATTTTTCATTACATTCATGGTATTATGATAGATGTAGCATTGAGGCTCTGGATTTTTAAACATCTTTTTCTACAGAGTGTTGAATTTTATTATTTTGGAAGGCAGTAAGGGTGACCTTGCCCTTGTTGAGGCTTGGTTTGAGTCTTTGTTCAGGTAGGTCTATTTCAGTTTGCCCTTATTCCTAGGACATAGTGCTTACCCCTGGGGCACAGTTCTTACTCCTAAGACACAATCTTTCTCCGCTGAATGCCCTGTGTTTCTTCACTCTGGATGAGTCAGAACTCTAAGTTCTCTCCAGTATTCTGCACTCTCCATTCAACTTTCAGCTCCTCATTAGCTGTTCTATTTATTTATTTTTTGTTGTTGTTAATCCTCACCTGTTGATATTTTTTCCATTGCTTTTCCATTTTTTAGGAGGGAGGCTCGGGGGGGGGGAGAGAGAGAGAGAAAGAGAGAGAGAGAGAGAGAGAGAGAGAGAGAGAGAGAGAGAGAGAGAGAAACATCGATGTGAGAGAGACACATCGACTGGTTGCCTACCACACACGCCCAGACTGGGGGTGAGGAGCAAACCCACAACTGAGGTAAATGCCCTTGACCAGGAATTGAACCCAAGACCCTTTGGTGTGCGGAATGACGCTCTAACCACTGAGCAACCAGCCAGGGCTCACAACTTTATACATAACGGCCAAAAACTGGAACAGCTCAAATATCAATCTACAGAGAATAAGACAACCCTGGTCTACAAACAAACAATGAACTACTGCTCGGCAAGTCCACTCAAAATGTCACAGACTTGGGTGACTTAAATAGAAATGTACTTCTCACACTTCCGGAGGCTGGGAAGTTCAAGATCAAGATGCTGGCAAAGTAGGTTTTGTTCTGAGGCCTCTTCTCCTGGCTTACAGGTGGCTGCCATCTTGCTGTGCTCACATGATCTTTTCTCAGCTCCAGAGAGAGCGAGCTTGCTGGTGTCTCTTGTATAAGGACAGTAATCCTATCATATTAGGGTCCCACCATTTAACCGTAATTATTTCCTTAAAGATTGCATTTGTAAATACACATATATTGGGGGTTAAAGCTGCAACATAGGAATTGGGGGGGGGGCACAAACATTCAGTGTACAATAGCAACAAAAAGAAAACTGTTACTTTCAACAACATGGCTCAATAATTAAAACAACAACAACAACCCCCCCCCCTTTTTTTAAAGAAGAGACAAAATGAATCAATGGTGTTAGAATCAGAATAGTGGTCGCCTCTATGTGGATGGGAAGGGACTGATGGAAAAGTGGCATGAGGGACATTTGTAGAGTAATGGAAATGGTTTTTTATCTTGATCAGAGTCATGGTGACAGGTGAATACGTTTGCCAAAATGCACAGAGCTGTGTCCTCAGAATCGGTATGTTTATTGCATGTCAAGTTTGGCTCAGTAGAGTACATTTTTCTGTATCAGCTCATATGGATTTCCCTTTTGAGCAGCTATGCTGTCATCTATCGTATGAATGTATCATAATTTATTAAACTATTTCTCCATTGATAGGCATTTATATTTCTTCCAAGTTTTTGCTATTATAAGCAATGCTTGAAGGATAGATTTCTAGATGGAACTGGTACAGCCTCTTCTGTAAAGATGAAGAATTTGAAGCCCAGAAGAGAGAAGCATCTTCTCCAAAGCCTATTGCCATGATGCAATATGAGTTATGGTGGTAGAATCTGGAACTGAAGAGGCTTGTGTTATTACACAGAAACATGGATGGGGGGCAGCAGGCCAGTGCTGGGCTTCCAACCAGAATAAACAGAATCATTTAGATTAATTCTACTTCCTTCTTTGTCTAATTCCTATTCATCCTGTGAGTAGTCATGCCTTTGGGTAGCCTTAATTGAACATGATGTTAAATAGTACCCTGGGGTTAAATAATAAATCATGATGTGCCAAGCAATGTGCCAGCACTTTACACATATCATCTCATCCAACCCTCACAACTCCATAAGGTACAGCTGTTATTAATTGCACACCCATTTTGTAGATGGGAAAACTGAGACTTAAACCATTTAAGTAACTTGCCCAAAGTTACAGAGCTAAAAAGTGTTATAAACAGATTTCAAACTCAGGCTTTACTCTTAACTGTTGTACTACACTTCCTCGAAACAGCAGTACTTCAGAGGGGTGGTGCTGTGACGCTTACAATGGTGGCAGTGTTGGTGGTTACTGCATCTTTATTTCTGTGTTCCTAACATCTGGCACACAGTGGAGTTCAAAGGGCTCAGCACTGGGCCTGACACATGGTAAGCACTCAATGACTGCTAATTATTATCATTATTGGAACTCAATAAGTGTTTGTTGAGTCAGTAAGCATGTGCATGAGTGACT
Source organism: Plecotus auritus (assembly GCF_963455305.1). NCBI lineage: Eukaryota > Metazoa > Chordata > Mammalia > Chiroptera > Vespertilionidae > Plecotus > Plecotus auritus. Next base: position 26,778,630 of record NC_137774.1, read on the forward strand.
AATTATCCAAAGTATTCTTTTAGCAAATAAACAATGAACATGGGGACAACAGGTTGCAGTCCTCCTCTCCTGCCAAGCATCTCATTTGGAGGCAGCTGAACCGTGAAGGAATCGCCAGCCCTCTTCTGTTCACACGTCTGCTCCCCCATGGGACACAGGAACAGGAGGGCATCTGATTCCGTGTTGGAGCTTCAGCCCCAGCTCAGTGCTGGCACTGGGTGGGGCAGACTCCCAGCATATCTGTGTGTGAAGGAGAGAATCGGTTGATGTGGTGCTGGTGGTGTGTGGGTGTGTTTGTGTGTGTACTGCCTATTCTGTTGCCTCATCTTCATTAGAGGAAGACCCTGCAGCATGGAGGTGACAGGTGTAGCTCGGGGATGAGCCTGCTCAGCGCCATGAGCAAGGTGAGTGCTGTTTCTCTTAACCCAGATGGCCTTGGGCACCCTGTCAGCATTCAGGGCCTGTCAATTTCTTAGCAGACCCTGACATTCACTCAAGCCTAGCACTGTGCCCTTGCCTGAGCCGGATTCTCTTTTGTTTGCCCCACTCCTGCTTCCCTCCGCCTAGTGCCTTGATTGGTTTCTGTCCTTGGCAAGACCTGCATGCCATTCCCAGTCCCGCTGCCTTTCTCAGGGAAAATCCCATCACAGACTGGGGACTTGACTCTTTCAGCTCCTTTCTCACACTGGCTGACCAACCCACTTGGTGGTAGGGTGGGGAGTAGTGCCTGGTGACCCTGGGGAGCACCTGAAGCACTGGCTAAGATCACATTTTTCTTGTCCTGTCTCCTGCCTCACCTAGTTACTGCAATCTTCATCTAATGCCTCTAACAGCCCTTACTTTCATTTTGTAGTTGTTTTCAGAGCCTCACTCATTGAGGCAGTTGTTTTTTGTTGTTGTTGTTTTTATTGTTGTTGTTGTTAATCCTCACCCAAGGATATTTTTCCATTGATTTTTAGAGAGAGCAGAAGGAGGGGGAGAGACAGAGAGAAGAAAACATCAATGTGAGAGAGACACATCGACTGATTGCCTCCTGCACTTAAGCCTGCAACTGAGGTACAAGCCCTTGACCGGAATCAAACCCGAGACCCTTCAGTCCATGGGCTGATGCTCTATCCATTGAGTCAAACTGGCCAGAGCTCATTGAAGGCAGTTTTGATTTATGTTTTATGGTAATCCTTAAACTCTTAAGCAAAATTTGTTTGAAATGTCTGTCACTCTTTTATTTATTACAGAAATAATATAACAAGGAATACATTTCCATATAACTTTGTTGAAAAGACAAATTATTCTCAAATTTAAATATACTATCATGATTTGAAAATATCAAGGCAAAGAAATGGGGGTGGGGGGAGGAGAATGAGCCAATAGATAAGGGACATAGAAGACCAAATCAGGATCCAACCAACAGGAGTTTCTGAAAAAAAAGGACAGCAAAAGAACAGGGAAGAGGAAATGATCAAAGAAATAATACAGGGAAATTTCTCAGGGGTGGAGGATACAAGACCAGAGAGATGATTGAAATAAGACCCACACCTGGGAACAAAACTGAAATAATAGGTCACCAAGGATAAGGAGGGCACCCTAAAAGCTTCTGCTGAAGGCCAGGGCCTTCATAAAACAGTAAGAATGAGAGTGAATCCAGGTTTTCAATAGGAAAATTGATTTGGAGGACAATAGAGCAATGCCCTCAGAGTTTTAAAGGAATTTTATTTACAGCCTAAGGTTCAGTGCCCTAAGATTATCAATCAAGTAGAAAGGCTAAATAAGTTTCCAAACATAAAGACTGGAAAATTTCACCCACCACACACCTCTGTATAGGATGTTACTCTGGCAAAATAAGGAAGAAAATCAACAGCAACCCCAAATCTCAGAAACTGTGGGTTGAAGTCAGGAAATCGTTAAAAGGAAGTTCCAGGATGATTACCATCCAGATTGAAGCAGGAGGACAGAAGGTTCTAGAACAGCCGTGGGCAAACTACGGCCCGCGGGCCGGATCCGGCTGTTCTATCCGGTTCTCTTGCTCTCCCCTCCGCTCCTTTACTTTGAATTTATATTAGTTCACACAAACACTCCATCCATGCTTTTGTTCCGGCCCTCCGGTCCAGTTTAAGAACCCATTGTGGCCCTCGATTCAAAAAGTTTGCCCACCCCTGTTCTAGAAGGTAGATCTTGGGGATGAGACAAGACTCAATAGAACACCTGTAGGGATGGAAAGTTAGGGGAAAATTGAGAATAAGATGAAGTCGAAAAGTGCTGGGGAAAAAAAAGAAAATGGCTTGAAATTCCAGATCAAAGAAAATTATCCCAAGGAAGCAAACATAAGCAGATATGCTTCTGGCCGGAAAAAAGATATGTCTCAGTAATGTAAATATTGTTTATTGATTATAATTTTTAATATATTTTTATTGATTTCAGAGAGAAAGGGAGGAGAGAGAGAAACATCAATAATAAGAATCATTGATGGGGAGAAACCAAGATGGCGGCATAGGTAAACACCTAAACTGCTGCTTTGTGCCCCAAGCGGTTTGGCTCAGTGGATAGAGTGTTGGCCTGTGGACTGAAAGGTCCCAGGTTCGATTCTGGTCAAGGGCATGTACCTTGGTTGTGGGCACATCCCCAATAGGAGGTATGCAGGAGGCAGCTGATCGATGTTTCCCTCTCATCGATGTTTCTAACTCTCTATCCCTCTCTCTTCCTCTCTGTAAAAAATCAATAAAATATATTTTAAAAATAAATTAAGTAAATAAATAAACTGCTGCCTCGCACAACAATATCAAAACTACAACTAAAAGACAAAATGGACACCATCCAGAACCACAGGAAGGCTGGCTAAGTGGAAATTCCACAACTAGAAGAAAAGAGGAAAGCACATTGAGACTCAGAGGAGCTGCAAAAGGCTGAGGTATGGAGACACACGCAGAGAGGACGGGCGGCTGTGTGCACGGGCGGCTGAGTGCGCAACTGGCTTTCTTTTTTTTTTTTTTTTTTTCGTTTAGAGGTCTTTAATTCATTTTCATAAAATCTGAGCTGGCTGTGAGCATCAGGGTTACAGCAACAGCTCAAGAAAGGGGTAGGATTATCTGCTGGTCCTCGCCTTCCCCGGGGTCAGGGCGAAGGAGGTTTCATGGCAACAGCTGCAACTTCTCTCAGCTCCCAATCAATGCTCATGGCTCAAGCAGGGGCGGGGTGAAAATAGAGCGGGAGGGAAGCTTCTAAGGACCAGACACTGCTTGCTTCTCCCTTCTCCCCATTCCCTTCACTTCTCAGAGCCCCGCTGGCCTGGGACAGAGCAGAGTCCAGGAGCAGTTGAAAGAAGGTGGATGGGACAGAGCACCAAGGGAAGGGGCCCTCGGCCCAAGGAGGGGGGGAACCTAGCCCTCCCCCCACAGCTCCCCACTGAGTTCACAGCACAGAAAACACCTCTAGTCCAACAACTCCATGTGGAGGTATACCAGGGTCCAAAGGGGCAGGCGGGTGAGAGACAGGCAGGGGCAGTGAAGACAACAGCAGGCTCAGGAAGGATGGTGGCAAAAACTTCCTTCTACCCATGGGAGGAGATGATGGGGCGACTGATATTGCTGTTGGTGGTCATGGCATTCAGCTCCCACCTGATGTCATGGGGCAAACAGGACTGGTCCAGGTTATACTGAATTACAGCCAGTTTGCTCAGAGTCTTCAGACTAGGGCTCAAATCCAAAATGTGTAAGTCAGAATGATCTATGAGGTCAAACTCATCTCCCAGGCCTTCCTCAGGAGATGGACTGGTACCCCCAAAGAGGACAATTTTGTCACCAACAATACAGCTGCACTGGCGCCGGCGTGGACATGGCCCCTTTCCCTTCGGTTCAATCTTTTTCCAGGTAAAGGACACAGGGTTAAATTTCCACAGGTCATGGAAGTGCCAGTTCAATCTTGCATTATAGCCACCAAAAATGTATAGCTCCTCATTGTAGCCAAAGACTGAGTGGCTCCGGCGCCCCTCGGGCAGCACCGGAGTGGCTGGACAGTCCAGCCAGGCCTCAGTCCTGGTGTCAAAGACTCGGATGCGGTTGCAGTAAATCTCATTGTTGGAATGGAATGGCCCAAATCGGTCAGCGCAACCCCCAAAGACATACATGTGACTGCCCAGCATTGTGGCTGAGTGGAAGTGCCTCCAGCGTGCAGGACTGCCCTTTGTACAGATAAGGGTCCATGTCATGGTGCTGGTATCCAGCTTGTGAATGTCATTGGAAAAGCAGTCCGCCAGTTGCTCATAGCCTCCAAAAATGTACATGGTCTTGCCCAAGACACAAGCCGAATGTCCATCCCAGGCCCCAGGAATTGCTCCTAACACTTGGGGTGTGGACCACTTGTGAGTATTGACATCAAAGGCGTAGAGCACATTGCAGGCTCCTTCCGTGTCATTCCGCCCGCCCCAAAGGAAGACCGTGTCATCAATGAGGACAGCTGAGTGTCCATACCACATGTATGGTACCATAGGAGGCTGCCCGCGGATGGTGGGTCTCACTGGGGGCAACTTTGTCCAGCGCAAGAACACTGCATTGAAAATGTGCACATCAATCTGACGCAGTGTTTCATAGTCTTCACCAGAGCAGTAACCCCCGAAGGAGAATACCCGGTGCCCAACAGCCACTGCTGCATGGTTCATCCTGCGGGGCCCGCCCTTCAAGTGCACTGTCCACCGTAACATCCCCTGGGCCACTGGTTACAGCAACATGCCCCCCCCCCCAGGGCACGGCCTGCTGCCTCTGCTACCTGTTACCTCACCATTCTTCCACGACCCTTCCCCATTAACACACTCGCGCAACTGGCTTTCTCAAGCGGGAGGGAGAAGGAAGCTCCCGACTGCGCTGAACTCCAGTCCTGGGCAAGACTCTGGGAAACCAGACTCATTTGGGGGGAATCTGGACTGTCAGGAAAAGAGAAAGCACACTGAGACTCAGGGGAGCTGCAGAAGGCTGAGGTCTGGAGGCGCACGCGCAGAGAGGACTGACTGCTGAATGCACAGGAGGCTGAGTGCGTGGCTGGCTTTCTAAAGCGGGAGGGAGACAGAAGCTCCTGACTGTGCTGAACTCCAGTTCCCGGCAAGTTTCTGGGAACTCCGACTCATTCGGGGAGAAACTGGTCTGTCTGGCAGCGGGCGAAACTCGAGGGTGGCTTTCTCTCAGAGGTGCTTGCAGCGATTACTGAGGGACACTGAGACCCAGGGGCCTCATAGGGCAGGGCTGATAGGAAAACAAGGCTGTCTGCTCCGCCCTGAAACTCCGCCCCATCCAGCTGAGCACAGAGGCTTTTGCAATTCTGCAAGTCTTATCTCATAAGAGTGTCTCCAGCACAGAAGTTTTCCCAGCATAGACACAGCTGATCCTCACAGCCAATTGGCCTGGAGGTCAATTCCTCCCAGTGATACCAAACAACAATCAAGACTTAACTACAGCCCTAACTGGTTTGGCTCAGTGGATAGAGCGTCGGCCTGTGGACTGAAAGGTCCCAGGTTCGATTCCAGTCAAGGGCATGTACCTTGGTTGCAGGCACATACCCAGTGGGGAGTGTGCAGGAGGCAGCTGATCGATGTTTCTCTCTCATCGATGTTTCTAACTCTCTATCCCTCTCCATTCCTCTCTGTAAAAAATCAATAAAATATATTTTTAAAAAAAGACTTAACTACAACAAGGCTGAGCACACAGTCCACAAAGGGGTGCACCAAGAGTGTCCACCTCAGGTAACTGGGAAGGCTGAGCCACTGTGCCCTAGAGGACACCTACCACACAAAGCTACTCTACCAACTCAGGGAAGCAGCGAAAATGTGGAGACAAAGAAAAAGATCACAAACAAAAGAAATGGAGAAAAACAAACGACTGGATATAGAGTTCAAAACCACGGTTATAAGGTTTTTCAAGAATTTTCTAGAAAAGGCCAATAAATTTAGCGAGACCCTCGAGGATATGAAAAAGGACCAACTAGAAATTAAACATACACTGACTGAAATAAAAAATATTATACAGAGACCTAACAGCAGAGTAGAGGACCACAAGAATCAAGTCAAAGAGTTGAAATACAAAGAAGCAAAAAACACTCAGCTGGAAAAGCAAAAAGAAAAAATAATCCAAAAATTTGAAGATAGTGTAAGGAGCCTCTGGGACAACCTCAAGCTTACCAACATCCGAATTATGGGGGTGCCAGAAGAAGAGAGAGAGCAAGATACTGAAAACCTATTTGAAGAAATAATGACCGAAAACTTCCCCCACCTGGTGAAAGAAATAGACTTACAAGTCCAGGAAGCGCCCAGAACCCCAAACAAAAGGAATCCAAAGAAGACCACACCAAGACACATCATAATTAAAATGCCAAGAGCAAAAGACAAAGAGAGAATATTAAAAGCAGCAAAAGAAAAACAGTTAATTACCTACAAGGGAGCACCCATACGATTGTCAGCTGATTTCTCTACAGAAACTATGCAGGCCAGATGGGAGTGGCAAGAAATATTCAAAATTGCCAAAACCAGTTTGGCTCAGTGGATAGAGCGTCGGCCTGCGGACTGAAAGGTCCCAGGTTCGATTCCGGTCAAGGGCACGTAACTTGGTTGCGGGCACAACCCCAGTAGGAGGTGTGCAGGAGGCAGCTGATCGATGTTTCTCTCTCATCGATGTTTCTAACTCTCTATCCCTCTTCCTTCTTCTCTGTAAAAAATCAATAAAATATATTTAAAAAAAAAAAAGAAATATTCAAAATGATGAATAGCAAGAACCTACAACCAAGAGTACTCTACCCAGCAAAACTATCATTCAGAATTGAAGGGCAGATAAAGAGCTTCACAGATAAGAAAAAGCGAAAGGAGTTCATCACCACCAAACCAGTATTATATGAAATGCTGAAAGGTATTCTTTAAGAAGAGGAAGAAGAAGAAAAAGGTAAAGATAAAAATTATGAACAACAAATACATATCTATCAACAAGATAGATAAAAATCAAGTGAATAAAAAATCTGATGAACAGAATAAACTGGTGAATATAATAGAATCAGGGGCATAGAAAGGGAGTGGACTGACAATTCTCAGGGGGAAAGGAGTGTGGGAGGTGCGGGAAGAGATTGGACAAAAAGCGTACACCTATGGATGAGGACAGTGGGGGAGAGGTAAGGGCAGAGGGTGGGTGGGAACTGGGTGGAAGGGAGCTATGGGGGGAAAAAAGAGGAACAATTGTAATAATCTGAACAATGAAGATTTATTAAATTTTTTTTAAAAAGAATCATTGATTGGCTGCCTCCTGCACAACCCCCAGTGGGGATCAAGCCCGTAACCCGGGCATGTGCCCTTGAGCAGAATCGAACCTAGGACCCTTCAGTCCACAGGCCAACGCTCTATCTACTGAGCCAAACCAGCTAGGGCTGTTTATTGATTTTAGAATTCACCTTCAAGCAAAGCATGGAAGACTTCACTACAGTTAGGAAACAGAATGAGGATGTATCAATGAGACGATGTAAAAGTCAAAGTCGTATGACAGAAGCTTGGAGGGGGTAGAAAGAGAGAGAGAAGAGAAGACTGGCACTGGCGGCCTCTTTTGAAGCATTGGGAGGGAGCATCAGGAGATAAGAAGAGGAGTGAACAAGAAGAGGGGTAGTGTATTCTTTAGTGGCAATCGTAGCCGAAATAATGACATAATTGTGTTGGGAGAAGGAGATAAAGGAGGTGAGTGAGCTAAGCCCTTTCAAATGTAGCAGGAAGTCAGTGAATATACAGTGAACAGGTAAAATAAACTGCAGTGTTTACTTAGCGAAATGCAGATAACATTCAGAAGAAACAGCTAAGAAGATGAGAGGGTAGGTTGCTCCGGGGATTGGACTGAAAGAACCCAGAACTCCATCATTTTGACTACAAAAAAGTACTTTAAATAAAAGCACTGTTGTATTGCATACGTTCTATTTTTGAAGGTATGTATGTAAGTGCGCAACACATACGTTTGCGGTTTCTCGAGTATAGGTAGCAGTCAAAAGGAGAATAGAGGCAGCAGTCAAAAAGAGAAGGAAGCAGGAGACAGGGCAGTAAGCTGCTCACTGCTGTGGAGCCCTCTGCCCCCTGCAGTGCTGAACAAGGGAGGGGTGCAATATGCAGTTGAGAGACCTGGAACTATATTTACTTGGTGGGATCCAGTGGGTTTGGTTCTTCCACATCCACTATCGCATCCTCCCAACAACCCAGTGAAGTAGGAATAGAGGGCTAGGGAGCAGGACAGACAGAGCAAGGCTTCTGCTGGAACAAAGCTTACTGTGGCTTCACTCCCCAGTGTCCGAAAAAGCCAGGGGGCCTCAAGCAAGATTCAAGCGCAGGCTGTCCCCAAATGACCCCCACCACACCTACTTTTAAAAATAATATTCTTACTATAAAAACAATATAATAATGACTTTAAAGAAATGTCTTTCAATCACCCATAATCCTCCCCATGCCTGTGCACAATAATTACACTTTATTGTAATCCTTTCTAGTCTTTGTCCACATTCTGTAATTGTGCATAGCTCTGATTCTCATGTATGTGTAATTTTGTAAATATCCTACCTCTCATAAGCAGTGTTGTTTCTTCCACATAGTCTGCATAATTACCCATTTTAATGGCTGCATATTATGCAAGATCGTTTTTAATTAACAACAGTACCCTGAGCTAACAGTTCATCATTATGCCAAGTATTTATTTATTTTTTAATCTCCATTTTACTTCTGCATAAGGCTGTCCCACTTACAGAACACTTTTTAAAAAAAAAAATTCACCTCACAACTTAGAGCAGTGGTCGGCAAACTCATTAGTCAACAGAGCCAAATATCAACAGTACAACGATTGAAGTTTCTTTTGAGAGCCGAAAATTGAATTCTGCGCATGGGCCACGAAGTTTCAATCGCACTGTACGTGTGCGCCTGCACGTGGTATTTTGTGGAAGAGCCACACTCAAGGGGCCAAAGAGCCGCATGTGGCTCACGAGCCGCAGTTTGCCAACCACTGACTTAGAGTATCACAGGGGCAGGTGTTATTATCTCCACTTTACAGATGGGGAAACTGGAGTCCAGAAAGATAGGTGCCTTGCCCAAGGTCATACTGATCGAGCGGATGGGGCCAGGAGGAAACCTTCCTCTGGGTCTTTTCGCTCCAAATCTAGAGCTCCTTCCAACCCATGGCCCTGATGTGGGCACCGCTTGCAACAGTCTGTCATTGAGAGAGAAACCAAGATGGCAGCATAGGTAAACACCTAAACTGCTGCCTAGCACAACAATTTCAAAACTACAACTAAAAGACAGAACGGACACCATCCAGAACCACAGGAAAGCAGGCTGAGTGAAAATTCTACAACTAGAAGGAAGGAGAAAAGCTCACAGAGAATTGGAGGTACGGCAAAGGGGCTTTGTGCGCGCAGAGAGGAAGGGCGGCTGAGAGCCTGGCTGACTTTCTCTGGCGGAAGGGGGAAGGAAGCCTCCGACCGCACTGAACCCCAGTTCTGACTGCACTGAACCCCAGTTCCAGGCGAGCCCCTGGGGACCCACGCTCTTGTGGGGGGAGTCTGGACTCTCGGGCAGAGACTCGGGAGCCGGGGAAGGCGGAGGACTGAAAGTGCGCACGCGCGTACGCGCTGGTGCGCACAAAGGCTGTGGGGGTTGCCACAGGCTTTCCCTAGTGGAAGGGAGTCAGAGGATTCTGACTGCACTGAGCCCCAGTTCTGACTGCAGTGAACCCCAGTTCCAGGCGAGCCCCTGGGGACCCATGCTCTTGTGGGGGAGTCTGGACTCTCGGGCGGAGACTCGTGAGCCCGGGAAGGCGGAGGACTGAAAGCGCGCCCGCGCCGGTGCGCACAAGGGTTGCGGAGGTTGCCGCGGGCTTTCCCTGGTGGAGGGGAGTCAGAGGCTCCTGACGGCACTGTGCCCCAGTTCTGACTGCAGTGAACCCCGGTTCCAGGCGAGCCCCTGGGGACCCACGCTCTTGTGGGGGGAGTCTGGACTCTCAGGCGGAGACTCGAGCTGGGGAAGGCGGAGGACTGAAAGCGCACGTGCGCGCAGGGGCGGGGCTGACAGGAAGCCAAGACTGAGGCTCCACCCCATCCAAGCTGAGCACAGAGGCTATTGCAGTTTGGCAAGTCTAATCCTATAGGGCTGTCTCCAGCACCGAACTTCTCCCAGCATAGACACAGCTGATCCTTACAGCCAACTGACCCGGAGGTCAATTCTTCCCAGTGATACCAACAACAATAAAGACTTAATTACAACAAGGCTGTACACACAGTCCACAAAGGGGTGCACCAAGAGTGTCCACCTCAGGTTAACTGGGGAAGCAGACCCACTGGGCCATATTGGAAACCTAGCACAAATATCTACCTTACCAACTCAGGAAATCAGTGAAAATGCGGGGTCAAAGAATCAGATCACAAACGAAAGAAATGGAGGAAAACAAACGACTGGATATAGAATTCAAAACCACCGTTATAAGACTTTTTAAGAATATCCTAGAAAAGGCCGATAAATATAACGAGACCCTCGAAGATATGAAAAAGGACCAACTAGAAATTAAACATACACTGACTGAAATAAAAAATATTATACAGAGACCCAGAAACAGAATAGAGGAACACAAGAATCAAGTCAAAGAAGTGAAATACAAAGAAGCAAAAAACACTCAACCGAAAAAGCAAAAAGCAAAAAAAAAAAAAAAATCCAAAAAGTTGAAGATAATGTAAGAAGACTCTGGGACAACTTCAAGCGTACCAACATCAGAATTATGGGGGTGCCAGAAGAAGAGAGAGAGCAAGATACTGAAAACCTATTTGAAGAAATAATGACTGAAAACTTCCCCCACCTGGTGAAAGAAATAGACTTACAAGTCCAGGAAGCCCACAGAACCCCAAACAAAAGGAATCCAAAGAGGACCACACCAAGACACATCATAATTAAAATGCCAAGAGCAAAAGACAAAGAGAGAATATTAAAAGCAGCAAGAGAAAAACAGTTAATTACCTACAAGGGAGCACCCATACGACTGTCAGCTGACTTCTCAACAGAAACTATGCAGGCCAGACGGGATGGCAAGAAATTTTCAATGTGATGAATAGCAAGAACCTACAACCAAGATTACTCTACCCAGCAAAGCTATCATTCAGAATTGAAGGGCAGATAAAGAGCTTCACAGATAAGAAAAAGCTGAAGGAGTTCATCACCACCAAACCAGTATTATATGAAATGCTGAAAGGTATTCTTAAAGAAGAGGAAGAAGAAAAAAGTAAAGACAAAAATTATGAACAACAAATACATATCTATCAACAAGCGAACCTAAAAATCAAGTGAATTAAAAACCTGAGGAACAGAATAATCTGGTGAATATAATAGAATCAGGGGCATAGAAAGGGAGTGGACTGATAATTCTCAGGGGGAAAGGGGTATGGGGGGTTCATGAAGTGACTGGACAAAAATCATACACCTTTGGATGAGGACAGTGGGGGGGAGGTAAGGGCAGAAGGTGGGGTGGGAAAGGAGTGGAGGGGAGCTATGGGGGGAAAAAGGAGAAATAATTGTAATAATCTGAATAAAGATTTCTTTAAAAAAAAATAAAATAAAAAAAAAATAAAAATTGTCTGGAACCACTTAAAAAAAAAAAAAAAAAAAAAAACAGTCTGTCATTGAGCCAAAGCTCTTTGCAGGAAGGAATTATTACCACCTCATTTTAGAGGTGAGGAGGCCAGGGACCAGACAAGGAAGGTAACTGGCCTAAGATCACATGGCAGAGCCAGGAGTCAAACCCAGGCAGGCGGACTCCAAAGCCAGACCTCTTTCCAATAATCTACACAGTTATTCCTGTGAATAACGCTGCTGTGAGCATTGGTTTACAAAGACCCATTCGAGTCTCTGTTTTCCATTCTTTTGGATATATATACTCAGAATTGTGTGAGTTTTTAAAGACAAATCAAAACTCTACTTAAATACCTTCTGTTTCCAGCTTTTCAGGGGGCAGGGATAGGCAGGCAAGCGCTACACAGGAGTGGGTGTGTGAGAGAAAGTATTTGCAAGTCATATATCTAATAAGGGCTCTGCATCCCAAATATGTAAAGAATGCTCACAACTCAAGAATAAAAAGACAACCCAATTTTTTTAAATGGGCAAAGGATCTGAAGAGACATTTCTCCATGCCTTCCTTCATGACCAATAAGCACATGAGATGCTCGGCATCATCAGTCACCAGGGACATGCGAAACAAAACCGCAGCTACCACTTCACACCCACGACGATGGCTAGAATAAAAAAAAAAGTTTTTAAGCCAACCCCAACCTAAACTGTGTGCTCATCATTCCCAGGATTTATTAACATTGTTTTTATCACAGCTGTGTAAACATGCACAATACGGTGTTTAGGCTTTTGCACCTTTTTTTTCTATTAAGGATTAACCAATAAACTTTAAAAAGCAAACATTAAGTTCTACACTCTCTCCCCCCGCCCCCGCCCCCCAAAAAAACAAACCACCACATTGAATGGTTAAACACTTCTTACCTTGCTGGAGAGAAAGCTCCCGTTCAGCACCGAGATGAGGTGGGGGGGCCCTTGTGAGGCCTGGGCCTGATGCCCCCTCGAAACCTCGAAGCCACGAGTGCGCCCTGCCTCTGGGTGCTCCCCTTCTCCTCGTCAGGGGTCCCGGCCCCGCGGCCGCACCTTTAGGTGCCCCGGTAAGTCCTCCGCCACAGGCCGAGGTTGGTATGACCTTCTCCAGCGAGGCGTTGAGAGGCAGCGGACCTCCCCCTCAGAGGCCGGCTCAGCTGGCGCGACGCTGGCCGCTACTTTCCGGCCTGTCGCAAACGGCGGGTGCCTTTGACGAACTTTCTGCAAACAGAATTCTATTGGATGCATTCACCCATCATAATGTGCTTATTTTGTTCAAGAATAGGTTTTCTTGGATATGGGCATGTGGGTGTCTGTTGTATTCATCCCTTCATTTTCAGTGCTGAATAGTATTCCAAAGCATGAATCTATCACAACTTTAAAAAAAGTCAAACTATAACAGGTGTTGATGATGCAGAGAAATCAGAACTGCCATACACTGCTGGTGGGAATGTGAAATGGTTCAGTCACTTTGGAAAACAGTTGGCATTTCCTCAAAACAATTCAACATAGAGTTACCATGTGACCCAGCAATTCCTCCATTAGGTATCTACCCAAACAGGTGTTTGGGTAGAACTGAAAACAGGTGTTTAATCAAAAACATGTACAGGAATATTTATAGCAGCATTATTCACAGTAGCCAAAAGGTGGAAACAACCTAAATGTTCATCAACTGATGAAAGGATACACAAAACATACCTTGGAATATTACTCAACCATAAACAGGAATGATGTATTTGCAGCCTTATTCATAAGCTCTGATTCATAAGCCTTATTCATAAGCTCTTGTCCAGATGTGGAGGCAACCAATATGTCCTTCAGTAAGTGAATGGGTAAATAAGCGTACCTCCAGACAATCAAATATTATTCAACCATGAAAGGAATAACTCTCAAGTCATGAAAAGACATGCTACTAAGTGAAAGAAGCCAATCTAATAAGGCTACACACAGTATGATTCCACCTACATGACATCCTGGAAAAGGCAAAACCATGGAGATAGTACAAAAATCAGTGATTGCCAGGGGCCGGGGGTGGGGGAGAAATGAATAGGTGGAGCACAGAGGATTTAGGGAAGTGAAACTATTCATATATACCCTAACCGGTTTGGCTCAGTGGATAGAGCGTGGGCCTGCGGACTCAAGGGTCCCAGGTTTGATTCCAGTCAAGGGCATGTACCTTGGTTGCAGGCACATCCCCAGTGGGGAGTGTGCAGGAGGCAGCTGATCGATGTTTCTCTCTCATCGATGTTTCTAACTCTCTATCTCTCTCCCTTCCTCTCTGTAAAAAAATCAATAAAATATATCTTTTTAAAAAAAGAAACTATTCGTATGACTGTATAAAAGTGGATGCATATCATCATACATTTGTCAAAATACACAGAATGTCAACACCAAGAGTGAACCCTAATGTAAACTACGGACTTTGGGTAATAATGAGTTATCAGTGTAGGTTCATGTATTGTAACAAATGTACCACTCTGATGCCAGATGTTTATAGTGGGGAAGGTTGTGGGTGCAAGGGGGGTGGGCCAGGAGGGTATATGGAAACTCTATACTTTCAGCTCATTTTTTTAGTGAACCTAAAATTGTTCTTTAAAAAATGAATGAAGTACTGACACATTACAACATGGTTGAACCTTGAAAACGTTAATGCTAGTTGAAAGAAGCCTGTTGCAAAAGACCACGTTTTATATGATTATATTTATATAAAATGGCCAGAATAGGCTAATTTATCCAGACAGAAAGAAAATTAGTGGTTATTTAGCACTTTAACTGATAAAAAGTTCTTTCATAGGTCTAGCTAAATCTTCCTCCCTGTATGTTCACCCCTTGATCTCATACAGGTACTTTAGAGTCATGAGGAACAGACCTAATTTTTTGGTCATGTTTCTTTTCAATCTTCTCCTCTCCAGATAAGTATCCTGTCTGTCAATCATGCCTCAAATAAGTCCTTACCATCTTGCTTATATTGGCCAACAATGGCCAGAATAATGCTGTATAACAAACGTCTCCAAAAATTCAAAGGCAAAACAAAAAGCTTCATGACGTGCTGCTTCAGGTTTGGCAAATCTTTGCTCCAGGCTTCAGGGTGGATGCAGGTCTGCTTTTAATCTCTCTCATCTTCCTTGGACTTCCCAAGACTTGTTTGTTTGTTTGTTTGTTTGTTTGTTTGTTTGTTTGTTTGTTTTTAATGACAAAATGCAAAAGTGCAAGGGATTATACTCATCTGTGCAAGCATATTTCTTTTTTTCTCCCTTAGGTCCGTGGCCTTTGCCACCACTGCTTGACTACTTTTTTATAAGGATTTGCTTTCATGACTTGTTTTGCCTAGATTCTTTCTGAGAGGAATTCACACTCTCTGAACACATGCTCACTGTCCAGATAGTTGACCGGATGTGCACCAGGTGTCTTGGGATCAAAAACATGCCACCAATAATTCACTGGGGGGATAACTGACAAGGGTCATCCTAGGGGAACTACAGATAAATGGAGGTCCATGATGCACATCGCTGCTTGAGAGGCAAAGATGTTTGGCCCGATGGCAGTATTGCTCTACCTGCTAAAAGTGCCCATGCCAGTTCCCTCTTTGAAATCCTTCTCTCTCCTCCCACACAGCCTTTCAATCAGACTTTGCCCTTCATCACCCCCACAAATTACTGAACCAAGGAGAAGCCTTTGTCCTTTCTGTCTGTAGCCTTTTGAAAACATCTGCACCTGTCCAATGAAGCCATCTATTATGAGCCAGAAAGCCAAGTTTCTGAGCCCTCATCTCTCTGCCCCTTAGCTGCTGGGTGGTACAGGCAGTTGACTTAACTTACTCTCCAAACCTCAGTTTCCCCACTTGACAAATGGGCATGGCCAAAACTACTTGCTGAGCAGTGATGAGGATTGATCGAGACAAGACCAATCCTAGACTGTGAAAGATCATTTAAATGTTAGTGGTATTATTTACCTTCTTCCATCAAGTAGGGCTGTGTTGTGGAGCATAGAGGGTTAAAGATTCAGGAACCAAAAAGTCTTTCTACAACAGAAAAGAAAAATAACACCCACTCCTGGATGCACTTGAAGGACAGATTGCTTAGGATGGGATTGCAATTGGCTCTCCAAGTGGGAGAAAATGATTGCCATCTTCATCAATATTACTGCCGGCAAAGTCTACATGCAACTCCATCAGGTAATTGAGGTCCCAAATTTAGTTTCTATCCAGTCACCAAGATGAATAGGAATGGCTTCTGGGGATTAACTCTTTGTAGCTTTCTAATGCACAATGAACGCACAGAGGATACATTCACATTTTAGACCGGGTCATTTGGAAGGTAAAGGTCTCTTGTCTGGTTTGGCTAGTCCAAATGTTAAAAAGGTCAAGGTCATAGGATTCCTGTAGAGTTGTCAGTTCTGGTTTGACTGGAAGAGTTTCAACTGCCTGAACCCTTACACAGCTAGTTCCAAGAGGTTTTTGTTGGTCAAAAGGACCACTGGGACAAAGAGCAGTGATGACTGGGCCAATCCACCTTAGATACTATAGAAACAACAACAACAAACCAACAACACAGGCACACACAACTAAGACACATAACAGTACCACTTTGCTGTTGTTAGGGTTGTGGCATTTGTATCATTAATTCAATAAATATTTACTGAATCCATAGCATGTGTCAGTACCATAGTAATAGAAAAAGGGGGGAAACTTACATGTATCTCAACAGATGCAGACAAACCATTTGAAAAAATATCCCAACACTCTTTTATGATAAGAACACTCAACAAACTAAGAATAGAAGAAAACCTTCCTCTACTTTATAAGAGCACCTATGAAAAACTGTCTGCTAACATCATACTTAATGGTGAAAGACTAAATGATTTTTCCCCCTAAGACTGGGAAGTAGACAAGGAAATCCACTCTTGACACTTCTATTCAATATTGTACTAGAAGTTCTAATCAGGGCAATTAAGCAAGGGGATGAGTGGAGAGGAAAGGAATGCAGATTGGAGAAAGAAGTAAGCCTATCTCTATTTACAGATGACATGGTCATACATACAGAAAACACTAAAGAATTCACACACACCAAAAAACGTATTAGAGCGAATAAAAGAGCTGTAGGATCAATATACAAAAATCAGTTATATTTTTATACATTAGCAATGAACATCCCAAAAAGAAATTAAGAATTTAACAATTCCAGCCCTGGTTGGAGTGGGTTTGATTCCAGTCAGGGCATATACTTATGTTTGGGGTTCAATTCCTTGTCAGAGCACATTCAAGAGGCAACTGATTGATGTTTCTCTCTCACATCTATGTTTCTCTCTTTTCCTCTCTCTCTAAAATTAATTTTTTAAAGAGCATATCATCTGGTGAGGATGAAAAAAAATTCCATTCACAATAGCATCAAAAAGAATAAAATATTGGGAATAAATTTAACCAAGGAAGTGCAAGACTTGTACACTGAAAACTGCAAAAATGTTATTGAAAGAAATTAAAGAAAATTAAAGAAATGGAAAGACATCTTGGGTTCATGGATTGGAAGACTTAATATAGTTAAGATGGCAATACTCTCCAAATTGATCTATAGTTTCAATGCAAACTATCAAAATTCCCACTGGCTTATTTGCAGTAATGAACAAATTTATCCTAAAATTCATATGGAACTGCAAGGAATTTTGAATAACCTAAATGGCTTGAAAAGGAACAAAGTTGGAGTTCTAAAGTTCAAATTTTACTACAAAGCTACACTAATCCAAATTGTGGTACTGGCATAAGATAAATACATAGGTCAATGAAATCAACTTAGGAATCCAGAAATAAACCCATTTGCATATTATCAATTGATTTTTGACAAGGGGGCCAAGATCATTTGATGATAAAAGAAGGAAGGGTCTTTTCAACAAATGTTTCTGGGACATTTGGGTATGCAAAGGCAAAAGAAAGAAGTTGGACCCCTGTGTCATACCATAAGGAAAAATTAATTCAAAATGAATTGAAGACCCAAATGTAAAAGCTAAAACTATTGAACTCTTAGAAGAAAACATAGGTGTAAATATTTGTGAGCTTGGATTAGGCAATAGCTTCTTAAATGTAACAGCAAAAGCACAAGCAATAAAAGAAAACATAGATAAATTAAACTTCATCAGAATTTTTAAACTTTGCATATCAAAAGACACAATCAAGAAAGTTTGGCTTAGTGGATAGAGCATCGGCCTGTGGACTGAAGGGTCCTGGGTTTGATTCCCGTCAAGGGCACATACCGCGGTTGCCCGGCCCAGGCCCTGGTCAGGGCTCATGCAGGAGGCAACCAATCAATGTGTTTCTTTCACATCAATATTTCTCTCTAGCTTTCCCTCTCTCTAAAAAAAAAAAATCAATGGAAAAATATCCTCAGGTGAGGATTAAAAAGAAAAGAAAGTACAAAGATAACCACAGAATAGGAGAAAATACTTGTAAGTCATATATCTGATAAGAGTCTGGTATCCAGAATATATATAACTCACCCTTACAACTCAACAACAAAAAGATAACACAATTTAAAGATAAACAAGAGACCTGAATATACATTTCTCAAAAAAAAACCACACACAAAAAAACATACAAATAGCCAACAAGCACATTAAAACATACCAACATCATTAGTCATTAAGAAAATTAAAATCAAAATCACAATGACTTTATCACTTCACACACACTAGGATGGATATAATAAAAAAGACAAATAACAACAGTGTTGATGAGGATATGGAGAAATTGAAACTCTCATAATTTGCTAATGGGAATGTAAAATGATTCAGCCACTGTGGAAAATAGTTTGGCAGTTCCTCAAAAAGTTAAACATAGAATTACCATATGTCCCAGCAATTCCACTCCTTGGTCTATACCCAAAAGAATTGAAAACAAATGTTCAAACAAAAATTTCTACACAAATGTTCATAGCAGCACTATTCACAGTAGCCAAAAGGTAGAAACAACCCATATGTCCATCAACTGATGAATGGATAATCAAAATGTAGTACATTCATACAATGGAATATTATTCCACCATAAAAAGCAATGAAGTGTTGATATATACTGCAACATGGATGAAACTTGAAAATTGCTAAGTGAAAGAAGCCAAACAGAAAAGGATACATGTTGTGTGATTCCATTTATATGAAATGTCCACGATGGGTAAATCCATGAAGACAGAGAGTATATTAGTGTTTGCCAGGGATTGGGAAAAGGGAAGTGGGGAGGTGACTGTTTAATGAGTATGGGCTTTCTCTGGAGGGTAATGATTATGTTCTAGAATTAGATAGTGGTGATGGCTGCATAACATGTATACTAAAAATCACTGAATTCTACACTTGAAAGTGTTTTAAATGGTGAATTTTATGTAATGTGAATTTTATCTCAATTTATTTTTTTAATGTAAGATAAAAAGTTAATGGCAGGTCATGATGGTTGCTGGTGGAATCAGTTTTGCCAACGATAAAAGGAATCAAACTCTTCATTGTATATCACAAGGGCCCTGTTATTAGCCCTGTCATGACTTGATCACACACAGCTCTCTTCACAAGACTGTAAGCTTTATGAGGGCAGGGATAGTCTGGATCCCAGAAGCCAACAAAATGCTGAACACTGTGGGGCCTCAACACTCAGAGAAGCCACAGAGACAGCCAATCAACAGTTGATGAAGGTGGTTGGTTGGGGGTGGGGGGGCGGGCGGCGGAGGGGAGGATTCATCCCAAATACATGATTGCACAGAAAAGCAATCGAATTACTTCTTTCTCCTCCCTTCTTCCAAACTAAAGCATCAGGAGTGAAAAAAAACTCCTCCCTAGTCACCCGAATGAATGCCAAGGTTACCGAAGGGAAATCAGGTTGATGATTGAAATGTGAAGAACCATCCACTCCAAGCACTGGGAGCTGGTAAAAGCAGGGTCAGCCATTTCCATGGAGGAATCAGGCAGCTTTTCAGAGGTTATGATGACAGAGCTTGGAATGCTCATTTCAGAGCAAGTTTGAAAAAAATAAAAAGCCAAAACTGTATTTCATCACCTGACATTGTCAACCTTTTCTCCTCCAGGCTTGGCTAAGCTGCCCTCTCAGATTCTCAGACACTTAACTCACCTTTTCCTGCACCACAGTGAAGACACATCCTGGGGTGTGGGCTCGAGTTTCAGCCACATGGAAATCTCCTTGTTTCTCACTCAGCCTGGGAGCTTTCAGGTTCTGTACCTGGTTCAGTCGCACAGCCTTTGTAGTTCTCCAACCACACCTGACCCCGGGCCTTGGCTGAAGCTGTGCCTTCTTCCAGCATCACCGTTCCAGTGGCTGACCGCTACTCCTCTATGATTCAGTGAGGATTCCTCTCCAAAGGGATGTCCTGCCAGGTCCTAGGCTGAATGAGACCACCCCCTTGTCCATGCTCACAGCCTCCTGTGGTCAATGTCATAACCTACCCACTTCCTGCCTTTTCCCTCACCAGACTATGAGCGCCATGGAAGGAAAAGAGCTCTGAGTTAACTGCCTTAATTTAAATCAATAATGAGTAAACCCTAGAGTATGTTTCCTCCTCCGTAAAATGATGGGGTTGGACCAGATCATTGATGTGGTTTGAATACAGCCCACAGACCTACTTGGCCCACCCATTGCTTATTGTATTTAAGCAATAATTTTTAAGTCAGGAACATTTATCTTAAAATCTGGATTTCTGTTCTTCTGAAAACTCAGGCAACTTGGCAGCCTTGGGCCCACAGTTGTGGATGGAGCAATCAGCCCCTCTCTGTAGGTGGGGCACGTGCTGGGCCTTCACTCATTTCGGCTTCTGTAGTCAGTGGACTTGAGCCTGATGGTCTAGATGTCTTCTCCAGCTCCAAGGTGAGGCTCTGCCTATCCATGATTCAATTTATTGTCCTCTCCTCCATCCAGTCCACATCATCACCGTTGCTGTGTTCCTTTTGGTGAGAGCCAGTGAATTAAGACATTCAACTCTCCTTGCTTTGTCTTAACTTTCCTTGTATTTTTGTTGTTGTTATTAATCCTCACCCGAGGATATTTCTTTATTGATTTTTAGAGAGAGTGGAAGGGAGGGACAGAGAGAGAAACACGGATGTGAGAGAGACACATTGATTGGTTGCCTCCTGCAAGCACCCTGACAGGGGCCAGGGATCAAGCCTGCAACCGAGGTACATGCCCTTGACGGGAATCAAGCTCACAACCCTTCAGTCCACAGGCCAACGTTCCATCCACTGAGCCAAACTGGTTAGGGCTCCTTGTATTTGCCTCCCCCTTCCCTTTTATCTTTCCTTGTATTTTAAGGCAGCAACCAAAAGCCTACCCGGTTATTTCTGAAACAATTAATCACTAGATACAATTGAGCCATCTTTAGAAATAATTTATGCCCGCTCTATAAAAAGCCCTGCCACTTTTAGGTTAACAGAGCACCCTCCTCTTTCTCATCATGGAACTAGGAACAGCAAACTCCGATTTCAAAAGCGCATTTCTAAGGTAATCCAACTGAACACAGGCTTCTTAAAAGCACATCAAATGCTTGAGCAAACCCTACCTATATATAACCATTTAAGCAATTTCAAACACACTTCCGTTGCATAATTGCGCGAGGACTTGGGTCATAAAACAAGCTGCTGCAAACTTAAGCGAAATCACTGCAGATTATCATTTGTAAGAAAAATGCCCAGTTGTAAGGTAGACCTGTCATCAGCTTCTCCATGGATTTCCACCTGGTCATTTCCCACCAACCAGTAAAGCATCCAGCTGGGCCTCAGCAGAGTGGCTTGTAATGCTGGAGAGCCTGAGCTTAGTCAAAGCAGAAGTCATTATGTTTCTGTATATTAGTGAAAAGGAACCATTGTTTTACTCTGGAAACTTGCTATTCTGCCTGTATTCCCTACTGACAGAGTTTAGAACGGTGGTTCCCATCCCTGGCTGCACATGAGAGACACCGAGAGGTTTTTATTATTTTTTAAAATATATTTCTATTTATTTCAGAGAGGAAGGGAAAGGGGGGGGGAGAGAGAAACATCAATAATGAGATAGAATCATTGATAAGCTGCCTTTTGCACACCCCACACTGAGAATAGAGCCTGCAACCCTGGCATATGCCCTGACTGGAAATTGAACCGTGACCTCCTGGTTCATAGGTAGATGCTCAACCACCGAGCCAAGCCTGCCAGGCACACCCAGAAGGTTTTTCCCCCACCCAGAAAGTTTTTAAAGAAAATGCCAAAGTCCAGACACCACTGCAGACCAATACAGTTAGACTCCTGGAGAGGAAGAGGTTAGCATTTGAATCGGTAGGCTGAGTAAAGACTGCCCTCACCAAATTCAGGTGGGCATGATCTAACCTACCAATGGCCTGCATCAAACAAAAAAGCTGAGGAAGAGTGAATTTGCTCTCCTTCCTTGAGCTGGGTCATCCATCATTTTTTTTTTAAATATATTTAATTGATTTTTTTACAGAGAGGAAGGGAGAGGGATAGAGAGAAACATCGATGAGAAAGAAACATCAATCAGCTGCCTCCTACACACTCCCTGCTGAGGATGTGCCTGCAACCAAGGTACATGCCCTTGACCAGAATTGAACCTGGGACCCTTCAGTCCATAGGCCGATGCTCTATCCACTGAGCCAAACCGGTTAGGGCTGGGTCATCCATCTTTACCTGCCCACAGACATTGGTGCTCCCAGTTCTCAGTTCTTCAGGCTCAGACTGGGTCTCTAGCTTGCAGAGAGCGGATCCTAGTTCACATGTGACAATTCCTATAAAAAATGTTCTCTTTTATGTATCAGTCTATATATATCCTATTGGCTCTGTTTCTTTGGAGAACCCTGACTAATACAGGCAGTTCCTAAGACAGAGCAGGGTCTCTGTGGAGTTTTGTTATCAGATATGGACACAGTGGGGCACCAGGAGGCTGCCCAGACCTCAAGGTGTCCTACTTAGATGTTGACATCTCTCCAAAATACTGCATTCACAGAGAGACACTAAGAGGATGGAGGAAGATGCCATTCGCCCCCCATCCCTACATGTAGATGCCACACCCTCCTGCGCTGCTGGGAGTGATCATTGGCATAACCATTTTAGAACACTGTGACAGTATTTTCTAAAACAGAACCCACCTCTGCCCTATCCAAGGGAAGTGAGGGAATATGGCCACCAAAAAGCACATACAAGAATGTCTCAGCCTGTTTGGGCTGCTCTAACAGAAAAGCCATAGACTGGGTGGCTTATAAGCAACGGAAATGTATCTCACAGTTCTGGAGGCTGGAAAGTTCAAGATCAAGGTGCCAACAGATTGGGTGTCTGGTGAGAACCTGCTTCCTGCTTCATAGGCAGCTGTCTTCTTGCTGTGTTTTTCTATGGTGGAAGGGGCAGAGGATCTCTCTGGGGTCTCTTTTATTTATTTTTTATATATTTTTATTGATTTCAGAGAGGAAGGGAGCGGGAGAGAGAAAGATAGAAACATCAATGATGAGAGAGAATCATTGATTGGCTGCCTCCTGCACACCTCCTACTGGGGATCAAGCCCGAAACCTGGCCATGTGCCCTGACCGGGAATCCAACAGTGACCTCCCAGTTCATAGGTCAACGCTCAACCACTGAGCCATGCTGGCTGGGGTGGGGTCTCTTTTATAAGGGCACTAATTTCATTAATGAGGTCTCCACCCTCATGACCTAATTATTTCCAAAGATCCCACCTCCAAATATCACCACATTGGGGATTAGAGTTCCACATAGAATTTGGCAGTGGGGGCATAAACATTCAGACTATAGTAAACAGTCACACCAGTTTATTCATAATAGCTCCAAATAACTGAAAATAACCCAGATGCCCGTCAGCAAGAGAATGGATAAATAAATTGTGCGTATTCACATAATGGAATGCCACATAACAATAAAAATAAACCACTGCTACAAGCAACAACATGGATGAATTCAGACATTACATTCAAGGAAAGAAGCCAGACACAAAAGAATATATACACTGTATTTATGCCATTTATATGAAATTCAAGAACAGCAAAGCCAACCAACGGTGATAGAAGTCATAATGGTGGTTACCTCTTGGTGGGTATTGACGTCCAAAGCATATGAGAGAACCTTCCAGGTGCTGTAGAAAACCAGACCTGGGTGGTGGTTACAGAGGGGTATACATATGTAAAAAACCATCAAGTTATATACGTAGGATAGTGCACGTTCGCTCAATAAAAATGAAAAAAATAATTCTATTCCTTTACCAGATTCTACTGTCTGTGTGAGCTATGAATGAATACATCCAGCAACTGTCTTGGGAAAAGCCCACATATTGCATTATATTATTTTTTGTGCTAATGGCCTTAATTTTAAACACGTACACACTTGAAATGCACCACAGTTGACATTTCTTTATGGTTTAATAAAGCAAAGCTTCAAGAAAGGGCAAAGGTCTGGCCCTCTCCAGACCTCTGGGAGGCCCCGTCATGGACAAAGCCACAGAACGAGTGAAGATGGCAGGAGTGCACTCAGGACTCCCAGCGTTGGGCCTGAAGATGGGCAGGGTTTGGCCAAGTAGGGCAGGAAGGTGGCCTCAGGGTGCCCAGTCCAGGCACTGAACCCTGTCTGCCTCCTGCCTGGAAGGAAGCTGCAGCTGCCCAAGGCCTTCTAACGCCCAGGGACACGCTTCTTGTCAAGGCTTTCAGGGGTCCCAAGGCCCAGGTGGTTTTGTCACTGTGAGAACAGTCTCAGCGAAGAGGCCCGGGGAGCTGGAGAACACCAGGAAAATGCCCAAACCGGGTAACCAGTGCTGACTTCCTGGGTATGTGTCCCACGCAGTCACACTCAGAAGAAAGGGCCCCACAATCAGTTAATACTCCGCTGTCATTGTCTTGAAATCCTTAATTGTTGAGCAAGGGGCCCACATTTCCATTTTCCTCCATAAAGCTGATGGCTGGTCCTGGAAGTAGCAGGGCCTGGTGTTAACAGCTCAGTGTACGGAGTCAGGGTTCCAGTCCCAGGTCGGCCCCTCGCTGGCTGGGGCCCCTTGGGCAAGCTGTTTTACTTCGGTACCTCCATTCCCTGTCTTTAGGGGGGATGGCAATACCTCCTGAGAAGGTGTTAGGAGAATGAAATCAGTCTTCAGTTACAGGCCTGGCACAATATAAGTGCTCAATAAAATTTTGTGACCAGCGTTCAGGTGATTGAAGGATTATTGAGGCAGAAGTCTCGCCCGGCCCTGCTTCCAAAACGCCTGTTCTAAAGGCAGGAGCCGGAGAAAGAAGCTTTAGGGTTAACTCTCCCAAAACAGTAAATGCTTCCTCTTCGGCATTAGGTCAAATGGCAACTGCACTATTACACCCCAGGAGAAACGCGTCCTCATCAAGTCACAAAAACCTGGTTTCAACCACAGAGGGAACGAAAAATAGTCTGCAATCCTGAAAAAGCCCACAGCATCAGGCACACCTCTGATTGGGGGGTTCGAAGCACGGTCAACAGGTGTGGTTATCTTGGGTCCTCTATGTGGCTTCTGTAAATAGACTTTTGTTTTTTAAAAAAATTGACTGAAGTGGAAAAATGGAAAGAAACTCGAGGAGCGGCAAGAATACTTTTTCCTCTATATTCCTTCCCACGAAATTGAGAGGTCTGAGAAAGTCAAGGACCCCGCTGTTCACACATTAATTCACCGGTGGCAGCCTCAGTTTCTGCCCGTGTGTAAGGGAAGTCCACAGCGGGATCAGGGATGCAGATGCTGGAGTCAGACTCCAGGTGTGTCTCAACACCATCATTGCCAGTTGTGTGGCCTGGGACCAGCCGCTGGACCTCTCTGTGCACACTTCCTCATGCACACGTGGGGAAAATAACGGTACCGACCTCCCTGGATTCTTGTGTGGATGAAGCGAGATCATACATGCAGGGTATATAGAATGGTGCCTAGCACGTAGGAAATGCTCAATAAGTGTGAGCTGCGGACCAGGAGCCTGCAGCACCCAGTCATGCAGAATCATAGGAGTCGTCACAGTAGTAGCCGCTGTTATTGTTGTTCAGACTGCCCAGGACCTTTGGTCTTGTGAAGGGTCCCTCCTGAAGCCTCCAGAAGGTATAAGGCTCATGTAGAACACCCGTGATTGTTCGAGGCCTAGGGATGGCCTCAACCTAACAGATCTTTTCAACCTTCTGAGGGCAGCAACGACAGAGCTGAGTCCTGTTCGTGTCAGAGTGGGAAAAGCTGACCTTAGAGGTGAGTCCACATTCATCGTTAATATATGAGGAACCAAGGCTCAGAGGACACCAATGACCTACCCAAGGTCACACCGAAAAATAGGGGCTAAGCTGGGAAGTCAGCTCAGGGTTCATGCTTTTCTGTAGCCCTACCCTGCTCCTACGGCTCGTTCTGCCAAACTTCCAGCTCCTCACACAGTCCACCCCACCTCTCCATCTCCCCAGTGAGCTTTCTATCAGGTTACGGGCTCATCTAATTCTTGGCCACATCCTGCTGAAGACCCATTTTTCTTACTGAATCAGGCCGCCAGTAGGTCCTGAAAGCCCCATAAGTCTTCTATGGATGAGCAGATCCCTTAATCTATTATTCTACAGTCCTATTTATATATATTTATCCATATGGCTATATAAATAGGGCTCTGAGACATATACGTGGCAGGTTATTGCTGTAGCATAGTTGTTCTCCCCAAGAGGAAAACAAAAATGATGTATGGCTGAGGCTCTTTTCCATGCAGAAAGCTCCCGTCTGATTTATGAAGAGCGAGGTTGCAGCCACATGCTCTGAAGGTAGAGAATCTATTGCAAAGTTATCTAAGAACAGGACACTCTCAGCTCTGGATGCCAACAGGCAATGGAGGGTGTGGCAGGAACGCAGAATCTTAGAGCAGTTGTTTGTAGGTGCTTGCCATATTCCATTCTATTAAGTGGGATTCCTTTGGTTGCAAATTTAAGTAAAAAAGGGGAGTTTGTTAGAAGGATCCTGGGTGTCTCCATGAACTGAAACAGAGGAATGTGGCTGGACCACCAGCATCTCTCATTCTCTCTCTACCCCCACATCTCTCTCCACCCCCCTTTCCCTCCCCCCACCATCTCTGTTTCTCTCTGCCTTGGCTCTGCTCCTCTCTCCCTCCAGCGTGACACTCTCCATATAGACCAGTAGTTGGCACTCATTAGTCAACAGAGCCAAATATCAACAGTACAATGATTGAAATTCCTTTCGAGAGCCAAATTTTTTAAACTTTTTAAAACTTCTTCTAATGCCACTTCTTCAAAATAGACTTGCCCAGGCCGTGGTATTTTGTGGAAGAGCCACACTCAAGGGGCCAAAGAGCTGCATGTGGCTCTCGAGCCGCAGTTTGCCGACCATGGATATAGAAGAAAACATGGCCGCCAACAGTTTCCAATTTTGCCTCTTAGGGCTTCCACTCACGGACTTGGTCCCAAGCACAGAAAACCGTGAAACGGAACCCATGTGCCTTTCTTGGTCCAAGGGTCATGAGCAAGGTCATGGGAGACCAGAGCAGCTGCTACAGGCATTGTACGGAGGGACCGGGCATAGGAACTTGTCCTGTGCCTTTGGCCTAGTCACTGTGTGAACTCAGAAAAGGCCCTCCACTCTCTGGGCTCCAGCATCCTTAAGTGTAAAATGGGGCTAATGACCGGCTCCATAAGGCAGAGACCTGAGATTGTTTTATTCCCTGACGCAGCCCCAGGACCAAGTCAATGCTGTACACATGGTTGTGCTCCATGGATATCTATTGAATACTAAGTGAATATAGAGCTCCCTCGTAAGATCGTTGGGAAGATTAACTGAGATAGTAAGAGCTAACATTTAGAGAGCACTTAGGTACAAGGCACTGTGCAAAGCATACTAGTATACGTTAATATACAAAGTGCATTTAGAATCAGGCCTGAGGTGTGTATGCACACGTAGGAGAAAACTGGGGTCCCAGAAGTTAAACAACTCGCCCGAGGTCACATCCCTAGTAAATGGCAAAAGCAGGATGGATGCAAAGCCACAGCTCTCTGAAGCCACGATGTTGCCCTCCCCGTCACGGACACTCTCTAGTCCAGCCATTTCCATGGGTGGAGATGGAGACCTATGAACATATCTGGGCTATGGGGCGTGCATCCATACGTGTAGAAAGCACTGTGAATGCTTCATAAACGGAATAACTACGCTGATCACCAATGCATGTACGGCCACTGCAAAATGCATTCTGTGTCACAGCACTTAATGAAATACAAATTCATTGTAAATCATCCCTGAACTCTCAGTGGCCCAGGATCATGTCGTATTTTCTCAATTATCCAATGCTGCAAGAACATCTGTTTTTAGGGGTCGTGAAAATTTAGTTTTGAGTAAAAACACTCAGATTAGGAACCTGATCGAGGCCCACCTCCTCATGTCACAGATGAGATTCAGGCTGGGGGCTGGGGGGGGCAGAGAGTGACTGGCCCATAGCCGCATGCCACAGAGATGGGGGACACTGCCTCCTTCCATCCTGACCATACCAGGTACTGGTGATTCTGGGGACCCGCAGGGAGCCACACTGCTGCAGAGGGGGTACACTTCTTACAAGAGTAAGTTGGCATTTCTAGTGATGTTGAGGGGGTACACACCGATCACCCAGGAACTGCACTTCTAGGATTATGCCCTAGAGAAGCAACATACATGAATAAGGAGACATATTCGAGATATTTCACTGGAGCTTTAAAAAATGGAAAGAACGTAAAAAAATAATTTTTAAAGTTTTAAAGAATGGAAATAGCATAAATGACCATCAAGAAGAGAAGAGAGCCTGGCCAGTGTGGCTCTGTGATTGAGCGTCAACCTATGAACCAGGAGGTCACGGTTCGATTCCCGGTCAGGGCACATGCTCAGGTTGCGGTGTGCAGGAGGCAGCTGATCAATGATTCTCTCTCATCATTGATATTTCTATCTCTGTCTCTCTCTTCCCTTCCTCTCTGATACCAATAAAAAATATATTTAAAAAAAGAAGAAGAGAAGAGAGAGACTGAAGCATTCAATGACTTTCGATTAGCGGTTAGAAAGAATAACCCAGTTGCATCCATCCATAGGAATGAATCTTGTGATGGGAAAAACAAGGTTGTCTTGTGGTGAGACCTTAGTCTCATCCCCTCTCTAGGCCTCAGTTTCTTCATCTGTAAAATGGGAACTGTGACTAGACCAGTGGTTTTCAAGTTGTGTGTGGCGAAGCCCCAGCAAAGCTTCACGGGTTCTCCAAAAGTGTTTGATCCAGTGTCACCTTTCAAATTTATTTTAAACTCTTTGACAACTTCAGGGGCAGCATGCGCACTCCAATGCGCTCTGTGGAAAATGTTAACCCATTGCACCCCAGCATGACACCAACTGGACCGCCTGCTTCACTCATTTTCTACAAGACTCGAGCTTTCCTGGTTTAATTGGAGCACATCCTGAGACCACAAGGCGAGCAGCTGGTAAAACCCGTTGCCATTTTCAACTGTTTAGCTGACAACGTCAAGGTTTTTGTTTTGTTTTTTTCCAATATTGGGTAACCCAAGGAAAACAGTGATCATTTGTATGTTCTGGAAGATGTTACTTGTCATCCATAATTACAAAGGCGTGGGTGTGTGTTTTTCGGTTTGCTTTTCAAATGGCATTGTGTAATGCAGTACAAATTTTTAAATAAACTTTTTCTGTTGGTAATTTTGCATTCACAGAGAAGTCATAAAGATAGTCCCAATGCCGGCGGGTGTGGTTCAGTGGTTGAGCATTGACCTGTGAACTCGAGGTCAGGGTTCGATTCCCAGTCAGGACACATGCCGGGGTTGCAACCTTGATCCCCCAGGGTGGGGTGTGCGGGAGGCAGCCGATCAATGATTCTCTCTCTTTGAAGTTTCTCTCTCTCTCTTCCTCTCTGAAATCAATAAAAATATATTAAACAAAAAAAGATAGTCCCGAGATTTCCTGAATACCCTTGACCCTGTTTCAGTTTCTCCTCAAAGCTGCCGCTGTACATCGCCATGGCATGTTTATCAAAACGAAGCAACTAAAGGGGTGTGTTACTGTGACATAAGCTCCACATTTCACGCAGCCCTCGCCGGTCTTTCCCTTCTCTGTTCCAGGAGCCGGTGCGCATTGCATTTAGTCAAACTGGTATTTTCATTAGCCTCAATGTCCTCATTTACACAGTTACATGTTACAAACGTAAACCGATCGCTCTGGACTAATAAAATATCTATTTAATCTATTTTGCATAGTGGAATTACAGGAAGATCTTGGGGAGCGGAGCCAGGGGTTGCGGAGCAGGGGTGGGGGGGGGGGGGAGGAATACGCTGTTTTTTTAAAAGTTTGCAAACTGGAGGAGCTGTTCTTTCAGGCCTCCGCAGCTCAGCCTCAGGGACACACAGGGTTGGTCCTACCAGAACTTGCCAAAGAGCTCAATGCCCTCATCTCTCAGTATGGGAGCATCCCACCCATTTTAGGTTATTCATCCTGGACAGATTGGGATGCTCTTCTCCAGCACAAGGAGCCAGGTGTTCGTTTATGCATTCGTCCTTTTGACAACTACTTAAGCACCTGCTATGTGCCAGGCACTCTAGGAGCTGAGAATACTGATGAACACGGTACACAAATTACTGCCCTCGGGGAGCTTCTATTCTGGTGGGGAGACAGTGATAAATAAGAGAGAGGAGTCAACTATATGGCGCACTAGATGGTGATGCATAGAGAAACACACACAAAGTGTTGGGTGAAATTGTGGGTAAGAAAGGAGAAGTCGTCTGGGGGAAGAGTATTCCAGGCAGAGGGAACAGCAAGTGCGAAGCCCCTGAGGTGCTCCTGTGGCTTGAGGACCAGCAAGGGGGCCAGTGTGGCTGTGGGGTACTGAGTGAAAAGGAGAGGCCAGGTAGGAGGCTGAAGGGAACATGAAGGGCTGCTCCTAAGAAAGCCCAGAGCCTTCCAGAAGTAACAGCTGGGGACTGTGGGGCAGCACTGAGTCTCTAGGCCAGCAGTGGGGCTGAGCATTCGTAGAGAGAGTTTTCACGTGAGTGTGAGCACATGTGCACCCCGGGAGGCCTGGAGAACACCCCGACAGAGTCTTTGTCCTAGAGCAGGGCTTGCCTGGACACTGCGTGGTGGCTCTGGGACCTCTCCTGCCCCAGCTCCCCAAGGAGCCACAGACACAAGGAAGGCAGGTTGGCCTGCCTCACATGCCCAGGCTGCCTGTGCTGAGGGGGGCGATGGGGTCAGAGTGAGGCAGCACACAGCCCAGGGCAGGTCTCCATGCTGCCAGCAGGTGCTGATCCGGGGAGAAATGAACCCTGCAGCCTTTGGACTCTTGAGAAAGGAGGGGAAACCTGGGAGGAGAGAAGAACTTCTTGCATTTCATGGCTTGGGGGGCGTGGAGATGTTGTCATTTGAATGTTAAATCCAAATATCCTCCAACAGGTGGCTGGGTAAACAAAGTGAGGTACATCCATTCAATGCGCTCAGCGATACAAAGGAGAGACCACCAATATGCGCAACCACACGGACGAGTCTCAAAAAAAAATATGCTGCGAGAAACCAGGCAGAAAAGAATACACACTGTACGGTTCCATCTATAGGATTCCAGAAAACACAAACGATAGGAAGCAGGTTATTGGTTGCCTGAGCCAGGGAGCAAGGCGGGGCTGGGACAGGAGGCAACACAAGGGGATCGACTAAACTTTGGGGGGAGGTGGATACGTTCATTATCCTGACTGTGGTAATGGGGTCACAGGTGTGTACGTAGGTCACAGTGTACCCGTTGTACACCTTAAATATGTGCAACTTTATTGTATGCTAATTATATATCAGTAACATTAAACATGTAAATAAATACTCCCCATAAAGGTAGGTTGTCAGAAAGAAAAAAAGAAAAAATGTGACTAAATTTTGTAGCACAAGATTTTTTCTATTCTATTTTGTAGATAGTCTATAGCTATATATTTAAAACATGATGACATCTCTATTTTATGCATATTATCATTACACTAGTGGCCCGGTGCGTGAAATTCGTGCACGGGGGCGGGGGAGGGGGGTACTCCTCAGCCCAGCCTGCAGCTTCTCCAATCTGGGACCCCTTGGGGGATGTCCCAGGGATTGGGCCTAAACCGGCAGTTGGACATCCCTCTCGCAATCTGAGACCACTGGCTCCTAACCGTTCACCTGCCTGCCTGCCTGATTGCCCCTAACTGCCTCTGCCTGCCTGCCTGATTGCCCCTAACCACTCTGCCTGCTGGCCTGCTCGCCTCCAACTGCCCCCCCTGCCAGCCTGCTCGCCCCCTACTGCCCCCCCCGCCACCGCTGGCTTGCTCGGCCCCAACTGACCCCCCCCACCAGCCTGCTCAAC
This sequence comes from Plecotus auritus, assembly GCF_963455305.1. NCBI lineage: Eukaryota > Metazoa > Chordata > Mammalia > Chiroptera > Vespertilionidae > Plecotus > Plecotus auritus. Next base: position 26,810,574 of record NC_137774.1, read on the forward strand.
CCAACTGCCCTCCCCTCCTGGCCTGATCGCCCCTAACCACCTCTGCCTCGGCCCCACCACCTTAGCTTTGTCCGGAAGGACGTCCATAAGGTCTCTGGAAGGTCTCCCAGTCTAATTAGCATATTACCCTTTTATTAGTATAGATACATGGTTATGTACTATAAGTATACTCTATGTATTGTACTTGCATTACATACGTGTTTGATTTTATATATTTTCTATTTTCTCTTATATGATGTTATACCTTTATAACTATATTTAACACACTGTATATAATTTATGCATATTTGTATGTATAATTTTGCACTGACACATTTTATATGAAAGCACACGTGTGTGTTTATGTAGATAATACCAGATGTTGGCTGGGGTCTCTTGGCTCCCAATTGTGGGGTAACACTGATTCGAGCCCCCATTCCACAGGTCAAAGCTCTGGCCAAGCGTCCTCCCAACCCCCAATAATTGGAAGCTCTAGATCCCCAGCCTCCTCCTAATCTGCTCTCAGCCCTGTCTCCTGGCATCAGTTCACAAACCAAACACACTTCTCCCCCCTCCCCACACTCCTAGCAACTTCAGAGACAAGGCTGATGCCTAAAAACCACATTATCTGTGAACACTGAGTACAAGCAGCACCTCATAACAGACAGCTTAAAGTGGCACGGTGATCCTCCCGTCCGGCTCCCCCCTTCCGTCCCCTCCTCTTTGTCCCCTCCCTGTTGGACCATCTTCTCTGCCCCCAATTCTTCTCTTCAGAGAAGGGCATTTCTGCCTGCCCCACACCTCCTCTCAAACTCTCAGACTGCTCTGCAGAACAAAAGGCTGACAGAGGCAGTGGTGGCCACTGACAGCTTCCTCCTGCCTCCTGCATGTATGTACAGGTTTGCCACTCCACGGGCACGGGCACATGCACGCGTACTTACATGGTAAAGAACTGGACCAAACTGCTAACCCAAAAAGCAGCGCCTGGCCGGGCCCCCCCTTCCACTCCCTCCCCATGGGCCCTCCGAATTCCTGCCTCTCCCCCTCACTCTCTGAAGTGTCTTTCCTTCCTGTCCTAACTGTTGCTCTGGGTCCCCACTCTCTCCCTCTGGGGGCTGCACTTCCTGAGTAAGTAGCAAGCCAGCCGGTTTCAAAGGCTGAATAAACAGTCAGTAGAAATTAGCAGGAACGTTCAGAGAGAAGAACAAAGACTTCCGATGTGAGCTGGGGATGGAATCATAATTGCCCGAGAGGAGCCGCCGGGCGCCAGGCTGCAGGAGACACAAGAAGCAGGGATGTTGACAGTGGCGGAGACCGGCAGGTGCGCCACGGGTTTGATAAGTGGAAGGGCGAGAATTCTAATGGAATGAAGATGCTGAGGGAGAGGGGAATTGGGACTGGGAGAGGACAGACGCATGAGGAGTCCTGAAGGCAGCCAGCTGAGGACATGCCTGGACGGGGGTCCCAGCCTCACTCCCACCCCCCAGCCCAGCTCAGAAGGAAAGGGCCCCTGGAGGCAGAGGCCTGGCCAGCAGGTGTTTGGATGGTAGTCTCACCCTGGAGCCATAACTACAGCCCAGGAGGCATTCCATGGTGGTCCCAGGGGATGAGCAGAGGGGAGACCAGCAGTTGGGTCTTCAATGTGGAGGAAACGATGGGGATCCCTGGTCCAGAAGGAGGTAGACCCCACCCTGGAAGAACTCCCAAAAGCAAAGATGGCCTTGTCTCAGAGACTTCTACAGAGAAACATCCAGCACATGCTCCTGTCCTCACCCCCACCCAAGCAGCAGCTGAAGGACATAAACGAAATACTTACCCAGCACATACTGGGTGCCAGAAACTTCACATGTAATTCCTCCCACATTTGAGGTGGCACCATGGTTACAGATGTGCAAACGGAGGCCCAGAAAGGTTAAGTAACTTCCCTGAGATCACAGAGCTCTTAGCTGATATGCCGACCCTCACTGTCCCTGTGGACTGCCTTCGCAAGTTGGGAGGGTTCAGCCTTAGTGGTCAGATACCTTGGTGTTCAAGGGTCTAAAACCCAGCAGGATATGGCCTTTCCTCCATATGACCTCACACCATATCCTACTAGACCCAGCATGGATCCCCCGGAGTCTAAGCTGGGATGGGCCCCACACGTCCAGACCTCCTCGCCATGGTGGGTAGGCGGTCAAGTGCTCTGCCCGTGTTTCCTCATTTAACCTCCTCCCGCTCGGCCTGAACACACCTCCCTCTGGTTTAACGGGGATCTGAGGAAGGCCTTCCTGACAGAGCTGTGAGAGGCTGGAACCCCAAGGACAAGGAAATAGTCATGGAGTGACTTTCTGGGCATTTCATCCTCTGTTCACTGAGTTTTCACTGACCAAATATTTCTGAGGGCCTATGATGTTTCACATGCCAGAGTTTCAGAAACCTAAAAAACTTACGTCTTGCTTTCCAGGGATTCAATACCAAGAGGTGATGTCACAGCAAAAGGATACAAAATGTGCTCTGGGGACAGGCGGAGGCTGAAGGTGTGGTTTTGGAAATACTTCCTGCAGCGGGGACCTCGCCATGTGTTAGGGAAAGAAGGAAGAGCCAGCAGTGGAGAGAGTCCTGGGAGGCACAGGGTCAGAGACATGAAACTTTCTTCTTTAAAAAAAAAAAAAAATATATATATATATATATATATATATATATATATATATATATATCAACTTAGTGATTTCAGAGAAGAAGAGAGAGATAGAAACATCAATGATGAGAGAAAATCATTGATTGGCTGCCTCCTGCACACCCCACACTGGGGATTGAGCCCACAACCTGGGCGTATACCCTGACCAGGAATCGAACCGTGACCTCCTGGTTCATAGGTCGATGCTCAACCACTGAGCCACACAGGTGGAGCGAGACCTTAAACTTTGTGCGGTTTGGAAGGACTGGCATTGAAGGCCGAGGGTCGGGTGAGCCCGGAGGCCCACACGGGGCTCCACCGCCTTCAGGACGGCATCAGTGGTCTCCCCTGAGTGGAGAGGTCGACTGGTGCCCGCGTCAAACCTGGAACTGAGATGAAAGAAACCTCCCAGAGTGGTTTCCCTGAAAGAAATGGAGACGCCCTGCCTCCCGCAGGAACGTACGCGTTCCTGTTGCTAAGTCGCTCTGTGTTCTGTGTGTTCTCAGGTCCGTGGACACACCATAAATATTCATGGCCAGGAAATCAAGGGGAGGCCCACCTGCTCCTGGAGGAGACTGTCTGAGGCTCCTGACTTCCGTCCTCCTGCCTTTAAATGCTAAGTCAAAGCCCAGGCAGGGCTACTCCTTCTAAAACCCCCGCTTCCCTAATTTGTTTAACAAAAGACATGTCCATGCTCTGTGGCCTCTTAATTTCTGTAGATGTTAAAGTGCAGAGAATTAAAGAATCAATGGGCAATTAAGGAGGCACTGGCAGGTTCTGGCCAAGAGCATATTATTTATTTATTCAGCCAGCCACGCTCATTTTTAAAGCCTTAACTTTCCATTTTGTTTCTGACATCAAAAATAAATCAAACTAAACTGTACACATAGCAGAAAAAAATTATTTGCATGATGCATTGCCCCTATGAAGGCTCGGTAGCCACCTGCAAAAGGAATTTTTGTCTGTCAGGAAAAAAATAAAAAGATGTGAGTTCATTCTGGCACTGGCCTCCCCTCAGGACACAGATTGGATTGGAAAGATAGAAATAAGGTTTTAATTTGCTAGTGATTTTTCCACCTGGTCTCAAGCTTCTTTTTCAGTTCTGAGCATCCATTTTCCTGGATCGTCTTGAGAGGATTGCAAGATTTTAGTCCATTAACACAGCGGTGCTTTGGTGAAATTTCAAAACAGGCAGAAATAAACAGCCATTAGTGGGCACAAAGGCTGCCCAAAGGCTCCTGGACTGGGGCCTTTGCCCTAAAGTGGAGGTTCGCCAGTGGCACCATTTGACATCCCTTATCTAAAAAGAAAAGTACAAAACCACCAAGTCTCTTGTTCCTTAACTGCTCCCTGATTTGTAGTTCTGTCCACATGTGGACAATTTGGAATTGTTCCTTCACTCTCCCCTTCCCCACTGTCCCCCTTGCCCCTCCAGCAAGCCCTCTGTGCGGCGCATCCTACTCGCTCACCCAAGCTACCTCAAGGCCAATTCTAGGACAGCGATTCTCAAACTTCAGTGTGCAGCAGAACCACCGGGGTGGGTGTTACAACACTGTTTCCGATTCAGGGGTCTGGGGTGTGGCCTGAGAATGAGAACCCCTTGGAGAACCTGTTCTAAAACAACTACTGTAGGAGGGAATATTTCCAGAAACTTGTGCTGTGGCGCCATCTAGTGGTTCGAGACCAGAGAACTTCAGGACTAGCGTGGAGTGTGTTTGCTTGTATCTGTTTTTTTAGGTAAGTTTTTTATTGAAATTAAATGATCTCTTTTCACCCTCTGAACAACCACATGGCAGAACTAAGACTGGAGGACAGATCTTTTGAGGCCATAAACTCTACACAGAGCCCCCCAATTTGAGAAACGCTATCTGAAAGAGTGTGACCTCTAAATGGTGTTCCCTTACCCAGCCTTGCCACCCTTCAGAAAAAAACAAGTGTGGCTGCACTTCATTTAACCTGCTATAACCACAGTATTCGTCTAACATGTAACCATTTGTCTTCTCATAAAGTATATATGTATTTTCCATTGACAACACAGCTCATCTTGGACGAGAAACATTTCTTTTTTTATATATATATATTTTATTGATATTTTACAGAGAGGAAGGGAGAGGGATAGAGAGCTAGAAACATCGATGAGAGAGAAACATCGATCAGCTGCCTCCTGCACACCTCCCACTTGGGGATGTGCCCGCAACCAAGGTACATGCCCTTGACCGGAATCAAACCCGGGACCCTTCAGTCCGCAGGCCGACGCTCTATCCACTGAGCCAAACCGGTTTCGGCGAGAAACATTTCAAGAGCTCGACAACCCTGGTGGCCAGCGCCTGGTTTACTGAACGTGCAGTTCTCCACGTGGCGCGCAGTCCATCTGAACTCAGCGACGAAGGAAGCGTTCAGTGATCTGCGTGTCAGCATCATTTGTGAGCTCTTTCCACCAGGGCCCATACTAAGTGCTTGACATGCTTTATGCCAGTTCAGCCTCACATCAACTCTGCTGTGCTCTCAGGACTGAGGATGCTGTGGATCGACCGCTACCATGTCCACATGTCCACGTGGCCCGGAGGGCACAGAAGAAAGAAATGGGGCAAGAGTCCGAGCTGGGCTGCTGCAGGTAGTGAGGGCTCTGCAGGGAAGACAGAGGCTGGAAAGCTGGCACCCAATCAACAGAGACGATGGGAATGAGAATTTAACTCTGAAGCAGATTCGGAGTGAGGGTAGGAGTTAGACTGGAACTACACGTCTGGTTGGACAGGGCTCACTGGTGGCAAGCAACAGACACAGTTTAGGGATTTACTGGAGGGCAACTGGGCAACCTGGCAGAACTCAGCAGGCCTCGGGAGGGGAGCTAACTGGGCAGCAAGCGTTTAGAGCTGTCTCTCTGGACCAGGGTTCTCCTTCCCAGATGCATATCCGAGTCACCTGGTGAGCCTTTTAATGTCTCCATATGCAAATAACTACTGAAGCTGAACATATTCCTACCCCGTGGCCCAGCAGTGCCAGGTGCAGGCCCAAGAGAAATGAAAACAAATCCACCAAAAACACAAGAATTAATCATAACAGCTTCATTCATTACAGCCCGAAACTAGGCCTAAATGAACATCAAAGAATGGGTAAATAAGTCGTAGTGCATTCATACAGCGGAATGCACACAGCCAGACACCATGGTGAGCAGAAGCAGCAAGCGTCCTTAGTGGATGAGTCCATTCAAATGATGTTCCAGAACAGACAAAACTAATCTCAGAGCGATAAAAGAACACTGGTCACCCTGGCCAGTGTGGCTAATGGTTGGAGAGTTGTCCTGTACACCAAAGGGTTCGATTCCCAGTCGGGGCATATACCTAGGTTGCGGGTTCAGTCCCCAGCTGGGGCGTGTAGGAGAGGCAACCATATCCTCAAGTGAGGATAAAAAAATTTTTTTAATAAAAGAATACTGGTCATCGGGGAGAGGGTATAGACCAGAAAAGGGCATGAGAGAAGTCCTGGGGTCCAGGAAATTTTCCTCTATCTTCATCTGCTGATTACCCATTATAGGTAAAAATGCATCCCATCCCACACTCGAGATCTGTGCACTTTATGCACTTCAATGTATATATATTATACTACAAAGCTAATTTTTAAAAATATACCTCACTGCTTCATATACCACATCACTGGTTGGCTGCATCTCTGTTCTAGTCTTCACGCTGGGACCCAGGTGCATGGTCTAGTCTGCACCTGGAATGTGGCTGCTGACGCTAGGCCAGAGGGAGGGCACATGAGCCACACACTGCCTCTTGCAGTGTCTGCCTTGGGACGCACACCACCTTTACCCACCTGTCCTTGACCATGCCCAAGCTCAACAGCACTAAGACGTACAATCCTCCTATGAGGCGGGAAGCCGGAAGTTCTGGCAAGGAGACAGCCACTCCAGCAGGGATCCTCAGCTAACAGCTGCTGCTGTGTCAGGGCAGAAAGGAAGGTTCAGATGTGCAAGGATGCATGTGTGTTCTGAGAAGAAAAAAATTCAAAGAGACACTCCAAAAAAATTAGAAGCGAATCATAATTACGAACTCAGGAACAGGTACACAACAAACAATTGAGCAAGGAAGCTGGTGAAAAAGGAGGTTGGGCCAAAACATTTTTTGATAACATGACTCAAGTTTAATGTCACCATTAAAAGATCCTTGAGAGAAAGGTTTATGTGAGAAGTTTGGAATTCTGAACTGTATTCTGTATGTTCCAACAAAACCCAGGAGACAATGTGTGTGCATGTGTGTGTGTGTGTGCGCGCGCGCGCGCGTATTTTTATAGGAAGGGCAGAAATCTGACATTCTGCTGAGTTTCTTAATGTTTAAGGAGGAAGGACACCTTAAGTGATACTGAGAGAAATATAAATCAGAGTTATCAGAGTTATTGGCACAGAAATAAGATGTTAAATTATAAATTTACTAGAGGGGAAATTTTTAATCAAGCAAATAAAAAGGAAAAAAATTAGAAAATAATAGGAAAATGAACTAAATGGCAAATAATACTACAACAGCGATCACAATTAACAAGTTAAACTCACCTATGGACTTTGCAGATTTCACTTAAAAATAATCCTAGCCCTAGATGGTTTGGCTCAGTAGATAGAGCATCGGCCTGTAGACTGAAGGGTCCTGGGTTCGATTCCAGTCGAGGGCATGTACCTTGGTTGCAGGCTCCTCCTGAGCCTGGGCTCTGGTCAGGGCTCATGGAGGAGGCAACCAATCAATGTGTTTCTCTCTCATCGATATTTCTGTCTCTCCCTCCTCTTCCACTCTCTCTAAAAATCAATGGAAAAATATTCTCGGGTGAGGATTAAAAATAATAATAATAATAATCCTAGCCCTGGCCAGGTAGCTCAGCTGGTTAGAGCATCATCCGATACACCAACACTGTGGGTGTATCACAATGATTTGGTGTATGGGGATGTAACTCCATTGATTTCAGAGAGGAAGGGAGAGGGAGAGAGAGATAGAAACATCAATGATGAGAATCATCAATTGGCTGACTCCTGCACGATAGAGACTGCAACCTGGGCACATGCCCCTGACCGGAATTGAACCAGGACCCTTCAGTCCAAAGGCCAACGCCCTAGCCACTGAGCCAAGCCAGCTAGGGCAATAAAAACTTATTTTAAAAATAAAAAGTAATCCTAGCAACATGTTTATAAGCCCCTCACCTAAAGTGACAGAGAAAAAGGATATAAAATTCAAAACAAAGCACCAAAGAGGATACCAAAGCTATTTTAATGCTGATGAGGAAATATCTTTCATGAGCTCTTTCACAAAAGCTGTAAAGAGAAACTGGAAAACATGACAGAATCATTTAATTTTCTTACAAATGAACAGATAGTACAGCCCCTCCAACCCCCCCCCCCTCAAAAAAAAGAGGGTGGAGGGAAAGGGCAAAAAACAATAAATTTGAATAATTTACAAGCCCAATTTCACAGATTACATAAAACTTTATACCAAACCAACAACATGCATTATTCTTCAGAACATTGACCATGATCCCCTTCCCCAAATCATTCTGAAATTCATCTGGGAAAATGTGCAGAAGAACCCAGCACTTCCTCAATGATGTAAGAACACGCAGAAAGAAGGCTGTTAGCATTTGTGCGCCTGCAATCAGAGGACTATCCTAGTCCTGTGCTGTCCGGGATGGTTGTCTCAAGCCACCTGTGGCTACTGAGCACCTGAGCTGTGGTTAGTCTGGACAGAAGGCTGGAAGTGGGACATATACACACCAATTTCAAAGACTGAGTAAAGTAACTCATTAATATTTTTCATGTCCATTACATATTGAAATGAGATAGAGGGTCAAACTATTATTAATTACAGCTGTTTCTTTTTCCTTTGTATTATGGATCCTAGAAAAATTTAAATTACACTGGAGGCTCTTATATTTCCACTAGAGGCCCGGTGCACAAAATTCGTGTACAGGGGGCGGGAGGTGTCCCTCAGCCCAGCCTGCACCCTCTCCAATCTGGGACTCCTCGAGGGATGTCTGACTGCCCATTTAAACGGGCAGTTGGACATCCCTCTCACAATCCAGGACTGCTGGCTCCCAATTGCTTGCCTGCCTGTCCTCCTGATTGCCCCTAACCGCTTCTGCCTGCCAGCCTGATCACCCCCTAATCACTCCCCTGCCAGCCTGATTGATGCCTAACTGCTCCCCTGCCAGCCTGTTTGCTCCTAACTGCCCTCCCCTGCAGGCCTGGTCCCCCACAACTGCTCTCCCCTGCAGGCCTGGGTTCCCCACAACTCCCCTTCCCTGCAGACCCAGTCGCCCCCAACTTCCCTCCTCTGCCAGCCTGGTCACCCCTAACTGCCCTCCCCTGCAGGCTTGATCGCCCCCAACTGCCCTCCCTTACAGGCCTGGTCCCTCCCAACTGCCCTCCCCTGCTGGCCATCTTGTGGTGGCCATCTTGTGTCCACATGGGGGCAGGATCTTTGACCACATGGGGGCAGCCATCTTGTGTGTTGGAGTGATGGTCAATTTGCATATTATTCTTGTATTAGATAGGATAGAGGCCTGGTGCATGGGTGGGGGCCAGCTGGTTTGCCCTGAAGGGTGTCCCAGATCAGAGTGGGGGTTCCCTTGGGGTGTGGGGTGGCCTGGGCGAGAGGCCTGTGGTGGTTTGCAGGCCAGCCACACCCTTCCAGTGACCCAAGCAGAGGCCCTGGTATCTGGGATTTATTTATCTTCTATAATTGAAACTTTGTAGCCTGGAACGAAGGCCTGGGCCAGCCAGGGCAGGCAGAAAGCTTGGCTTCCTCCATTTCTGGGGGTAACTCAAGCCTCCTGCTCTCTCCAGCTCCATGGCTGCTGCCATTTTTGTTGGGATTTACTTATTTTCTATAATTGAAACTTTGTAGCCTTGAGCAGAGGCCTGGGCTGGCCAGGGCAGGAGGAAAGCTTGGCTTCCTCATTTCTGGGGGCAACTCAAGCCTCCTGCTCTCTCTAGCTCTGTGGCTGCCATCATTTTTGTTGGGATTTATTTATCTTCTATCATTGAAACTTAGTAGCATTGAGTGGAGGCCTGGGCCGGCAAGGGCAGGCAGAAAGCTTGGCTTCCTCCATTGCCGAGGAAACCCAAGCCTCCCTCCTGCTCTCCATGGCCGCAGCCATCTTGGTTGGGTTTATTTGCATATTTGCTCCTGATTGGCTTGTGGGTGTAGCAGAGATACGGTCAATTTGCATATTGCTCTTTTATTAGGTAAGATTGGACAGTGCTGGTCTAGAAATACCCCAATTCTCCATCTTCCTGCCCAAATGTCTCTACATTTCCCAATGAAGACTATGCTTTCCTTTGAGATCAGCATCCATTAGAAGGCTCACCCTGGTGGCCTAGATGCTACAGGTGTTTCCTGATCTGGTTTACATTACTAAAATTTTAATTTTTCATATAAGCAAAATGACTGATCTCTCCTGTTGTAATGTTTTGTTTTTTTCATTCAAAGTTTCAAAACTTTCCCATGAGCCGATCATTTACCCACAGTGGCATTTATCTGGGGAGACGGGAAAAGGCACCGTCCTCCTCCTGTGGCTTCAGAGGAGCCATGGCTGAGAGAACTGGGCAGGGGCAAAGCCTGGTTCTGCGTCTCAGCTCAGCTCCTTCCAAAACCCACTTTCTACCGTTACCACCTTCCACCTCCAGGGTCAGTCTGCCTCACTGGGTTGTCGTAAGGACCAAGTTTACCTATAAAACAGCGGTGTCCAAAACAGTGAGCACTTCATAACTCTGGCTACTGTTTTATCCTAAGCCTGTGATGGTTAGAAATACCGCTATGTGGCATAACTGAGGCTGTATGAGGTGTACCAGCACCCTAGAACCCAGCCTCCCATTTCTAGCAGGGCCCCGAGGACCAGAGGGGAGGTCGCTAACACAAGTATCTGAAGTGAGAACAGGCTGGGAACTCGAGCCTCCTCCGCCCAGCATCCCACTTCCCTCCGGCACCCCAGGCCACCAACCTCTCTCCAGCAATGGCTTTTCCCGGGAGTTTTCAAACACACTTAAGCTGTCCCCTGGGTGGTGCACAGGTAATTAATTCAAAGAACAAGTCTAAAAAGTACATGCCAGAATGGTGGAGCTGGACCTCTATAAATCTGTTCCTCCGTAAAAGCAACAAGATTGTCCTAGCCGGTTTGGTTCAGTAGACAGAGCGTCGGCCAGTGGACTGCAAGGTCCCGGGTTTGATTCCAGTCAAGGCAGGTTCCTCAGTTGCAGCTCCCAGCCCTGGTCGGGGGCATGCGAGAGGCAACCAATTAATGTGTCTCTCTCACATTGGTGTTTCTGTCTCTCCCTCTCCCTTCCACTCTCCAAAAATCAATGGAAAGAATATCCTCGGGTGAGGATTAAAAAAAAAAAAGCGACAAGATTACTGGCAAAATGGTCAAAATCAACTTTTCCAGAACCCTAGAAAGTAATCAAAGGCCCACACAATCGGAGAAGTGTTTTTTCAAAGAGTACATGCCTTCAGCAACCTCCAGCGTGTTCAATAAACCATCCCTGAAGGCTCAGCTGAAAGAACCTGAGACATGGGCAGCCCACCTCCTTTCCCCACTGCTTTCCCCTCTCCATGGGACCTTTATCCAGGGATGCCGACTTCATTGCTTGTCACCCAGGAGACATCCCAGAGGAAGCCCCTAGCTTTGGTCTCTGTTCATCCATCTCCTTATCTTCCTCCTTGCACCAAAACTGTGCGGTTCCCTCCATTAAAACCCCTCGATGGCTCCTGAATATAAGTCCAAATCTGCACACCAGGCTTTACAAGCTCTCCCCAAACTAGCTTGAGGTCTCCCGTATTTCCTCGCTGCTCCAGTGGTGAGGGCTGCACAGAAAAGGCCAAGGCCTGCTGTAACACGACTTGGCTGAAGCACACCGATCACCGCTGGGGCTGCGGCTACCGACAGCCTAGACTGCCTGAGAGCTCGTGTGGCCCCTCTGCACAGCAGGCCTAGGTCCATGATTTCACTTCATTGGCACCATTCACCACCTCTTCCTCAGATGAGGGAAACTGAGGCTTTAACCATGGGTTATCGAAGCTCTGCAGAATTCCTTCAGTGTGAAGGACCCTGGGGCTATCTCAGCTCCCTAGAGACCCCCAGGGGCCTGAGCCTGTCTTTGAGGAGGGACTAGTACAGGGGTCCTCAAACTACGACCCGCGGGCCACATGCGGCCCTCTGAGGACATTTATCCGGCCCGCCGAGTGCCGCTGCCTGTCCTGCTTAGCAGCCGATTCGTCCCGGGCCTGCAGTGCGCATAGGAATTTGTTCAGTTTTTTTTTTTTTTTTAAACTATAATCTGGCCCTCCAACCATCTGAGGGACAGTGAACTGGCCCCCTGTTTAAAAAGTTTGAGGACCCCTGGACTAGTAAGTCAAGATTTATCATCTGCTCTCGACATGTATGTATATTTTATATCATTCTTAGCACTACATGGTAATAACTTAATAGACCTTTAAGAATGCATAACCAGCCCTGGCCGGTGTTTCTCAGTGGTTAGAGCATCAGCCTACACATAGATGGATCGTGAGTTTGATTCCCAGTCAAGGGCATACACTAGGGTTGCAGGTATGCTCCCCGGTCGGGGCACATGCGGGAAGCAACCAGTTGATATGTCTCTCTGACATGGATCTTTCTCTCTCTCTCTCTGTCCCCCTTCTTCCCTCCCCTCCCCTCCCCCCCTCCCTCTCTCTTTGAAAGGCAATGGAAAAAGTATCCTCTGGTGTGGATTAACAAAAGAAGAAAAAAAAAGCATAACCAAAGAATTCTGGAAACCAGCACTTTAAATTCAAGCTTGGCTGTTTGAGCTACTCACTGGGGAAGCCAGAGGACGCTTGCTGCCACCTTGTGGGGCACGGAGGGGAAAAGGCCAGGCGGAAATTTCTGGCTAACCTGTCTCCAAAGAGCCATAGCTCTCCAGCCCAACCACCCTACAACCACCCTTTTTACTCCCCAACCCTTTTCACCATGAAACAAATGAACTCAAAGCTCTAGGGTATACAATTCAAGATTTATATAAGCTTAAGTTACTTATTTAAAATTGCACAACGCGGGAGAACAGTTTAAAAAAGAATCAAACACACCACTGCAAGGTAATTCAATGAGCTGCTTTTTTTTTTTTTTTTAACAAATTTGTACAGAAAAAAAAAAAAATCCTGGGATCACAATCTGTATCATACCGTCACCCTGTTTCAGTATTCGGGGCACCACGGGAGCCCCAGCGGAGGAGCTAATGGGAAGCTGGACTGCGGAAGTGGAAAAACCTTGAGTTCCCTTTGTTCTCCAGTGTATCTTGTATAAAATATTACATTTTTAAACACATATTTACATTGTTTGCACAAATAGAAAATGGTTACAAATCACAACCAGGCTTGGCCAGGTAACAAACACTTCCCTTCTCCCACGGACCAAGGCCAGAGAGAGGTCTGATTGCTTTGTATTTACATATGCATTAAAAAGTCTGCCTTCTTAGACACGTAAGTGAATTTATAAAAACTGGGTTAACATCATAAATTCATTTATGTCAGCTGTACAAATAATCAATACCAATTAGTTCATGTCCTGCTCTCTGAAGAAAGATTTTGAAGCAAAAGAAACCCTCTCAAACAAGCAACACATCCCTTGGCCTGTCTGCTCCAATCAGTTTGGCTTGGGGGTGAGGGAGAGTGGGAAGGAAGAGGAGAAGAATGGGGGAGAGGGGGAGAATGGGACAACTGGTTGAGACAGTTTTTCTTCCACATTTTTTTTAACAGCTTAGAACCAGGTTAACCCGACTGGCTTGTTAAACACCATCCTATGGCTTTAAAAAGAACCCACAGCTCCTTCCTTGTCTCAGAGACAAAACACCTTTCTCAACATGACTATAATATTTTTTTAAAGAGAAAAAAAAAGGACTTTCTGAGGAAGACAACATTTGTTATTCTGATGTAAAGTCTTTGCCTTGAGTGTCAAGCCCAATTTCAACAGTGCAAAAAAGACTCGAGCGGCTGTGGCAGGGGTCAGAGGCTTGTGTAGTAGCTGTCTACCCACTGAGCAAGTCCTCGCTCCACCAGCGACCGGTTTATCAACACCACCTAGAAAAGAAAGTCTCCTTGAAATCTCTTCCCACAGCACCCAGGGGCCATGTCTCAAGCCAGCACGATGCTCCCTCTTATAGGTCCAGGCGGCCACCGTAGGCAACAGGTGCACTAGTAATGGCGGTGGGGGTGTGACTCATTTTCTGGGCCAACAGGGACATTTAATTCCATATTATACTGGCATGAGGACAGACTTTCCAATGCCTTGAGAAATCTAAGCTTTAATACCATGCGATGGAGGAGAGGAAAACGCGATGGACAGAAGGTCCAGCAAGGCCCACCGACATTTTGGGCCAAATAATTCTCTGTTGTGAGAGCTCGCCTGTGCACTGTAAAATGTTTAGCAGCATCCCTGCCCTTTACCCACTCCCAAATGTGTCAACCACAAAGGTCTCCAGACATCGCTAAATGCCCCTGGGAGACCCTGGTCTGTAGTGACATCCTCTGATTAGCTCCACATTGATCATCACTGCTGGCCAGTAACGCAGGGAAATAGGACAGAACTTACTTCATCTCCTACCACGCTCCACAGCTGGATCAAAGGAATGCCAGTCGGACTGTAATTTGTCACCTGAAAACAAACAGAAAAACAAGTCTGTTTAGAAGTGACCCCATGTGCCTCTCTGTGAAGACAGTTAGCCAGCTCAAGGCAGGAACCACAGGAAGGCAGGCAATTGAAAGGTCGGCTCCCAAGAGGCCCAGATGCTGGATGAGTGAGGCCGGTGGGCCCTGCAGAAGCTGGGAGGTTCCTCAGACAAAGCCTGTGCAGCCTGCCCCCCCCCCGCCCCGCCCCCCGCACCAGCCACACACCTGAGCCAGCAGTGCTGTGTTTCCAGTCATCTCGCTCACAGCTGCATCTGCCTCGGGTGAGAAGTGCTCATCGTCTTTAGGAGAAGGAAAAGCAGCATTTAGACCAGGGGTGGGCAAACTTTTTCACTCGAGGGCCACAATGGGTTCTTAAACTGGACCGGAGGGCCGGAACAAAAGCATGGATGGAGTGTTTGTGTGAACTAATATAAATTCAAAGTAAAGGAGCGGATGGGGAGAGCAAGAGAACCGGATAGAACAGCCGGATCCGGCCCGCGGGCCGTAGTTTGCCCACGGCTGATTTAGACGCTCACTGAGGCCAGGTGCTCTTGTCACCTACACACTTCTAGGTGTGTTCCAAGTAAAAGGCCTCACATACTGCCACGGAGCCTGAGAACTTCACCTGAGAGAGCCACCAGTGTCAAGAAAGCCCAGGTCTCTACACACACTCAGGGTCCCTGCTATGTGCTACCCACATACAGAGGACCAGATGGACAGAAACTCTGCCTTCAATGGAAACATCATCACCACTGCTTATCTGGGGGCTGACCGGGCTGAGCATGTTGGATACGTTCTTCCACTGAATCAGTTAACATCTTACAAGATGGCAGGTGCTACCCTACTTTATAGGTGGGAACATGGAAGACAAAGGCAGAAGTTCAACCAGCTCTGAGAGTGGTGCAGGTGGAATTCAAACCCAGGCAGTGGCCACACAGCCCAATACGGGCAGTAACTATAGAACAGCAGGCAGGGCACTGAGGCAGCTTTCTTCCTCAGATTATAGAAGTTACATGCAAGAACACACCCAAGGCAAGAGATGGTAAGGAAGTGAGAGGCAGGTTTACGAAGGTCTGTGAATATCTTATGGAGGAGGGAGCCTTTCAGCTGGGCCTGGATAAGTCCTGAGACGGATAGAAATGGAGAAGAAGGCTGGGGCATGGGCAAAGTAATAAAGAGAAATAAAATTGAAGACCCTAGCCCTGACTGGTTTGGCTCAGTGGATAGAGCATCGGCCTGCAGACTGAAAGGTCCCAGGTTTGATTCCGGTCAAGGGCATGTACCTTGGTTGCAGGCACATCCCCACTGGGAGGTGTGCAGGAGGCAGCTGATCAATGTTTCTCTCTCATCGATGTTTGTAACTCTCTATTCCTCTCCCTTCCTCTCTGTAAAAAATCAATAAAATATATTTTTTTTAAAAAAACTGAAGACCCTGCCCAGCATTCTAGCCAACAAGACCACAGCCAGACTGTAGTGCTTCTAAAGCATTTCATTGCTTTATACAAGAACAAGATTAGATGGGGCAAACCTGGGAGGGAGGAGCATGAAATCAAGGGACTAGTAAATATAAAACTCCTGGTCTTAAGTAGCTGCTACCTGACCAGAGTCCACATCTCAGTTTCTAGGCTCATGTAATTTCCTTGGCCACTCTGAAAAACAGGTAAAGCCCCATTTTCCAGTGGGGGGGGGGGGGGGGGGCGGGGCGCGGGTAGGAATTGAGGCTAAGTAACTTGTCCAGGATCACACTGCCAGTCCCCTTCCCTCAGGCAATGTGATCAGTCTAAGACACCACAGTGGACAGGTGTGTGGTAGTGTGATCCCCACAGTGCCGAGCTGAGGCCCAGCTGAGGAGTGCCGATGGCCTCACTGCCTGCCCTCAACCTCAGATGCTAGGACTCTGGGTCTGGACTACATCTGGAAGGCACCTGCAGCAGAAGCCTAAGTTGGAGGCCTAGGTAAAGTCTAGAGCAGTGGACCTGGAAGGGTGGTCCATGGACCAGCAGTATTAGCCTCACCTGAGAATTTAGAAATACAAGTTCTGAAGTCTCGGCCCAAAGCTATCAATCAATCAGAAACTGACAGTGCCAGCAATCCATGTTAGCATAAGCCCTCCAGGTGAAAATTAGGCTCTCAAAGAAAAAGACCTACTCTCAACTGCCCCCCACCCCGCCACACACACACCCCCTGCCAGAAGCCCACACCTGTTACCTGACAGGGGCATCACGCTATCCAGAAGGACTTCTGCTCCCTGGAAAGGCAGGGTCACAAAGTCAGACCTAGAGCAACAAGAAAGGAACACGTTGACCATGTCCCTGAAGGCCGACTCCACTCCAGGCTGGTAGTTATCTTCTGTTAGTGCCATGAGTCCAGCCGCCCAGGGTGAAGCAGAGCAGATACTCATGATGGGCAACAGATACCCATGATGGGCTCAGCCCCCATACACCTGAAGGCAGGCTGCCAGTTTTGCCACAAGCCTGACCTCAGAGGGTCTTCTTGCATCAAACTCCTAAAAAAAAAGCCTGCTTTGCTTTTGCCATATGATACTCAGGGGAATTCTTCTAAGATAGGCCTATCTGGTTTAGTTTGGCTGAGGTGAGCAATGGAGTTTGTTTATATCAGACTGCTAAAGCAGAGCAGGTAGCAGGAAGAATTAACCCGTGTCCCAGGCTTAGAAGAACTGAGCCAACCAACAGAAATCCGTCCCCTCCTAAGCAGGGTGTGTGCCTGTGCGAGGAGCCTGGACTCACCGGATTTGCCGGAGCACGTCTACTTTCACTCTCTTATATCCCCCGTAGTCCACATAGCGAATCTCGACTTCGTTTGTCTCCTCGTAGGAGGCCACCACTTGGGCTCGCCACCAAGCACCATCCGCACCAGGGGCTGCACAGATGACTGTTACTGCAGGGAAGGAGAGAGGTGTGGGCAAGCCTGGCCCAGGCCAGGGCACCAAGGGCTGCCCAGTCAATGCTACCCACCTGCCCACATTCCTTCCCAGAGGCCTGCACCTCCAAGTTGCAGGGAACCGGAATGGTAAGGAGTCCCTGAAGCCTCCCTAGAGGCCTAAGACTGGCCAACAGAAGCACCTGGATGTGGGACATTCAGCCTAGCAGGGTGCCATCCAAAAATCATCCAGACCAAAAGCATTCACCTACATCCATGTACTCTGAAACTTACTGGAGCCTCAGATGGACACAGATGAACCAGAATAAAAAGTAAAATACAGTCCAGCCAGTGTGGCTCAGTAATTGAGCATCGACCTACGAACCAGGAGGTCACAGTTTGATTCCCGGTCAGGGCATATGCCCCAGTTGTGGGCTCGATCCCCAGTGTGGGAAGTGCAGAAGGCAGCTGATCAATGGTTCTCTCTCATCATTGATGTTTCTATCTCTCTCTCCCTCCCCCTTCCTCTCTGAAATCAATAGAAATATATTGTAATAAAAACAAAATAAAAAACTCCACTCCACACCTTGGCTCCGTCAGCAGTACAAACAGCAGCTTGTGCTAGCAAAGCAACTGAGCCCAGAGTACTCCATGCCAACAGCAAGAAGTCAGAAATGCTGGTCCATGAAGGATCCAAGGAGCAGAAGAGGCCACCCCCAAAACTCTTCCCTGGCCTGGCTCCTGCCGACCTTCAGGGCAGCACTTACTTTCTACCGGGGTGGGCAAGGTGGGGATTCCAGGCTGAGAGTAGCAGAGGTACATTTGCTGGTCCAGGCTGCGCAGTGCATGGAAGGTAGGGTGTGTGTGCTGCTGCACAAACAGGTGCCCCGCATTGACCTGGTTGACCACGATCACTTCCACAGTGATGCCATCTGGGAGCATGAGCTGTGGAGAGGGGAGGGGTAGCAGGCACTTCAGTAATCCTTCTCTTCTCATGTTTGGGTTAAGCCCTGAGGTCCCAGGACAAGTCTCTGAATTGGTGCCTCTTTGAAAAGAGCATAGCAACCCAAAGCACATGGCACCCAGCTGGCAGGGGTTCGAGGAAAACTACTTGAGCATGCAAGTGCTTAGACACCACTATGGCCCTTGTCCTGCCGTACCATGAGTAACCACTAGAGGCGACCTCACACAGGGCTGGACAGGGAGGCTCCCAGGAGCAGGCTCTGGAGGTCGTTCTGGGCCTCCCCCTGACCTGACCAAGGTCCATTGGCCAGAGCTCCCCATCCCCCACCTCCAGCATTCTTGAGTCTATAAGACCCCAGGAAGGCCAAAGGGAATGAGGCAGCCACTGAGAGCAAGGTGCCAAGGTGGATAGGCCCTCAGGCCCCTCAGCTAGCTCCTCTGGGCCTGCAGCTGACCCCAGGAGCTTATGGTTTGACAGCATCTCTCTACTCTACCTTTCTGTCAGCAAGGGTCCACTGTCAAAGTCTGCAACAGTCTGAGTCATGTTTGCTCTTCTCTAGGCTCCACAGACATCCTCCCAACTCATTCCCACGCTGGGATTTGGAATGTAGGGTTGCTCTGTGGCCAGGCCCCACCTTAAAGGCCCTGAAAAGGCCAAGACTAGTCTCTGAAAGAACTGTCCTTACATACTAGTTTTCCCGACGCTAAGCTACAGAAACCATGCTAAGCTACAGAAATCATCCTGGTGCTGTGGACACAGCAGCACATCTTGTCCATCCTCCATCCAGGTGGCACAAGAGGCTTGGCTGAGAGTCCTGGCCTCCACCCCTCCAGTCCCACTGAGCCACCCACAGAACAAGGGAAGGAAGCCACACCAACCACTCAATTATCTAAAAATAAAGAGTGGGTCTGGGGCCAAGCCTCCTGAGGAAAACACTGATTCAGAAGTGAAGGGTGGAGTGAGGTTCAGCCCACTCCCAAATATCCACGGGGAAAAAAAAGGGCAGCATCCCTTCCCCCAAGGCACAAGGGTCTCTGGAGGGGGCAAGATATAGAACCAAGAAGTCCACTGTCCTAAACAAAAGCCAGGCAGGCAATTTTCTTGAGGCAGCATGTTGAGCTCATGTGTGAAATGCAGTCCAGCCACACACGTCAATAGTGACGTGCTGGTCAGTGAGAGACTGTACAGACAATGCTGGTGTCTCACACAGCCCAGGT
The DNA here is from genome assembly GCF_963455305.1 of Plecotus auritus. Lineage (NCBI taxonomy): Eukaryota > Metazoa > Chordata > Mammalia > Chiroptera > Vespertilionidae > Plecotus > Plecotus auritus. The sequence goes on from NC_137774.1 coordinate 26,829,945, forward strand.
GTAGTAGTCTGTACCATCTAGGTTTGTGTGGTTATAACTGTGTCCATGCCAACAACAATAACACCTTTCTCGGACGAATCCCTATCACTAGGTGGCACATGACTGTAGCCTCAGTAAGATGAGGCCCAAATAGGGGGGAGGTACACTGTAGGACATGAATGACAAGTCCCAGAGATTCTGCAATTGCCCAGGACACAGGGACCCCTGAGAGGTCAGCTCCTTCTCTTGCCCAACTCTCAGGGCAACCTCCAAAGAGCCACATGGATTCCTGGGCCTGGTGGGGTTACTGCTTCTCCTTTATACTCTAGGTACCTCCTGGGAAGCGGGATGGGGAAGGGAATCCTTCATCGGGGCCACCACTAGATTTGACTTAACTAAGGGAAAGCCCATCTTGAGCCCTCAGCAGGGGCCTCATTCAGACACTGCTCCAGCGTCAAGGAGTTCCACACCAGCCTGGACTGACTAGTCTCCTGGGTGGACTACAGTCCTTTCTAGGCAAATGCCTTGAACATAAAGGGTGCCCAGGTGGCAGAGCCAGGGGAGAGTGGTCCTTCCAATCAGGGACTAAGAGGCCTCTGGCTAAGAAGCACTCCAGCTCCTAAGCCTTCCCCAGAGGACACAGCCTAGAAGCAGAACAGACCAATGGAAGCTAGAAGCGAGAGGGCAGAGGCATCAATGAGCTCTTGGCCATGGTCTTGGGAGTTTCTTGTTGGGGGAAAGGGATGCAAGAAGTCCTGGTCCCCCAGGAGCATGCTCACCCAGGAAGTCATTGGAAGAGAAGGCAGTGCCAGTGAAGGCAGTGGGGGAGCGTAGATATTGGTGAGGTTCAGTTCCTTGAACTTCTTCCCAATCAAGTTCAGCGCCTTGTCTACATGATGCTGAGAGCCTAAGAGAAGGAGGAAGGAGGAAGGAGGAGTCACAGCAGGTTAAGACAAACAGAGCAAAACCACACCCCATTCCACAGGAATTCTCCTGGAGTTCAAGTGTGCCTTTAAGGTGTTAAATTTTGCCTCAGAAAGGCATCTAAAGGGGCTTGAAACCCACTGACCTTCTATGTGGCAGATCTGGACATTCTGGGTGTAAGGCAGGGCGGAGATGTAGATCTTGGCACCAGATGTTTGCTTCAAAAAACTCACATACCGTCCCTGCTTGCCAATTAGCCGACCGACTAAGTGCTGAGAAAAAGAGTTAGTTAATGGGAAACCAATTCCTCCAAAACCACTCCCAAAGACCTACCTTTGTTTTTCACAAGGTCAAACTCAAACATATTATCTGTTAACTTGTCAGCACTCCTTTCCCTGGCACTATTCTGAGCACTTGCATTTACTCACAACACCTATGAAATGGATACCTTTTTAAATCTCCATTTTACAGATGAGGAAAACAAGCCCAGAGAGGCTAAGTAACTCACCCAACATCACACAGCTACTAATCAGCTGCACTGCAAGTCTGGCTCCAGGACTCAGCAGTTCCCGTTTCATCCCCGACACTGTGGTCTGAATCAGAAAGCTGCAAAGGCAGCATTTTCTTCTCCCAGATCCAGACTATGACATGTTTCAGCACAAGGGTGGATTTACAACTCTTCCACCTCCTCAGGTCTACTCAGGACCAAAGATAAAGAGTCTCGATTTGAAAATAAAGGTCTAAGAAAGACCCTTTGGGCTCCTGCTGCCAACTGATAGCAGGCTGGCGCCTTCAGAGTCTGTAGCTCACAGAATGCCCAGCACATCAGAGTTCAAGGCAGAAAGAAGCAGCCAAACTTAGCCATGACATAAGAAGCTCTGAATCACTCCCAAACGACCCCACCCCCATGGAGCTACTAGGGGCCTGGTCCCTCAGCACCCAGAGCTGCTCCGGTATGCCTTTTGCAGCCAATGAAGGAGAAGAGGGCACGGTGGTTATCAGGATCACTGGGGGAGCAAACAACTGAGAGAGCCAGTACCATGAGTCTGAGCTGCCTGCCTGACCTCGAGTTCAAAGCCAGCGAAGTCTCCACACGGCAGGAAGCTAAATGCCCCCGGAGAATGAAGTGGGCCAATTATTTCTGAGCCCCAGAGATAAACATCAAGACCGAGCTAATAAGTTATAAGTCAGAATAGCAAGAAGCTAGAAACCACTTAAGCACCCAGGAATTGGGGAGTAGTGAAGTACATTGACATTCACACAATGAATAATGCAGTTAAAATTACATTTTCAAAGAGTAGCACAGGAAAATTAAATTGTTAAATATTTAAAAGCATTAATTAAAGCAACATAATCTCAGTTGTGTTTAAAAACCACAGGGTACATACAAGACTAGAAGGAAATAAGCCTTCCCAGTCATTCTCGAGGGTATGATTAGAGCTGATTTTTATTTTCTTTATACATTTCTATACTTCTCAAGTTTTCTAAAATATGGATTTATGCTGTGCTCAATTATAAAATACTTTGCATTGGAAAGCTTGGGCAGAGCACAGTGAAGGACTCCTTGCTGGCCCATGTCCTCTACCTGGTTTTGCTTGCCATCTCCAAGCAGATCAGAGCCCCGGGACACACAAAAAAACCCAGGGGAGGTTAGAGGCCTAGAGTTAGAAGAGGACAAGAATAGGACACTCACAAGGCAGCTGGAGAAATTCCATTTTGCAGGAAGTTCTTTGAACCTTGGTAAAGTAGAGCACTCCCTTTCCCCTCAGCCTTGGGCTCATGAGGGAGCCGCCACTCCAGGTTGACTGTCCCTCCCCTGAACCCCACACCCAAGCCCAATGAACCTGGGAACTTTGAGCTTGCAGCCCTTACCTTTGGCACCTCAATCTCCCAAATTATGAGGTCGACCTTCTTAGGATTAGAGCCTGCCTGGACATTCTGGAAACTGTCAGTCTTCCTGAGTCCACAGCAGCCGTCCACTGAATCCATGCTGTTCCCGTCCGAGCCTGCAGGGGAGGAAACAGCATGCACAGACACCCAGACACCAGATCAGAGCAATTAATAACGCACAACTCCCAAACTCACATTCCTGGGAGGCCCAAGGCCCCCATCCCCCGCCCCCTCCTCAAGCTTGGCAGGTGACTGTCAACTGGAAGTCTAGAAGGCTCAGAACAACCCCAATGAAAGGAGGGCTGGGGGTGTAGATACACCTAATTTTAGCTTGTCATTTACAGTCCAACTTGCTTAATTGGCAGCCACACCCAGCCACAGCTGCTGGAGCAGACAAGTGGTGAACTGGGAAGAAAGACACTGGCCCAGGAAGGGGGAGTCCTGAGGGGGGGGGGGCGGGATGGGCCAACAGGTTCACATGTTTCCAGGAGCCAGATATTAGATGCAGGCCTCCCCAAAAACTAACTGGTCACAGCCAGTCCACACCCTTCTGACAATGCCAGCCCCTCAGACCAAGGGTCCCTAGGTCCCAAGGCCCCTGGCCTAGGCTCACAGTCAGTGGCCTTCAGCCAAGTAGAGCTAGAAAAAGTCCCCCGTCGCTGGTATGTCTGATTATTCCCCATCAGGGCCCTGCCAAAAGTGGACACAGGAATGAGGCCCTCCTTTTCCCCTGCTTAGGCCCGACTTGTGCAACTCTGAATGCTCTTCTGAGCTCATGGCGGGTCTCTAATGCCCTGGTTCAAAGACTGAGCTAAAGCTCACTCCCAAGAGGACAGGGTGGGCAGCAGGAGCCTAGCATTGACTTGGGCTGCTCCACTCTTGACCAAGAGTGTGCCAAAGGAACCATCAAAGAAAAACAGAGGGCCAAACCCACTTAAGTGGCTCTCATTTAAATATGGACAACTCTATTGCCAGAAATAGAGGACTCCTGAGATTCTACTAATTAGGTTATCTTGCACTGGTTTCTCCAGACCCTGGGCATAATCCCATGTACTGTCTGGATGCAAAGGAGTAAAGCTTAGGAGATTCACTCCCAGCTAAGTCACCATCAAAGTGACCTCCTCCTCCCTTAACACAAGGTGGGGAGGTGATGGGCCAACAGGTCCACATGGCCCCTGGAGCCAGATATTAGATGCAGGCCTCCCCGGAGAACAACTGGTCACAGCCAGTCCATACCCTTCTGATAATGCCAGCCGCAGCCTCTACCCGACAGCAGGACTGGATGGTACCTTCCACCCCGATGACACTCAGATGTGGCTCAGACCACGCCAGGACTCTAGCAGGCTTCACTCAAAGGCCAGCTTCCAGCTTTCTCACGCACAAGGCAGGGCTACCATGAGAATGGAGGTGGGTCGGTAAGACACAGCCTGGTACTTGGCACAACTGAGTGCTCAGTGATTGGCACTACCAGGCTTCTATCTACCATCCCCAACGTCCCCACACATCACCATGCTCAGTCACAGCCTCTTCTTCCACGAGGCCTAAACTCTGAAGCCTTCTGCATAGCTATTATCAATCTAAAATTGGCATGACAAGGCCAGAGGGCTTGTTAATTAACCTGAGGGGCAAGAGGCAAAGGGAACCCCTTTATTCTTAAGATTTTCCACCCATTTTAAAATGCCTTAAAAAAACACACACAAAAAAAAACAACTTTTAACATCCCAAAAGTTAGAGTGCATCTTACAGTCTCTGGCCTTCTATATTTATGATCGGCAGCATTTTTTTTTTTCTTTCCGAGGTACATAAAAAACAGTAGTGTCATAATCAATAGCACCTTAGAGGTGGTAAAATGTAATGTGTGGTACACACCAGGAGCTGCTCAAAGTGCTGAATTCCAAAGAAAGAGTCCCAACCTGCCTCAAGGTGAAATGATAGGAAAAGGTTCCAGGGCAAGACAGTCAGAGACCCGGAGGGGAATGCCTCTTCCCAAGAGATCAATGAAAATGCCCCAGGGTAGCTGCAAAAACAGGGTCAGGAGCTGCTGACCTGGAAGTTAGCAGTCTGAACTGTCTACGCTGGGGTCAGCACTCGAAAAACCCAGTGGGCACTTCATTACCCGAGTGCCCTTCTTTCCGGGGGGTGGACCTGCAGCTGCACAGAAAGAAAATGGCTGAGGCACTCTGCAAAGGGTGACAGCAACACGCAGCAGAGTTCGAGCCTCCCACAAGTATGCAAAGCTGGGGCCAGTCTCTGGGCACTTACCAGGAAAGAGCTTCTGGAGAAGGAAAGCAGGTGAAGACATGGGAACAAGCACATGGTTAAAAGGAAATAAACCATTAAAATAAAGCTCACACCTACTCTCAGTACTCAAGGAGGCCTCTCTCCATTAAAAAAAAAAAACACAAAACAAAAAAACATTAATAGGTTAGGGTTTAAAAGAGAAAAAGAGGCACACTTAGGTTAATCGGTCAACCCAACCCAACTTTGATCTGATTTTGTCAGATGGGCTAGGGAAGGTCACTGGCTGCCAAAACAAGTTACAACTCCCATGGCTTTGGGTTTAAGGCAGCCTAAATTTTCAGTTACCCACCAGCTCTCCACTGTGCCCTTTCTGCACGCCAATTGGGACACAGAAGTAGCAGAGAGAGAGGCAGCCTTTCCTACTACATAAAGGGAGACCCGCCGTCCTCCGAGTGAGGAACACCCAAGACCCTCCTACCTCCCGAATGATCTGCTTCCGCATCCATGGTCCATCCATCCTCAGTCCCCAAGTCTGACAACTCCTCCTTCAGCACCCCATTGCTGAAGGGCACAGTACTTTGTGGCAGTGGTGAGGTGGTAGCCTTGTCCCTAGGGCTTGAGTTGGTCTCTGTACAAGAGTCTTCGAGCCCTGAAGTGCTGACGGAATCTGAGCACTGCCCGGAGGAGGATTCTGAAAGGACACCCTGGCTATTGTCAGACATGCAGGTGACACAGCCAGCATCTTCCACCAGGACGCTTGTGTTGTCCAGCGACTCTCCGAGGGGGGCGGCTGGTGGTGGGCAGGGGGCCAGGGCGATGTGGTGCACAGAGTTCTTTGGCTTTATGTCCTTGGTGGGGCTGGACAGAGGGCTGGTCAGGCAGCTCACATAGGTCTTTGGTGGTGGTGGCAGGTCCTCTGCTGGCAGGCCTGGCAAGGGGAAGGCAGCATCTGACGGGCCTAAGGCTGACTTCAACGGGTCCAAAGCTGACTCCAGTGGGTCCAAGACTGCCTTCGCTGTGGCCACCTCCATTGTGGCCTGAGTGGGCTCCAAGGCATCTTGCCCGAGGGCAGTTTTCTGGCAGATTGGGGCACACCTTTTCTCCTTCTGCCCTTGGACCTGCCCGGCTGAGGCCTGATACATGCAACCTGCCATCTTGCCCATGGTGGTGGCCAGCACTTCTTCAGTTGCATCCAAGATCACTTTGGAGATGATCTGGTAGGCAGCTTGCTCAATCTCCTCATTTTTATCCAAGGTCTCCTCATTTTTAGCCAAGGTCTCCTCATTTTTATCCAAGGACTCCTCTTTGCTCAATTTTCCATCCCAGACTCGGCCACCTCGGACACAGGGTGCCAGTGTTTCATCATCCTTGGCCTGCTCCACATGAGCCAATTCATTAAAGCTACTCATCAACTTCCCTGCTGTGTCCCCCTCCACCTGAGGTGGGCTGCTCTTCCTTTCCTCTCCCCCTCCTCCCAAGGGAGTCATGCTGGGCGCCTTGATGCTCTGTAATGCAGAGCCACGCTCCAGGGACAACACACCTTCTTCTAGCCCACTTTCTCCCAACACTGCGTCGCCAGTGCCTTCAGCTCCCATCTCTCTTGCCTTCTCCACAGGGCCATGCTTCTCTGTGGGAGCTGCAGACTGACCTTGCTGGCCCCACCCTGCCTCGTGCCTGCACACCTCGGTGGCTTCGTGGGGGAACTGAATAGCCTTTGGGGATGCAAGGGCACACTCTAAAGGAACAGGCTTGGCTTCATCACCTGTCTGGGCTGGTTCCACCCTTGCACTATCATCTCTGCATGTTCCTGGTCGAACTCTCGTGTCTGTGGTGTTAGACAGGCTGCCTGAGGACTCTGATCTACGACAGGCTGGATGTGACCGCAGCAAGGCTGGGGGCTCTGTGGAAGGTTTGTACACAGTGGCCAGCTCCTCTTCTGTTGGTTGTGTGACACTGGGGGGTGTGGACACTACTGCACGACAGGCATCTTCCACAGGGGCCAGTTCCTCGATGGCAGGACCGGCCCTCAGCTCCACAGCACTAGCCTCCACCCGTTTGTCATGGCTGCTGACGTGCTCTTTTTTACGAGAGAAAAACCACCACCAGCCAAGGAGTGCTAGCATTCCAGGCAATGCCAAAGGGAAAAGTGAACGGAATTGGATGGCCATCCTGGAGGCTTATAGTAGTTACACCTGGGAACAGAAGGAGAAAGAGATGCCATGAGAGCCTGGTAAGAGGTTCCTGATGTGACTGCACAGGAAAGACAATAGACAGGTGACAGCAGAGCTGTTGGCTCTCCCTTTCCCTACCCCTGAAGGGATCACCACCCCTTCACACCATGACTCTGGGTGAGCCACTGGAAGTGGGTAGGCAAGAAGAGACACCTCCTTCTGCTCCCTCATCCACACACACTCCCTTGTAACAAGCTACTGCAGCGTCTTGACTTTATCCTGTAGACAATAGAGAACCAGCATAGGTGGAAAAGGCAGACATATGAAACTGTGTTTGCAGGTGATTTGGGGAGCAGGAGAAACAGTATATGGAGCAAAAGGGACCTGGAGACCTAGGTCAGTTAGAGCCAGGAAAGGAGAAATGATCATGGCCTAGAAGAAGGCAGCAGAAGATGACAGGTATGAGGATTAGTTTAGATATATAGTAAGTGCTTTGCAGAGCAGGGTGAGCTCTCATTAGAGGTATGTAACAGACTTATTGAGAATGCTTGTATTCAGTGCCTCCCATGCCAGCAAATTTTATTCTGTATGCAAAAATTGTAAGTCTTCTTAAAACCTCAAATCCTTCATTGATATGGTGAATTACACCTTAATTTGGATTTGTGCTTAATTGTAAATGCTTTACCAACTCTTATTGGTTGTATCTACTTATCTAAATGTTTTCTGGCAAAAGCAGAGCATACAGCTCCCCCCAAGTGAGCCTGATGATCAGCAGAGGCTGGAAACACTGCTCCAGGACTGTGCATCTCAGAGCACAGTCTGTGGACCAGAAGCATCGAGCATAACCAGGGAACCTGCTGAAAATTCAGTATCTCAGTCCCTTTCCAGACCTACTGTACCGCAAACTGCTTAACAAGCCTCCAAGAAGATTTACAAGCACCGTTGTGAAGGTGCTAGGAAAAGTGTTTCTCTAAATTATAGGGGTGGGCAGGTCATCTCCAGAAAGTCCCTCATCTTTAACGATAAACCTTCCTGCTAATATGTGAAGATGAAGCAATGAGACTGGAAAGTACAAAGCAGAGCTAAGCAGCAGCCCCGGCTCAGAAGGCGCTGTATTATACCCTCCAGGTGGAAAGCTTCAATAATGCTGTCTAATAACTTAAGATTCAAATGAGGAACTTCACTTGATACTTGTCTTGCATCACCTAATCTTCAACCACCTGGTTTGGAATATATTACCATCTTAAAGATTTAAAGAACTCAAGGTTAGAGGAGAAACCAAGATGGTGGCATAGGTAAACACCTAAACTGCTGCCTCGCACAATTTCAAAACTACAACTAAAAGACAAAATGGACATCATCCAGAACCACAGGAAGGCTGACTGAGTGGAAATTCTACAACTAGAAGGAAAGAGAAAAGCACACTGAGACTCAGAAGAGCTGCAGAAGGCAGAGGTACAGAGACGTGCGCACGGAGAGGACTGGCAACTGAGTACACGGTGGGCTTTCTCAAGCAGGAGGGAGACAAAAACTCCCGACTGCACTGAACTCCAGTTCCAGGCAAGACTCTGGGGACCCAGACTCATACGGGGAGAAACTGGACTGTCAGGAAAGAGAAAAGCACACTGAGACTCAGAGGAACTGCGGAAGGCAGAGGTACCGAGGCACACGCACAGAGAGGGCGGGCAACTGAGTACACGACTGGCTTTCTCAAGCGGGAGGGAGACAAAAGCTCCCAACTGCTCTGAACTCCAGTTCCGGGCGAGACTCTGGGGACCCATACTCATTCGGGTAGAAACTGGACTGTCTGGCAGCGGGCAGAACTCGAGGGCGGCTTTCTCTCAGAGGTGCTTGCAGTGATTACCGCGGGACACTGAGAACCAGGGGCCTCTTAGAGCAGGGCTGACGGGAAGCCAATGCTGTCTGCTCCGCCCTGAGACTCCGCCCCATCCAAGCTGAGCACAGAGGCTTCTGCAAGTCTTGTCTCATAAGGGTGTCTCCAGCACAGAAGTTCTCCCATCGTAGACACAGCTGATCCTCACAGCCAATTGGCCTGGAGGTCAATTCCTCCCAGTGACACCAACAACAATCAAAGCTTAACTACAACAAGACTGTGCACACAGCCCACAAAGGGGTGCACCAAGAGTGTCCACCTCAGGTAACTGGGGAGGCTGAGCCACTGGGCCCTATAGGACACCTACCACACAAAGCCACTCTATCAACTCAGGGAAGCAGCCAAAATGCGGAGACAAAGAAACAGGTCACAAATGAAAGAAATGGAGGAAAGCAAACGACTGGATATAGAGTTCAAAACCATGGTTATAAGGTTTTTCAAGAATTTTCTAGAAAAGGCCGATAAATTTAGCGAGACCCTTGAGGATATGAAAAAGGACCAACTAGAAATTAAGCATACACTGACTGAAATAAAGAATAATATACAGAGATCCAACAGCAGACTAGAGGATCGCAAAAATCAAGTCAAAGATTTGAAATACAAAGAAGCAAAAAACACCCAACCAGAAAAGAAAAAAGAACCCAAAAATATGAAGATAGTGTAAGGAACCTCTGGGACAACCTCAAGCGTACCAACATCCAAATTATGGGGGTGCCAGAAGAAGACAGAGAAAGCAAGATACTGAAAACCTATTTGAAGAAATAATGACCGAAAACTTCCCCCAACTGGTGAAAGAAATAGACTTACAAGTCCAGGAAGCCCACAGAACCCCAAACAAAATGAATCCACACCAAGACACATCATAATTAAAATGCCAAGAGCAAAAGACAAAGAGAGAATATTAAAAGCAGCAAGAAAAAAACAGTTAGTTACCTACAAGGGAGCACCCATACAATTGTCAGCTGATTTCTCAACAGAAACTACGCAGGCCAGACGGGAGTGGCAAGAAATATTCAAAGTGATGAACAGCAAGAACCTACAACCAAGAGTACTCTACTCAGCAAAGCTATCATTCAGAATCGAAGATCAGATAAAGAGCTTCACAGATAAGAAAAAGCGAAAGGAGTTCATCACCACCAAACCAGTATTATATGAAATGCTGAAAGGTATTCTTTAAGAAGAGGAAGAAGAAGAAAAAGGTAAAGATAAAAATTATGAACAACAAATATGTATCTATCAACAAGTGAATCTAAAAATCAAGTGAATAAAAAATCTGATGAACAGAATAAACTGGTGAATATAATAGAATCAGGGGCATAGAAAGGGAATGGACTGACAATTCTCGGGGGGAAAGGGGTTGTGGTGGGTGCGGGAAGAGACTGGACAAAAATTGTATGCCTATGGATGAGTACAGTGGGGGCGGGTAAGGGCATAGGGTTGGGGGGAACCAGGTGGAGGGGAGCTATGGGAGGAAAAAAGAGGAACAATTGTAATAATCTGAACAATAAAGATTAAATAAAAAATAAAAAAATAAAGAACTCAAGGTTATACAGTTAAGGGAATGGGACTCAGGTTCTTCTCCACATTAAATCCGGAATCCACTAATTAATGGATCTGTGGGGATAAGATATTTTATGGGCCAAGGAAAGGGGAAGTTTGTACTGCTCTTAAAACTTTATGACCTTGCCGAAACCGGTTTGGCTCAGTGGATAGAGCGTTGGCCTGCGGACTGAAGGTCCCGGGTTCGATTCCGGTCAAGGGCATGTACCTTAGTTGCGGGCACATCCTCAGTGCGAGGTGTGCAGGAGGCAGCTGATCAATGTTTCTCTCTCATCGATGTTTCTAGCTCTCTATTCCTCTCCCTTCCTCTCTGTAAAATATCAATAAAATATATTAAAAAAAAAAACAAAACTTTATGACCATACCCTAAGACCCCCAAATTCCCACACCTGGAATCTTTTCTTAAAAAGAAAAAATTAAAAATCTGCATAGGCAGAAGTCTATATTAAGAATACTCACCGGAGTATCATTTGAAACAAAAACTCAAAGAAAAAATTGCTAAATATATTGTAGAATCTAGGGACAAATCATTGTTAGAGAAGAAGGAAGCTGACTTTATGTACTGACTTGGAAAAACTGCTGTGATGCCAAAAATAAAAGTGTAGACCACCATGTACGTGTGAGGTCTGTGTCCATATAATCATCCCATGAAAAAAAACTGGGATCCTAATGAAAATGGATAGTCTTCCTTCTTTTTGGGAAGAGAGTTTTTTTATAATTTCTCAGTAGTTCTCCAATTTGGCTGCCCATTAGCACCACTTGGGATGCTTTTAAAATCCCAAGATGGCACCCAAAGCAATTAAATCAGAATCTCTGAGGGAAAGATCCAGGCACCAAGTTTGTTAATTGAGGTGACTCCAACGTGCAGTCAAGTTGGAAACTCACTGTTTTGTAACAACTTGCACACACCCCAAAAAGTGTTAGATTATAGGATATTTGCTTTGTGTCCGTCGTTCACATAAAAATAAATAATATTTGAGAAGGAAAAGAGGCTATGGGGGAAGGGTGCTCTCAGGAAAAAGTAGTATACAGGAGACATAGCCTATTGTCAGGAGATTAAGTCCCACCCAACAGTCACATGCAACAGGAAGTGGGGCTGGGGTCTGAACTCAGATTTTCTTCTTGTCAGTAAATTTAAATATCTGATTCCTTATTAACTAGACAATCCTACTTCAGCAGGCTGCATAGTTATGAGTCCCATAATGGTGTTCTAGCAATTCTCTGATCTCAGAAAAAAGATTAAACGGAAAGGGGTAGACAGGAAGAAAAAAAATCCTATATCTTAACAACCAATAGGTGGCAGTCGCCCATTTTACACAGGAAGGGCCCAAGGCCATAAACTCAAATTGGGGTGTGTGTGTGTAAGGGGGGTTGTTGTTATCCAAGACACAGAACTGCCTCTCAAAACACTGGGATACCCCCCCACACACACATTGGAACTAAAAGTTGAACCAAGGGGTCCAGCAGTTGCTCCCACCCCACCACTGGAGATTGAAGAAACTGGCTGTAAGGCATACATACATTACAGCCTGGCTTTGGTCCTGAATCCCAGGAGAACCATACCGCATCCCAGACCCTGGCCTGCCATGTCACTGGCCTCCCCCCACTTCACGTGTTCTGCTCCCAGTCCTAGTTCACGCTCAACACAGAACCAGCTGCCTGGGGCCACTATACATACTTCCTGCCTGCTGCTCTGTAGCTCAGAGACACCGCTACCACTCACCCACCTACTCTTCCCTGCCCAGCTTGTTCCCAGAGACTGAGGGTCTGAGCTCCCGACCTACCATCTATAGCCCCCCTGCAAATAGGCAGCTGTAGCTACTCTGCTAATTACAGCTTAGGAAACTTTCTGTACCATTTCCAAGCCAGACACCCCTGTTGTTGTGCCAGGAGGGCCTCCTAGAAAGCATTTAATACTGCTACCCTAGTGCCATGTTGCTTTCTGACAAGGTCCTACATGGGTCTCCAGTGCCCACCATTCACATGCTGGACTAGAGCTGAGAGACCTTCCCTCTGCTGAGGAACCAGAAGCCAGTTGCCACTATTCTTCCAGGCAAAGCCCTCCTCTCCACGACTGCCTCTAGGGACAGAAACTGCCCTGGACTGGAATTGAAGTGCTCTGGGCACTTGAGATAAGAGGTAAGAGATCCAAGAGGGGATGAAATGGTTTATTTTTCCCTTGCCACTAGGGGATTGTGATTAGATATGAGCTTCTCCACCAAACACAGAGCCAAGAGCCCTTGGAATAAGCAGCCCACACCACCCAAAGGTGATGTGAGAGCCTAGTTGGGTTTCACTAAAGGCACCTCACAGGGAGCCCCTGGTGACTGAAGCCCCACTTCCTGCCCGTCAAATAAAGTCCCTCACTTCCTTAGCGCCCCCCCCTTCAGTTCCTAGAGTCCTACCCTAGCCAATCTCACCTCACTCAAACAGACTTCTCTGAATTGGTAAGGTGCCATTTTCCCTGACTTATGTGAACACAGAGTCCTGGACTTGTGGTGCAGGATGTACCAACCTTTCCTGAATTCTCAGACAGGGCTGCCCCATGTGCACGCACACATTTCAGCCGTACGAGGCTCTCTGGTACCTTCCTTCCCAAACAGACTCTTGAGTTGCTCTCTCTGCCCTCTCTCTTTTTTAAACCTGTACCTCTCAAAAATGTAAGTGGCATTTAACAGTAAGGATCTAAAAGCCTTCACACTCACAAGTAAACTGAATGAAGGTGGCTGCCTCCCTCCCCCACTCCGGAGGCCCAGGCCTCTCAGGCAGGCCTGCCCCCAGTCAGGGAAAAGGATGCAGAGCCCAGGCTTAGGGTTGGTGGGGAGGAGACTTGGCTAGTTTGAATCTGTTGGAATGAAATAGCTGCCTGCTTATTTTTAGCAGGTCCATTTACCCGCAAATAGATGCACGCTGGCTGGCTGCCCAGTAGTCACACAGAGCTGAGGACAGGCACGTGTCACAGCCCCATAAGACCTTAGTGCCCACCTACTCACTCCAGGTTCTGAAAGGATTCCTTCTTTCTCCCAGAGGAACCTGCAGCTTCTCAAAACAGCTTACCTCTGGAGAAGTAATTGCTTCACTCCCAACCCCAATGACCAGCTGGGGCATTGCAATCTAGGGCCTTCTGCTAAACAAGAAAACAAATCTCTGGGAATGGTACAAAGAGTGTTGGTCCCAGTGAGTCAGCCTATTTGTCTGCATTTATTATGGAAAAAGAGCTGCAAGTAATTAATCAATGGGAAAGTCCATCATAAAAATATAAGCTTAGGTGCCAAGAGACTCGTAAGTCCAGTCTGAGCTTGGGCCTGGTCAGTGAAGTCACATCCACTCTGTGTTCTGAATGGATTTTTACACAGGGGTGGGCAAAGGTAAGCTTACATGGAAAATAATACAATAATAAATAATAATACAAGAATAAGCTCTGTGTTTTGCATACTCACAAGTGTAAACCTACTTTTGCCAACCCCGTCTGATTGAAATTTGAATATTTCTTCCATTATTCCAGGGTTATGTGTTCACCAACAGAAGGAAGCTCAAGACACTCCATCTCCTGAGAGCTTCTTGCCGAGGGGAGGTAGGAGCTATTCCGCTTGGAGGGGGTCTTCTAAAGACAGGGAATGATCCAGAACCTAAAGCCCAGCACTTGCTGCCACTGCATTGGGAGAATAACATCAGGCTGTGGACCAGGCCAAGGCTCCTCCATCCCTCCCCACAACCCTAATATCATGCCCCTCACTTGCAACCCTCGAGTTTGCTGGAGGAAGACAAGAGTGCCTTTTGGGTTGCATTAACCCAATTTCTCATCAGGTTGAGGATATGCACATACATTCAAATGTGTTTAAGTTTCAGCAAGAAAAAGCTTCTGACCACCAGAAGCTCACAATCCAGATGGAAGAGCCAGTGTCTCACTCACACATACACACATATCAGCACCACGCTGAGCCCGGTTGCAGAAACAGGCAAAGAGGACCCAAGGAAGGTTGTCTCACAGGTCAGAATTCCCTTAGGTTGCAATGGTGGGTTAATGACATCAATTAAGGTTCTAAACCCAATGTATCTTTGGGAGTGAGAGCAGAACAAGTCCTGGGAGCAGAGGCTTAAGAGCTGGCCGGGGGCCAGACAAAGGGAGACTGACCTTTACTGTCAACGCAATGGGCAGTTGCGACATGGCCAAAGAAGAGCAGGTCACAAGAGGCAAAGGCCTGGCTAATCCCCAAGTGGCAACTGAAGTCCAATACTGGCAGCCACTTAGTCACAGGGAGCTAACTGAGCACTTGAAATGTGACCAGAGGACTGAGGAACTGAATTTTAAATTATATTTAGTGTCAATTTACTTTAAATAGCTATATACAACTGGTGCTACCTAGTGGACAACACAGTGCTAGAGGATGCTCCCTGAAGACCTAAAGGAAACACAAGAGCTGCATAAATGCTGAGAAAGCTAGTGCCTACCTTGCTGGGCAATGTTTGGTCCTGCCGCTGAGGGTGGGGAACGATGGCAAGCTGGGTCACTCACCCTCAGCAGCATGGCTGGGGGCCCAGGAATCAGAGTGCTGGAGCCATGCCTCAGGTGTGTTGGTCTCAGCCCAGTCTCGGTGTTCACAGGGTTGTTACCTTCATCCTTAGGGTGCGTGAGTGAGCTGTGATTCATGTTGGCACCCTAAAGATTCCAAATTAGCTCACAGTGGGGCTGTGAGGTCCCTCTGCCCAGGGCTGTCCCCCACACCCTTCATTGTGATGGCCCCACAGAGCAGCCCGGTCAGCCACCCTCCCGGTTCTGGATCACAGAACACTCCATGGCCTGTTCTCCAAGAGACTGGAGGCTTCACACAACAATGTCTGGATGGGTGGGCCTACTCAATAAAGCCTTTTCCAACCAAAATGGGAACCAGAACCTGGTACCAAGAATTCCAAGTAAGTAGAGTAAAAAGTGAAAAAAATCCCATCTCTGAACATAGTCTCCAATTAAGAGCTCTTCCTCCTCCAGTTCAATTAAAAATTAAACTCCCAGTTTGGAAAAGTTGGTTAAAGAGGAAACCACACAAGTGTGAACTACCCAGCCTGCCTCTTTCTCTGCTGACCACTCATGGCAGGTCCAGTCTCATTAGGCTTCAAATGATAAAGGGAAAAAAATCGGCACCTCCTACCAAGGTCTTTCCATTCCTTTATTTGGGGGCTAGGGTTATGGTTTAAGCTTTTTTTACTATGGTGATAAAGCAGGTGCCACCAGTGTTCCTGGGTACACAGAGTTCCTGCCCATTACCACAGAGCACTACACAAGACTACCCAGAAGGTATGACATTCTGATCAGACAATAAGCTTATCTAAAAGCTAATAAAGATGACATGTGACTTCAAAAGGAATCAGAAAAGATGGTGTGAGGCAAAAACCCTTCACAGCACCATCTCAGGGGACAAAGCAAAGAGGTACACTGATTTTACAAACGGCAAACAGTGCACTATAACCAACTCAGAGATCACATAAAGGCATAAGGAATTTCTATTCACCAAATATGTATTGGTACCTACAGGGTACAAAGCACAGTGGGACACAGAAATGAGTCAAACAAACACACTACTTTCAAGCCATTACAAGTCCTTTTGGGGCAAAAAACACCAATGACTTCTCCTCTGGTAGGCTTATTACTGCCACTGACCAACTGACAAGTTTGGTCCAAGAGTCAGGCAAGTGTCCTGGCCAGGGTGAGGAACAAACATGAACCAGGCTGCCAGTTTCTCCAGATTAAGATGTTCTAATAATGCCCTGGGGTGGGAGATGAGGGGGTAGCAGCTCAAATGGAAGCCAAGGGAGATTTGGTTGGCCCATTCAATATGCAGACTTTCATTCAATACCCATTTTCACCACTACCTGCTGCCCAAATCCACATCCCTTCTCCTTTAAACTACTCCATAAAATAAAGCCAGATATACTGGCATGCCAGAGGGTTATGAGGGCCTAGTTGTCCTTGCCAACTTTCTAGCAACCCTCCTGTCTCTGGCCACACCTCAACCCAAGCCTTCAAAGGCTTTTCCTTGTGTATGAACCAGCACACTTTCTCAGCAAGCTACTAGAAGACAGGCTCCACAAAAACAAGGGAGTAAATCAAGAAAAGCTAATAAAGATGACACATAACTTCAAAAGGAATCAGAAAAGGGAGGGGTAGGCACGGATCCAGGAAGCAACACAAGAGAAAGGGAGAAGGAATTTCCAGATGAAGGGGAAGCAGAGCCAGGGACAGTGGTACATCCCAGGAGCAATATGGAATGCTAGTACCTGGTATGTTTAAGCAAATGAGAGGAGCTTGACAGCAATGGCTAAGGATCAGGGAAGAGTCAGAGAACTAATGTGAGAGACACAGAAAACAAAGCTAAACAAAGTAATTTAGGAGGAGAGGGAAGAGGATGGCAAGAAAGGAAATATGGAAAACTAAGAACTTTTCAGCTATAAGCAGTATCTATACTAATAAAAGGATAATATGCTAATTAGACCAGGAGACTGGACATCTTCCTACCATCTGACTTCCTTCTGGACAAAGCCACGGTGGTGGGGGCCGAGGCAGAGGTGGTTAGGGGTGATCAGGCCAGCAGGGGAGGGCAGTTGGGGGCCATGAAGCCAGCCGGGGAGGGCAGTTGGGGGCCATGAGGCCAGCAGAGGAGTGGTTAGGCGGCGATCAAGGCGGTAGGCAGGCAAGTGGTTAGGAGCCAGCGGTCCCAGATTGCGAGAGGGACGTCCAACTGCAGGTTTAGGCCCCATCCCCTAAATCGGCAGACGGACATCCCCCAAGGGGTTCCAGAATGGAGAGGGTGCGGGCCGGGCTGAGGGACACACACACCCCCAACCCCGTGCACAAATTTTGTGTAACGGGCCTCTAGTTTATATCATAACAATGCATACTACCTCTATACTGAGGATGAGGGAAGAAAAAAATGTAGGAATGAGCCAAGTCCTTACCTTTCAGAGTAGAAAAGCAAATCAGATAAATAAAAAGGAAGAAAAGATGGAAAGGAAGAAAGAAGTATACTATTTAGAAATACAGAGATAGGGAGGACATCTAGATGAAAGCAGCTGCCTCTGGAAGAGAACAGGACAGGAGGGAGAGCACTCAGGGCAAATGGCTGTTCTTTCAAACCTGTGAATAGTCAAAAGTCAAAACTTCCTACAAGCAATACTTTCATAGAAAATTAATATATTCTTAAGTATTAAGTAGCAATGGATGTTCTATTACCATACAGCTTTTAAGTTTCTTTAACCATCATAATAAATATGTATATCATCTCATCTATGTATAAATTTATAATGCTTTATTTCCCATAATAACTGATGCTAATTTTGCACCTCCCTCCCCCAACTGCCCTGCTGACAACAGTAATAATCACAAAGAGAATATGCTTATTAATAGACCCTTCGGAGTAAGGCATCTGGTTCCCACATCAATGAGGCCTAGCCAGCATCAGGTAACAGGACCCCCTGGGCCTAGTCATTTCATAAAGATCTGAATACCCAGAGTGAGCCAGGTTCTGCTGAAGATGCAAAAGCCCTCAGGAAGCAAAGGTGGAGGGAGGGGTAGTTAGGGAGTCACATTTCAGATCTCAAGATACTACAAAGATGCAGCAAGCAAACGTAATAAGCCTGAAGCCTCTCAACCGCTTCTGAGAACTGAGCCCTAGGCATCCCTTGTACATGATGAATTAACTATACTCCTGGGCATCTAGTACTGTACTAGTTGGGAGAGTTGAGAAACAGTCACTTGGCCATCTTCCGTGTTCTACGGTTTAGATGAGGAACCAAGGTGGAGAAAAGCTGGATAAAGAGCATGTGGGAGAGGGGAAGCTTTAGACAGAATAGTCAGGGAATGCCCCTCCAAAGAGGTGGCAACAGAGCTGGAACAGTAAGGGGCAGCTATGCCAAGGTCTGGGAGGACAGGGTAAGGAGAGGGGAAGAAAGTTCCAAGCAGGGAGAACATGTGCTGAAGTCCTAAAGCAGGAACAAGCTTGGCTGACTCAAGAGGCAGCAAGAAAGGGAGTTGAAGATGAGGTTGGAGGGCTGCTGACAGAGAAACTGCTCCCCAGCCTCACTGGGCAGACACAGCACTGACGGTCAAGAACCCGGAGGTACAAGTTCACCAAACTTCCTCCGGAGAGGGAAACCAACTTGCCCCAACAGCCAAGGGGCTATAGTTTCTAGACTAATAATCAGAGGCTGATTCCAAATCTATGCCAGAAACCGGGTGCCTCTGTGGCTGGTAGCACAGCAGGTGCACACTGTGTGAGTAAACAGGCCCACTTTTTACTTCAAGTTCTCAGCAAATACGTTTGTATGAAGCCCCGGGGTCACACCACTTATTAGCCTGGTGGATGGGAACAGGGATACACACACACACACACACACACACACACACACACACACACACACATATACACACACACACACACACACACACACTCACTCACACACACACTCAGCCCCACATAAGCCCTTGCCACTTCTTTGAAATACACTTTGCAAAAACAACCTTGCTATCCAGCCAACATAAACCATAGGCAACAGAAGGGACCTTATATGGCTTGAAGCTTTCTTAATCAGAAACAGATAGATGGGCTGGAGTTGGCAGCTCCAAGTTAGAGGAAAGGAGGAGCCAAAAAAACAGGGCGGGGAAAGAAAGGATTGCAGCGTGGAGCAGAACTCATTTGTCAAACTCCTTTTTCATATCTCATCAGTCTCCTTCTAACTGGCTCCCTGTAAGAATTCCTCCTGAGGGACATTTGCCTCCTCTCATGCTCTTATTTTGGTTACACCAGTACTCAAGCTGCCAGCACATCCATAGTTTTACAGAATTTTTTAGTGTCTGTTTGGTGGCCTGCCCTTAGGTTGGGTGACTTCCCATGAAAATAGGTTGATTTCCTTAGAAATTGGCTGCTGGGGCAACAAGTGGTGTCATTCCCCTGGACAGCAGTCCTGAGTTCCCCCACTCACTGGGCTGCCTTGGTCACATGCCTGTCTGGCCCAGGAGGCAGGGCTGGGCCCCAGCCACAGATCCAAAATAGAAAAGGCAGCCCCAGGGACCTCTTAAGCCTACCTCGCCCCCCCCACCACCACCACCAGCACCAACACCCCATGATAGTTTCTAGGGTGGCTTTATTCTCCTTCCTCCCAATTAGAAAGCAGCAGCACTCAGGACCTGCTCTGTACAAATGAAGCCACATGCACTTGGTCCTCCTAAAGGATACCAGCTGCCCAAAATAGCATGACAGCCCAGGCTTGGCCAGGTGGGCCTCAGCAAAGTCAAAGGACAAAGCAAGGAGGTTTTTCTCAGCACAGCCTTTTCTCACCAGAGACAGAGCTCAAGGCACATCAGACTGCAGGCCTCCTTCCAAGGCAGCTCAGGGCAAGTCCCTCCTGCTCCTTTCTCCTTGGAAGGCAGGAAGGAGGGGCAAGAAGATTTACACAAGACTGGAATGGCCTTCAGATCTGCTGTGTGGGGCCAAGGTTGGAGGAGAGGGGGGTGGGAGTGGCAATGGAGAGTGGGGCTGAGGGCTGGGCTTGAACAAATCCTGCTGCCTCCTCCAACAGGACTAAGCTACTGACAGCCTGTTGAGGGCCAGGGGATGGTCTCCTGACCTCCATGTGAGGTCTGAGAGGCCACATTATTATTAGCCAGAGAATGATAAGTGACTTCAAGGTTGTCTTCTCAACCAGAGAACCGAACTAAACCAAAATCTTCAGAGCGTTTTCCAGGCCTTCAGGCATAGCTACTGTCTACAAGGTTTTCTTAGTCACAGTCATCATTTGTGCAGCTCAAAGGCACCGGATGGTTGCATAATTCTGATGATAAAACATGGCTTTGGAAAGAAAAAGCATAAAAGAGTAGGATCCTGAACATCAGTTTCCTGACAAATGAAAATATCCTGTAAAATGGGATACAAATATCTCCATCATGGGGCTGAAATGTGGCTGAAATGACTCAAAACACCTAACAGTCTGACTCAGACTGTGGGACAAATAATTGTAATCTTTTAAAAATCCAGTTTTGTTTTCTGGATGAGGCTGTAGGGTTAATGGGGCAGTAAATAAAAAACAGCCTCTAAGCATGGAGCTAGAAATACAGAACCCTAATCCAGGTCCAAAGCTAGCCCAGCCCTGTATCCTGGGATTAGAATACCTTCCTTGGGGCCTCAGTTTCCTCATACACAAAGTAGAAATACCTAACTTCACAGGATTGAGAAACAATAAGAAGGGAACAGTTCAGAAAAAAAACCTCCTATGATGCTAGGTATACAGTAAGTGCTCAATAAGTGTCTGTAATGCATCTTATGCTGTCTAGCTTCAAGAAAAGAGAGTCTCTCGCATTATATACCAAAAGTCGGTCTATCAGGGTTCATACTAAGTATGTCCAGTACGAGAGAAGGGGGCATCTGGAACTAAAGCCCACTCCCCAGAACTGGCCCCACACCAACATTTCAGGATTCCTACTCTACCGCAGCTCTCCCCACCACCTTCTATAAAAACAGGCCTCCTAACACTGACATGGATTGGAGGGATGAATGAAAATGAGTTCGTAAGGTCTCTGCAAACTGTTTAGCAAAGGACCCACACTGGGATCCTACAGGAAGTATTCAGGTGGGTGAAGGACAAATAGGTCAGTTGACATCTGAAGACAGGCCTTAGAGACCAAGCAAAGATTATTATAATAAGCAGGCTCTCAAACCAAAATGGCTTTCCAAGGGCTTAGCATTTGGCTCTTTGCTTCATACATTCCCAGATCCCTCACTACGCTCCTCAAACTGTTTCATAATTGATCACTGCCCTCCAAACTGGCAGATCACAACTTCTCAACATGCCATGGAGAGAGCGGATAAATAATTTGTCACCAAAGCTGTTTGGTTTGTGGATTATGAAAAATGAAGCCCAAGCACGCAATGCTTTAACTTTTAGAGTTGGGCAAAGAACTAAGACCTGTGCTGTCCAATAGAAACTTCTGGGATGATGAAAATGTTCTAAGACCTACATTGTCCAATACTGCAGCCCCTGGCCACATGAAGCTACTGAACACTTGAAATCTGACTAATATCACCAAGAAACTAATTGCTAAATTTTATTTTATGCTTAAAGCTTAAATTTAACTAGCTACACATGACTAGTTAATAATACCCTAAAGACAAGGCAGTTCTAGACCCTCTCCTCTAAGGATCAATTTAGATGAGACTAGGAAGAGTGTAAAATATAAATATAAAAACATTTAGCACAGTAGTACCTTAGAGTTAAAATGCACCTAAAACTGGATTGGGGTTTTTTAAGTCTTTGACTTGTACTATCCACTAAAGCAAGCATGCTAGCCCAAAACCACTCCTCCCCATAAAACAACCCTGCAGGCCACTCTATTCTTCCAGGAGTCCCCAGGCACTTTAGTCTAACAAGGGCCCAAAGAACATAATCTGAATGCCTTTGATGTTGACCAACCCTGCCTAGAACCACATCCAGGTTTCCCCCCTGAAAGCTGTACCAAGCCCTCTCCCCCTCCAATCCAGGGCTCTTGCCAGCTAAGCCTACTGGTGAAACAAGCCTAATCAGCCTGCAGCACTGTATACCTTTACTTCCAGAATTCACCTGGGGCCCCACTTTGTTCCTAAGTGCATGGGCCTCAGTGGCACCTGGTTAAGTGAAGTCAGCCAACCAGTATTACCAGATGGGGACAGAATGTTTACTATCGACTGTTGCAAACTATCAAACTGAGTTGTAAAAACATCCAAATGGTGGGGACCTGGACAGAACAAAGACCATTTAGTAGGAGGAAAGGAAAGCTAAGGAATAGGACATCTTGAAGGTTGCTTATTGCTAACAGCCAGTCCTCAGAAGGCTGGATGACAGACACACTCCTTCACTCTAACAATCTGCTTAGAAAGCAACAGAAAGATTAGGAGTAACGCCCATGGTTTTGACTATGCCTTGGTTCTTCTCACAAAAGCCCTCTAAGGGCCCTAGCTTAAGTCCAAACCCACACTTACCAGTTTCTCTACACCTCAATTTGTATTTTAATTGACCACTGAAACAATACCCCAGCTTCACCCACCTCACTTGTATTCAGAGGTATGAGGATGAAAGGAATAGGGAGGTGTTTGCTCACAACTCCCCCAACACAGTAGCTTTCAAGGAAAAGGCATCCTCTAAATTTTAGTTCCCACATCCTCACCAATTACTTCTCCAGCCAGACTCTGTCCAACTCAAAACACTGTCATTGACTATGTTTTCCACTGTCTAGGTTTTAAATTAGCTACCAGGACCAGCAGGTTTGCTCAGTGGAGTGCCACATATGATGGATACTTAATGTTAAATGATCATAAAAGTGAAACCTGGCACGACAAGAAAGGGATGAAGCAGAACTTGCCCTAGGAAGCAAAGATTAGGATTAAAATGCATCCCATATAGATAAGCAACTCAAACAGTATGACTTGATTTAAATGGTCAAGCAGCCTGAACTTCAAGTAGGGGAAAGACAGGTAGTTTAATCTAATTGCTTTGCCCATGCACTCTACCCGGCTTGAGAGGCCTCCACTCACACCTTAAATGGGACAAGAGGCCCATAGGATTTAGCACCTCCCAGAGCAGAGGAATACTCCTCAGAATGGCAAGCTGAAGGTATTAACTTGTACACAAAACTGTCGACTTCCCCACAGTAGCACAACAGACCAAGCTGCAGAGAAACCCTTCCATTCTAGACTCACAGGGAAGATTAGGAAGGAGCTGCCTGGGGAGAATGGGCTGGAAGGCACCAGCTCACCAGGCACAAGGAGTGCCCACTCCTCAAAGCCCTGAAATGAGCATTCAATCAAGTCATATTTGTTGCAGGCTAGAGCCAGGAGGCTGGCTGACAATGTGGGGAAACCAATTTGTTTTCCTTTTCCTTCCAACCCAGTTTCCAGGCCAGAAGCCGGGGGAGGGTATTTTTAATAAAATTCAAATCACTCAAGTGATTCAAAAGAAAATGTCAGTCTCAGAGATTCTTCAAGAGGGAATAAAAACAAGGTTTGAGAACCCATCATGCACAGTGCTGGGTTTCACAAATATTTCAACTTGTCTTTAGGGTGAGGAGAGGGAACACTGTAAAGGCCAAAACTAGCCTTCACCCAAGCTAGGACACGAGTCCAAAGCCCACCAATATTTGGGTTACCAGGTAGAACAAAGCAAATTGCTTTAAAATATTGATGTTCAGCAACCTTACACTGGGGACACATCCACTTGGCACCTGAGCAGGCCACTTACAACAGACACTCTCACTGGCACCCTGCAGTGTCCACGTGTCAATGTATTTCCTAGATACAGCTGGGAGGAGGAACTGATAGTCACAAGACTCCAGCAAGACACAAATCCATTAGACCTGTCTCACTCACATGCTTGAATGGGATCAGTTACCTGAAAATTCTAGGCCATCATCTAACAATACTCATGACAATAGAGCCCATTTAATTCAGGTTGGCGCTGAAGCTTCAGTGATTTGCATACCTGTAGGATCCAGAGGACCTCATCCGGCCAAGTGACTACTTCATCTGCGAATACACACAGGAATCACTACCCAGAACCCACAAAACTAGTTAAGAGGTGAAAGAGGAAAGATTCAACACAAGTCAGAAAGCTCCCAAAGCATAACTTCACGTGCTTCCAGTGCTCAGAAAGTCTTAAATAAGCAGGTATACCCCTTGAATGCCAAGAACAGAGGAATCTGATATATGGCCCTACATGCATGCTGCTCTTCTCTTCATTTGAAAGATGCTCTGTACCTTTAAAAGCAAAGAAGATGGGATGGTGCTTATTAAAGTCCAAGTTTTGCTTTCTAAATAGTTTTTAATTTGGGAAGGATTTAGTTACCAGAGCACGCTAAGGTTACTGTTTGTCAGAATTAATGGCTTACTGTGAACAATGTTACTTCATCAGTAATTGCAACAAAAATTGGGGGGAGGGGGTAACAGCAAACCAATGAACAGATAGAACTGCACCGTATCCAGCAGCCCAGATTTCCCTGCAGCAGATAAATTTAAACACCAAGCAGCATGAACTTCAAGTAGGGGAAAGACAGTTTAATCTAATTGCTTTGTCCATGCACTCTACCCGGCTTGAGAAGCCTCCACTCACACCTGGAATGAAGTGCACCGGGTTTGCGTTAGCAGCGGCCAACCAGGGCATCACCGCTGGACAGGAAAATCGCGAAAGGCCCAGGGCTTACTCGCAGTCCGGGGTCGATTCCGCATCGCCCACCACCAACAGCTCCCTTCTTCCCCGTGCCTCCCTTGGGGCGGGGGGCGGGGGACGGGGGGGGGCGGGAATGGAAGGAAGCGTACCCTAGAGCACAAAAGAGTTGAACAGGAGAAAAGGCGCACCGAGTGGGTTAAGACAAGGGCCTCTCCAAGCATGTTGAGATCGGGATCCACGAAACTCGCTCGGTCCCTCCAGACCGCGGGCGGGAAGGTTGCGGGGTGCCAGGGGAGCGCGACACGTGACCTATGCGCCGCGGGGCAAGAAGTCAGCGGGCGCACCAGGCAGGACCCGACGGCCTCCGCCCCTCCGGACACCCTTTAAGGTGTTGCCAGTGCTAATCCTCTCGAGAGACACCAAGCTTTAGACTTCAGGACCCTAACTCTGTTCTAACGGTCCCTCCGCCCAAAACAGGGATCCAATCACAACCGGTCGCTAGCCCATCTTCCCGGTTCAGCAAACAGAAACCTGCCCTGGGCTCCCCACACTGAACTCCCAGGGGCTGGAGTACCTGTTCAGGTTTGCCAACGCCGGGCCTAGGAGGAGAGCAACCCAGAACCACGCAAAAGGGCCCAGAAGTTGGATGAGGTTCCTGAAGTGACCAATTCAATTCCAACCCCTCAGGAGGGAGAAAGGGGTTGCCCGCGGGCCTTGGGGCACCTCTTCGCCCTTGTGAGCACCTGGCCCTGCCCACAGCCCGCTCTGCCACCGCCTCTCCCGGCTCAGACTGGGTACACACGACCTTTGAAAAGTAAACGCGTGTGAGTTAGGCGACCTTGGGTGGGACACGCTCAGTCTCCCAGGAAGGTGTGCGCGTTCGGGGAAAGTTAAGCCGCAGAGCGGTGGCCCGGGCATCGCGTCCTCACCCCCGCCCCCGAGGATGGTGACGCGCGTGGGGGACACCGCGCTGCTACAGAGCGCCGCCCCAACCACGCACACGCGATCTGTCAGCAGGAGCCGACGGGCAGACAACCCAGACCGGGGAGATGAGGGGGCGCACAGGCGACAGAAGGGAAAGAAGGGCCTGCTTGACAGCAGGTTGCGGGCCGGAGCCTCTCCGTCCGCACTCAGGATCCGGGGCCTCAGGCAAGCAGGGCACCTGAAAGCGCATCGCACTCCGCACCTGCACCCCAGGCTCCCCATCACCCCGACGGCGTTGTCCTCCCGCCCCGGTAGGTGGTCCCCGGAACAGCCGCCCTCATCGGCTCCAACTTACCAGCTCCTCGGCCACCGTCGAGATACAGAGTCCTCGCCCGCCGCCGCCCCCCGACCCCCGCCTCAGCCCTGAGGCCCAGCCCCGCAGAGCTGCGCTCTGGCCGCTCCCCCACGTGCTCGCCCAGGCCGTTGGAACACAGAGACATTAAATACTGAGGACGCGCAGCGAAGTGCCCGCGGCGCAACGCAAGGCCCCGCCCCCCGCCCTCAAGCCCCAGCTCTGGCCCCCGCTCACCTGCGCGTGCGCGCCGCGGGCCACTCCGGCCTGCGCCTCTCCCAGCTGCGCCAGAGGGGGCGCGGTCTGGAGTGCTCCGCCAACATCCCGCGGCCGCCACCCGCAGCAGGGACTTGCTCGAGCTCTCGCGAGATTATCTGTAATAGCGGCTGAGCTCGGGGTGCGGGCCCGGCTGTAACCTTACGAACCCCGAGAGCCTTCGAAGCTCTGCTTCGCAATCCCACCGCGGATTCTCCTGCAATGAACACTCTATCGCCTCTAAGCAGTCTGGAGGGGTCAGTTAGACCGTTTACTTGCCTGCTTCGGCACCGAGAGCGCCCTGGAAAAGGCGGAGGAACCGGTGAGGGGCTGAGCTCCCGTGCTTCCCCTTGGCCATCATTACCTTGTAATACATAATCAGGTGACCATTAATAATTGCTCAATTGCATAATGGGAGTACCTGGTACCACTCTAATGCAACTTTCTTGCCCATTTTCACAACTTGATAATGTCGAAGTGAAACAAACACTTTCCTCTAAATGGGCTTGGGTTTTGGAATACTTCCTGCCAAGAAATAGTCACCGGGAGTCACCGAATTCTCCAGGAAACTTGAAGAAATAAATTGCCCCTGACAAATCCACAGGATGGGGTTCTGCTGGCCAGGCCTGCTCTTAGTCCTAAGAATAGGGACTTTAAGTGAACATTTATTGAATAAAATATAAAAAAAATATGCTAAAAACGAACCATTACTTGGGAGAAATGCTTGATCTTCACTAGTGATTAAATGCAAATTTAAATGACAATGAGATATCATTTATTGCGTTTTAAGTATAAATTCATATATATATGAATTGCAGGGTGTAATTAGTGCCATGAAGGAAACAAATAGGAAACTGAAATAGAAAAATAACAAGAGATGACCTTTTTTAGGTCCTGTAGTTTGAAATGGCCTTTGGTGAAATTTAAACCTACTGGATGAGAAGATGCTGGCCTTGCAAATTGTGCACTTAGCTCTATCTACATACTATATACTTCATTTATTTCATGACAGTAGGCATTATTGAGGGCATGGCACACACAGGGCACTCAGTAAAAAAATATGTTTAGTGAATAAATGGGAAGACATTCAAGAAGGTTTACTAAAGACTGGCACAATATAATTCCTGTTTTTAAAAGGGATCTGTAGCTACTGTGGAAAGAAAGAACTAGAGGAAGACCGGCGTAGAAGTAGGGAGAACAGTTGGGAGGCTGTTGCAGTGGTCCGGGTAAGAAATGATGCTGACCTGAGCTAAGCGTCATGGCAGTGGGCATGAAAACACTGCTTTGGACTCAAAATATATTTTGGAAATAGTAGCAACAAGACTCGCTCATGTTGTTGGAGGTAATATGAACAATGCTTCCTCTGGCTTGAGTTACTGTGTGAAATGGGAAGCAGTTTATTGAGATGGGGGAGACAGTGGCAGGGAATTATTAGTTTCATTTTGGACCCATTAAAATTGGTACCGTTTTGTGACATCCAAGTGCAAGTAGTAATTAAGTTGGATGTGCAAGACGAGCTCAGAGAAGTGGTCTGGGTGGGAAGTATAAATATGTATTGAAAATCATGTAAAAAATGGATATTTTTTAAAAGACAATGTCCTGATGGTGGTGCAGGTAAGAAATGTCTAAAGAAGAAACTGAGAAAAAGATATATATTTGTGAGGGGGCAGGGGGGAGAGACAGGTAAAGTCCTAGAAGCCTTGGTAGGAAAAAATGGGGAGAGAGAGGTAGAAGAAAGAGGGAGATGAGGCAAGAATATGGTTATGAGAAGGAGGGACAGAAAACAGGGGACAAATAAGATCAATATGTCAATCATATCTTATGTGTGAGGACATGGGCAAAGCCTGACAGCATAAAAGGAATGAGGGGACAACAGAGATACTAGGTAAAGTACAAGACACAAATCAGCCCAGCCAGTGTGGCTCAGTGCTTGAACATCCACCCATGAACCAGGAGGTCACAGTTCAATTCCTGGTCAGAGCACATGCCCAGGTTGCAGGCTCTATGCCCAGTAGGGGCATGCAGGAGGCAGCCAATTGATTCTCTCTCATCATTGATGTTTCTATCTTTCCCTCTCCTTCCCTCTCTCTGAAATCAATAACAACATATTTTTTTAAAGTTTAAAACAACTAATCCTTAAAAAAAAAAAAACGACACAACTCAAAGACTCAAAGGGGAAAAGGTGAGAACATAGAGTTAACTGTATTCACAATTATTCAAAGGTGTAGCTGAGGAGGTGGCCATAAAGTCAGGGCAGTTCAGAGGTCACAGGGTGACCCTAGTATAAGATTAGAAGGTGGAGGAGTGAGAAGGAAGGTGAGAATGGAAGGTAAGCCAAGAACTGGCCTTGAAGAAAGTAAAATCACATTATTAGACTTAAACTGTAACATCAGCTAAAAGTGGGTAAAGGTCTTCTTAAGGCAGGGATTTTAACCTAGGATGCATAAAACAGCAGTGCCCATCCAAGGGGAGAAGGTACCCAATTCTATCTAATCAAGACGCTGCCCCCTCTGATGAGTGGAAATGGCCAGATCAGAACCCGACACTATTATTCCTCTAAATCCTATAACTCACAGCGTCATTCTTTACCCACCAAGCAACTTTCTGATAATTCTCTCCAAGGAGAGAGGCTGTGATTGACTTATGGAAGGCACTGGTCCACCTGACAGGTCGATTTTTATGTAACTGGCCTTTCTGTTTTCTACATCTTGAACATCTTGTGAATGTTTTTCATTTGAGTGAACTTTCAGTTCTAATAATCAAACATGAGGAAATCTCTGAACCTGTCATGAAGCTGAGGGAGGGCTTGATATAGGACCCTGAAAGAATTTCACAGAAACATCATCTTGGGAGGCTCTTTTAAAAAGTTGTCTTCTCGCCGAAACCGGTTTGGCTCAGTGGATAGAGCATCAGCCTGGGGACTGAAAGGTCCCAGGTTCGATTCCGGTCATGTACCTTGGTTGCAGGCACATCCTCAGTGGGAGGTTTGCAGGAGGCAGCTGATCGATGTTTCTCTCTCATCGATGTTTCTAGCTCTCTATCCCTCTCCCTTCCTCTCTGTGAAATATCAATAAAATATATTTAAAAAAAAAAAAAGTTGTCTTCTCTTGGAAGCCCCTTCAACTTCAGGGGGTACATACTTGAGAAATGTCCTACCTTTCCTACCAGAAGCATCTATAGAAAGAACTTATTTTTATTGCTAACAAACATGAACTGCCTTTACTCCTGCTTAACTGAGTAAACAAATGAAACTAAACCCTTCTCTCTCTACCCCACTCCCTGTTCCTTAAACTGAAGAGGCATTTGGTTCTGGCCCAAGAACATGGGTATCTACAGGGAAGAATAAATGTTCTACTCCTAGAAAAGTCAATGGAAAGAGTTGGGGAATAACAACACTAATGGCTAATCCTATATAATAAAAGCCTAAAATGCAAATCTACCGAACGGCAGAACGAAGGGCAGGACGCTGGTCGCTATGCTGCACACTGACCACCAGGGGCAGACGCTCAACACAGGAGCTGCTCCCAGCCCACAGGCCCCAGGCCAGCCAAGGCGGGTGCCAGAGGGGGCCCCCCAATTGCCCCGCAGGTTGCCGCACAGATCAGCCCTGATCACCGACCAGGCCTAGGGACCCTACCCATGCACGAATTTCATGCACTGGACCTCTAGTACTTAATAAGCAGTTAATGCCCAGCACTGTGCAAAGTACTTCATCCTAATCCTTCACCAACCTCAAAAACTAGATACTCTTATTATGCTGTATTCCTATTTTATAACACTTAGTTACACAACAGTAGAGGCAAGAGTTTAACCCAAGAAATCATGGATTAACCAACTTACCATACTGCTGCTGGGGACAGACCTAGAGATCCAGGAAGCAGTGCTATATAGGAACATGTATGCTATAGACTAGCCGTGGGCAAACTACGGCCCGCGGGCCGGATCCGGCTGTTCTATCCGGTTCTCTTGCTCTCCCCTCCGCTCCTTTACTTTGAATTTATATTAGTTCACACAAACACTCCATCCATGCTTTTGTTCCGGCCCTCCGGTCCAGTTTAAGAACCCATTGTGGCCCTCGAGTCAAAAAGTTTGCCCACCCCTGCTATAGACTGAATTGTGTCCCTATATAAAAAGATATGTTGAAGTCCTAACCCCCAGTACCTGAGAATGTGACCTTATTTAAACACAGGGTTGTTGCAGATGTAATTAGTGCAGTTGAGGTTATACTGGAGTAGACTGGCCCCCTATACAATATGACTGATGTCCTCATAAGAAGATGGCCATGTGAATACAGGGAAACACAGAGAACACCCCATGATGGCCAAGGATTGGCATTATGTATCTACTAGGGGCCCAGTGCACAAATTTGTGCACCTTGAAAGGAACTGTGGGCCACGAGGCTGCGGTGGGCACAGGAGCGGGTCTTGGCCCATCCTCCGCGCCCCCTAGCCCCTCCCACCACGGCCCCTAGTCCCCCGTCTGCTGTCAGCCCCCCTCCCGCCGCCGCTCCCATGTGCTGACTGCGCCAGCCCCACGCTTGCACCCACTGAGGGCTGGCACCAGCAGTGGTGCGAGCGGGGCCAGGCCATCAGCAGGTGCAAGCAGCGGCTGCTGCCCCGATTGCCCCTCAGGAGCAGGGGGAGTTGGAGAAGCCCTCAGGAGCAATCGGGGCCAGCAGCTGCCGCTTGCACCCACTGACTGCACCGAACAATCGGGGCCAGCACCAGGCACCGGCAGCAGGTGTGAGCCAGGCACCGGCAGCGGGTGTGAGTGGGGGCCAGTGCTAGCATCAGGTGCGAGTGCTGGGCGGGATTGCAGTGCACGGGAGCAAAGAATTTCAGTAACCACCAGAGGCTCACCCTGATGACAGCGACCAGCACCCTGCCTTCATCTGGCACCCCCGCTCACCTGCTCCACCATCCTGCCGTGGCCAACACCCACCATGTTCCGCACTCTGTCGCCTGCTGCTGACAACCACCATGTTCCCTGTGAACGCCCCCAGGTGGTCAGCGCACATCATAGCCACCAGTTGTTTGGTTGTTTGGTTATTCAGTTCTGCCATTCAGTCTATTTGCATATTAGGGTTTTATATATACAGATACGCGAAGAAACACCAAAGATTGATGGCAAACCACCAGAAGCCAGGAAGAGGCAAGGAAGGATTCCCCTCAGGTCTCAGAGGGAGCAGGGCCCTACTGACATCTTGTGCTAATTTGTTATAGCAGCCCTAAGAAACTGATACAGAACCCTTCTCTCTTGAACCCATAGATGCCAGGTAGTAAACAGAAATGTAAAGTCATTCAGCAGGTGATCAAAGGGGCTGTCCCCTTCCTGCCCTCTGGACCCAAAATGACATGGCTCCACCAAGCAGAGGCCCTATGGCTTTGGTGAAGGGCCTCAAATAGGCACTCCCCAGGCTCTGGCACCATCACCACCACATATTTCTTGGGAATTTCCCAGCTAGATAGTATATTTAAGATCTTAATTCCAGTTCTGCTCAGTGGGTGCTGGTGGGGGTATGGCTGCCATTTCCCAGAGCCCCCTCCACTCTTCCAATGGCAGTTCAGTTTGGAAGTGGAGCCTAAGAAAGTCTGTAAACTACTTCAGGCGGCGTGAATGAAGTTCTACCCAAAACCAGTGTAAATCCTTCAACTAGCCTAGCCAGTTTGGCTCAGTGGATAGAGCGTCGGCCTGCGGACTGAAGGGTCCCAGGTTCGATTCTGGTCAAGGGCATGTACCTTGGTTGTGGGCACATCCCCAGTAGGAGGTGTGCAGGAGGCAGCTGATCGATGTTTCTCTCTCATTGATGTTTTTCACTCTCTATCCCTCTCCCTTCCTCTCTGTAAAAAATCAATAAAATATGTTCAAAAAATAAATAAATAAATGAATAAATAAATAAATAAATAAATACTTCAACTATAGCCAAGCTCATGCATGTAGAGAAACAATGAAATAATCAGGGATTGTTACCTTCCTCATTTTGCTCCGTGGGAGATATCTCCTGGTCCAACTGTTGGGATCCTCCCAGGAGGCTACTTGACCATGCTGGATGCTTGGCTATGGATGTTTGAATTGCTTGGACCCTATAAGAAAACTGCAGTGAGCCCTCTCTGGCAGGGTTTATAATTTGCTGTGCACTGTTTATTTTGTTAGTTTGCATATGTTTCAGTGTGTCATTGCAAGTGAGGTGGCCTGAAACAGCAAGATCTAGAAGTCTCAGATAACTGCAAGGCGATAGTAACTTCCCTGGGGATGGGGCTCAGATACTGTACCCAAATTTTCCATTTTCCCCAACCTCCACACATGCCTGAGTCTCTCTGGAACCATTTTCTTGCTCTATCCATTCTAAAACATGGCACATTTCTTAGTAATCTCTTTCTTTTTATGATGAGGCACTCCAGTTTCCCACAGACTAACTGTTCCACTCAGGTCTGCCAGTGCTCATAGTGGCATTGTGCAAATTGGGCAGTAGGCAGATAGAGGTCTGTGCCCGGCTTAATGGTGAGCAGAGTGCAAAAGCACAGTCTAGATTTCAGTCCCTCCTTGCCCTTGGGCTGGATGTCCTTGAACAAGACATGACCTGCACAACCCTCCATGACATTCCTGCAATGCAGAGTTTGTCCTAACAGAGCTGGTGCTACCATGGCACAATCAGCCAACCAGGCCTCTGGGGGTTTTGTGCACCACGCTACATTGGCTTCATTCATTTAATTGCTGCCAAAGCGTAGAGTCTTGCCATGCTCAGCACAGATACTTAAAAAAACACTTGTAACCTCAAGTAACTTTACCTAGCCTCTCAGTTTCCCTGTCTGTAAAATGAAGATAGTGATAGGACCTATTCATGGGGTGTGGAGATTAAATGAAATAATCCATATAAAGTATTTTACACAGTGCTGAGCTCAAGAAATAAAAGCTATATTCTATTTCAAGGGCTTTTATCAATCCATCAAGAGCAAGTCAAGATTCATTCAACCAATATGTATTAGCAGCTATTTTGTGCCAGGCCTTCCTACTGTGGTTACCAAGGTGAATACTCCCAACCTCGTAGGAAAGGCAGATATGAACACAGATAAAGGCCATGTGCAGTGGGGTCAGTGCTGTGACAGAGGTGAGTACAGAGAAGGGATGAGAAGTAACAAATGTCAGTGAGTTTCATTCTGCTTGTGTTAGGGAAGCTTGAGTGTATAACTCACTGGTACTCTTTCTGCATTTGACATTCACCAAAATAAAATGTCTTGCTCCAGTGATATATTGTTGCACAGCAAAACACCCCCAAACTGAAAATGGCTTAACACACTCACTGGTTATTAGCTCATCAGGATGTTTTGTTTCAGCTCCACATATTGTTGGCTGGGTGATTTAACTGAGATTGGAGGACCCAAGATGGTGTCACATGTCTAGTGCCTTAGCTTCAGTGGTAGGAACAGCTGAGCTGGCCAAGCATGTATTCCTCTCCTCTTGTGGCCTCTCCAGCAAGGAAGCTAGACCTCTCTACATAGGCCCAGACCTAGGCTGCATGACTCAGGTTGCAGTCTATCGGTTAAAAGAAGTCACCGGATCAGCCCAGATTCAAGGGAAGCAGGCTCCACCCACTTCCAGATGGCAGAAGAGGCGGGGAGTTGTGGACATGGTTAACCTACCTCATCTGTTCTATCATATTCCATTTACAGCCAGTTTATGACTTAAAAGGCATCCAATTGGTGAGATTCTGTGGCTGCTTCGGAAATCAATGATGTGAAAATGCAGTGTGGTGTATATATAGCAGTTGTCAAACATAGGGTTCAAACCCTTATTTCAGTACTA
Source organism: Plecotus auritus (assembly GCF_963455305.1). Lineage (NCBI taxonomy): Eukaryota > Metazoa > Chordata > Mammalia > Chiroptera > Vespertilionidae > Plecotus > Plecotus auritus. Next base: position 26,864,119 of record NC_137774.1, read on the forward strand.
ACTTGCTGTATAACCCTTGGGCAAGTAATTCAACCTCTCTCCCCACCCTTTCCTCATCTGTAAAATGAGGGGCAGTAAGATCTAACTTGCCAGGGTTATTTTGAGAATTAGAATGCAAGGACCGTGCTGGCTCATGGTAGGTGAGATATTTGAGCGGTGCTGTAACACTGCTGTTGATATCAGGTTTCTCCCCTTTCTTCTTAAGACTGGTATATTTGGATATGTTGCTTCCACCTGTCAGGGGAGCATCCAAAAGACCTCTAGTATTGCCAGCCCTCCCCTGAAAACCTCAGCAGTTATACCATGGACTTGGGGCTTGGCTTTGTGAATTTGTTCAAGCGTTTGGAAAGCAATTTAGTAATTATTAACAAGAGTCATAAAAAACGTTCATATCCTTTGACCCAGATTTCCAGAAATAAAAACCAGATTTTCAGAAAATTATCCCAATGGAATTGACTCAAAAGAAAAGCAAAATCCATACACATCAAGTCCTTCATTGCCATTTTCTCTAGAACAACTAAAAATAGTGAAACAGCTTAAATGTCCAATTGTATGGAATTGGTTAGCTAAATTATGATACAAATAAATACTTGCTGGAATATTATATAATTCCTAAAATGACAATTATTATCACTATAGGTTAGCATGGAAAATTTTTAAAATAAAATGCTAAGTGACAAATTCAGAATTCAAAGATTTCTTTACATGGACAAGGACTAGAGCCAGAGATGGAAAAACAACATTTGTTAGTGTTTGGGAAGTGGTTTTGGAATTAATTTATTTTCTTTAAAAATATGCTTTGTTATTTTAAATCAAAATCAGGAGAGATATTTAGGCGAGGCCATATGGGAAAATTGTTTATTAAAAAAGAAAGGCCACATACGCCTGAAACCTATAGAATTTTATTAACCAATGTCACCTCAATAAATCCAATTAAAAATAATAAAAATAAAAAAGAAAGGCCACAACATAAATGCCAGAGAATAAATTGCAAAGCTTTTAAGAATACATGTGCTTGGCCCAGCCAGCGTGGCTCAATGGTTGAGTGTCGACTTATGAACCGGGAGGTCACGGTTGCGGGCTCAATCCCCAGTCAAGCGCATGTAAAAGGCAACCGATCGATGATACTCTCTCATCATTGATGTTTCTATCTCTTTCTCCCTCTCCCTTCCTTCCTCTGAAATCAATAAAAATATATTTTAAAAAAATATATTTAAAAAAAAGAATACATGCACTTAAGCTTCTCCCTGGAGGTTCTAATTCAGAGTCCCAGATAGAGCCCAATTATTTATAGTTTTTCAGAGCTCTGCAAGTTAGTTTCATGTACACCAGGGTGAGACCCACTGAGATAGACACTCATCCTTTCAAATGATCTAGTAAATACTCTGATCAGAAATAGCAATACAAGGAAAATGTACATAATTAGAATGTTTTCCCTCCAATAAAATATGTTCCTATTGGCAGGCCTCTTCCATTTCCATGTATTTAGTTGTGCTCTGATAAATTTGTAGCCAGTGTACATAATCCAGAACACAGAATAGACAGCTTTCGGTAAACATGTGTGGTTCTGTACAATGTAAGGGGAAAACATGGCATAAGAGCTGGTGGCCTGGGGTTTAACAGGATGAATAATAGGAACAGGAAAAAAATCTCATCTCCATATCAGTCACAAGTATTGACGGAACTTCAAGGGCGATCTCCCACTGTGGCCAGCTTTGGTCCTTTCCTGAGGACAGAGTACTGGGTAGTCTCATGAGATTTAATATGCATATTTTTTGTTCTTTTTGAATGCTGGCATTAATTGTAGAGAGTTATTGTTAAAGAATGAAGACTAGAAACAGAAAAAGCCAAATACAGCTTGTTCTACCCAGTTTAGCTTCCATAGAATATAGTGAGACAGTAGATTCTTTGAGAAAATCCTGGAATTAACCAGTTTTCATGTTTCCTGAGACCATTATTTCCCAAAGTGTGCTCTTTGTAAAAAGTAGTTCCTCAGAAGGCTGGAAGGCATTGCTTGAAAAAAGAGTTCCATGATGTCAAATCACTATATTGTACACCTGAAATTAACATCACTAATGTAGCCCAGCCAGTGTGGCTCAGTGAGTGAGAGTCAACCCATGAACCAAGAGGTCACTGGTTTGATTCCTGGTCAGGGCACATACCTGGGTTGCAGGCTCAATCCCCAGTGGGGAGCATGCAGGAGACAGCCAACTATGACGTTTCTCTCTCATCGATGTTTCTATCTCTCTATCCCTCTCCCTTCCTCTCTTTCTAAAAATCAACAAAAACATATTTTTTTAAAAATATCACTGCCCTAGCCAGTTTGGTTCAGTGGATAGAGCATCAGCCTGCGGACTGAAGGGTTCTGGGTTCCATTCCGGTCAAAGGCACATGCCTGGGTTGTGGGCTCCATCCCAACTAGGGGGGCATTCAGGAGGCAGCCGATCAATGATTCTCTCTCATCATTGATGTTTCTATCTCCCTCTCTCTCTCCCTTCCTCTCTGAAATCAATAAAAATATGTTTTTTTTAATAAATAAAATGGAATTCTCCCTTGATGACCAGTTTTTGTGTCATACTCAGCTGCTTACATTTCTTTTCTTTTTGTTAGAGTCCAGCACATCTGAGTTCAACATTCAATTATATTTCATTTTCTGAACCGAATTTCTCTTCCGCTTAATAACAGCATCAGCAGCTGACTTTCTTTTCCAAAGGAAAAAAACACTATGGTTATTGTTATTTTTTAAAATCACCTAAGAAAAGGTTCTGCATGCCCAACCACGAGCAAAGAACCACAGTCATGGTGAGATGAAATATTGGTCATTCATTCAACTATTATTTACACACTCAGGTGTTTAAGGTGTTTGTCCTGGCAAAATGACAGGTGACTGCATGTCATGGATCTTTGGAGTCACTCAGAAGTATTTTAAGTGGTGATTGGGGCACCGACAATGCCACAGTTGATAATTTACTACCTGTTCTGTTGCTATCCTTTAGCCACCGCTTGTCCCTCATGCCTTCTATTTTACTAAACAACTGCTTATCATCATTGCCTTGCTCCACAGCCTCCATGTGCTGCCTGCCAAACTGGACAGCCTCCCAGCACCCACACTTGTGGGCTGCCTTTCCAGGACATACCCTGAGTGGGTGTGTCAAGTTCCAGGTCCCCACCCCTTCCAGTGCTCCTTGTGTCTTCAATACTCTGCACCAGGTTAGCTAGGATGACCGCATTACCAATAATGCATTGAGTACTGGATGTGCTGACTCATGGAAGCAGTCTTACATACCTCTGCTTGCTCCAGGGAACTACACCAGGAGAAAATAAAGGCATCTGTGAGATATCTTGCACCATTAAATGATCTCAGATGAGCCATCCTAAACTCTAACAAGTTGAGCAAGATTATCATTGACCACATTATGGCCATCAAGCTGTGGTTCAAATGTTTGATTCGATGGCACTTTCATGCTCGCTTCAACTCATTGGACCCCTTGCCTAATCATTGTGTAGAGGGCATTTAAGTCCGGTTTATAGAAGCAGGAGCAGCACACTTTTATTGTTCTAGGTCCGTGGTCGGCAAACGGCGGCTCGCGAGTGGCAACTAATAGTTTGCCAACCACTGTTCTAGGTGATTACGGGTTTTATCATCTCTCCTCTGAGGATCTATTTTGACCATATCTCTGACTTACTGTGTGCTGAGTCCTTGGTTGGGAGCCCACTGTTCCATTGTAATAGTATTTCTTTGCAAAAATAAAATATATATGTATTTTTCATTCAATAAATGTCTTAACTTTTAAATGATCCACTCTACCACTGAGGACGTCATGAGAGTTCTGCCCTGATTTGTGCAATGAGGTGTGTGTGTATGTGTGTGTGTGTGTGTGTTGCAGATAGTAAGGGACGAGGTGTGTGGAACAGATATGATCCTTGGAAGAGAAGGTCTGTTCTAAGACTTATAACTGTGACAAATTCCCTAAATGACAATAAAAGGGAAGGATCCTGCTGGTTGGGATGACTTTGAGCCAGGTTTTCCCCCAAAGACTCAACACCTTCAGCTTCCCCTAGTTTTCCTCCTATGGAATTTCAGCTCATTCTTTTCCCCCCCTCCAATTACAGTGTACCTTCAATAGTATTTTATACTAGAGGCCCCGTGGGATCGGACCTAAACGGGCAGTCGGACATCCCTCTCACAATCCAGGACTGCTGGCTCCTAACTGCTTGCCTGCCTGCCTTCCAGATTGCCCCTAACCGCTTCTGCCTGCCAGCCTGATCACCCCCTAACCACTCCCCTGCCAGCCTGTTTGCCCCTAACTGCCCTCCCCTGCAGGCCTGGTCACCCCTAACTGCCCTCCCCTGCAGGCCTGGTCACCCCTAACTACCCTCCCCTGCAGGCCTGGTCTCCCCCAACTGCTCTCCCCTGCAGGCCTGGGTCCCTCCCAACTGCCTTTCCCTGCAGGCCTGGTTGCCCCCAACTTCCTTCCTCTGCCGGCCTGGTCACCCCTAACTGCCCTCTCCTCCAGGCTTGATCGCCCCCAACTGCCCTCCCTTGCAGGCCTGGTCCCTCCCAACGGCCCTCCCCTGCTGGCCTGATTGCCCACAACTGCCCTCCCTTGCAGGCCTGGTCCCTCCCAACTGCCCTCCTGTGCTGGCCATCTTGTGGTGGCCATCTTGTGTCCACATGGGGGCAGGATCTTTGACCACATGGGGGCAGCCATCTTGTGTGTTGGAGTGATGGTCAATCTGCATATTACTCTTTTATTAGATAGGATAGAGGCCTGGTGCATGGGTGGGGGCCAGCTGGTTTGCCCTGAAGGGTGTCCCGGATCAGGGTGGGGGTTCCCTTGGGGTGTGAGGTGGCCTGGGCGAGGGGCCTGTGATGGTGTGCAGGCCGGCCACGCCCCCCAGCTACCCAAGTGGAGGCCCTGGTATCTGTGGTTTATTTATCTTCTACAATTGAAACTTTGTAGCCTGGAGTGGAACTAAGCCTTCTGCTTGCTCTGTGGCGGCAGCCATTTTTGGGGGGATTTATGTATCTTCTATAATTGAAACTTTGTAGCCTTAAGCGGAGGCCTGGGCCGGCCAGGGTGTGTGGAAAGCTTGGCTTCCTCCATCACTGGGGGCAACCCTAGCCTCCTGCTCTTTCCAGCTCTGTGGCTGCCGCCATTTCTGTTTGGACTTATGTATCTTCTATCATTGAAACTTTGTAGCCTTGAGTGGAGGCCTAGGCCGGCAAGGGCAGGCGGAAAGCTTGGCTTCCTCCATCGCCGGGGAAACCCAAGCCTCCCTCCTCCTCTCTGTGGCTGTATCCATCTTGGTTGGGTTTATTTCCATATTCGCTCCTGATTGGTTAGTGGGCGTGGTTTGTGGTGTAGCGGAGTGATGGTTAATTTGCATATTACTCTTTTATTAGATAGGATTAGTTTCAGGTGTACAGCATAGGGGTTACAGTCACATATTTTACAAAGTAATCCTCCCTATATTTCATCAATTCATTCTTGCTCTTACTCTGGACAAAATGGCGTCATTCCTTCTTTTCCTGACCCTACTTTGACTAGAGGCCTCAGCACCTTTCCCTTGAAGGCTCAGGCTCTCCTAAGCACCCTTGGTAGGCCAAATAATGCCCCCCCCCCTGCCCCCGCCAAAATATCTACATCTTAATTCTCAGAGCCTTGACTGTGCTACCTTACATGGTCATTAAGTGAAGGATCTTGAGATGAGGGGATTAATGAAATCCTGGAGTATCTGTATGGGACCAGCATAATCACAATGGTCCTTAGGAGAGGGATGCTGCAGGGGTACAGTCTGGGAAGGAGACGTGAGCCAAGGAATGTGGACAGCCTCTAGAAGCTAGAAAAGGCAAGGTAACAGTTTCTCCAGAAAGAAGGCAACCTGACCATTATCTTAGTCCAGTAAAATCCATTTTGGACTTCTCACCTTCAGAACTGTAAGAGAATAAATCTGTGTGGTCTTACGCCACTAAATTTAGGGGGGTTTGTTATAGCAGGAAAAGGAAACTGACAGTACTCATGGCAGCCATTGACTGGAAGACAGAGACAGAGGGTTACCTAAAGTTGTGCTGCCCAGTATGGTAGCCACTGAAATGTGGCTAGTCTGAATTGAGATGTGCTGCAAGTGTAAAATGCACACCAGATTTAGGGCCTTCGTTAATATTTTGGATACCTTGAGTTAAAGAAAATACATTATAATTATAGTTTCACCTGATTATTTTTACTGGACTCAACTGTAGCCACTATAAACTTGTAAATTACCATGTGACTTGCATTGTATTTCTATTGATCGGCACTGCTCTAGAAATTGGATAAATCCACTCTTCAGTTTCTGATGTTACTGTGAAATCCAACAGGGTTGTCAGGGCCTTCACCTTCCAGCTCCTGTGCCTCTGGTTCCTGTTGAGGACTCCAGGACGCTGCTGGAAGGGGACCCAAACCTGCCTGGCTGGGGCCCTGGTATCGGACCTTATGTTTTTCAAACTTAAATTTTGTCATCTGAAAGCCATCTTTAAGAAAAAGAATACAGCCCAGCTGGAGTGGCTCAGTTCGTTGAGCATCATCATCCTGTGCACCAATAAGTTGCTGGTTCGATTCCTGGTCAGGACACATACCTGGGTTGTGGGTTCGATCCCCAATCAGGGAGAGTACGGAGGACAGCTGACCAATGTTTCTCTCTCTCTCTCCCCCCTCCCTCCCTCCCTCCCTTCTCTCTAAGCGTGTCCTTGGGTGAAGATTAAAAAATAAAATATTAAATGAAAATAGCAATAGTATACGAAAGAAAGGAAGGAAGGAAGGAAGGAAGGAAGGAAGGAAGGAAGGAAGGAAGGAAGGAAGGAAGGAAGGAAGGAAGAAAAAAAAAGAAAGAAAGCACAAATTTAGGCATAGGTCTTGGAGCAACCTGTGCAAATGAGGGACCTTAAAGCTGAGCTTCATTAGCCTAATGGGAAATCTACCTCTGCCCTCTCTCCCAAATCTCTCCTGGGGTGGCTCCTTTCTCCCAGTCTTTAGTATGCCAGGAATCCCACTCTCCCTGGATCTCTCACTGGTTCCTCAAACAGCATCCAAATTGGCCACCACTGCCCTTAACCCAAGCAGAAGGGGCCCAGGCCTTGAGCATTGGAGGACCGCACACATCATGAACACAACAGATAAGTGTATCAAGGAATGTAAGGATGTCCATCATTTGGGATTTGGCCCCCAGTGCTGGCACAGCACAGTCTGCTAGTATAAACCCAAGAATTTGCTTTGTTACATTTTTAGTCCTATGTCCTTGAAACAGAAAGGGACTGAGACCAAATGCCATGAAGATTTGTAGGTTGTGCTGCTGCTAACATGGAGCTAGAGTCAGACACAAGCTTCAGAGTGCGAGGAGGAGGAAGCACTTAAGAATAAAAGACAAACCAATTAACATGTCAAATCCTTCCTCTCAGATGGCATGAATAGACTCTTGTATAACAAGGTATTACCCAGCAGTACATGGTTCTGCTGTTTGCAACCATTGCAAGTGACAGCCAAAAATATTTTGTGACGTTAAATAACTCATATTACTCTTAAATTTGTGTATCTGCAGGTTTAGATGCAATAATCATGAAACATTATATGAATTGGCAACTGGATGGACAAATACAGTGGCAACTAGATGCATACCGAAGGCTAGAAGTACGAATTTTAATTTAAAAGTGTAATAAGATGTGAGTTTCCCAAAAATGTAGATATAAATGTCAGCTTTATTTAAATAATTTTGAAAATGAGTACAAGTCAAGATCATCACAGAGATAGAAAATTCAAAAGTGGAGCTCAGAGAAGAAATAGAAAGCAGTCTGCTTACATTTCAGAAAACTGGGAACAATAAAGTGAGCAGACTTCTGCTGAGCATGACCCACATAAAATTTGCAGACAGGACTTTCAAATTATTTAATAAAGATTTCATCACTAATCAAATGAAAATGAACCAAAAAAAGTCTTCCAACCCACAATTTGAGAACCTCAGATAAAACCCCTGACACTTCATATTCTTCAAGAAACAAATACCTAATTATTGATTAAAACAATGAGGACCATTAAAAAAAAGAATTATTTATAACAAAGTTATGACTCAGAAAGCCAAATGCAATTCTGGCCTGTCCGTTAACATCCGAAGATAATTGCATTTATAACAGCTGCCACTGAATGTGAAAACTAAAAACCTCTGAGCTGCACGATGCTTATTGGATTGTGATCCTGAAAAGTGGCTGTCACATCCTCCTGACAGTGTAAACAGGTTCCTAGAGAATGCAATCCAACTCAAATTAATAATTACAGTTTTTCCATGGCACAAGCATGGCAGAAAATTTAATATTTAATTTTACAGCAAAATGATTTTAGATGGAGAAAGAAATTGTAGAAATAGCTTTTATATGTTTTTATATCTTAAGTCCAAAGACATATATTTTGTTACTGCTGTGACAGCTTTACAATGAATCCTTAAGATCAGTTTTGGTCAATTAAGGTATTTGTGTCTGAAACCCTTCTGTTCTTGACTAAAGTGAAACATCTGTGGCTCAGTGGTTGACCATCGACCTATGAACCAAGAAGTCATGGTTTGATTCCTGGTCAGGGCACATGCCTGGGTTACAGGCTTGATCCCCAGTGTGGGGGCGTGCAGGAGGCAGCCGATCAATGTTTCTCATCATTAATATTTCTATTTCTCTTCCTTCCTCTCTGAAGTCAATAAAAAATATTTAAAAATAAAATAAAGTGAAACATCACGTACACACAAAAATATCCACATGCTATTACTAGAATTCATTTTTAAAAGATTGAATAAGCAGCAAAACAATAGTATTCAAAAAAGGCAAACAGTGTTCTTATATGATGTATGGTGTCCTTATAAAATAATACTAGTGTGCAATTTTTTAAATATATATATTGATTTATTTCAAAGAGAAAGGGAAAAGGAGAGAGAGATATTTGAAACATCAATGATGAGAGAGATCATTGATTGGCTGCCTCCTGCACGCCCCACACTGGGGATGGAGCCTGCAACCCGGGCATGTGCCTGTGGCCAAAATCGAACCCAGGCCCCTTCAGTCTGCAGGCTGACGCTTTATCCACTGAGCCAGACCAGCTAGGGCACGATCAAGCATAATGATGCATTTGTTCTAAGCTCCTGGTGTCCCCTGTGATGCTGGCATATCCAGCCACTCGTGGAAGTTACAATCAAGGCCTCTGTATCCAGTACTGATACTTCCATACTTACAGTTTGGCTCACACATCTTGCCTGTCTCCGTAGGGGACCATTGCTGGTCCACAGCCACTTGGGAGCACCCTCGAGTTAAGCGCCACCTGTTCTTCCTCCTGACAGTTCCCGGCCAGGGCCAGCCAGTTCAGTCAGAACCTTTCACTTTCACATCCAGCCCCAGCCAGGGAACTGGGTGTGTCCCTCAGACACTTGGCGGGAAAGCTGGTTCCCAACCGTTAACAAGCAATTAAAACGGAGGCCACCCCTGTAGGGAAAGGCAGGGCGCTTTCTAACAGCATAGCATCCCAACCTCCACCACGCAATGCCTGGCCAGATCAACGGTGGTTGTAAGTGTGGCTGGATCAGTATTTTGAAGTTCCGCTTCACCAAATTTCCAGAGGGCTTCTTGCACACCCCACCCTTCGCAACTATGAGTCAGCCTCCCTTGGAACCAGAAAACAAGTGGCAAATACAGGCCCATTATATTGAAAAATGCAGCCGGACTCCACAAAGAAAGATTGAAAGGACATTTACACAGTAATATGATCCTGTGCTTTTGTCTGACGTTTTTACTTTTTTAGGACTTCAATTTTGCTCATTAATGCGCAGTGAGAACTTGGAGTCAGATGAAATACAAATGTAAAATCCTTCTAGATGGTAAACATTTTCTTCCAGTCATTCATAGTTATCGCACCCAAATCTCATGCAATGAATTTTTTTTAAGCAACTCGCCCCTATTGAGAAATTCCAAAACATCTAATTTGGAATTTTTTTCTTTTGTCTTTTATTGTCTTATATGCCTTATCTTTTGAAAAACTTTTTTTTATTGATTTCAGAGAAGAAGGGAGAGGGAGAGAGAGATAGAAACATCACTAATGAGAGAGAATCATTGATTGGCTGCCTCCTGCACGCCCCCCACTGGGGATCCAGCCCACAATGTGCCCTTGACTGGAATCGAACCTGGGACCCTTCAGTTAGAAGGCTGATGCTCTATCCACTGAGCAAAACTGGCCAGGGCTGAAAAACTTTTTATTATGGAGATAGTTCAAAGAGCAGATGGTCAGTATAATGAACTTTATGCATAAGCATCATCCGTCATACCAACCAGGAGGCTGTGGCTAACCCTGTCTAATCCATATGCTCATCCACTTCTCCTTCCATATTTTAGTTGTTTAACCAGTACTTTTATTAAAGTATGTCTTTAGTAGATTTATATCTTTATTATGGTAAAAATTTATGTACAATAAGCTGGATTCATTTTAACATACAACTTGATGAGATGTTTAACATACAACAGATAAAAAACACCTTAAAATCATCGCCATTATCAAAATACAGAACATTTCTATCATCCTCCAAATTGTTTTGTGCCCCTTTGCAGTCCATCCCTCCCTCTGCTTCCAGTCCCAGGCAACCATGATCTGCCTTTTGTTGTTGTTGTTGTTAATCCTCACCCAAGGATATTTTGTCTATTGATTAAAAAAAAATACTTTTATTGATTTCAGAGAGAAAGGGAAAGAGAGATAGAAACATCAATGATGAGAGAATCATTGATTGGCTGCCTCCACTGGGGATCGAGCCCATGACCTGGGCATGTGCCCTGACCGTGAATCAAACCATGACCTCCTGGTTCATAGGTGGACACTCAACTACTGAGCCATGCCAGCTGGGCCATTTATTTATTTATTTATTTATTTATTTATTTATTTATTTAGACACAGTGGAAGAGAGGGAAGAGGGGGAAGAGAAAAAGATGGGGGGGTTAGAGATAGAAACATCAATATGAGAGAGACACATCAATGGTTGCCTCCTGAATGCACCCCAACCAGGTACGTGTCCTTGACTGGGAATCAAATCCAAAATCCTTTGTTGGTGCATGGGCTGATTCTCTACCACTGAGCCACACCGGCCAGGCATGATCTGCCTTTTTTCTGACAGTATGTATTCCCTCCTGATATTATTTTGAAGCAAATGTCAGATAGCTTATTTCATCTATAAATATTTTATCTAAGAGATAAAACCTCCTTTTAAAAAGAATGATCATGCTATTATGATGCAGAACCCAAGCTACAATCTGAGTACCCTCCGCCAAGGTTGCCAAATTTAGGAAATAAAAATACAGGGCACCAGCTCTGCACACTGAAAGAGTACCTTCTCTGCACCAGGGAAGCCCCACCCACCTGAAACCAAGATGTCCAGTAAGCAAGCCAAGGCCAAGATCACCAAGAAGTGGCCACAGCGGGCCACATCCAATGTCTTTGCAATGTTTGACCAGTCCCAGATCCAGGTGTTTAAGGAGGCTTCCAACATGATCAACCAGAACTGAGATGGCTTCATTTACAAGGAGGACTTGCATGACATGCTGGCCTCCCTGGGGAAGAACCCCACGGATGAGTACTTGGAGGGCATGATGAGCGAGGTCCCTGGGCCCATCAACTTCACCATGTTCCTGACCATGTTTGGGGAGAAGCTGAATGGCACAGACCCCGAGGACGTGATCCACAATGCCTTTGCCTGCTTCGACGAAGAGGCCTCAGGTTCTATCCATGAGGACCATCTTCGGGAGCTGCTCACCACCATGGGTGACCGCTTCACAGACAAGGAAGTGGACGAGATGTACCGCGAGGCACTCATTGACAAGAAAGGCAGCTTCAACTACATGGAGTTCACCTGCATTCTCAAACATGGTGCCAAGGACAAAGACGACTAGGCCTCCCAAGCCCCCCATGTCCAGGCCCCTGTCCCAGTCACCTGCTCCACACACACACAGTCTGCACCTGCTCATGCCCATGGGTCCCAATCAGGGGAGGCTCCCTCTGAGGAGTTAGGGCCCCGCTCCCAGTGGAGGAAACAGGCCCAGAGAGAGCTGTGCCAGGCAAAGACCACACAGCCACTGTGAGGCAGGGGTGCCCACTGTGACCCTTCAAGAAAGGATCATCTAGGGAGCTGGGCCAGAGGGCTGGGCCTGAAGGTGCCAAGGGAAGGCCCCGAAGGAAAGCCCAGGCTCAGCTGTTCCCTGCCCATCCCCAGCCTGTCCCCACAGGAAGGGCCCTGTGCACCACTTCAAGTGCACCCCATGCGGGGCATGAAGCCCTTTCCCAGATTGCCACAAACTCACGAATCGCACCACATCACGGTCCTCCAGAGGACAGGATGACAGAGCCCTCCCCTCTGCCCTGCTCCGGAACACTCCACCCACGTGGAGTGAGCTCCTCCAAGAGAGGCGGAGTCTCTAATAGAAGGCTAAACACTGGGGAAAAAAAATACAGGATGCTCAGTTGAATAGTTGGATTTGAATTTCTGATAAAATATAAATATAATAGGCCTCCACTACTTTGTCTGGCAACCCTACCTCCCCTCCCTGTTCCCCCATTGAGAGTGCAAGGATGCACTTCTGGACCCTAGAACACTCCTCAGCTCCTTGTGATCCTGCCTCAGGCACAGGTACTCCCCCTCCCACCTATACCGAGGTGGGACTGGGTATAATGAACTCCAAGTCCCCAAAGAGGTAGGACATCTCCCATTCCCCACCCCTCAAACTCCCCCCACCCCCATCCTATTCCGCCCAGTGGACAGAGACTGGCTTCTGAATCCCTCTCATGCATTTCCATCTGGTCTGGCTTTGCAGAACCCAAGCTACAAGTCCAAGTCCCTCTGCTTTTTTGACAGGTTCTGAAAGGGAATAGGAGAAAGCCTAATTAATCCGAGGAACCCGGGAGTGAGCTTTTCTGGCCGCTTTGATACGAAGTTGTTCTTTGGGTTGAGAGATCTAAATGGCTGTTGTGACCATGTGAATCGGGTTTCATTCTCCAGCCACCCTTTCAGGAATGGGAAAAACAAAAGCCAACTTGCTCTGACGCATCGTATCAAATGTCAACACGATCTCACCAAGCACTGTCCTCCTCAGAGTTTATTTGGGGTGTAACACACCTTAAGAAGATGTTGATGAGCCAAGATGCAAACCCAACTGTTTGGGAGATTGGCAGGAAGCAAAAAGACCTGATGCTCCTTGTGTCTCTGAAAAAAAGGGGCTCTTTAACCTGCCATCACAGGTGCCTGCACCTGGCAAACAGCATCCCATTGGATACAGTTGTTGTCATTGTAATTGTATTTATTGTGAGATATGTCATACATACAGAGGAGTAAAAGACACCCCACATATGTACAGTTTAATGCATCATTATACATTGGATACCCCATAACCAGCAACCACGTCTAGACCATTCCGTCACTCATAAGCCTCTGTGGACCTCCCCACCTCCATCACATTTCCCTCCACCTCCAGATATGGTCACTATCCTGACTTGTAGAAATAATTTCCTTGCTTTTCTCTTTATTGTTACTGCTATCTGTGCACTGCCAAACAAGCCTCTGTTTTTAAACTCCATATGCATGAAATTATATTGCATGTGTTCTTTGTGACTTGTTCCTTCCTCACAGTGGTTCTCAGACTAGCAATGTGTCCAGGCTGGTGGATTCAGGAGTATGCTGTCTTCACGAAAATCACTGGCCTTGAAGTCACATGGACCTGCTTTGGCCTCCTAGCTCAACCCCACAGGCTGTCAGTTAACTGTGTCACTTGTCCTTTCCTCCTTTGCAAAACTGAAACAAATTGAACCTCTGGACATGAGCACCTCAAGAGCGGGAGAGTACTTCATTTGTCATTCTGTTCTCCGCAGATCGGAGGGCTGGTCCCCGATGAACCTTGGGTGAATAAAGGAGTTATGGTGAGATGATGCATATAAGGACCTACTAATACAGTACCCAATTCAGAGCAAGTGAAGCTAAAGTCATTATTGTTATCAGTGATGTTTGTTTGAATAGGCACCCACAGAAACTGTGAGATAGTAAACGTTTGTTGCTTTAAGCTGGTGCATTTGGGGACAATTTGTTACACAGCAGTGGATAAGTAACACACTGTCTCTTCTGGGATGAAAGGCATGCTGGCAGTTTTCAGAGCTTGTGGCAGGTGAGACGATGCACTGTTCAGATCCCCTTTAGGAATGGGCTCCTGCCCAAATACAAGGAACACAATTAACTGACAGCCTTTGGAGTTCGGCCCAGCTTTCAAGATGCAATCATGCTCTTCCCAGCCAATGGGTGAGCTGAGATAGTGGGGCAAGGACCTACCCATTTCTGCCCAAAACATGCCCCCTCTAATGGGTGGTCTTTGCTTCAGGGATCTGTGTTGGGCTGGCAGAGACTTGGACAGGTCTGCATTGAAGTCTTAGGTGTCCATGAGTATCACTTCCCAATAAACCTTTCCATTCTCAACCCCATCTTAACCTGTGCTTCCCAGATAACCCCTGCTGTAACCAAGGACCACACCTGCTTCATAGAAACCCAAGCGTCCTCGTCAGCCCAGACATATACAGACTCTGCCCCTTGCTAGCTCTGTGACCCTGGGCAAGGTCCTCAACCCCTCTGACCTTTTTTTCTCACATGTAAGATGGATGATAAAAAATGGGGGCTCAAATGGGATATTTATAGAGTGTGTAACAGAATGCACAGTATACAGTAAGTGCTAGAAAAAAGATAACTATTGTCTAGCCACAGATTACATACCAACTAGTGGCTTTACATTGTCCATAAAGTTTTATTGGAAATTAGTTCAATACATTGTCTGTTGTATCGATAGTAGACCTTTGACATTCATGAGGACTATACCCTGTTGTCTTTATGAAACCCCAGACTACCAAGTGCCACCATAGAACATACTGTCACCCATAAAAAAAGGTACAACTTGAAATTCTACATGACTTTTAGACCCTTAACAGTTCTATAAATAAGGAGTTAACAAAAAAAAAAAAAAAAAAAAGAAAAGGAGTTAAAACTTTATAAAGCTGTCAAGTTATGCCAAAGTAACTTGGTGAACTGTTCCTCTTGATTGCATTATACTTTATCACATCAGAGGGCCGAGCCGCCTCTGAGCACCACCCTTTTAATAAACCTAGACATCTGAAATGTAACCTGTCCAAACCGGTTCCTCACACAGTGTGCTTCACTTTGGGAAGTAATTCCAAGCCAGAAAACAGGAAGCCATCCATGACACCTCCCTCTTAGTTCCCACTTCCAACCCAATGTCATGTTTTATCTATTTGTTCTCCCTTCAAAAAAATACCCTAAACCCTCCCACTTTCCATCTCTACCAGCACCACCCAATCTTTTCTCTCCCAAGAGCCTCCTAATTGGCTTCCTTTTCTTTATGCTTGATTGATTGATTGATTTGAGAGAGAGAGAGAGAGAGAGAGAGAGAGAGAGAGAGAGAGAGAAACATTGTTTTGTTGTTCCACTTATTTATGCATTCATTGGTTGATTCTTGTATGTGCCCTGATACCCTGACTGAGAATCAAACTCGCAACCTTGGAGTATTGGGACAACGCTCTAACCAACTGAGCTACCTGGCCAGGGCTGGCTTCCTCTTGCAGTGAGAATAAAGACCAAACTTCTTGTCAAGGCTGAGGTTCTCACTAGCTGGCCCCTGCCCTCTGTAAAATCTCACCTCCACTTCCCAAACGCTCCCTCCCATTTCAAGCTCGCTCTTGTCTGAGGACCATCCCCGGGCGCTTTCTGTGTTTAGAACTCTCCTCGCCAACTCTTTGCGTTGCAGACTTCTTTGCCTCCTTAAGGTCTGAGGCTGAACATCACCTACTAACTGCTGTCTATATTATGTTCGATCCCTCACAGCCTCCTCCAATTTCAGCCACAGCAGCCAGTCATTTCTTTTGCTGCATGCATCTCCGCTCGTCAGGACATATTTATTTGTTTTGTAAAGGTTTCCCTCAGCTTCTTTGAATGCAGGGGTCTTGTCTCTTTTGTGCATTTAGTGCCAAGTCCACTGCTGGCCACAGTACAGGTTTGGTGCGTAAACGGTGGATGAATTTTCTAGGTAAGAATATCACTTTTATTTTTAACAATGATTTCCCCCCTATGGCAAAAGCTGTACCTTGTCATTGTAGAAAAGATTAGAAAGTACAGATTAAAAAAATAAGACATGCCCGGCCGGTGTAGCTCAGTTGGTTAGGCATTGTCTGGTGCACCAAAAGGTTGCAGGTTCGATTCTCAGTTAGGGCACATGCCTGGGTTTTGGGCTCCATCCCTGGTGGAGAATGTGCAGGACACAGCTCATCAATATTCTGCTCTCACATTAACGTTTTTCTCTTTTTCTCTCTCTCCCTTCATCTCTCTCTTTTAAAAAATAAATAAAAAATAAAAATAAAAATAAAGTGCCACCCCCAGCCAGGCTGTACTATCTCCTGTGTCCAACAGTAGTGAAGATTTCAAAGCAGAGCTGAGGGAGAGGATCACAATCCACAACCCCCAAAAAACAACAATTCCATTTTGTTCTTCATTGCTTCTTTCCAGCCAGCCCCCCATTTGTTTGTCACCCCCCCCATGGCCTTTCCCCCACATTCCTCACCTGAGGTGGCAGGTGGTGGCCCAAAGAGGACTTCCCTCTTCTCTGGGTCTTTTCCTCTCACTCCCCACTCACCCCTGGACACACACCAATTGCTCTTGGAGTCTTGCCCAGGTTAGCCACCATCTTTTCTTATCCAGCTCTATCTTTCCTGCCTCCCTTCAGCCCAGGTGTCTTCTTAAGTTTTTTATTCCAAACCAGTGCCATCCTCCCCCTGCTTTGAATCCTGGTTAATATATGAGCTCCCTCTACCAACCCACCCCATCATGGAAGCTCCTTAGAAAAAGAAGGACAATGGAAAAGTCTTGCTAGAGCTGTGGTGCCCGTGGGAGTGGGGGGTGGGGAGGGTTCAGCAGCCTTTGCCTGCACTGGCCTTTCCCCTACTTCCCCCCTTCTCAAGGTCACTGGTTTCAAAGGTCTCGGCAAGCCTGTCCCGAGTTCCTATTTTTCCTTCTGTGGGTTTCTAGCTCCTTAAGAGCAAAGAGGATTTGTCTCTGGTGAAGGTTGCCAAAGGTGGGGGCTGGAATCTCTGAGAAAGCAATTACCTTGAAGAGCCTTCCCTGGAGAACAGGCTCTTTCTCTTCCAAATGAGAAAATTCTCACTTCTTGCCAATTAGTCCAGAGGGCACTTGGAACTTTACCAGCTGAAATGCTAAAGACTCTTAAAGGGAAAGCGAGCAAGGAACAAGGACAGACTTCTGGAGGCTGTGGCAGCAGATAGGTGGCTTTTAAAGAAAAAGCACAAGGCAATAATGAGCTGTTACCCTGGTGGAACACACTGGAATATATTGTCAAAACCCACCACCAATGAAAGTTAAATATACAGAACCAACCCCCCCCCCCCGCCCCTGCCATGAGTGTAGATTTCATTGTCAAGTTCTACAACCATCTCATTTACCCTAGAGATGAAATCAACTATTCTGAAACAGACTTGTAACTGTTCTAAAAAAGACTTACCTCAGAAACCTACTAATATCCATATGTAAATGGATAATTTGATAAGATTAGTTATGTATCATAATAAAAGAATGGCTGAGGGTGGTTGCATGTTTCTTTTTAATCGCATTGGCTTTGGACTGCACTACAGGATTTCTTTTGAGACAGGTCTGCTACCTCTCTTTGGCTTTGCCTAAAACAGCACTCCACTTGGCTTGCTTTGCCCAGGTGAACAACGGGACAAGTCCAGAGGTGTCAGACTGGAAGGAGGAAGCTTGCTCAGGTTAACATCTTGCCATGTGTAAGCACGAACTGTGGATGGCCCTCTCCAGCTTCCTTGAAGATGGCTGTGCACACACCTGAAGCTTCAGTCCCCGGTGAGTGAGGGGGATTAGGTGAGGGTGGGGGGGAGTGGCGGGGGGTGGGGGTGGGGGTGGGGAGAAGGAACTTGCAGAAACTGGCCAGGTCCCGTGGTTTGGCAGAGAAGACAGTGGTGAGAAGGCAAATCTGGTCCGGGGAGAGTTCAATACACCAAAGGACATCTAACTAAACTATGTTATTGATGATGATATTTAATTCTGGAGAAAGTCACCTGGAATCAGCTATTTGCTTTTGAGTCTGCCCCTGATTTTGACTGCTGACAAATTCTAATGCCAGGATTGCAGGTAAACATCACAGCAACATAGTGCACTCCCTTTGCTGCCCCCCAAAATAGCCACTGTTTGAGGAACAAAATAAAACCTGATTCCCCAGACCTAACACATTGTAGATCTGAGCCCCAAGTATCCGTGTTTTCACCAGATTTGATTCACTATAACCAAAGTATATTCTAACAGTACTTTCTTTTGACTGGGCACTTTGCTTTTCCTTTTTAGATTGGCATTTTTATTTTATTTTTAAAAAAATATTTTTATTGATTTCAGAGAGTAAGGGAGAGGGAGAGAGATAGAAACATCAATGATGAGAATCATTGATTGGCTGCCTCCTGCACGCCTCTTATTGGGGATCAAGCCTGCAACCCAGGGATGTGCTCTTGACCAGAATCGAACCCAGGACCCTTCAGTCCACAGGCCGATGCGCTATCCACTGAACAAAACCAGCCAGGACAGCCTTTTTATTTTAAAATATTTTCTCAGTAGTTTCTTACTCAGGGCTTGACTTGAGCTTTAGCAAATTAAAAAAAACTGGTTATTCTTCTAGGAGCAAAGTTAAGTGTTTTCCCAGAGAGATGCCAAATGCCACTTTATTTTTGGTTGCAATTTTCTCAAGAGGGCCTTTTAATCGTTCTTGGAGTAGGGCTGGTAATCTCTGGAAACAAGATAAGCTGGGAGACCTTTACCCTGCCCCAACTCCTCCTTTTCCTTTACACTTGAGGCAACTAAATTGGACTCTGGGTGTCATGAATCCTTGAGTTTTACTAGGAGTTTCCTGTGGCTGACACTGAAGTTTTCTTTGGTGTTGGGATCAGGAATACTTAGGAAGCCAAGCCTAATGACATGGTCTCAAGGTACACTTGAAATGCTTTTTCCCATGGCAGTAATTCTCTCTGGGTTTATGAAAGAGTGTAACAATGCCATTCCTAGTTTCTAAAACCACACTGTATTTAGTTAGAATTCGGTTTGTCTGTACGTGGTCGAAAACCCAAACCACCAGGGGCTTAAGATAGAAGTTGGTCTTGAGATGGTGGAAAACTGGTGGCTCCACTCTTTAATATTCTCAGGGACCATGGCTTCTTCTAGCTTCTCTCTTCAACACTTCTATGCTTAGATTCTTATGCTCTTTACTCTTAATGGTGGCATTCACATTCTAGCCAGTAAAATGGAATAAAATAGGGGAGGGGAGGAATGAGGGGAAAGATATCCACTGGAGGTATCTAGTTGCTGCCAGGGGAAGACATCTGCTTATATCCCATTGGTTAGAACTTAATCACACACTCACACTTAGCTACAAGGGAGGCTGGGAAATGTAGTTCTTTTCCCCTAGATGGCTATGTGCCCAGTTAAAAAATTTATTTCTAGCCCTGGCTGGGTAGCTCAGCTGGTTTGAGCATTGTCCCAATACCCCAGCGTTGTGGGTTCAATCCTCAGTCAGGGCACATGCAAGAATCTACCAATGAATGCATAAATAAGGGGGTCAACAAATAGAAGTTTCTCTCTCTCTCTCTTTCTCTCAAAATCAATAAAAATTTTTCCAGACCTAGCTGGTTTGGCTCAGTGGATAGAGCGTCAGCCTGCGGACTAAAGGGTCCGGGGTTCAATTCCAGTCAAGGGCACATGCCCGGTTGCAGGCTCGGTCTCCAGTGGGAGGCGTGCAGGAAGCAGCCAATCAGTGATTCTTTTCATATCATTGATGTTTCTCTCTCTCTCTCCCCCTCTACCTTCCTCTCTGAAATCAATAAAAATATTTAAAAAAAATTTTTTTTCTCCAAACAGAATTAAAGAGAGCAACCTTGTTTGGGGCCCAGCAGGAGGCCCCTTTGCTCCACCAACCTTCAATAGTGCTGTATTAAAACCTCCCTTTCAATCCTGTCAATGTCCAGTCTTATTGATTTTCATTTCTAAAGATTTCCACCCTGCTGGGATCAGTTCCTTGGCCCTCCTGCTTCCCTCTCCTCATTCTGGTTAATTAATCTAATGTTTTTATTAGAATCTGTAAAACCCATGAGGGGAAGCTGAGACAGCAATTTCAATATGCTTCTGGGATTATTGCTGATTTTGCAGCATTAAGATTACATTGGGTACCCATGAAAAAGGGGTCACCTTAACCACAGCATTTACCATGACCCGAGTAACAGGCATATTCAGCAGGTGAATATCCCAGTCATCAGAAAGCCAGTCCCACACGGCTTATGTACAGAACATATCAGCTGCTTCATGTGAGGTGTTTACCAGGCATTTATAGGGAGAGTCAGTCCCCTTTGCCGAGTGAACCGACCTTACAGTGGCTTTCATCCAGTCCACCAAGCTGGCTGTTTCCTCAGGAATAACGTGCTATGTGTCTGCGTCTTATAGAGCTAATTAAGAAATAATTCAGCTGAATAAATTTGAAGATCTGATCGGCTTTACTGAACGATCCATGAATCTCGAGCAGCATCCCGTCTAGCAAGTAGAGAGGCACTCTAGAGGAACTGTACACTAGGGAAGGGTTTTGTCCACAGAAACTGAGGAGGACAAGAAAGTTCTTAGCAAAACAAAAGAAAGGATTATTTCAGGCAAGGTTACCTTCCCTTAGGGGAAAGCAGGGATCTTATCAGGCAGATTACCTCAGCTTCCTTTAGGGAAAATTACAGGCTGACCACTAAGATTACTGTCCTGAAGAAGGTGGAATCTGCAGTTAGGTAACTATTGAGTTTAGGGTCAGTGTCATGGGCTTCAGCACAAGTGACTCTATTTGGGGCCTGTGGTTTTCTCTTTAAAAGCCATCTGTGATTGTCCAATAGTGAGTTGTGGGTCCTACATCAACCCTACTATGCCCTTCCACTCCGCAGCACTCAAAACCAAAGACACTGCCCCTACGTTAGTCACTTTCACAATCCATTTTAGTAAAGGGCTCATCCCTTTACTAAAGGGTCCACAGTCCATCCCTTACCAACTTGGCACCCACACATGTTGCCTTAAACCACACTTAATCTCCAAACAAAGACAAGACCAAAATGATGCTTCTGCTTGACACGGCACAACTATCCCTCTTACCACCCAAATCACTCTCACCTTCACCCCAGCAGAGCATCAGGTCCCTCTCCTGTCTTTGGAGGATGTTCATTCTTTTCCTAGCTGATTCACACTCCCTTTCTGACATCTTGCACTTAAATGCTTACATATAAAATTATTTATTACAAGCACATCTTAAATTTTATGATAAAAGGATGAGGTTAAATTTTTGGTTAACATTTATTAAAATACATTCATATCAAAGAAGAAAGAAGTGCTCATAACTATTGCAGTCCTCCTTTCTACAACTGGTCTCAAGGTCACAGCTAGCATGTATAGCTACCATCGTCCACTACTTTTTCCGTATTTCTTTTGCCTTCAGCAAGCACCTCAGTGGGTCATAGTTCCTTGCAACGAAGAATGAAGTATCTGGGAAATTAGCAGTTTAAATTGGGGTGTCATTTTCTATTGACCTTAATCAGAGGATGTGGGAGTACTAAAGTGGTACCCCAAAGGATCCCTTGCATTTTCCCTCCTTACCCCAACTGAGTAGTAGCAACCCAATTTTTCCTTGATAGTCAGGCTCAATCACCCAGCCAGTACTTTGTTGATTCAATGACCAGAGGCCAGATGGCAGCTTCAAGTTCCAATTCAAGGCAATCTTTGCTGTCTCCCCGGGTGAAAGCATAGCTCCCTTTGTAACTAAGATTTCTAGACCAGCAGAGGCTGAAGTTGCAGGGATGGCAAGCAAACATTTGACTATTGGATCTCTAGGGTTAATAGGGGGAGAAATGGCTTTACTATCCCTTGATTCCTGGACTCCTGAATCCAGGCTTTAGGAGAAACATGATGCTGATTTAGAGCATGCACCACACACTGGAGGACACTGCCCAGCCCTGCAAGGTGTCACTGCCTAGCTGGCACTGCAACCAAATCTTCAGAAAATCATTCCCTCACCTGTCAAGGCAGTTGCTTCATGTTGATGGGGAATGTGGTAAGACCAGGGAACTCCAAGAGCATGAGCCCTTGGCTGTATCTCATTGGCTGTGAATACCAGGATGGTGGATGAGCCCTTCTGTAAGGCCACAGATGTTAGTTTTAGCAGAAGCGTTGAGGGCAGGGAAGACAAATCCCTGTCCAGAGCAAGTGTCAATTCCAGTAAGAACAACTTGCTGCCTCTCCCATAGTGAAAGTGGTCCAATGTAATCAACCTAGCGCCAGGTAGCTGGCTGAGCCCTTCGGGCAATGGTGCCATATTAGGGGCTCAGAGTTGTCTCTCCTGTTGACAGATTGGGCACTTGACAGTAGTTTCAGCCAGGTCAGTCTTGGTGAGCACGAGTCCATGTTGCTGAGCCCATGCATAACCCCCATCACTGTCACCCTGGCCGCTTTGTACATGAGTCCACAGGAGCCGATGGGGAAGGAGACTGTCTGATGGCTACAGAGTGGGTCATCTTCTTCTGCCCTTTGGTGAGCATTCAAATAGAACACAAATATCTCAGACTCTGCCATTCAGAATAGTCTGTTCTTATACCTCTTCCTTATACCTTTTGACTTTCCATTTGTGTTCTTTCCCAGTCCAACTACCTAGCTCAGTGGTCGGCAAACTCATTAGTCAACAGAGCCAAATATCAACAGTACAACGATTGAAATTTCTTTTGAGAGCCAAATTTTTTAAATATATTTTATTGATTTTTTACAGAGAGGAAGGGAGAGGGACAGAGAGCTAGAAACATCGATGAGAGAGAAACATCGGTCAGCTGCCTCTTGCACAACCCCCACTGGGGATGTACCCACAACCAAGGTACATGCCCTTGACCGGAATCGAACCTGGGACCCTTCAGTCCACAGGCCGACGCTCTATCCACTGAGCCAAACTGGTCAGGGCGAGAGCCAAATTTTTTAAACTTAAACTTCTTCTAACGCCACTTCTTCAAAATAGACTCGCCCAGTCCGTGGTATTTTGTGGAAGAGCCACACGCAAGGGGCCAAAGAGCTGCATGTGGCTCGCAAACCGCAGTTTGCCGACCACAGACCTAGCTGAACCATGATTTGGTGCAGACTCTTTCTTCTGGCCATCTCTCCTCCCAGGCAAATGAACAAACAGGTGCATTGCTCCAAGTTCTGTCCACTGGGAGGATTTCCCTCACCGCCATCGTTCAGGGCTGTCCCAGAGAGGGGCTTTAGTGCTATAGCTGTCCACTTGCAGGTGCTGCATGCCGCTCAGGCGGCACTCTCTGTAAACCAAGCCCAAGGCTGTTCTTCCTCAGTCAGCTGATCACAGGGAATTCCTATGAAGCCACGGGTGTGAGTTGAGAGGATGCAATGTAGCAGGAAAAGGGGACTTGGGCAAGTCTGGGAATTGGTTACAGGATCTTAGAGCAAGAGATTAACCTTCTCAGGAAGGGATGGAAGGGCTGCCTCTTGGGGAAAGGAAGTTTGAGGTCCCTCGCTCCATTGGGATGTGCCCGTATGACCCATCCTAATGCTCAAATTTGTATTCCTTCCCAACCAATATCCTACCTAGTAACAAAGAGCCCCTTTGAGGTTGGGAACTCAATTTGTGTTGCAAATCAATACCAGAATACAAGACTCAGTAACTAGTTATACTCATAGCCAACGTGGTTTCCGGCAAAAGATACCCAGCAACAGCACGGGAGAGTCCGCGCGATCCAACCCAAGCCTCTCATGCTCTTCTTGTCCAAGGGCACACAGGATGCTCTCTCCAACAGCGACCCACAGGGCAAGTGCGCTGCGCCTCTGCCCCAGGGAGCCTGTTTTAGTCTCAGATCCGAAGGGGCGGCTCACCGAGGTGTAAATTGCTTTCCCCACGTTCTACAGGAACAGCTTGGTTTGGTTTTCAAAATATCAGCCCCACAACTATAGGAGGCAGTGTTCCTTCCCGGCATATAGACATTATTAGATTCCTTATGTAGACCTCGAGCCACAAATGAAAACTTAAAAGTCCCAAAGGATTGCCTTAATTTTAAAGAAATGTTGGAATCCTTTGACTAAACAATTATGCTTTTAGGGATTTACTGTAAGAAAATAGTAAGGATGTGCATAAAAATATAACTGCCAGGGTGAATCACCAGAAGCACTATTTATAGTAGCAACAAACTTAAAAACTGCTTATAGGAAACAACTGGACATTTGGTACAGAAATTACAGTACACCCGTAAAATGGAATTCTCAGCCATTAAAACTGTTATAGAATGACATTTATTGACATGAAAAGGTGTTTATGACATTCTGATTTGTGAACAAAGTAGACAGTAAACTAATGACTCAATTTTTGCAAAAAAATATATATAGCAAAAAAAATACTGCCAAGGATATACACTAGAGTGTGTATCCCAGGGAAGGGAGTATATGGGTGTTCATTTTGTTCTTTGTTTGCCTGAATTCCCCACTCTACTTTTTAAAAATATAAATTGCACAGCTTGCTTTTATAATAAGCAAAAGTTAATGTAGTTTAACATCTTCATTTTGATTAAAACAAATCCATTTAAAAAATCTTAAGTTTTTTTTCAGAAGCAGAAATGATTTCCAAGCTGCCACAGAGGCAGTGAGTTTGTTCTCTGCAGAAGCTGGCAGGAACCTTCACAATCACAGCCCCAGTCAGAGTCGAGGGGACAATGGCGCTCCCACAGCTTTGGGGTGCTCGCTTCAGCTCCCGTGCCCCAAGGCCAAGCAGCTCACCTGCAGCCCAGTCCATCCTACTCTTGCCCAGTCACCAGCTTCATCATCTTCAGAGCTATGTCCCCTTGGTCAGAAGGCACCTAGAACCAAGCAGTATCAGAGTTAGCGCGCCTGGTTCTGTTCCTGGGGCCAGCTTCAGGGGTGACATCCCGAGACCCGGCTCCCAGGAAGAGCACCCTGTTGCTCTATGACAGCAACCTGGGAGGACGGCTGCACCTGGGTGCACCCCTTAACAAGAGGGTCGTTTCTGTGAAAGGACCACTGTGCCTGACGAAAGCTCTTCTGGGCCACAACCTGTTAGGTGGCAGGTGCCCGAAGTCTGCGTTTAGGAAAGAACTTTCTCCATGTGGGACTGAGCTGTTGATTTGTTGTTCTTAAAGGCTTGTGCTTATGGTACTAGGCCCAGCCTGTTCAAAGAAGAGGGAAGATTCTAAACATTTTACAGGATTCTCTGTGTAGGAAACATCCCAGACTGGGAAGAGAGTAGAAACATGACCCCAGAGGGAAGTGAACAGCAAAACCGATACAAAGAAGCAAACAAGACCCTTTGTGTGGGTGGTATACCCGTTTTTATGTGATATTCAACTCTGTTTTGTTTTTCCCTTAGAGCAGCGGTTCTCAACCTGTGGGTCACGACCCCTTTGGGGGTCGAACGACCCTTTCACAGGGGTTGCCTAAGACCATCAGATATTTACATTACGATTCATAACAGTAGCAAAATTACAGTTATGAAGTAGCAACGAAAATAATTTTATGGTTGGGGCTCACCACAACATGAGGAACTGTATTAAAGGGTCACGGCATTAGGAAGGTTGAGAACCACTGCATTAGAGTTTTTGAATAATTACTGTTAAAAAAAATCTCCTTCCCGCCCTGGCCAGTATGACTGGGTTGGACATCATCCCGTGCACCGGAAGGTTGCCAGTTTGATTCCTGGTCAGGGTACATGCCCCGGTTTTGGGCTTGATCCCTGGTAGGGGGCGTGTAGGAGGCAGCTGATAGATGTTTCACTCTCATATCGATGTTTCTCACTCTCCCAACCTCCCTCTCTAAAAATTAAGAAATTTTTTTTTAAATATATTTTTTATTAATTTTTTACAGAGAGGAAGAGAGAGGAGAGGGATAGAGAGCCAGAAACATCGATGAGAGAGAAACATCGATCAGCTGCCTCCTGCACACCCCCTACTGGGGATGTGCCCACAACCAAGGTACGTGCCCTTGATCGGAATCGAACCCCGGACCCTTCAGTCCACAGGCCGACGCTCTATCCACTGAGCCAAACCGGTTTCGGCAAGAAATTTTTTTTTAATCTCCTTCCCACACACCATCAAAAGGGGGAGGGGCAGAGGCCTGGGGTAGAGAGTAAATGGCTCCACGATTCTCTATGCCACATCACTGTCCCCGACAATCCTGCCAAGCAAGGCCATACTGGCATGGTGGGGTTTACCAAAATGACATTTAATCAACTAAAGGGGAAGTGGTTGGGGGACGATTTAATAACAGTCTCCAAGAGCTATTTTAAGGCTGCCCCCAACTGATCTCTTGTTCTTTTTGTTCCAAAGCAAGAGGAAATGCGTCTGAACTCCAGCTCAGAGAAAGCCTGTGGTTAGCTCCCCCTCTCTTCCCCTCCTACCTGCCTCTGTGGGGACCCCTCTCTTAATAGCGTTGTTCTCTAAGACACAATGTGTGCTCAACACTGAAGGTACACAGGTACTCAGAGCCCTTCACAAAATGCCCTCTTAACCCTGTCCAGCTGCCTTGTTAATTCTCGCTTCAGATGGTTTCTTTCTTTTGGTTTCTTAAGGAAGTTGTTGTCTCTTTCCCTCGTCGTTTTGCTCAGTCATTTGCTCCAACCTCTCCCCGCTGGCTTTAGAGCAGGGGTGGGCAAACTTTTTGACTCGAGGGCCACAATGGGTTCTTAAACTGGACCGGAGGGCCGGAACAAAAGCATGGATGGAGTGTTTGTGTGAACTAATATAAATTCAAAGTAAAGGAGCGGAGGGGAGAGCAAGAGAACCCTCTGCTCTTTCGGCTCCGCGGGCCGGATAGAACAGCCCAACGGGCCGGATCCGGCCCGCGGGCCGTAGTTTGCCCACGGCTGCTTTAGAGCCTGCCACTCACTAAAAAGGATGACACCCATTAGTGTACCCAACTCATTCCTTACATGTCAGTCCTTTATCTGCCTCGGCAGCAGGAGACATCACTGGCTCCTCTCGGCTTTGAGGATGCCACATGTCCCTGGGCTCCCTCCTACTTTTCCGGTTGCTTCTTTCTCAAGTCTCATTTGTGGATCCTTCTTTTGCCTCCTATCTCTTTTTCTTTTTAATGTATAAAAACTTATATTTTAATTTGAGAGAGAGAGAGAGAGAGAGAGAGAGAAACATCAATTTCTTGTTCCACTTATTTATGCATTCATTGGTTGATTCTTGCATGTGCTCTGACCAGGGATTGAACCCACAACCTTGATGTATCAGGACGATGCTGTTACCACCCGAGCTGAGCTACCCGGCCAGGGCCTTGCCTCCTATCTCTTAAGTACTGGTGCACCCAGGGCCCTGCCTCTCGCCTTTTCCATATTGGATTCCCAAATCTCTGTCTTCAGGGACAAACATTTGACTCCAGATGCACATGTATACAGGCAGTTACCAAGTCCTGCCCATTCTCCCTTAAATTCCTCCACATCGCTCCCTTCTGGCTGACCAGAAAAGCCTCCTAGATTGGTGAGCTTCCCCAGTCTTGTCCCATGCCCTCTGCTGCTGGGATGTTATTTTGTAGACAAACATAGTAATTTCATGCCTTTGCTTAAAACCCCTCGATGGCATCCCATCGCTTTCAGGAAAGGTCTGAGGTCCTTGCTGGGGTGCGCAGTCTCCCTCCCCAGTCTCATCTCTGCCCAGTGACCCTCCCGAGGCCTCGGCTGTCTGAAGGCTCCTCTGGACCTGCACACACTGCTCTCCTTGCTCCCACATTCTCCTTTGCCTAGCTAACTCCTGCCCATTGTTTAGGGGCCAGTCTCCCAGGACCCCCAAGCCTTGGCTGGGCCCCCTTCCCTGGGCCAACCCCCGTCTTAGCATTTCACCCCATGTCATGAGGGTCTCTGCCTGCCAGACCCGCATGCCCGTGAGCTCATTGAGGACGAAGATGGTGCACCATCCATGCACTCGCAGGGCCTGGCACAGTGACACGCCAATGTTTGTTCAGTGAATAAAGGAAACCAAAGAGAAACTTCAGTTCCTCTTAGAACTTCCAGCATTTTCACTTCTGGGAAGTTCTTAAGAGGAAACTAAAGGTCAGTGAGGTTAAGAATACGTTGTCTGTGCAAATACCATATAATTCACTTATATGTGGAAAATAAAGAACAAAATAAACAAACAAAACGGAAACAGACTCAGAGACAGGGAACAGATTGGTAGTTGCAAGAGGGGAAGGGGTCAGGAGATGGGGTAAAAGAGGTGAAGGGACTAAGAAATACAAATTGTAGTTACAGAATAGTCACGGGGATGTAAAGTACAGCACAGGGAATATAGCCAATAATATCGTAATAACTCTGCATGGTGCCAGGTGAGTACTGGAAATTTCTGGGGGGATAGTTTGTAAAGTACGTGATTGTCTAACCACTATGCTGAACACCTGAAACCAATACAAAATAATATTGAAAGTAAACTGTAATTGGAAAAAAGAAAAAAGACTACGTTGTCCGTAGTCAAATGTGTAAATAAATACAGTATTGTGAGACCGAGTCTACCAGATACCCCAGCTCCCCTTCCTCGGTATCAGGCTTTCTCAACCTGGACACCACTGACACTGGGCTGCACAGTTCTTGGGTGTGGGGCTGTGCTGTGCATGGTGGGGTGTTGACCAGGGTCCTCACTTCTACCCACCAGGTACCAGCAGCTCCCTCCCCCTAACTGTGACAACCAAAAATGTTTCCAGTCATTGCCAAAGTCTCTGGGGACAAAACTGACCCCAGGTGAGGACCAGTAATGTCCCTAAGGAGTAGCTTGTGGGAAGGGGTCTTTGCCCCCACTCCTGCCCCAATCTCTCTCTTTTTTTAAATATATATTTTATTGATTTTTTACAGAGAAGAAGGGAGAGGGATAGAGAGTTAGAAACATCCATGAGAGAGAAACATTGATCGGTTGCCTCCTGCACACACCCTACTGGGGATGTTCCCGCAACCAAGGTACATGCCCTTGACCGGAATCTAATCCGGGACCCTTCAGTCCGCAGGCCGACGCTCTATCCACTGAGCCAAACCGGTTAGGGCCCACCCCAATCTCTTAACACCTCCTCAGCAATCCAAGTAAACATACTATGTGCTTGCAGTGCCAACACAAGACCAGTCCCCTCAGCCCATTTTCCAGACACTTCTCTATGGAGCTTCTGTCCTGAGCACAATGGAACCAAGGGGCGAGGGCAGGTCGGAGGGCACCTGAATGTCCCTCTCAACCAACACCTGACAGAAAACCACCATCCTGGGAAGAAGAGAGACTCTGTTTACGTGGCCTGACCAAAGCACAGCGTGAGGGAAGCCCCTGGCCCTTCTACCTCCTGGGATTCCTCCCTTTGGCTCCTTGCCCGGGGTGTGTGTACCTGCGCACATGTGCATGTGTGTGTAGTGGATTCGGCCCTCCACCATCTCCTTCAGCCCACAGAAAGCCACTCAACCAACTTACAACCCGAGGGAAGACAGCGTGTGATAGCCTCCCTGCCCATCTCAGCAGGCAAGGCCTCTTCCAACTGAGTTCCTGGAGCCCCCAGAGCCAAAGCTGCTGGAAGGCACTCCCCTACTGTGCACCACGCACCGGTGCCCCAGCTTTACCGAGCACCAAACTTTGGTTTCCACTTCCTGAAAATGTCAAGGAAAGACAATGTCTCCCCTCTTCCTCTAGGACAAGTTGTTCCTTCAGGACAAACTGTTAAGAGGAAAGTAACATAAATTCATTCAAACTAAAGAGTAAGGGACGGCCCAGCCAGCGTGGCTCAGTGGTTGAGCATCGACCTATGAACCAGGATGTCACAGTTCGATTACTGGTCAGGGCACGTGCCCAGGTTGCGGGCTTGATCCCCAGTAGGTGGGAGGTGGGAGGGGGGGCATGCAGAAGGCAACCGATCAATGATTTTTTTCTCATCATTGATGTTTCTCTCTATCCCTCTCCCTTCCTCTCTGAAATCAATAAAAATATATATGTTTTTAAAAAGAGTAAGGGACAGAGAGCCCAGCTTAACTCTCTCAGGAGGATTTTCTCTTTTAAATGAAAATGTCTAGGCTTCAATGAATGAAGCGCTAAAGGCAGAATTTTGTTACAGACCTTGAAACACTTCCAAGCCCAAAGTGCTTCGTGTAAGACCAACGCAGGCAGTGCACCCAGGCATAATCAACTGCCCATGGCGTCCCTCCCAGAAGGATTTAAATCTGGAACAAAAGCAGCCTCTCTCTCACCATGTGTCCAGCTTTGAGAATCCAGTAGAAAGCCAGGTTCTTGTGGCTCTTGACAAACGCAGACGTTTCAGAAGATGTAGGGTCAGCGTACAGGGGCTTCCACTTCAGCTGACTGAACTTGGGCAGTTCCGTCCACTTAAGTTTCCTTACCCAGGCCTCCTGACCTGATGAGAGGGACAGAGAAGGGCCTGGCATTAACCGTGGGGTGGAGTAGAAAAAAATCTAGGTCCTAGTCCCATCCCAGCCTACATTGACAACTTCCCTATTCCTGTAATCCCTACCTCCCCATGTAATCTAGTCCTACCCTATATAAGCAGCTGGCTTATGGGGGGCTGCAGAGCTGATTTTTGTGAATGACCTGCTGCTCTCCCATACTGCCAGTAGTATTGGAATAAAACCTCATATATGATTAAAAAAAAAAAAAAATCGCCGAAACCAGTTTGGCTCAATGGATAGAGCGTCAGCCTGCGGACTGAGAGGTCCCAGGTTCGATTCCGGTCAAGGGCACGTACCTTGGTTGCGGGCACATCCCCTGTAGGAGGTGTGCAGGAGGCAGCTGATCGATGTTTCTCTCTCATCGATGTTTCTAACTCTCTATCCCTCTCCCTTCCTCTCTGTAAAATATCAATAAAATATATTTTTTTAAAAAAATCTAGTTTGTATAAGATGGCTTTTCCCAAAGCATAATAATGTGCATAAAACTCACCCTTGTAAAATGCAAATCAAAACCACAATGAGCCTGACTGGCGTGGCTCAATGGTTGAGTGTCCACCTATGAACAAGAAGATCACGGTTCGATTCCTGGTCAGGGCACATGCCCAGATTGTGGGCTCAATCCCCAGTGTGGGACATGAAGGAGGCAGCCGATTGATGATTCTGTCTCGTCATTGATGTCTCTATCTCTCTCCCTCTCCCTTCCTCTCTGAAATCAATAAAATATGTATTAAAAAACAAAACACAATGAGATACCATGTCACAGCTGTTAGAATGGATATCATCAAAAAGACAAGTAATAACAAGTGTTGGAGAGGTTGTGGAGAAAAAGGAATCCTCATTCATTGCTGGTGGTAATGCAAACTGGTACAGCCATTATGGAAAACCATATGGAAGTCTCTCAAAATATTAAGAATAGAGCTACCATATCACCCAGAAATCCCTCTTCTGGGTATCTAACTGAAAAGTTTGAAAACATTTATTCATGAAGATATATGCACCCCCATGTGCACTGCAGCATTATTGACGATGGCCAAGACATGGAAACAACCTAAGCATACTTTAGTAGAGGATTGAATAAAGAAGACGTGGTACATATATATAATGGAATACTCAGCCATAACAAAAGAGGAAATACTGTCATTTGTGACAACATGGATGGATCTTGAGAATATCATACTAATCCAAATAAGTCAGATGGAAAAAGTCAAGAACCAAATGATTTCACTTGTATATGGGACATAAAACTAAAAGCAACAAACAAACAAAAATTCACAGACACAGACCACAATATGGTGATTATCAGAAGGAAGGGGTGGGGGAGGTAGAAAAGGGTGAAGGGGGGCATAAATGGTAAGAGAAGACGACTTGACTTTGGGTGGTGAACATACCATGCAATATACAGATGATGTACTATATATAGAAGTGTACACTAGAAACACATATAATCCTATTAACCAATGTCATCCCATTACATTTAATAAATTGTTTTTAAAAAGGGGAAAAAAGCTTACCCTTGTAAAAATGCAAGTTCTGACTCAATGGGTGTGGGTGGGGCCTGAGAGTCTGCATTTTTAGCAAGCTCCAGTGATACCCAGGGCTATGGAGAAACCTAACAGCTGGGGAGCCCGACCAGTTTTTGCCTTTCCCTCTCGCGGCTGTATGCTCTGGAGGGAGGCCATCGGGGACCTCTGGAGGTGGCAGCTGTCAGGAGGACTGAGAAGTCTCGGGTTAGACAGAAAGGTGGGAAGAAACGCAGAACCTTTTCATGTTGTCCTTAGCGCCCTTGGCTTACAAGTCACAGAAAGATTCAGTCCTACTGACGCTAAGAAACATACCACATCCAGCAGACCCCACGTCTGGTGGGCCTGCTGGTTCTGAGCACCTGCCCCTGTGCTTCTACTGGCCCTGCTGACCCCAGAAGTGGGCATGCGGCGACAGCCAGTGCAACAGTGGCTCTGCAAAGACCACTTCCCCCAGGTCCTTGTTTTACAGAGTCCTGAGGGTTTAATCTTAAATCACCCTGCAAGGTTTTCCCTCAATGAAATAGTCCATCTGTCTAGTGGTCAGAAAAATGCCTTCTTTTTTATTTTTGTGGTAGGGATAGGTATTGTTTTTTTCTTTAACTATACTGAAGGGCCTCAACAGTTGGATGGACCTACACTTCTCTGAGGGGTCGCATGTGGCTCCACCCTCTTCCAAGAATCAAGGTTGGGGGTGGATGGATAAAACAGGAAATGGCCTTCTTCCTAGCACCTCCATGTCACCAGCCCCAAGACGGATGTGCCTGAGGCCTGTTTCCTTCCAGCTCAACCCGGGACACCGCCTCCACATGCTACTCAAAGTGGGTTCCTACCCATGGTGTCCACGATGAGGTCGAGCTGTCCGTTATACACGGTCACGTTGACCCCGGCTTCCAGCAACTCGTCCACCACGCTGATGACTGGCTTCATGAAGTCCCCCTCCATGTTCAGGAAGACGTTGTTAGCCTGGCCTGCACATGAGGAAGGAGAAAGAGGGAGCAGCTTGGAATCCACCAGAATAAGGGGTACCTTCCAGCCCAGAGCTTTCTGGGCCCTGGCACCCAAATGTAAGCCTGTGCAGCACCCAAAAGACTGAACACACAGATGCTTCACCCACAGGGACCAACCAGCCTGGGTCTCCATGTCCTGAGCTGGTTGTGCAGAAGGCAAGCATAAACAACACATGCTCTGATCTCTCAAGTGTGGTGATGACAGCAATGGCATTTTTGTTTGTTTGTTTGTTAATCCTCACTCAAGGATACAGAGAGAGTGGGAGGGAGGGGGAAAGAGAGAGAGAGAGAACACTGATTGGTTGCCTCCCGCATGGGTCCCGACCAGCGCTGGGGATGCAGCCTGCAACCGAGGTACATGCCCTTGACCGGAATTGATCCCGGGACCCTTCAGTCCCTGGGCGGACGTTCTAACCATTGAGCAACCGATTAGGGCTAAGTTCTAAGTTCTGAACAAGTGAGGCTACCCTAGTGATAAACCAAATCAGACCCAGACCAATTTAGAGCTCACCCTCAGGAAGCCCTGTGGAGGAATAGTCCCAGGCGAGTGGAGAAGGTGACCACGTGGAGGGCTAGCAGGTCAGTACAGATTCCCAGTGGACTCCTGACCACCACCAACTCCACCATCATCAGAATACTGAACAATAACAATAGCGTATATATTTCTTTTTTTTTGCTAGTCACTGTACTTTATAAGCAACATCTCATTTCCTCTTCATCACTACCCTGGAAGGTAAGGTCTCTTAACTTGTACAAACGTTCAAGAAAATGAAGCTCAGAGAGGCTACAACACATGTCCAGGTTGAAACAGCCAGTCAATGGCAAACTGGGATAGGAAAGCAGGCCTGGCTGACTCCAAAATATGTAGGCTTAACCACAAACCGGAACTCAAGACACTGGGGGTATTGGCCAAGGTCACTCTGTCCTTTCCAAACCATACATAGACACGCCGGAGCCAAAGAGAGTTTGGCTGAAAAAAAGTAGTCACTAGGCCCGTCCACCTGACCCACCCTCCCCCCAGAGAAGCAGGGGCTGCAAAGCACCACCGTAAATGAAGATAAAATGAAGGGCTTGGGCTGCAAACATGTGCTCACAGGAGCCTGAGCTGGACCTGGCCCCTGTGGTTGCTCACGTTTTCTTCCCAGTCCATGACAGCTCCCCACAGCTGTCCTCATCCCCTGTGGCACTGACACCACATTCTTTTTATTTGATCACATTAACTTCTTTCTTCATTTCTAGAAAACTCTGAGGAGGAGATGAGGACACCAGGTCTAGGATGAGCCTTCAGCTCTCTGCAGGTGGGGAGGATGGCCCGTGTCCCCTGAGGACAACAGGCCAGAGCCGAATCTCAGCAGCTGTCACAGGGCCACCCTCGAAAACCTCCAGACCATTACTTTGGGGGATCAACGAAACTCTCCCCAGCATGGAGTGTTTCCTCTCCAGGAGCTTGGGTGTTTCACTGGCTCCCGGTCTTTCCACAGGACTAAACAGGTCCTTATCCAAAATTTCCACCTGGTCTGGTCTCTGAGGACCCCAATATCTCCTCACTATGGCCTTCAGGCCAGAAGGCAGTAAACACCTGATCCACATCTGGCACCAGGAGGAGGCTGGCCAGAGAATTGGTCAAACCTGTCCAAAAGGACCTTTGTCTAGAAGTCACACCTGTAACCAACTGTGGCCTCAGGCATGGCTTTTCTAAATCTCAACGTGCTATTATGGAAAACTTCAAACTGACATGAAAGTGAAGGGGAGAGCGTACTCACACCTGGCTTCAACAATCATCACCTCCTATGTCATTTCTCTCCCAACCCACTCCTGACTTTGAACCAAATCTGGCATGTCACTTGCTGTCTTTTTTTGCTCCTCTACAAAATGTGGACAATAACACCATCCTACTTGCAACATACGATCACCACCACCAACGAAACCCATTCCACCAATAAGGCCTTTGAATTTGCACCTTTCTTCACTTCCTCCCCAACTCCACACGCGGCACTTAATTAGGTCGCATAAGTTACCTCCCCAGGAGCAATCCTTGGGAATAATTTTGAGCTTCGTTCTGATGGGCCCGTTCATGAGCTGGCTTAAGTCGTCCCGATTTAGGTGTCTCACGTGGCGTTGGTAAAGCCGAACTGAAACAGACGTAAGCAGTGAGTCAAAGGAGTGGAAATGGGACCAAGAGGACTTTTCCAAGCTGTTGTGCGAAGAGGGAGGCTTTCGGCTGGAAAATGAAAAGTGTCACCTTGATTCACCCCAGATGGAGGAAGAAAGCAGAAACACATTGAAACTGGAGAGGATTTATTAGTGTTGGTTGCTGCATTTCAAGTGCTTTGGGGCCACGGAGAGTAGCCAGCATGGCCCAAAGAAACCAGCGAGCAGTGGCATCTAGAGGACTCCTGCAGCCTTGATCTGCCCCGTGACGCTGGGGCAGCTGAAAGACAGCTCAACCCAGCCTGCAGGACTGGCATCGTCATCCAGGGTGCAGAAGCTGGTGTCCAAACTTCAACCACTACGTGAGAGAAGCCGCGTGTTCCACAGACTACCTATTGCATGATGCCATTTCTACGAGATACCATGAAAAGGCCAGTCTAGACGAACAGAGAGCGGAGGAGTGGCTGCTTGGTGCTAAATCAGCTGCACATAGACATGTGGGATCTTTCTGGGAAACGGTCTGGAACTGGATTGTGGTGATGATTACACAACTCTGTGAATGCACTAAAACCCTCAGAATATACACTTAAAATGGGTGAATTTTATGGCATGTGAATTATATATTAATGAAGCTTTAATATAATATACAGTCCGGTGATAGATGGTTACTAGACTTACTGTGGTGATCACTTTCTAAGGTGTACAGATGTTGAATCACTGTGTTGTACACCTGAAACTAATATAACAGTGTAAGCCAACTATAATTTAAAATAAATAAATAAATAGGTGGGAAGAGATCAGCCAAAGAACTTGTATGCATATATGCATAACCCAGGGACACAGACAATAGGATGGTGAAGGCCTGGGGTGGGAGGGGCGGGGTGAGGGCGGGCTAGAAGGGGTCAATGGGGGAAGAAGAGGGACATATATGATACCTTCAACAATAAAAATTTAATTTAAAAAATAAAAATAAAAGAGTAAAATAAAGCTTTGAAAAGAAGTTGGTTTCATCTCACACAGAGGATGAGACGGGCCAGCAGCTTCCAGGTTCACTCACCGAGGTGGCTCTGGGTGAACTCTAGGCTTGACTTCGTGGTGGTCATGGGAGCAGTTTTAGTTAGGATGTTATAGAAGTTCACCCCGTCCGTGTTCTGAAATATAGAAGTATATTTGGCCGTTTGCTCTCTTTATTTCTCCATTATCAACGTTGCAGAACAGAAAGGCACCTGGCCCTCCATCGTATCCAAGGCCAACTTTCTCTTTGTAAATCTGCGTGGACCAGAAAGAAATGAAGAAATGCAGCTCCGCAGGCTCAGTCAGCCCAGCCTCCTTGGCGGGGGGGGTGGGGGGGGGTGGGGAGGAGCAGCTCATAGGAGCCGAGCAAAGATGCTGCAGGAGAAAAATCACGAGCCATGTCTTAATGTACAGGCAGCACAAGCTGATTTTTGGAGCGCCTCAGGATAGACTTCCCAATCCTCCCCACACCAACCAAGGGCCCTTTATTCATGGGAAAGAAATCCCCGAGCGTGTGCCCTGTTACCTCTTCAATGACCATTTCTGCTTTTCCCCACAGCTGGGTGGCCTCCTGGTACAGCCCCTTATTCATGGCATCCAGGACTTGCTCTGCCACCTGAGACACCTCTGCCAGGCCTTGGTCATCGAGAAGAGACTGCAACGCAAATGAACAGCACAAGGGCCCACTTTGCTTAGAAACACAAATCTGGCTTTGCTACAGTTAGGGCTGGGTAACAGAAAGAGTGGGAAGGAGAAAGGGGCGTTTATACATCCGAAAGTGTCCAAGTCACATATCTATTATGGAAGAAACACAACAAAACGTTAACTGAGTCTAGATGGTGGGTATATGGGTGATCATAGCGATCTTTTCACTATCCTGCATATTTGAACATTTTAAAATATATATTTTTATTGATTTCAGAGAGGAAAAGAGAGGGAGAGATAGAAACATCAATGATGAGAGAGAATCATTGGTCAGCTGTCTCCTACATACCTCCTACTGGGGACCAAGCCCAAAACCTGAGTTCTTGACTAGAATGGAACCATGGACCGTCGAGGCTCTGTCCACTGAGCCAAACCAGCTAGGGCTGAACATTTTTATAATAAAGAGTTGAGGGGATTTAAAAAGCTGTGTTTCTTGTACCTGAAGAAATGGGATAACTGTGCTGATGTTTCTTTAAATTTGGTCCCAAGGCCAGCTATAACTTAAGGTGTCCAATTTGATATGGACCAGAAGTCCCTAAGGACAGTGTCGACCACACAGGTGCACTCAGCTAGCTTTGTCCTTCCTGAGGAGAGAGCCAGAAGAGGTCTGCTGGGCTGCTGATGACGGAGGGTGCAGAGGTGAGGCCCCACCTACTTACCATGCTGTACAGGTAAGGTCCCCAGGAGAGCACCGAATCTAAAGGAAACCACACGTAACAAAATAAGTCGGTCATGGCGCCATCGTTCCAAAGAAAAACCTAACTAGCCTCCTTTCCAAAGCTGAAGGAGCCAGAAGAAAGAAACCATGGCTGTACATCCCAGGGCCCCTTCGCGCACCAGGGCCCATGCAGGAGAGGAGCTGATGTCTCCGTGGCTGGGAGGAGGGAGGACGGTGTGGGGGCCTGTGTTGGCACATTCATTTGGCCTGATGATACTGGGACAGTGAGTGAGTCAGCCAGAGATGGCACCCCCACAGGCAGGCTGTTTATGCAGCAGAGGCTCTTATCTGCAGACTTCAAAGCCATTTGACAGCTTAAAATATTTCCCCACTCTCACATTTCTGCTCTGCTTCCTGCTTGCTCCTCTAATTTGGGGACACTAGCTTCTGCCAAGTTGCTAATTAAGGAAAAAGACTAATGATTTCATAATTCCAGAGTCTGTAGCTATACTGCCAATCAATTCATCTCTGTCCCACAAATATATGGAGAACTGACAAAGGGCCTGAAGCCAGTATGGAGCTTTATAAGATATAAATATGAGTAAGACTTCAAAGAGAACAGGGGGGCTTGGTTTAGACAAGTTCACTATTACCATGATGCTAGGTTAGGCCAGTGCCATTGAGACATGTGTCAGCCAACAAAGTATCAAGGATCACACATTTTAAAGTACATTTAAATATGTCACTCCTTTGTTTGAAAGCCTTCTGTAGTACCTTAAGGCCAAGCATCTTATCTCTAACTATGTTTCAAATAACCTCAGTTCTACAGAATTTTAATCTAGGTATTAAAAGAAAACATTCTTTGGTGAAATAGCATTGGGGTTATGCAAAATATAACACATTTCTTTAATGCATGACTTCTCAGAGCCTTTGATGTGCTTGTAAAACTGAAGGAGGAGGAGCCAGTGTTTAACACTTCCAAAACTTATTTGACCATAGTCCTTTGTATAGCACCTCATCGGACTGGTATTCTTGAGTACACCCTGAGAAATGCAGGCATACCAGGCCCTCCTCAACCTACTTACCCATTGACCTCTCCAGTCAACCTTTAAGCTAGTGCCTTAGTTTCCTGAAATGCAAAATTGTCTGCAGTTTTCCAATGCATCCCACTCCCTGCTTGATCTAGACCAAGAATTGACAAACTTTTTCTCTAAAGGGACATATAGTAAATATTCGTGGCTTTGCAGGTCGCTGTTGCAATTACTCAACTTTGCTGTTGCAGCCTCCACACAGTATGTAAATAAATGGGTGTGACTGTCCCAATAAAAAACTTATCCACCAGAGCAGGGTGGCAAGGCAGACTTGACTTGTAGGTCATAGTCCGCTGACCTCTGGTGCAGACCTGAGATGTCCAAGAGGATTTTCTGCAATGATGGAAATGCTCTGTGTCTGGGCAGTGCAATACAAGAGCCACCAGCCACACGTGACTCCTGGGCACTGGAAACGTATATAGTGCAACTGAACAATTAAGAATTTTATTGTAGCCCAGCGGGTATGGCGCAGTGGTTGAGCATTGACCTATGAACCAGGAGGTCATGGTTTGATTCTTGGTCAGGGCACATGCCCAGGTTGCGGGCTCAATCCCCACTGTGGGGTGTGCAGGAGGCAGCTGAGTGATGATTCTCTCTCATTGTTGATGTTTCTCTCTCTCTTTCTCTCTTTCTCCTTCTCCCTTCCTCTCTGAAATCAATTTTTAAAAAAAGGAAGAAAAAGAATTTCATTGTATTTTAATTAATTTAAATTTAAATAGTCACAAATAGTTCTATGGCTCCAACACTGAACCGAGGACATGAAACACACCTGTATGTCTTTCCCAGCACCTGACACAATACCTACTAACCAGCAAGCCAGTAATGATTGTTCATGAAATTTTTTTTTAATTTTTTTCCTTTTAAACAAAGCCTTATGCACCAATGAATCCTTTTATTTATTTTTTTTAAATATATTTTATTGATATTTCACAGAGAGGAAGGGAGAGGGATAGAGAGCTAGAAACATCGATGAGAGAGAAACATCGATCAGCTGCCTCCTGCACACCTTCCACTGAGGATGTGCCCGCAACCAAGGTACATGCCCTTGACCGGAATCGAACCCGGGACCTTTCAGTCCACAGGCCGACGCTCTATCCACTGAGCCAAACCAGTTTCGGCGATTGTTCATGAAATTAACAGTACTTCTTTCTCAAAAGGGGAGTACTTCTGGGATGAAGGGGTGATACTTAAAGTGGTCTGGAAGGAGGGACTAAGATCTGGACAGGAAGAGTCATAAGGGGAGGTGGGTCATGGCAAGGTGAAAAGATTTGGACAAGATGAACAGCACTTGTAAGGTCATGAGGTTCAATTTACTGGTCTACTGGAGGAAATGTAGAATAATGGTTAAGTGCATGGATTCCAGTGGCTGCTGCCTGGATTTGAGTCCTGGCTTTAGCTGTGTGACTCTAGAAAAATTGCTTAACCTCTCTGAGTTTCATCATCTCTAAAATCGGGATAATAACAGCATTGATCCTATGGAGCTGTTGTAAGGATTACAGGAAGTTAACACATGCAAAGTGCCTAGTGTTGTTGTGAAACTGATGAGACCCCAGGAGGAAATGTGGGAGCGTGCTGTAATTTTGAGTGAGGGATCTGGCAAGAATCCTGCTAGACTCTTGCGCTTCTGATCAAGGCATCCACTGCTTCCTGATGTCCTAGGACAGTGGTCGGCAAACCATGGCTCGCGAGCCGCGGTTTGCCGCTCTGTTGACGAATGAGTTTGCCGACCACTGGACTAGACGAAATGTTACCATGTAGTTGGAAGCTGTGAGGATTAGGCAATTGTGGCATATTGTGTACAAAGAGGTAAAGGGTAGTATATGACAGTGGTCGGCAAACTCATTAGTCAACAGAGCGGCAAACCGCGGCTCGTGAGCCACCGCAGTTTGCCGACCACTGTCCTAGGAGGTCCATCCAGGAAGGACAAACAAGCAGCAGCCCTCCTCTCAATGATGACTCAGATCTCGGTTATGCCATTACTCCCTAGAGATGCCATAATGAGGGCAAGAAATAACCATTCCAAGTAGCATCAGGATGTCCTGAGTCCATTAGGGACATGGCTCTGTAAATGCATTTACTCCCATGTAACGACCACCTCAGTCAAGAGATGGTGCACAAACAGCCTGGAAAGGTCCCTCATGTCCCTTTCTAGCTTATTCCCCTCCCTCCTCCAGGGGCAACTCTCTCCTGATTCCTAACTTTATAATTTGGTTTTGCCTGTGAAAGTCAGCTTTTGTTAGGTTAGAGCAGTAGTTCTCCACCAGGGGTAATTCTGTCCCCCAGGGGACATTTGATAATGTCTGGAAATACTTTTGGTTGTCATACTGGAGTGGAAACACTGGCATCCAAAGGGCAGAGATGGTCCTACACTGCACAGGAACTCTCCCCACGAAGAATTATATGACCCAAATGTCAACAGTACTGAGATTTTGAATCCTATGTTAGAGTGAACCCACTCAGGTTTATATATGTTTTTATTGATTTCAGAGAGAGGGAGGGAGAAGGAGAGAGAGATAGAAACATCAATGATGAGAGAGAATCATTGAGCGGCTGCCTCCTGAATGCCTCCTACTAGGGGAACGAGCCCACAGCCTGGGCATGTGCCCTGACCGGGAATCAAACCATGACCTGGTTCATTGGTCAACACTCAACCACAGAGCCACACCGGCCAGGCAAGGTGACTACTTTAGATGTCTGAAGTCACACCCCGGATGTCTGCAACATAAACAACTTTTATTTGTACTCCCAACAAAAATGCTGATGCTTAAGTTATGAAACTGTGCACCTGAGTTGTAGCACCTGATGCTAATCTTGTCTCATCAACATGAGCAACAGATGAGATGTTCACCCCAATGCTCATGCTCACATCAGGGGACAAGATGACAAACAGACCTGGGTTTGACTCCTGACCACACCACTCATTCTTGTGTGTCAGAGAGCAAATTCCATCACCCCTCGGGCCTTTAGAACAAGCATGTCAAACTCAAAGGCTAACGCGGGCCAAATAAACAAGGTTTTAAGTCTGTGTGGGCCACAAAAAAACAAAAGCTTCAATTTTCATAGAAACGTATAGAATAAAAAGTGTAGAATAAAAAGTATTTTGAAAAGTATAGAATAAAAAAAAAGAACAAGAGCCATGATAAAATTAAAGTTTTCTTCCTGGCACTTGGCATCTCTTCTCTGCTACTATCTTTCCTACTTCGGGGGAAATCTCGTTCTCAGTGATTACTTTCAAAACTAAGCCAAGGTGAGTGTCAGTAATTCTGGATCTGACAGGAGACTTATTTCCTTTCATAATTGTAAATAACTGCTCACACCGTTATATTGACTGGGTTGCAAAAATATTCGTTATGGGCCGCATGTGGCCCGTGGGCTGTGAGTTTGACATGCTTGCTTTAGAATGTCTCCAACTGTAAAATTTGATTCTTTTGTTCTAAGAATCAAATAAGAGGCCCTAACTGGTTTGGCTCAGTGGATAGAGCGTCGGCCTGTGGACTGCGGAGTCCCGGGTTCGATTCTGGTCAAGGGCATGTACCTTGCTTGCAGGGACATCCCCAGTAGGAGGTGTGCAGGAGGCAGCTGATCGATGTTTCTCTCCCATCGATGTTTCTAACTCTCTATCCCTCTCTCTTCCTCTCTGTAAAAAATCAATAAAATATATTTTTTTAAAAAAAGAATCAAATAAGAGGATTAAGTTCAGTCCATAGCAGCCCATGGTGGATGCTGAGTAAATGAGTTCACCTCCCCAAATTTCTTGGATGGCCCTGGGGCACACACATTCTGTTTTTACTTCTCCAAGGACTCAGAAAAATTCCATTGCCTTGTTCTTTTATCGGGATAACACAGCCCAAAGTTCCAGGGAAGGGTGGGGAAAGGAAGTAAAGAAATGTCTAAAAATTCCATACTTACCTACTGGGGAGATCCAGGAGTCGCCCAAAGCAACCCCAGAAAAGTTGCACTTGATGGTCCCTTGCTGAATGGCCTGAAAGAGGAGGAGCCAAGAAACATCCTTGCCAAAGGGACTCAACAGGAGGGAGCCCAGTCTTCACACACTGCCTTCCCGAGCCCAGGAAACTTCTGCCCACCCTTTCCCAGAGTCCCCCGTCCCTGAAGACCTCAGACACCCTCGAGAGAACCAGAGTAACTCCTTCCTGACACCTTTTGCAAAATGAGTGGGAACTGTTGAGTTTCTCTCTACTCATTTCACAAGGGTGTTGGCAGGGTGTGTGTGGGATCTGGCACATCCCCAAGGTCTGATTTCTCAGAGGGCTCCTTGGGTACAATCCTCACTGCCCACGCTAGTCACTGAAGGGCTGGGAGGCCCCCTCAGGGGGTCCCCAGGGTGGGAGGAGGCCTTAAGACTAGGAGCTCATACTCCTTTGCCCCCCCCCCCTTTTTTTCATTTAACAGTAATACAGTAGCAGGAAATTGGAAATAATCTGCATATCATAGGATAGGCTAAATGAATTATGACTATTTCCATGGTACATGATGTAATTTAAAAAACAACAACAAAGCCCTGGCCGGTTGCTCAGTGGTTAGAGCATCAGCCCGAGGACCAGAAGGTCTCAGGTTCAATTCCCAGTCAAGGACATGTACTTAGGTTGCAGGTTCCCCAGCCCTGGTTGGGGCACATACAGGAGGCAACTAATCAATGTGTCTCTCTCACGTCAATGTTTCTCTCTGTGTGTGTCTCTCTGTGTCTCTCTCTCCCTCTCCTCCCTCCCTTTCACTCTCTCTAGAAATCAATGGGGAAAATATCCTTGGGTGAGGATAAAAACAAATAAACAAACAAAAAAATGAGGAGTTCTTTATAAACTGATATGAAAACATCTCTAAGCTATATTGTTGAATTAAAAGGAGACATAGTATAGTGTATAGTGTGTACTTTCATTTGTATAGAAACAGGAAAAAAGAATATATGTGATTTAGCTTTCATAGGCATGACATACCTCTGGAAAGGTACAGAAGAAACTAATGACAGAGGTTGCCTTGGGGGGGGGGGGGGACAGAGGCAAGGGAGAGCGTTGTTACATTACCCCTTGTATAGTTTTGGAATTTTGAATTATGTGACTGCACAAGCTATTCAGATATCTCAAATAAGGAAACAATGAATATCCTGACTT
The DNA here is from genome assembly GCF_963455305.1 of Plecotus auritus. Classification (NCBI taxonomy): domain Eukaryota; kingdom Metazoa; phylum Chordata; class Mammalia; order Chiroptera; family Vespertilionidae; genus Plecotus; species Plecotus auritus. The sequence goes on from NC_137774.1 coordinate 26,907,986, forward strand.
TGAACATTGGTCATGAAAGTGAAAGAATTAGGCATTTTTTCTGGCTTTTCCAGAAGGAACTTATTTCAAGTTAACTAGTCCCTGATGGTGAGGGCAAGTTCCGCTTCCTGGAGGAACAGCAGCTAGTAGAAGGGACAGAACAACAGGAGAAAAACATCATTTGAAAACTCCTAAGGAAATTATTGACCTCCGTGAGAATTAAAAATGGATGTTAAAACAGTCCGTTTCTGTGTGAAACCCAGACGACAACATCATCTTCCTTGTTACCTTATGAAGTTCCAGAGCAATGCCAGCAGCCATTTTTCCTCCGTAGGACTCTGAGAAAATGTAGAACGGGATCGTCTAGCAAGAAAAGGAATTGACAAAGAACCGAACATCCTGAATATCTTCTTATGCACACGAATTAATGTCAGATTTCTACAGCACGTCATGGCCTGACAAATGCGCTTTGCATTGTCTCTCTCCCTCCCCATATCTGATTACTATGTCTGCTTAGACTACTGGCTCCAGGGTCACTCCTTCAAGCTAAAAACCACCTTGAGCAAGGAGAGAAACCAAAGCCCACAGCCCGATCTGGGGCGTAGAAAGGTTTCCCCGGAATCAGCCCGGCGCTGTGCTCGGGGAAGTTGATTCTGGTGGGCACAGTGTCACTACTGCCAGCCCCTTGCTCAGCTGTTCCTGAGGCTTTGCTCACCTGGAACTCCGGGCGGCAACTGAAGAAGGACTCCAGGAGAACCATCATGTCCGATGCCACCATGGCAAGGTCTTTGGCATACATGCCGTCCTTGTTCACATAACTGAACCCGGTGCCCACGGGGTTGTCCACAAACAGGAGACTGGCAGACTGGAGCTGCATGCCACAGAGGAAAAGCAAATGTTCCAGTCAGGCAGGCAGTCACCAAGGATCTTTTTTGTTGTTGTTGTTGTTAATCCTCACCTGAGGATATTTTTCCATTGGAAGGGAGGACTAGAGATAGAAACATCGATGTGAGAGAGACACATCGATTGGTTGCCTCCTGCACGCGCCCCAACCAGGGCTGGGGATGGAGCCTGCAATTGAGGTACGTGCCCTTGACCAGAATCGAACCCAGGACCCTTCAGTCTGAGGGCTGATGCTCTATCCACTGAGCCAAACCGGTTTCGGCCACCGATTATCTTTTGATCATCTTGTATGAGCTCATCAAAAACACGAGCGAGGATATCAGTGTGCTTCTGATCCTCTTGCTAAAAGGGATTTTAAAAAATAAGGGACAGGAACATAGACTACTGTGGCAAAGAAAAGGAAAGGCAAGAAGGAAAGATTAGCATATACCTGGGATCAGGGCATCTAAGCATTTCACATGATACAAATGTCCTAAATGTAATACATTAGTGCAGGTGGAATCAAGCAGCGAATCTGAGCAATAGCTGACAATACATCCAAGGTCTGAATACCACACATCCGTTTTCTTCAAGACAGAGCCAACTTCCACATTGGCCTGGAGTCCCTGTATACCACGAAGAAAACGTATTCTAATATCCTCTCTAAAGAGGCTTAGAAATATAGAATTTTACATCCAGAAGGATCCTTAGTGATGACACAGACCAGCCATGTCCTTTACTGATCAGGAAATGAAAGTGCAGAAAGGGCCCAGGACTTGTCCAAGGTTACCCACTTGGACGGCATCAGGACTGAGATCCAGGTCTCCTCATTCCGTATTCAGGCTCTCTGCCCCAGTCATGCTACCCTCTTAGTTCTGGGAGGCTTGGGGAGGACAAGCCAGTGAGGCACTCTGCTGCTGCAAGCAGAAGTGGAATTTCAGTTGGAAGTGAGTGTAGGATATCCCAGGCTGAGGGAACAACATGTGCAAAGACCCTAAGGCAAGAGTAAGAAAAAGGAAGGCCAGTGTGGAGGGAGACAAGAGAATCAAAGGACTCAGGGGGAATATTAAGGAAGAGGGGATCCTGCATTGAGTCTTAAAGAACAGTAGATGTGGATATGGTGAGCTAGGTTGTGAATGGGTGGCCACAGGACTGAAGTCCAAGCCAAGGAAACTGCCCGTGCAGAGGCCTGGAGGTAGAGTATAGTGGACCGATGCTGGGAGATGTGGCTGGAGATAAGCAGAAGCCAGCTTATACCCAGAAATCTGGATCTGATCTTCGGGGTAACCGAAAGATGGTAAACTAAGAAACAATTTGCATTGGAGAGTTTCACTCAAGCAGCATGTGGAAAGTGGACTGGGCGGGGAGACGAGGGACACTTTGAAAGCAGCCACTTAGCAGGGAGACAACATTGCAGCATCTGGGTGGTAAGCTCTGGGTAAAGAACCACAAATACAAACAATTCTTGTAAGAATATGAGCAATACTCTTAGGTATATGCCCAAAAAAATGAACACAGGAGCTCAAACAAATATTTGTACACCAGTGTTCCCTGCTCTATTCACAATAGTCAAAAGGTAAAAGCAATCCAAGTGTCCATCAACAGACCAATGGATACACAAATGGGGCTTAGCCACACAGTGGAATATTATTCAGCCTTAAAAAGGACTGGCATGCCGAAACCGGTTTGGCTCAGTGGATAGAGCGTCGGCCTGTGGACTGAAAGGTCCCAGGTTCGATTCCGGTCAAGGGCACGTACCTTGGTTGCGGGCACATCCCCAGTGGGAGGTGTGCAGGAGGCAGCTGATCGATGTTTCTCTCTCATCGATGTTTCTGGCTCTCTATCCCTCTCCTCTCTCTTCCTCTCTGTAAAAAATTAATAAAATATATTAAAAAAAAAAAAAAAAAAAAAAGGACTGGCGTGCTGATATAGGCTATGTGGCTGAACCTTGTAAACATTATGGTAAGTGAAAGAAGCCAGACACCAAAGGCCACCTATGATTCCATTCTTACAAAATGTCTAAAATAGGCAAATCTGTAGAGACAGAAGGTAGATTAGTGGTTGCCTGAGGAGGGATTGGTGAGTAACAGCTAAGGTATAGTATGAGGTTTTTTGGGGGGAGGAAGAGAATCAAAATGTTCTGAAATGAATTGCGATAATGGTTGTAAAATTCTGACTACATTAAGAGCCACTGAATTGTATACTTTAAATGGGTGAATTGTATAGTCTATAAATTATCTCTATATATAAAAAGCCAGCGATCGGAACGCTGTAATGACCAGAATGACCAGTCGCTATGACGCCCACTGTGGCCAGCAAACGGCCCAATCAGGGGTGGGGCCAGCCAGCCAACCTCCCGTGGCCCGTCCCTCTGGCTGGCCCTGCTCCCAATTGGCCTCTCTTACCCCAATCAAGGGCAGGGCGGCCGGCCAACCCCCCAGCAGCCCCTCCCCCCAGCCAGCCCCGCCCCCAATCGCCCCTCTATCCCAATAGGGGGTGGGGCCAGCTGGCCAACCGCCTGTGGCCCCTCCACCTGGCTGGCTCCGCCCCTGATTGGCCCACCCATCCCATCGGCTCATGGCCCCTCCCTGCAGCCGGACCCCACCTGTGCACAAATTTATGCACTGGGCCTCTAGTATTTAAATAAAACTGTTTTTAAGAATTCATTTTTAGGCAAAAGTGAATGGACAAGGAGGGGGTGGGGGAAGACAAGGGTGGCTCTCCTGTTTGTGGCTCAGGCACCTGAGTGGATGGAGGTATCATTTACTGAAAACAAGAAGTTGGCTGGTTTTGTGAGCAGATAGAGGGTCTGGTGTAGCACACAGAATAATGACCCCAGTTTGAGATACGTTGAATATGTATGAGGGGCATCCACATGGAGACATCTAAGAGGCAAGAGGCAAAATAGTTCTGGGGCAAAAGTTCTGAGCTATAGACACTGACGTGGGGGTCATCACCTTCTAGGTGACATTAGAGGATGGGGCTGCTGAAGAACACACAGAAGCGAGAGTAACCAAGCACAGTGTGCTGGGAGATCGCAGCACCTAAGAATGGCACCTGCCAACAGTGCTGCAAAGGAGTCCAGGGAAGATGAATGGCAAGAAGGACCTAGTGGCCTTGGAACTGGGAAGCCAGCATACCCTTGGGGACAACGGCTATAGCAGAGTGATGGGGACAGACTGCAGTGGGTTAGGGCAGTGCTTCCCAACCTTGTCATGGCCACAGGGGAAATAATACATGCACCACATCCGAGCGTTAATATGCTGGGTTCCCTAGGACCCACTCTTCCCGCCTCAGCCCCCAGCTCTGAGGGTCAGTCAACACTGCAGCATCTGGGTGGTACGCTCTGGGTAAAGAACAGCAAATACAAACAATTCTTGTAAGAAAGGGGGGTAGCTGGTGGACTTGTGGGGTCAGGAGAATTTGTATTTCAGCTGGGAAAGACCTCCAGTTTGGAAGACAGATTAGCGGGAACATGAAGAAATAGAAAGATGCTAAGTGAGCTCAGCAGGGACGAGCCACATCGTTGTTCTGAGAGGGGCAGGAAGAGAGTCAGAGGGGCAGAAAGGTAGGTACATTCATTGGCGAGGACAGGAAGTAGCTGGTTATGTGTGATGGCTGTTCTCCCGGGGAGGCAGAGAGGCAGGCTGGCTCCCGATGAGGGAGAATGGCTGGAGCAGGAGCCCCGAGGAAGGTGGGAACATGGGCAGCCAGTGGTATCGGGAAAGGAGCAGAGCAGAAGCCCAGAGCAGGGCGTGGCCGGGCCCCGAGCTAAGCCCACAACTGGGCAGCAGCCCCACCTTGACAACAGTGTGGTTTTGCCCTCCCGTTTTTGGCAGCCTGCGGGTAGGGGCCGAGGGTAGGAGCTGAGCAGGGAGACAGTGGGACCGACCCAAGGTTGGGTGTGGAGAGGTTGCAGAGGAAGAAGGATAAGGGAGCCCGGGGGTGGGGGTGGGGTGATGACCTGAGAGGGGTTAGGGGAGGAAGTGCAGCTGGGAATGAAGATAAAGGGGGGAGACAGAGACCAGAAAGACATCAAAAGGGCAGAGGACAGGAGGCTTGAAGAAGTCAAGAGGCAGGGGCGGAGGAGAGGAGCAGGGGAAAGGATGGGAGCTTGTGGCCAGAGGGTGGGACCCCGAGTCAGACTGCAGAGACAGCCAAAGTGTGGGTAGCGACAGGGTCCAGGTGTCTGCTAGAGTGGCTTCTGTCCGCAAGTGGAGAGAAAGGTCACGAAGGCATGAGAGGTGGGGGTGCGAGGGGGGTGGAGGTGGGGGTGCTGAGGGACAGTGCTGCTAAACTTGTGACTCCGCCCAGCATGGGGTGAGCCCGGGGTGAGGCCAGGCCATGCTCACAGTACCCAGGTAGTTTTTCGTGGTTTGAGATCACAGTCAAGGGGCCCGATTTCCTCAAAGTTTCCAAATCCAGTGCTGGATCCGCCCGGACCACCCTGTGGAAGAGAAAAGAAACAAACATTAATCCTGAGAAAATGTTAGTAAAATCGTAATCATTACAATGATGACCACACTCACTATAAACGGTTTATGATTTAGCGATGGCTGCGCCAACCCTGCACGAAGGCACAATTTACCTGGCGAACCAGGGACTTCTGCACGAACTGAGCCCCGGGGAATGGCTGACATCTTTCAGAAAGGGACACTCCCTGGGCATGCAGGAGGCAGCCCATCAACGATTCTCTCTCCACATTGGTATTTCTATATCCCTCTCCCTTCCTCTCTGAAATCAATAAAAATATGTTTTAAAAGGTACAGACCCGGGCCACGAGCCCACAGGGAACTTTACTACCTCTGATTCCCCAAACTTGAATCCTGGCCAGCCATGGACTCACTGACTTTCAGGCACTTTGCCTCGCTCGTCCCTCAAAGACGAGCAATAAGGCCCAGGAAGGGGACATGGCAATCATAGGGGCTCTACCAGGACTGGACTCCGGGACTTGTGTCCCTCGAATAAAGGAGTACTGCCCATCCCCCCACTCCGCTTTTGATGCTCTATTGTGGCTGTGGGAGATGACCACCCCAGCCCAGGGCACCGGGAAGCTGGCTGGAGGACACTTCTGCTCTGTTTGAGAACATCTGACTACCAAGTCTTTGTCTGGAACTTTGGGGTGGGGTGCTGTCGTGGCCAGGGACACTCCAGCGGCTCTGAAATATGGTAAATGTGTCAGTGAGCCAAGTGACATGCTGAATGGAACAGCTCACTACTCCACTCAGACGACGTGACCTGGATTCTCAAAGACCTGCCCAGAGCAGTCAGCGCATGTTGCCTCAGCAGGTGGCGAAAATAGATCTTTTAATCTGAATTAGTAATTATTTGTTCTTTAATCATAATCTTTTTCCTCTCCCTTGGGCCTCTGAGGAAATGAAGATTAGTTACTTAGCCAGTTGATATCCCTCCAATAGCATCTCAGTTCCCGGGGCCATTCTAACCAAAGGTCATGAGAGGAGGCAAATAGGGCAGCGGTCCAGTGGGAAACAAAGGCAGGTAGAACACAGACAGGGGCAGACTCGGCAGTTCAAGCAAGCCTAGTAACAGAACCCAACCATGCTGAAAAATAAAATGAAATGCTTTTGAATACAGAGCGGAAAGCATGGGCAACCAAGAGAGGGCCTGCAATGAAAAAGGTGTGCATACACATAGAAACAGAGACAGTTCAGGTTGGTTGCTGGGCACAAACAACGGGGAAATCCATCAGGTCGTGACATGAATAGATACAAAGCAGGCTTGTCGCACATATATACTCCTAGAACAACTTGCTTTATTGGCAACCCATTCTTGGTGCCCCCTCCCCGTTGGGGAGTCTGAATCTGCTTGTAATAAATTACTTTTACTTAAATCTTCTGGTCCATGTAGCTCATTCTTCGGTGTCGCAAGACAGGACCCCGGGAAAGCACCTCAGCTCCCCGTTCCTGTTATCAGTCACAAACTGGACCATGGACCATGAAGAGAAATCAGGTGCCAGCGAGGCCTCCCTCCTCCAGGAGCTCCTGCCCTCTCTGAAAGGGGACCACTGCCACGCCGCTTTGGGACAGGGAGTTCAGGCCCCAAGCTGCTACAACTCCTGATTTTTACCTGTTGGCAAGTTAATCAGATAAAACAAGGATCCTGCTCTACAATCAACCACAAGGAAGGTTTGCACCTTCTAAGCTCAGTGGTTTCCAAATTGCATTCAAGAAACCCCAGAAAGTGCCTGAGGGCAGCGCGTGACCAAGGGGAGGTCCAGTGGGTGGGACTCAGCCCTGGCTCCACCCCAGCCTCAGCACTTCCGCTTTTGCTTCTACGTAAGCTTTCACTCGGGGATGGAGAAGTTCTGCTAATTAATGAAAAGCTGTAACAGCCGAAACCGGTTTGGCTCAGTAGAGCGTCGGTCTGCGGACTGAAGGGTTCCGGGTTCGATTCCGGTCAAGGGCATGTACCTTGGTTGCGGGCACATCCCTAGTAAGCGGTGTGCAGGAGGCAGCTGATCGATGTTTCTCTCTCATCGATGTTTCTGGCTCTCTATCCCTCTCCCTTCCTCTTGTAAAAAATCAATAAAATATACTAAAAAAAAAAAAAAAGAAAAGTTGTAACAAAATACCCTGGATTAGACAGCAAAGCCCAGAAGAGGGAAGTGTCTTGCCATAGCTCTAAGTGGCAGGAAGGCATCGGGTACCCAGGTCCCATGAATGGCAGGCCTGGGCTTGTCCACTGCAGGGCTCTCCCCAACAACCTGCCACCCGGGGTGGCCAGAAGTTCCCGGGCTACACATATGGGTGCTTCTGCGGCATTTTCATATCTGTATCCTTGGCTGAGCCTCACCTCCAGCTCATCAAAGGAGCTGCTTTGGTAATCCTGAGAGAATGGCCCCTCCTGGCAAACTGTTCATCTTTGCTCTATCTCACCAGAAGGTCAGCATGGACCCAGGGCACTGGGAGGCTGCTTATGATTACTGACGTTTTTGCAAGAAGTGACATTTGCATCCTACGCAAGTGAGTACCAGGGTGCCCTATTTCGTGGTGAGCAACCTGGAGCCCCAGCTGGGCCAGGCCTACAATTTCCAGAGCCTGAGCAAGACCATGTTCCTCAGCGCCTCCCTGGAGATCGGTCTTCCAGGTGGGTATGGACCATCTCTGGACAGGTGTTTTAGGAATGCAAGGAAGAATCCTCTGCCTGCCCCCAAATGCCTCTTAACCAGTTCCATGCCTTTCCACCCTGCAAGCAAAGCTCGGGATCAGAACGCAGACACATCTAGGGAGAAGGAAAAGGCCCAACGTTTAATGCTAAGATACAAGAGGCTGAGTGCTTTCAAAAGACCCGTTTTTCTGGGGGCAAGAAGTTAGGGTCTGGGAAAGGATTGGGAAACAGGGATAGGAGGAGCCGGTCAGGGTACCTCAGCCTTTGCTTTGGAACTGTTCAAAACACTTTCTATCAGTATATAGTCAAATTTGTCTTCAGAAGCTTCTGGTAAAGGTTTCTGCCACTGCCTGGGCTCAAACAAACATGGTAATAGAACCTCTCACTCTCTGATTTGCCCTCCTTGGTAAACCACTGCCTTTGCCTACTTCAGAAGGGTGCCGAATCCCCAAGCCTCGGAGACCCCTGGCTGGCTGCTGGATCAGTCCTTGACCACTGGCTGAGCTGTGAGCCCTTAAGAGCAAACAACATGTTACGTAGGGGAAACTTGGCCTCAATCCTGGCCAAGCAGCGAAGCCACTTTTACCTGAAGCCACATAACCAGGGGCAGTTCTGTGAAGTTCTTGCAGGGGTTGGTGGCATAATAGAGCCACCAGAACATGTGGGCATCCTTCCGGACAGTCACATAATCCCATACTTCTTTGCCTTCATCTGGGGGCAGGTCGACAATGTCTCCTGAAACAGAAGCACAATTTGATTTTCCTGAAGGATGTCTAACATCTAGATAAATTCCAAGGCCAGTAGAGGTGGTCATGCCAGACTAGAGATGACTTGGTTTATATTTTAGGCAATGTACTCACTCCAATATATTATGAAAATAAGGGGGAAAAAAACTTCAGTTATGAAAAAAAAACAAACCAATTCCTGGCCAGGTAATTCAGTTGGTTAGATAATTCAGTTGGTGTCATCCCAATATGTCAAGGTTGCAGGTTCAATCCCCGGTTGGGGCACATACAAGAATCAATCAATGAATTCATCAATAAAGAGGAAAAGGCTGACTTAGTGATTACCCTTGGTGACTGGAATTTTCTACCTTTTCTTCCTTGCTTAAATTTCAAGCCTCTGCAGCAAGTAAAAGAACAAAAAACTGGTCTTGAGAAGAGAAGGAAGTAGATGAGGAGACAATGCTGTTCGTAACTGATAAGGCTAGAGATTAAGAAAACCAAAAAGTGTCTTGAGGAGAAAAACAGAACTGCTAGGATATTACAGATATGGCTATAAGAGTCTATGTACAAATAACGTAAGAATGCAGTCTCTTTGAAAATGACAGATAAGGCTGGGGTCCCTCTTGACCTATGCCCTGATACTCCTCTCTAACCTGGGAGTGACCACTGTTAACATTTGGGGATCAACATACTTGACAACATTTCCCAGACACAAACTGAAGGGCATATGATCCCCATTTTACAAAAAAAGGAAAAACAGTTGTTAAGCAACTCGCCTCAGATCACAAGGCAAGTTGGTGGCCAATAGAATTCTGTTGATTCAGACCAGGAAACATTTTGCTGGGGGTGGGGGGATGGGGAGAGACTGAAAATCTATTTCAAGTCACCCTTTAAACACGAATTTGTTTTTGCCAAAAAGGACCTTGATGAGGGGAGACATTATTTTGTCCGTTCTGATCAAGCAAAGGGGGAAGAGGCCTTCTCTCAATGAAACGGCCCATTCGGGGTAGGATTTTTCAGTCTTTTGAACAGCCAGGAGGAGGGGGGGTGGCGTTAAGATCGTGGAAATCTCATTGATCAGCTGTTTCTCCAAATCATTCATTTTCCACAACTGTTTCTACCTAGGGAAGAAGGGAGTAACAGACCACCCAGAGCCAAAAAAAAAAGGGGGGGAAAGGGGGTTAGAAAAGCACTTTCAATTAGAAAACAAGCCAACAGAAAGCCGAGAGCGGTTCAAAAGCACAGGGGAAAAGAGATTTGCTTTAAAAGGCACAAACGTACTAGCAGACTCTCATCCCTGGAGAGAGAAGAAGGCACCGGTCACTGATACATCTTTTGCCCGAACCTACCAGTACTCAGGCCCAGAAGCAGCAGTAGTGGCAGGGACAGGAGACAGATCCGCGGTGCCAGCTCCATGACGAATACCGCGCGGCAGCATCAGCAATAGGCTGGACCTGGTGCCCCACCACGTGACGGTGGCAGGCGGAGCCTGGACTGGACCGGGGGGGCGGGGCCTGGGTGGAGGCGGAGCCTTGGCGGTCTGGGGGCGGGGCAGGGCCGGGCAGGGCTGGGCGGGGCCTGAGCAGTGAGGCGACTGGCTGTGTCCGGGGCGCCCTCTGCCGGACAGGACAACCCCTGCCACGGTTCTGGGTGGCATGTTCTGTCTGCCCCTCCACATGGTTCTTTGCCTTTTGGGGGACAGAGCGGAGAGGAAGAGACATTTAATGCATTTGACTTCAGTTGTGCGGCAGAACTGAGACGCTACAGAAAAATACCCATGAAGACCGCCCTTCCCGCCCTGCCCATTTCTCCTTTCCCCAACAAAAGTTCTGGCATTTCAAAAACTGCTGCGTCTGCCCCAAATCAGATGAAGCTTCGACCAGCTGGTCCTTGAAAACTGTGGGATTCCATTTTCAGAGATTTTTTAAAAATTATTTTTCTTATGAAGTTACGTATATTATGGACATTTTGGAAAGTTGAGAAAAAAATGTTAGATCCTACATAACCATTGTTGACATCTGGGATATTTTTTTCTCTAGTCTTTTATGTCACCTTTTATTTTTATTTTTTAAAATATATTATTATTGATTTCATTGATTTCAGAGAGGAAGAGAGAGATAGAAACATCAATGATGAGAGAGAATCATTGATCGGCTGCCTCCTGCAAGCCTCCCACTGGGGATTGAGCCTGCAACCCTGGCATGTACCCTTGACCAGAATCGAACCTGGGACCCTTCAGTCCGCAGGCTGGTGCTCTATCCACGGAGCCAAACCGGCCAGGGCTTATGTCACCTTTTAAAATACAATAATAAAAAGTTATTTGTTGGACGTACGTCGGCAGCGCGTCTTGAGGAGAGGCCAGACCGCGGACCCGCAGCTATGACTGAGGCTGATGTAAATCCGAAGGCCTACCCTCTCGCAGATGCCCACCTCACCAAAAAACTATTGGACCTCGTCCAGCAGTCATGTAACTACAAGCAGCTTCGAAAAGGAGCCAATGAGGCCACCAAAACCCTTAACAGAGGCATCTCTGAGTTCATTGTGATGGCTGCAGATGCAGAGCCCCTGGAGATCATCTTGCACCTCCCGCTGCTGTGTGAAGACAAGAATGTACCCTACGTGTCTGTGCGCTCCAAGCAGGCACTGGGGCGGGCCTGCGGGGTCTCCAGGCCTGTCATCACCTGTTCTGTCACCATCAAAGAAGGCTCCCAGCTGAAGCAGCAGATCCAGTCCATTCAGCAGTCCATTGAAAGGCTCTTGGTCTAAACCGATGGCCTCTGCCATACTCTCTCTTGCCTCCTCCCCCTGGGGTTGTGTATCATATTGTCCGTGTTACCATGTAGGATTTCCAGCTACATTCTATTATAAAATATTGTAGTAGTAAATCTTTTTATATTTTTGAATTAAAAAAAAGTTATTTGTTTATTTTCTCTTGATAATTTGTCATCAGCATTATTCTGTGTTGTTAACATCATCTTCACAACAGTTAATTAATTAATTAATTGATTTTAGAACAAATAAGATTTAGTGCAGTATATTCTGCTAACACAGAAGCACTGTTGATGTGACTTTGGGTAAAGATGCACATGTAAAACTGCTTACATTAAATTTCAAAACAAGCCGAAACTGGTTTGGCTCAGTGGATAGAGCGTCGGCCTGCGGACTGAAGGGTCCCGGGTTCGATTCCGGTCAAGGGCATGTACCTTGGTTGCGGGCACATCCCCAGTGAGGGGTGTGCAGGAGGCAGCTGATCGATGTTTCTCTCTCATCGATGTTTCTGGCTCTCTCTCCCTCTTCCTTCCTCTCCGTAAAATATCAATAAAATATATTTAAAAAAAAAAATTTCAAAACAAAACAAAACTTGATCTGTTTTGGTTGAGGACAATAGGAATCCAAAAAAGATCTTTGATTCCTGGAGCTTCAAATTGAAGAAAGGGCTGGATGCTGTTCTTCACATACTTCATCATCCAAGTTGCTTCCATTCAAAGAACTCAGAAAACACTGCATTCCATATTGTATGCTTTTTGAGAATGCTATAAAACGTAGGTTTGACATCATAGCATAAGGGTATATGCTATAGAGTAGCTAAAACCCGTGAAAGGGAGACCACCACTACACAAAACGTGTGTCCAAGTGCCCAAGGTGAGGGCTTCAAAGGGTGTCATTTCCTTTCCTGTAGCTTGGTTCGCTCCAGCAATTACCGCACTTGTCAAGAGTCCAGCAGCAATTGGTCCCACGATGCTCATCAACAGGATGCTTACAGACATGAACCTACCATATTTGCGATGCCCAGGGGTGAAGTGGGCCAGTAATCCAGCGGGGACATGAAAGAAGAGAGGGGATACCAGTGCCATGGTACCACACCATAGCACATCTCCGGGGAAGGAGCAGAAAGGAGAGTTGGGGCACAGTGTTCCTTTGCCCCTGGAGCGGGAGCTTCAGGCTGAGGATCTGCTGCAGGAGCCCAGCTGGCCTCCACTGCTGCTGTTCCCCCTGTGTTCTGTTCTCCTTCACAGCAGTCGTTTTAAAGAGGGTATTGGGGGTTTGGGAAGGAGAAAAGAGAAAAAGAGTGTTAGAGATGTTTTCGTGTGTGTGTAAAGGTCATGTTTATCTTAGGGTGTACTGAATAACTCATCCACTGAGCTAGGAAACAAGAATATGCAGGGGCTGTAAGATGGTCAGGTTATACTTGTAATTACTGGTTCAAAAGTGCATGATGAAAAACACAAAACAGAAAAACAAAGTACATGTGACAAGGCCTCTCTCTATCCTATTCCCCTCCCTGTCCTTCCCCTCTGCCCCTCATAAATGGACAGATGTTTTTATCTGAAGCTCTGTGAAATGGTAGAGTCCTGCTGGTGAAGGGAGAGGGCACTGAGATTTGGGCCAGAGAAAAGAAATAGGTAACCATCTTAACATGGGTGGTCCTTTACTGGTCCAGCGACCTTGGGGAATGTACTTAACTTTTCTGAACTTTCAATCTTCAAAATGGGAATAATCCTATCTAATAAAAGAGTAATATGCAAATTAACCATCACTCTGCTACAGCCACAAGCCACGCCCACAAGCCAATCAGGAGCAAATATGCAAATAAACCCAACCAAGATGGCTACGGCCACAGAGAGCAGGAGGGAGGCTTGGGTTTCCCCGGCAATGGAGGAAGCCAAGCTTTCTGCACACCCTGGCGGGCCTAGGCTTCCACTCAAGGCTACAAAGTTTCAATGATAGAAGATACATAAATCCAAACAGAAATGGCGGCAGCCACGGAGCTGGAAAGAGCAGGAGGCTAGGGTTGCCCACCGCGATGGAGGAAGCCAAGCTTTCCACACACCCTGGCCGGCCCAGGCCTCACTTAAGGCTACAAAGTTTCAATTATAGAAGATACATAAATCCCAACAGAAATGGCTGCCACCATGGAGCAAGCAGAAGGCTTGGCTCCGCTCCAGGCTATAAAGTTTCAATTGTAGAAGATAAATAAACTCCAGATCCCAGGGCCTCCGCTTGGGTCACTGGGGGGGCGTGGCCGGCCTGCAAACCACCACAGGCCCCTCGCCCAGGCCACCCCACGCCCCAAGGGAACCCCTACCCTGATCCGGGACACCCTTCAGGGCAAACCAGCTGGCCCCCACCTGTGCACCAGGCCTCTATCCTATCTAATAAAAGAGTAATATGCAGATTGACCATCACTCCAACACACAAGATGGCTGCCCCCATGTGGTCAAAGATCTTGCCCCCATGTGGACACAAGATGGCCTTCACAAGATGGCCAGCAAGGGAGGGCAGTTGTGGGCGATCAGGCCAGCAGGGGAGGGCAGTTGGGAGGGTCCAGGCCTGCAAGGGAGGGCAGTTGGGGGCAATCAAGCCTGCAGGGGAGAGCAGTTATGGGTGACCAAGCCGGCAGAGGAGGGAAGTTGGGGGCAACCAGGCCTGCAGGGAAAGGCAGTTGGGAGGGACCCAGGCCTGCAGGGGAGAGCAGTTGGGGGGTACCAGGCCTGCAGGGGAGGTCAGTTAGGGGTGACCAGGCCTGCAGGGGAGGGCAGTTAGGGGCAAACAGGCTGGCAGGGGAGTGGTTAGGGGGTGATCAGGCTGGCAGGCAGAAGCGGTTAGGGGCAATCAGGAAGGCAGGCAGGTGAGCAGTTGGGAGCCAGCAGTCCTGGATTGTGAGAGGGATGTCCGACTGCCTGTTTAGGCCCACCTGGATTGGGCCTAAACGGGCAGTCAGACATTCCTCGAGGGGTCCCAGATTGGAGAGGGTGCAGGCTGGTCTGAGGGACACACACCCCTGTGCACGAATTTCGTGCACCGGGCCTCTAGTAATAATAATTCACATCTTTGTCATGAAAACTAAAGGAGTTAATATGTAGGAGAATAAAATGGAATTGAATGATGTAAGATTTCTGATTACAGGTTAATAAAAGGGCTTATTTTTATATTTTAATGTGGATGGTGGTAGGAATTAAACTGTTAAGGTATTTAAATTCCACTTTTTAAAATAATATATTTTATTGATTTTTTACAGAGAGGAAGGGAGAGGGATAGGAAGTTGGAAACATCGATGAGAGAGAAACATCGAGCAGCTGACTTTTCCACAGCCCCCACTGGAGATGTGCCCACAACCAAGGTACACGCCCTTGACTGGAATCGAACCTGGGACCCTTCAGTCTTCAGGCTGATGCTCTATCCACTGAGCCAAACCAGTCAGCTAAATTCCACTTTTAAGAGAGTGATTCATTTTAATGTTAATATTTACAATACATTAAGAATGATATCTTTATGACATCTATGGTGAAAAATTTGTCAACCAAATGTATTTGGGAGTTTAAAAAAATTCTTTGCGTAGACTAGCTAATATCTTAGAAGACAACTGCTGAGAATTGCTTTATCAGAGAGTTTACACGGAGAGTTGCCTAAATTCGCACTCTACATAGTACTTGGTAGGAAAGCATAAGGGGATTTTATTTATTCGTCTTCTTAGCCTCGACTGAACTGAATTGCCATTCACGAAGGCTGTAATAGCCACTTGCCACCCATAGGTGGCGCACGGCGAGCGGCTCCAGGGGGCGGGCCGCCCGGGCACGCCTCCCGGGAGCGCTGTGGCGTGTCTCGGCTTCCGTAGAGCACCGAGCAAGATGGCAGCCTCCGAGACTGTTAGGCTACGGCTTCGATTTGATTACCCGCCGCCAGCCACCCCGCACTGCATGGACTTCTGGCTTCTGGTCGACTTGAACAGATGCCGGGTAGTCACGGATCTCATTAGTCTCATCCGCCAGCGCTTTGGCTTCAGTTCCGGGGCCCTCCTCAGCCTCTACTTGGAGGGGGGGCTCTTGCCCCACGGCGAGAGCGCGCGCCTGGTCCGAGACAACGATTGCCTCAGGTGCGCGCGGAGCGGGCGTGGGATGCGCGGCGGGCCAGGGACGCGCCTGTGCTGGTCCAGAGGTGCCGCAGGCTTCTGGAGACGCGCGTGGATGGGGGTCGGGGTGGGCCTGGGGATGGGGTGAGACCCTGAAACTGACCCGCAGAGATTCTGATTAGTTGGACAGGAGGTTCAGGAATGCGCTTTGTAACGGGCATCCTTCCCGATGCGTCGGATGCGGGTGGTTAGTGGAGCAAGCTGGGGAAAGCCCTGATGTCGCGTATGGGCAGGGCCCGAGTTCCTTGCCGCCGTGGTCTCGCTGGCGCTCTTTTATTCAGCCGGGCGCTGCGTTTCGTGCCCTTGGTGCAAACCTGCCCGAGGCCGGCCATCCCCTCGCGGCTCAGGTGCGAGAGAGCCAAGCAGAGGGAGGGACAGCCATGTATGTTCTCTTCCTAACGTGCAGCCTGTCCAGGCGCAGTGCACCTGCGATAGCCCCCGAGGTGGGTGTCATTCTGGGTCTCACTGGGCGTGTTGTGGCTCACTTACCTAGGTGTGTGGACCTTCTGGGTTGTGAATTGGAAAACAAACGTTTTAAGTATGCCTTTGGAAATTTTAAAAAAATGATATTGAATATGGAGGAGCAATTGGGATGTGAGCTGCCCACGTGTGGTTGATTTGTCTCAATAAAATGGTAAGACATCGTCATTTCAATTCGGATTCATACCTTGGACTAATTTGTTCAGGGCTTCTTTCTTTAAAAAAATATGTTTTTATTGATTTTGAGAGAGAGAGAGGAAGGGAGAAGGAGAGAGAAATAGAAACACCTATGAGAGAGAAACATCATCTATGGGCTGCCTCCTGCATGTCCCCTGCTGGGGAGGAAGCCTGCAACCTGGGCACGTGTCCTGACGGGGAATCAAACGTGACCTCCAGGTTCATGGGTCGCTGCTCAACCACTGAGCCACACCCCCAGGGCTGTTTAGCTCTCTCTTTCTAATGACAGTTTGAAATAGTCCAAATTTTAAAGGAGTCCTTTTTCCTTTTTATTCACTGTGGAATAGATTTCCATTTTCTTTACATCTTCAGGGATTATTTAAATGGTGTTAGAATTGTGAGGACTGCATCCTCTTCTGTTAAGTTTTTTTCTGCGGCCCTCCTCCTTGGCTTGTAGATGTCTCCCTTGTGTTTTCACATACCTTCTTTGTGTACAGACACATCTCTTTTCTTAAAAAAAAAAATTATTTTGAGGGAGAGAAGAGTGAGGAAGAGAAAGAGAGAGATCGATTTGTTGTTCCACTTATTTATGCATTCATTGGCTGAGTCTTGCATGTGCCCTGACCAGGGATCAAACTGCAACCCAGGCAGAAGTCCAAGATCAAGGTGCCAACCGATTTGATGTCTGGTGAAGGCTTGCTTTCTGGTTCATAGATGACACCTTCTCCCAGTGTCCTCATTTGGTGGAAGTGGGCAAGGGGGCTCTGTGGGCTCTTTTTTTAAGGGCACTAATCTTATTCATTAGGGCTCCACCCTCATACCCCAAGCATCTCCCTAAAGCCCCACCTCCTAATGTCATCATATCAGGGGTTAGGATTTCAATATATGAATTTTGGGGACACAAACATTCAGACCATAGTAGTTTTCTGTTTTTCACTGTTATATACTGCTGTGAATATTCTTGTGTGTCTTGGTGTACTTGGGCAATAATTCAGTAGGATACATTCCTGGAAGAAGTCCTCTTTGGTCAAATTGGCCTCTAGAAAAGTTGTACAGGTCTATATTTATGCCAATAATACATGAGTTGCTTTTGTTCAATATTGTGTGAACGGTAAGAGAGCAGAGTGATAAGAGCTCAGGGTCTGGATTCAGACCCCTGCATTCCAATCTTAGCTCTCCAGCTCCTTCACTGTGTGCCCTTGGTCAAATAGCATTAGCTCTCTGGCAGTGATAATGGAAGCCACTACAAGCAGCAGCCAGACAGGAAGGAGGCTTCGGGGAACAGATGGGACCCAAAGAGGGTGCAGGTCTATCTATCCTTTCACCCTCCTTGTTGAATTTCACCTCCATTTGATAGAACGTGACATTAAAAACCCACCAATTCCTGTTCTCAGAGGGCTGAAACATTCATTATATTAATAAAAGAGCAAACACTGAGCCCAGCACTGCTCTAGATACATATAATATCTCCTTGAGTACTATAACTATTATCACTGTCTCCATTTTTACCGATGAAAAAGGTTGAGGTGCTATTTTAAAATTTAATGTGGCAGAAGGATTTGGACCCAGACAGTCACTTTGCACTTTGGCCTTGGCAGGGAGTGAGTGGGGGTGTTATATTTCATATATATATATATATATATATATATATATATATATATATATATATATATATTTTAAATGTCTTTATTTCAGGGAGAGGAATGAGAGGGAGAGAGAGATAGAAACATCGATGATGAGAGAAACATGAATCGGCTGCCTCCTGCAAGTCTCCTATTGGGGACTGAACCTGCAACATGGGCATGTGCCCTGATCGGGAATCGAACCAGCCACCTCCTTGTGCATGGGACGACATTTAACCAACTGAGCCACAAAGGCTGGGCTATATATATATATATATTTTTAAATATATTTTATTGATTTTTCACAGAGAGGAAGGGAGAGGGATAGAGAGTTAGAAACATCGACGAGAGAGAAACATCAACCAGCTGCCTCCTGCACACCTCCCACTGGGGATGTGCCCGCAACCAAGGTACATGCCCTTGACCGGAATCAAACCCGGGACCCCCCAGTCCGCAGGCCAACGCTCTATCCACTGAGCCAAACCGGTTTCGGCTGGGCTATATTTTTTTATGATAGAATCCTAGAAATGAAATTGCAGATTTAAAGGGAATACCTTGCATTTTGATAATACTACCCAGTTTGCCCTGCAAAGAGCTTGAATGAACAGTGGAGGGTCTTTTAAAAATTTCTTGGACTCAAATCTCTTCCATTGCTAACTACACAGGTAATTCACTTCTCTTTGTAAAAGGACAGCTACATTTGTTGTCTGATCCAGGTGGAGAAATGAAGGACATTGCCAGGGAAAGTCTACACCATGAAAGGAATGGTAACAGACCCAGATGAACCATTTCTTATTCTCTGGATAGCATTACGTCTCTCAGTTTTATTATGTCCCATACTGAAATTATTCTCGTCAGGAATAGCAGGTAGTGAGGCTGCAGCAATCACAGATCATACCTTCATGCCACATGTGCGCAGATCCATTGTCTTTAGAGCGGGTGAGATGATGCCAAGGGCTGCTTTTGAAAGCACCAGAAAGTTGCAAGCTCCTCCGAAAGGCAGGGATCCTGCATATACTAGATGCAGCCCCTGCTGTGTTCCAGTGATTTTAATAAACCACCAGCACAGAAAGTCTTGCAGCCATTTTCAAAGTTGATGGAAAGTTGGTTCTAGTTGGTTGTACCAGAATTGAAACCTGAATCAAAACAAATTGATCAAGAATAACAAGGAACAATCTGATATGCCAGAAGTTCCCCAGTAGTTTTTAAAGTCACAGGATGCCAAGGTAGCTTTTGCCAGATTGAGGAAGACTTCCTTGCTGCTTCATGCTGATGTCTATAGCTGGGAACAGAGGGTAAAGTGTTTCTGTAATTTAAATCCCTGTCCTTTCAGAGTTTTATTTCTCTCTTTATTCTTTTCCTGATATCAGTAGCTTTTATTTTACCTTGACTTGTATGTGTCGGTGTGTTTGGTTATCCTGAGGAAATTAAGGATTTTTTTCAACTACCACATTGAATGATAAATCCACAGGATTACTATATCTTAAAAAAAATTAAAGAGCGTTTATAATATGTCTTCTTATTCACCAAATGTACTTTATGTTTAAATATGATTGTTACCATCTTTCCCTGGTTACTAAAAAAAAAAAAATACTTGATGAAATATATAGCTAGATGTAAATGTATTGAAAGTATGTGTGTTTTTAGCAGGCATTTTTGAGTACCCACTATGTGCTTGACATTGGGGACACTCAGCTTTTCATCATTGGGCACACATATTAGAATTAGCTGTTTTCAGTTAATGGAGGAATAGAATTCCTTTCCTATATACACTAATAAAAGAGAAAGATGCAAATTGACTGTACCTTCGCGATGCTCACCAGCCAATCATGAGTGAGTATGCAAATTAACCCAACAAAGATGGCAGGTTAATTTGCATACACAGGCGCCGAGGGGCGGGATGCTTGCATCATCGCCATGGTGATGACGCAGGCATTCCGCACCGCCCCAGCTGCTCCAGCCCTCTGGGCATTGTGGGAAGGCGGAAAGGCGGCTCTGGGTGTGAGCAAAGGCAGTGCCGGCAGCCACGGGAAGGAAGGCCCATTCTTGCAGGAATCTTCATGCATCAGGCCTCTAGTAGTGAAATAATTTAGATGAAATGTGTATTGAGGATCTCCAGAGAAACAGAAACAATAGGAGATGATACAGACATGGATACATAGATATAGATATAGATATGAGATTTAGTATAAGGAATTGGCTCGTGAGATTATGGAGGCTTAGCAGTCCCAAGATCTGAAGTCAGCAAGCTGGAGACCTAGGAAAACTAATGATAATAGTTCCAGTTCAAGTTCAAAGGCTTGAGAGCCAGGAGAGTTAGTGGATATTGTAAATTCTAGTCCTAATTCGAGTCCTAAGGCAGGAGAAGACCCATGTTCCAGCTCAAAGATGCTTAGGCAGAGAGAGCGAATTCTCCCTTGCTCAGCCTCTTATTCTATTCAGACCTTCAATGGATTGGGGGAGGCCCACTCATTTTGGGAACGGAAATCTGCTTTACTCAGTCTCTTGATTCAAATGTTAATCTCATCCAGAAACACCCTCACAGATACACCCAGAACATTCTTGAACCACATATCTGGGCACCCCATGGCCCAGTCAAGTTGACACATACAATTAATAATCACAAAATGTCACAGAATTTTATGATGACTATCACTAGCCCAGAGAACAAATTGTTCAGTATTTTCCTAAATTTAAATAAAATAAAAATAATATCTGATTTTTTTTTTTTTTAAAAAAGCAGCCACATTTAAAAACAAAATTGGATACTTGGGATTATCACTATTTGGGGTTGGCAACATAGTAGAGTGGAAAAATTGTGAAGTTAGACAAACCAAGGTTTGAATCCCATTTCTGTTGCTTATTAGTTTTGGTTCTTGGGCAAGTTACTTGTCTGAACTGTAGTGTTGTGATTTGTTTGAAAATCAAAGAAACCTACTTCATGGTGGTGTTTAAAAAAAATGTTTGGGACACAGTAAATAGTCAATAAATAAAAGTAGTCTTTTGAAAGTTGACCATAAGTGATGCATATAAACCATTTTGTCAAAAAGAGTCTTTGTCCTTCAGCGATTTGATGATTTTTCATTGACTGACGGCAGTGACAGTTTGCAGTCATCTCAGTATATATAACGTCCTGGAGACATAGTTACTCACTAGTTTTCTCTCTTGTTCTTTTGATAGAGTTAAATTAGAAGAGAGAGAAGTCGCTGAGAATCCTGTAATAGTCAGTAATGGTGATAGTACTCATTTCTTACCTAGAAAAGCAAAGAAGCGGTCATTTAAGTTGGAGGAGGATGAAGAAACTGATTACAGAAATTCAAAGAAGCATTGGAAGAGGCGAGAGAACAACAACAACGAGAACACTTTGGATCCAGAACCAAAAGCTGTCACAGATCAGAATGGGAGGGGAAAAAACAAAAGGAAACACAAAGCCACACGTGATGTAGCAGATGAGGATGACAAAGAGACCAAGAGAAAATCCCCAAAGAAGAAGGAGAAACGTGCATATAGAAAACAGACGAAGAATCCCAAGTCTTCTAAAGCACAGGCGGTGAAAGAGTGGACTGTCCAGAAGTATAGTCCTCCAAAAGGTTCTCCTGCTCGAAACAGCCTTGTTAAAGCCAAGAGGAAAGGTGGCGTCGACGTCCATACAAAAGATAGTCCCAGTTCTTCCTCAGAGTCTGAGTCTTGTCATGATTCAGCCAGCGAACGTTTGAGCAATGTCATCTTAGAGGTCAGAAAGTCCTCAGAGAAAGTATCAACTGCATTATCAAAGGAAGGGCCCTCTATAAAAAATACAACTGCAAACAAAGTAGCTACAACAATTGCCTTTAACTCTGCCCCTATCAAGGACAAGACAACCAGAACCTCAGACTCCAGTTCAGACTCTAGTTCAGATTCAGATGACCAAAGCGACGCGTCAAAGAGTTCCCTGGAGAAGACTGCGGGGCTCTTAAAGCCAGTAGGCCTGTTTGCAGGCAGAGGTCGTCCTGGTCCAGGGCCTTCAGCACAGACTCTAAATGCTCCTGGATGGAAGAACTCTGACTCAAATGGTGGCAGACAGACTCCTCCTGGTCCTCCCAACATGACTTTTCCTAGCAGTTTGGGAAGAGGTTGGGGTAGAGGAGAGGACCTTCTTTCTTGGAAGGGAGTTAGGGGACGGGGCATGCGGGGGAGAGGTCGAGGACGAGGACTTGCTGTTCCCCTTGTTTTAAATAAAGACGCTGAATATGAGAAGCAGCAGCATTTAAATGAAACAGTAACAAACTCATCTACTATTATCCAGGCAAGTAGTCTTTATTGTGAGTTTACCTCTTCCCCTTTCCCCACAGAGCGTGTCTGGAGTTGATGTCATGGGTTCACATTTTCTTACCAGTAACAAAGTCACATAACTAATAAGTACTGTTTTTCAGAATCCAGTACGGACACACAAGGACTACAGTCTGTTACCACTGTTAGCAGCTGCCCCCCAAGTTGGAGAAAAGATTGCATTTAAGGTATGTTTTAAAACAACAATTACAACAAAAAGATTATTTTCTCTCCAAGAAAAATCACTCATTAGAGTATATATATAAATAAACACACATATATATACATACACACACACACACCCTTCCCACCCAGATCATATCTTTCATGTTCTCATGCCTAGTGTGTAATAGGTGCCAGTAATTGTTTTCTAAATGAATAAAAATGGCTTAGGCTAGTGTCTAGAATATAGCAAGTGCTCAGTAAAAGAAAGCCATACATATCACCCCATTCCCCAAACCACTGGAACCCCTGTTTTGCTACAGATTCGTGGTCAGGCTCTGCGTGTTTTCTCAGAGATAGGGACCATGGGACTTATGTATTTATGGACTTTTTCTTTCTTTTTTTTTTTAAGCTTTTGGAATTAACACCCGATTATTCTCCTGATGTCTCTGACTACAAGGTAAGACTTTTTATTTAAAAACTAGAGGCCCAGTGCATGAATGACAGGGAACTCTTTGACGCGTCGCTTTGGTCATCTGAATCTGAACTAGAGTCTGAACTGGAGTCTGAGGTTCTGGTTGTCTTGTCCTCGATGGGGGCAGAGTTAAAGGCAATTGTTGTGCACCAGTGGGGTCCCTCAGCCTGGCCTGTGGGATTGGGCCAAAACTGGCTCTCAGACATCTCCCGAGGAGTTCCAGATTGAGAGAGGGCACAGGCCAGGCCAAGGGACCCCACCAGTGCACGATTGGGGCCGGGGAGGGACGCGGGAGGTTGGCCAGCGGAGGGGGGTGGGGGAGAGGAGAGGAGGGGACTGCGAGAGGGCTCCAGGGCATGTCTGGCCCATCTCACTCAGTCCCGATGGGCCAGACCCCAGCAGCAAGCCAACCTACCAGTCGGAGCGTCTGCCCCCTGGTAGTCAGTGCACATCATAGCAACTGGTTGACTTCCCCCTGGTGGTCAGTGCACATCATAGCGAGCAGTTGAGCGGCCATAGCATATCATTAGCATATTACGCTTTGATTGGTTGACGGATGACCGGACAGTTAGCATATTAGGCTTTTATTATATAGGATAATTGTCAGTATATTAAAGAAGCCAAAGTCATATTTAATACTAGAGGCCCCATGCACGAAATTTGTACACAGAGGCGGAGGTCCCTCAGCCAGGCCTGCACCCTCTCGCAATCGGGACCCCTTGGGGGATGTCCTACTGCCAGTTTAGGCCCGGGACCGCTCACCTGCCTGCCTGCCTGATCACCCCTAACCACTCGCCTGCCTACCTGATTGTCCCTAACTGCTCGCCTGTCTGCCTGATCACCCCTAACTGTCTCTGCCTGCCTGCCTGATTGCCCCTAAATGCCTGTGCCTCAGCCCCCGCTGCAGCAGCTTCGTCCAAAAGGATGTCCGGAAGGACATCCGGAAGGTTGGTCGGCTGTCCGGTCTAATTATCATATTATGCTTTTATAATTATAGATTGCCAGTATGAATAATGCAGATTTTTTTTGAGTAAACAATGCTGTAAAGTGAAAAATAAAAACATAACCGAACTGTAAACTTTTTAATAACATCACTGTGAAGTCTCCTAGTGTTATTTTCCTTACACTTGGGAAGAATATAGAATGAGAATAATGAATTAATTTGTTTATTCATTTTTTAAAAATTAGCTTAGATACACAGACTTATTTGAGTACTCTCCTCCCATATCCTAAACGTTGAAAGAAAATAATAATTAGCTCTCAGCCAGAAAATTGGATTGTTTTCATCATAGGAATATATTTTACATATTTGTGAATTACTGGAAGGAAATGTAAACAGACCTGTCTTGGGCAAATCAAAATGTTTTGTCACCCTACATAAGTAACTAATTTAATTCTGTGATATATGAGGAAATGGGAATAAATATAGAATCAATACATTTCATAACTCTACAAACTGTGATTCTAGATGGTATTAAAACTCACATTAAGTGGATGTTAGTCATCATAGTTATTACCGTAGAAAGTTATTTACTTACTTTATTTCCTAGTAGT
Source organism: Plecotus auritus (assembly GCF_963455305.1). Taxonomy (NCBI): domain Eukaryota; kingdom Metazoa; phylum Chordata; class Mammalia; order Chiroptera; family Vespertilionidae; genus Plecotus; species Plecotus auritus. The sequence goes on from NC_137774.1 coordinate 26,932,388, forward strand.
TTTAGAACTTTTTTGAAATTGCTTTCAAAACCATTTTGAGAGAGAAAATTAGTCCCACTTTTTTGCTTTGACCACAAGTTCTGTTACCTGCTTGATCACCTGCTTTATTTATTTTTTTATATATATCTTTTAATCCTCACTGGAGGATATTTTTGAGAGAGAGAGAGAGAGAGAGAGAGAGAGAGAGAGAGAGAAAGGGAGCGGGGAAGGAGAGAGAGAAACTTCAGTATGAGAGAGACACATCAACTGGTTGCTTCCTACACGTTCGCTGACCAGCTGGGAATGGAACCTGTAACCAAGGTACTGCCCTTGACTGGGAATTGAACCCAAGACCCTTCAGTTCGCCAGCTGATGCTCCAGCCACTGAGCCAAACCGACCAGGGCAGATCGCCGTCTTATTTATTAAGCTTGGCTTCAAAACTCAAATCTCCCTGCTGCATTTGTACCCATGGGATTTGAATTTATGAAGGTGGCTGAGTGAGACCCAGAGAAGCCAATGCTAATGAAAGAGGAATTTATTACTTACATTTCCCAAGAGGAGAGGCAATGCTACACCCTGCAGTGGCACAGAGGAAAGCACCTGGGTGTGGTCTGGAGGCAGAAGCAGGAGTGAGGAGAAAGCCTAGGCCAGAGCCTTAGTGGGGTCTCCTGGGGATAGACAGGCAGGGTGCAGGAAACAATCTAGGACTGGCTCATTTCAGTAATGAGCAGGCTTTGGTCTGTAGGGCTATTCCTCGTGTGGTACCAGACCCTGGGGTGAATAAGATTAGGGAAAGTAGTGGTTTCGTGTGTGGAAGTATCATTTCCCCTACAGGCTGATTTAACAAAAATTTTTTATTGAGATAAAATTCACATAACATAAAAATCCACAGTTTAAACCAGCGGTCGTGAGGTCCAAAAGGTTGGCGACCCCTGGTTTAAACCATTTTAAAGTGTATAATTCAGTGGTTCTAATATATTCGTAATGTTTTGTGTTGATTTTTTACTTCAACTTTTATTTTTGAAAGGAAGGAAAAATATTGAGCCACAATCCAGAGACCCAGCAAGTAGATATAGAAATCCTTTCATCCAGACCTGGTGAGTCTTCTAGAAAAGAATTTGAAAATGTCTTTTCACATCTCATGGTTTCTAAGTAGCTGTGCGCACGGGAGCTGCTGTCTTCATTGGCCCCATGGTCAACTGGCACTCTCCACCACCTCTATCAGCACAGAGCAGCCGGGCCTGAGCCCCACTGGTGGAGTAGAGTGTCCGCTAAGAGTTATTGGATTTTTCCCCCAAAGCTTTTAGGCAAGTTGTTCTTATTACTGTAATTATGTAATTTCATAAAAATTACATAAACCGATGAAAATTGATTTCAAAAAGAATTCTTTTTTTAAAACCTAAGTTGAATGCTGATGCAGAAGTGTTGCTAAAAAACTTGCCATTAAGTTTTGTGTGGTTGGGTCAGCTATATAAGAGATCGGGAGGAATTAGGTAAAAATCTGGGAAGCTTTTGCACTTAAATTGCCTTGCTAGTTTTTGCATTTTTGCATCACTTTAAAAAAACTCAAAACTGGAAATTATGCAAATTGCAAGCATACATTAAGGATATGATTTATAAAAGACAGCTCTAGTTGGTGGGCTCATAAGATCTGTTCAGCTCTATTTCAAAAGATTGGCAAATGAACACATTTGTGTTGTTAAATCAAAATAAAGTATCTAAAATATTTGCATATACACAGTCTACACATTATTCTGCCTTATCCCTGATTCACTCTGTTCATTATTGGTTCTGAAATCCTGGAATGAGAGGATTTCATTACTTATATGGCTTAACTTGTGTTGTGTTGTAGGGTCCCTGGCCAGAGACCAGGGGAGATCCCTTTTTCTTTAGCGGACCCTAAGGCAATTAGTTTCTATTTCTGCTTAAATAAGGTAGTAATGTAATCAAAACTCCAGTACACAGAAGTTAGTCAAAAGGGTTTTGTTAATCCTCACCCGAGGACATTTTTTCATTGCTTTTCAGAGAGAGTGGGAGGGCAAGATGGAGGGAGGGGGAGAAAGAGAGAGGAGAGAGAAAGAGAGTAATATATGTATGTGAGAGAGACACATTGATTGGTTGCCTCCTGCACACTCCCTGACTGGGGCCGGGGATCAAACCTGCAACCCAGTCCTGCTGGTGTTTCTCAATGGTTGAGCATCGACCTATGAACCAGGAGGTCACAGTTCAATTCCTAGTTGTGGGCTCGATCCCCAGTAGGGGGCATGCAAGGAGGCAGCCAGTCAATGATTCTTTCTCATCATCGATCGATCGATGACTCTCTCTCCCCCTTCCTCTCTGAAATCAATAATTAAGCAAACAAACAAAACATAACACCCTGTAACTTAGGTATGTGTCCTGGACCAGGAATTGAACCTGTGACCCTTAGGTGTGCAGGCTGACAGTCTAACCACTGAGCAACACCAGCCAAAGCCAAAAGGGTTTTTTAACAAAGTCTCTTTAGGCTATTAAGTAAATGATTAGATGTAACATTCACTGGTTTCCTAGCTTCATTCTGATAAGGTTTCATTTGAAGAAATCCCCCTTCTTAGGAATGGTGGTCAGATTCCATGGGCATGGCTGGATCACTGCTTATCATGTGATTGACAGTGATGACATCTAAGTAGAACTTTTCTTCTGGGCAACAAGGAATGGCTTTATCTGTTTTCCAATAGAAATACTGGTAGTCCTTGCTTTGCATGGTTCTGATATCCATGCACTTCAGTTACCCTGGTTTAGTTACTACCACCAGTCCCTCAGTGACATTGAGTATATTAATGAGAGTAATTGCATAAGGTGCTGCCAGCTCTTTAGTCCACAAGTCACTACATAATAACAGATGCCCCTCATGATCAGGACCAACCACTTCTTTCAGTCTTGATGATTGGTCACTGTGCTTCTGTTACTCATTTCCCATACACACAGCAAGGTGTGTACCTTTGCTGCTCCCTTGTCCCTCAGTGATAAACCCACATGACGCTTACAAAGTGGGTAGTTGAAATAGGGAGTTGGTCAACAAAGATGAAAGCATAACAAAGAAGCAAACAGTGACATCCAAATCAAGTTTAAGTGAGATTATAGAAGAAATAGCTAACCATAGGAATAGTGATACTGCGGTTTATATGAACTTCTTGACTTAAATAAGGAGAGAATTGGTGATGAAAGAGATGGTGTCCCAGAAGTGATATCGACCAAAAATTTCCCAAACTTTCAGAGCTATTTCATGACATTAAAAGCTCAAGGAATAAAGTATTGAAAGCTGATCCAAACTTAGAAGTGAGTATGACAGTTCTGTAAGTAATAGAAAAGATTCTATCGTTGCCTGACAAGAAGGTAAGTACTGTTCAAACTACCCTTGATAAGAGTCTTACAAAGAAGCCGTGCACTTTAATTCTCAGTGTTTCTAATGTTTTAAATTACAGTGTGCTACATAAATACTAGTATTACTTTTTTTCATTTCCTTATATAGTAAAGATTTTAATGTTTTGACAGAATTTTTTAAAGATTGTGCAACAATTGTACGGTAAATTTCCCCATGGATTACTTTATTGTTTTGCGTGATTTCAGCCTACACAGTTGTTTTTAGGGTCCCATACTACCATGCAAAGTGAGGACTGCTGTATTATTAAGTAGTAAGCATGTGTAATTTCTGAGGACATAGCAAGATACAAGTATTTTGCAGAATTCAGATTACCTTCCCTTGTTGAAACATAACTTACTTTTTGGGATTATCTTGTGGTTGTACATTCTTTTCTGGGAGTACTAGTGATAGTGTATCAAGCTCGTTTCTTTTTGATGAAGGAAATATCGTCCCTGAAAGGCCAAGAAGCTCCCGTCTGCTGGTGCGGGGTTTTCTCAGGGTCTCCTGTCATGGAGCACTCCATGCTTGCATGTGCGTATGCAGCCTCCACATCAAAGCAGTTTGTTTGTGATGGTTTTTCTAATGATGTAAATTGCCTGTGGAAGAATATTTTCACTATTGGGGAGTGACTTATTGTCTCTCTCCCTAACATCTAGTTTCATCCATGAAAGAACCTGGGAAATTCGATTTAGTTTATCACAATGAAAATGGATCGGAGGTTGTGGAGTATGCTGTGACACAGGAGAGAAAGGTAGGCGTGCTTCTCTTCTTGGGTTTGCCGAGTCATCCATTCTCTCTCGACTGATTACTGGTGGTCTGTCTGGAAGACTTTGCAGCTTGCTGAACTGCCTATATTAAAATCATGAAGGAGCCCAGCTGTGTTGCTCAGCTGTTGAGCATGGACCAGGAGGTCAGAGTTCAATTCCCAGTCAGGGCACATGCCTGGGTTGCAGGCTTGATCTCCAGTGTGGGGCATGCAGAAGGCAGCCAATCAATGATTCTCATAATTGATGTTTCTATCTCTCTTTCCCTCTCCCTTCCTCTCTCTGAAATCAGTAAAAACATTTTTAAAAATTAAAACAAATCATAAAGGATATGGGTCTTGAGAATGTCTGTCCTGCCTATAAGGTGGCATGTTAATGCCAAGTGTCCAGTTAGGGCATCATCTTGGACCTTCAAGAGCCTCTATGACAAGATGCACAGAGTCTAGATTTGCATAGTCATCTATCCTATCTAATAAAAGAGCAATATGCAAATTGACCGTACCTACGCCACACACACAAGCCATGTCCACCAGCCAATCAGGAACTAATATGCAAATAAACCCAACCAAGATGGCTACGGCCACAGAGAGCAGGAGGGAGGCTTGGGTTTCCCCGGTAATGGAGGAAGCCAAGCTTTCTGCCTGCGCTTGCCAGCCTAGGCCTCCACTCAAGGCTACAAAGTTTCAATGATAGAAGATACATAAATCCAAACAGAAATGGCGGCAGCCACGGAGCTGGAAAAAGCAGGAGGCTAGGGTTGCCCGCGGCGATGGAGGAAGCCAAGCTTCTGCAGCCCTGGCCGGCTCAGGCCTCTGCTTAAGGCTACAGTTTCAATTATAGAAGATACATAAATCCCAACAGAAATGGCTGCTGCCTCAGAGCAAGCAGAAGGCTTGGCTCCACTCCAGGCTACAAAGTTTCAATTGTAGAAGATAAATAAACCCCAGATCCCAGGGCCTCTGCTTGGGTCACTGGGGGGAGTGGCCGGCCTGCAAGCCACCACAGGCCCCTCGCCCAGGCGACCCCATGCCCCAAGGGAACCCCCACCCTGATCCGGGACACCCTTCAGGGCAAACCAGCTGGCCCCCACCCGTGCACCAGGCCTCTATCCTATCTAATAAAAGAGTAATATGCAGATTGACCATCACTCCAACACACAAGATGGCTGCCCCCATGTGGTCAAAGATCCTGCCCCTATGTGGACACAAGATGGCCACCACAAGATGGCCAGCAAGGGAGGGCAGTTGGGAGGGACCAGGCCTGCAAGGGAGGGCAGTTGTGGGCAATCAGGCCAGCAGGGGAGGGTAGTTAGGAGGGACCAGGCCTGCAAGGGAGGGCAGTTGGGGGCGACCAGGCCTGCAGGGAAAGGCAGTTGGGAGGGACCCAGGCCTGCAGGGGAGAGCAGTTGGGGGGGACCAGGCCTGCAGGGGAGGGCAGTTAGGGGTGACCAGGCCTGCAGGGAAGGGCAGTTAGGGGCAAACAGGCTGGCAGGGGAGCAGTTAGGCATCAATCAGGCTGGCAGGGGAGTGGTTAGGGGGTGATCAGGCTGGCAGGCAGAAGTGGTTAGGGGCAGTCAGGTGAGCAGTTGGGAGCCAGCAGTCCTGGATTGTGAGAGGGATGTCCGAATGCCTGTTTAGGCCCGATCCCACTGGGCCTCTAGATTTGAGAGGGTGCAGGCTGGGCTGAGGGACACCCCCCCACCCCGTGCACGAATTTCGTGCACTGGGCCTCTAGTATACTATATAAAATCCTAAGCGACCAAATGACTGGAATGACTGGTTGACCAGTCGCTATGACATGCACTGACCACCAGGGGGCAGACGCTCAACACAGGAGCTGCCCCCTGGTAGTCAGGGTGCTCCCACAGCCAACCTCCCACGGCCCCCTCCCCCCAGCCCACCAGCCTCTTGCGGTTTCTACCCCCTTCCAGACAGCCCGCCCCAATAGTTCTCGATCCCCGGCAAGGCCGAGGTACCCCACCCTAGCACGAATTTGTGCACTGGGCCTCTAGTAGTATATAAGGTTATATAAGGATTTCAGTACAAAAGACTAGCATATCATAAAAGTCTCTTATTGACATGTAGGTTCAGAAAAGTGCATATAAGTATAGCTGGAACAATTTTCACCCATGAACATACTCATGTAACTGGCACCCAGATCAAGAACATTAACAGTCCCCTCTAGAAATCTCCATTTTGTCTGACTTAAAACAGCAAGTTTGGTTTTGAAGAATGACATAAAATGATGGTTCTGTCTTTTGCCTTTGTTTAAACCTTAAATTGCCATTTTAGAAAGTAAATGTTTTAGAATGTTTTAGGCAGCCAGACTAGTTGCTGGCAATGGCTGGTTCATTAGGCTTTGCGAGCATTAAAGGAAATAGAATCTATATATATAAAGAGGCAGGGTCGTAATATCCACAATGACCGGAGGCTCAACTGAACACCAGGCTGCACGCGCAGCAGGCGAGCGGGCTGTACTGCTGACCTCTGGGATAGAAACAGAGGCAGAGCTGATCAGCAGCGGCAGCAGCTGCGGTTGAGGCCTCTCTCTCTCCCAGAGGTCAGCAGTTCAGTCCGCTGGCCAACAGCCTGGGGCGGCTGCTGATCAGCCCTGCCTCTTTGATCAGGCCTGGAGATAGGCCCAGAGATGCTGACTGGCATAGAAACCGACCAATCAGAACCAAATCTGGGTGACTTGAGAGGAGCCAATGGCTGCCTAGGAGGTGGGGCTTTTGACGCTGACTGGCATAGAAACCGACCAATCAGAACCAAATCTGGGTGACTTGAGAGGAGCCAATGGCTGCCTAGGAGGTGGGGCTTTTGGCGCTGACTGGCATAGAAACCGACCAATCAGAACCAAATCTGGGTGAACTGTGAAGGCAGAACCTAAGGTGGGGCTGAGGAGGGGTTTTAAGGGCAACAGCTGTTTGGTGTAAGGTGTAAGAAAATGATTCAATTTTTTAATGACCGGTTTGGCAGTATAGTGCATATAGTGCAGATGGCAGGCTATCAGTTCAGATCTAGGGATTATGTGTTTTTGTCTGCCAAGAGCATCTCCTCCTGCTGAAAAAAGTCCCCCTCCCATTTAAGCAATCCTATCCTATAGGATTAGACCGGGTCAACTGGCCATCTTCCAGACGTCCGACTTCTTCCAGACAAAGCCATGGTGGTCGGGACTGAGGCAGAGGCAGTTAGGAGCGATCAGGCTGGCAGAGGAGGGCAGTTGGGGGCGAGATCAGGCCTGCAGGGGAAGGCAGTTGGGGGCAAGATCAGGCTGGCAGGGGAAGGCAGTTGGGGGCGACCAGGCTGGCAGGGGAGGGCAGTTGGGGGGCGAGATCAGGCCAGCAGGGGAGGGCAGTTGGGGGTGACCAGGCCAGCAGGCGAGGGCAGTTGGGGGCGAGATTAGGTCTGCAGGGAGGGCAGTTGGGGGCGATCAGGCAGGCAGGCAGAGGCAGTTAGGGGCGATCAGGCAGGCAGGCAGAGAGGTTAGGGGCAATCAGGCAGGTGGGGGGGCAAGATAGGGGCAATCAGGCCAGCCGGGGGGAAAGGTAGGGACAATCGGCCGGCAGGCAGAGGGGTTAGGGGTGATCAGGCAGGCAGGCAGGCAAGTGGTTAGGAGCCAGTTGTCCCGGATTGCAAGAGGGATGTCTGACTGCCGGTTTAGGCCCAATCCCACAGGGCCTGGGGTCAGGCCTAAACTGGCAGTCGGACATCCCCCGAGGGGTCCCAGATTGGAGAGGGTACAGGCTGGGCTGAGGAACCCCCCCTCCGTGCATGAATGTCATGCACCCGGCCTCTAGTTTACATATAAGGTGTTTATGTTTGAAACTAGAGGCCCAGTGGATGAAAATTCATGCACTTGGAAAGGGGTCCCTCAGCCCTCCTCTCACAGTCTGGGAGCCCTTGAGCGGGAGGTGACCCGGCGATCAGGGGAAGGTGATGACCCCATCACACCTCTGCTGCTGCCACTGCCGGCAGCACAAGCCTTGGCCGGCCCTGGTTACCTGAGCCTCGGGCAGCCCTGGGCTGCTGGGCAGCCACCATTCAAGGCTTTCCTGCACCTTGGGCCAGCCCTGGGTGACTGGGGGGCTGAGGGAACTGGGGGACTCTGGAGGCCAGTGTGTGGAGCTGCCGGACCTGCCTGGGGGCAGGCCTGTCTGTGCCGCACGCCTGCCACCACAGCGGGGCTGAGGTGACTGGGCGCCGCCATCTTGTGGCTGTGGGCGTCAATTAGCATATTCCCTCCTTATTGTCTCTGGGTGCCACCATCTTTGTGAGGGCATGATGGTCAATTAGCATATTCCCTCTTTATCAGATAGGATGTTACAGATATTGCCTTATAAGTTTAAGTATTGTAAACTCATAATTTATCTGACATGTAGAAACACTAGCCAGACTTTATTGCTTTGATTTGTCTGTCTCTAAGATAGATGATACTCTTAGAGATTTATTCCAAAAACACATTTTTTGCGTTTGTGGTAGGATCATCAGATTTGGCCCAGTCAGTATTTTGTACTTCTTCATTTGTAATATACTCAGCCCCATTTTGGGGGTTGAAATGTATTCTTGGAAACAGTGTTGGAAAGTGAAGCCTTTAGAGACTTGCTTCTCCATGCCTTTTCAGAGGTCTAAAGCAGAACCTGTAATTACCTTTTTTGGACACTAGATGGCTCTCATCATTCATCCACATGGCCAAGTGCTCGAATTTGCTTTCTCTTAGTAAAATGTGAAATACCTCCTATTTTTGGCAGCATGGCAGAACTACAGAGCTGCACAAAACGGCATCAGCAGTTTTGGGCCACATCTGCTTCCCAAGAGGTCTGTGCCCGCCTGTCCACAGAAGCTTGTTAGGCAAATCCTCGTGACCCTTTGTAACCAGCTACCCCTCACTCCGTGCCATCCCCCACAACCTCTGCTCTAAATCAAAGAAGGATGAAACATGCTTAATGTAAAATTTAGCTGCTTTTGAGGTAAACAAGTTTTTATGCACTAATTAAACTCAGTTTATTAGGACTCAAATTATTCCAGGACTTCAACCATTCTGCACAAATGGAAATTTACTTGACTGATGTTTTTAACTGACTAGAACCTATACGATCTCATAATGAAATCTCTAAACTGAATATTTTGTATTTTTCTTCAGATCACTGTTTTTTGGAGACAGTTGATTGATCCAAGACTGATAGTTGAATCTTCGAGTAACAACACATCAAGCACAGAGCTTGCCTGACTATGACCTCTCCACTTTGTAGTGTATAAATGCCTTGTTTGTGAAAGTGACTATAACCTGAACTTTAAAAAAAAAGATTTGAAAGTTGTTGCAGTTTTCTATCTTCGCTTTACTGCATAGGACAGAATATCTACCTCATCATTGAAAATAACATGGGTGTGTTGCTTTCTAGTCTTTTTTTTTTCAGGTTTAATTTTAGTACAAAATTTTTAAAAATAACATTCCCTGTAGGCATTGTTACATACCAGTATGTATTGTTTCTTCTCTTTTTTATTTTATTTTTTGACCATCAAGTAGCCATTGTCAGAAGCAGTTTATAATATCAAGTATAAGAAAGTGCTGCACATCTTGTCTCAGTAAGTTTTATTAAGTAACATTTTAAAACATGAAAGCATGTTACGTGACCTAATTTTTTACATTTGCGTTCTATTAAATGTGGAACCTCTTACAAATTTCAAGTATTTTATCCTTGTAATTGCCAAGAATTAACAAGTAGTTGGGTTTGTTGCAGGCAGTGAGTTAAGAAATCCTTTCACATTTTTCTCAACTTTAAAGTGGAGGATTCTTAGAGCCCCAGTAGAGCAGGAAAATAAGACCTGCTGTGTGTGCCTGGGGCAGAACTGTTTCAGCTGGGTGAGAGGATTTACTATGGGTTCAGACCAGGAATGTGTTACCTTGCTGCAAGATCCCGGCACCTGGCTGAGTGTGCTGGAGTGAGGATCTTGAACAGAACTTCCTTTCCCATTGCTGTTCCACACAAAGCTAAAATGACTAAATATATACTGTGAAAATTGCTTTCTTTTAATAAAAGATCAGATCCCTCCTTCAGCTTTGCAGATTTTTAAATAAAACCATATTGAACTAAATGTCCATGCTGAGTCATCACATTTAGTTGAGTATTGCAAATCTCAGTTTGTTTTTTACAACAATGCAAGAGGTTAAAGTTTTCCAGAACAAGATTTGCCTTGAGTGAAGAGTCCAATGTTGCAAAGTTTGGTCAAACAGAGTCTGCTATATCTGGGAGCTATTGGACCAGTGAAACTGCTGTCCAATTTTAATACGCATGACATTGATGTCCATCAAAATGGGGTTACTGATTTGTGATAAATGTTACTCCAGAATGATGGAATCTTGGCACTGGGGTTCTTGTGTAGCATACTTTCCAGAGTTTGGTAAACAAGATTACTAGTAAATGCCAAAAGGTACATGAACAAATGCCCCGGTTGTGGGCTCGATCCCCAGTGTGGGGTGTACAGGAGACAGCCAATTGATGATTCTCTCTCATCATTGATATTTCTCTCTCTTCTCCTTCCTCCCTCTCTGCAATCAATAAAAATATATTTAATAATAATGCATGTGAAGCATTTAGCACAGGACCTGGCACGTAGTAAGTGCCTGATGAGATGTTATCATTTATTTATGTTCCTATTATGTGACTTGCCCAACATCCAGCTTCAAATTTTCGGCAGAACTTGCATCCTCTTAATTTATTTTCATCTGTTAGAAATTACTAATGTCATATTTCACATTAGAGCTGCTGCGTTTAGACTTTCTTTTTTAAGTTTTATTTTTTAAATTCTTTATTGTTTAAAGTATTACATATAGTATTACATATGTCTCCTTTTTCCTTCATTGACCTCTCCCCACCACCCTCTCCCCCCGTAGACTTTCTTTAATTGTATCTTTAGGTAGGAGCAAGTCAGCTCCTAATTTTCATCAGTCATGCTTTTATTCTAGAAAGCTTGAAGATTCAGTACAGTTTTTACCCCAGGGCTCTGGCCATGACCCCCACTTTGAAAGAGGTTATATTAAGATAGTCACTCAGAATTTTTTTGTTTTTCAATTAACCGGAGAGAAAAATCATTCCAAAATGAACAGATAAGGGAGTAAAGGAAAATAAATACAATGAAATCCCAGAGAAAAGCATTTGGGATGTAATGGGATTGGTGATTGGCCTTGTCCTCTGCAGACACTCTCACAGACATTTTGTTAACTTTGCAGTGATGCAACCCCACATGTTAAATGCCTGGATTTGGGGGCACCATTTATAGCTGCGGTTGCCAACCTTTTGGATCTCATGGACCACCAGTGGTTCGCGGATCACCGGTTGGTGACCGCTGATTTATAGGGTTTTGGTAGGGTTTTACTACATGAAATGTGGCTATAAGGTAATGTCTGATTTAAAAACAAAATACACCCTGGCCAGGTAGCTTAGTTGGTTGTTAGAGCGTTGTCCTGATGAGCCAAGGTCGTGGGTTCAATCCCTGGTCAGGGCACCTACAAGAACCAACCAACGAATGCTTAAATAAATGGAACAACAAATCGATGTCTGTCTGTCTCTCTCAAGTCAGTTTCTTTTAAATGAGTAAAATGTTGAAAGGAAGTCAATCTAGAATTTTAGATTTTTTGAAATGACAAGGACATTTTGAGATAAAAGCTGAAAGAATTCATTGTCAGAAGCCTGCACTACAGAATATGCTAAAGTAAACTTGTATCCATAGGAAGGAATGAAGAGTACTGGGAATGGTAAATATGTGGAGAACATATCTCTTTTTATATACAACTATATTTTCTTTGAGGTAACTTTAAAGTAAATGTAATTATATATAGTAATACTGTTAAAAGGTAAACTAAGGCATATACATTTTTGAAGAGTTTATGTAAGCAAACTGATTCAAATCAGCCAGTGCAAAATCAGAAGTGGTTGGGGGGCTCTATTAGCAGGAGCGAGAGGAAAGTCTTTTATTATTGGGGCCAGGTGCAGGATGGAGGGGGTTAACGGGGGAACAAAAGGGATGTCTGTAATATTTGTAACAATAAAGATAATTTTTTTTAAAAGAGTATTTTATTATTTAATTGGCTATAGTGTAAGCAATTTTCCTATTTAGGAAAGCCGAGTGCTGTTTGTTCTTTAGTTTCGCTTTCCTAACCTTGAGGTGTTTATAGGAAGTGACTCTGGCTTAGATTTTGGCTTGCTCACATAAGAGCCACCTCAGTCTGCTAACTTCCTTATTTAATGATTTTCATAATAGTATGGGGTTTATTATGTATGTATATGTAAAATATATGAAAACAATAGCAAATGAGATGGTAAAATTTTAATGTAATAAGATTCTCATATGAATCATGAATGCAATATTAATTCTAAATAGACTGTGATAAGCTTAGGATGTATATTGTAATCCCTAGAACCACTAGAGATATAATAATAATAAGCATACGTAGCCCAGGTGGCAATGGCTCAATGATTGAGCATCAACCTATGACCCAGGAGGTCATAGTTCCATTCCCAATCAGGGCACATGCCTGGGTTGCAGGCTCAATCCCCAGTAGGGGCATGCAGGAGGTAGTGGATCAATGATTCTCATCATTGATGTTTCTATCTCCCATTCCCTCCCTCTCTGAAATAAATAAATAAATTATATATATATATATATATATATATATATATATATATATATATATATGTCTGTGTGTGTGTATATATATATTTAAAGTTATTTATTTATTTTTTTGTTGTTAATCCTCGCCTGAAGATATTTTTCCATTGATTTTGGGGGAGAGTGGAAGAGAGAGGGAAACAGAGAAACATTGATGTGAGAGAAACACATCGATTGGTTGCCTCCTTCACGAGCCCCAACCAGGGCCGGGGCCGAGAAGGAACCTGCAACAAAGGTACCTGCCCTTGACCAGAATCAAACCCAGGACCCTTTGGTCCACAGGCTGATGCTCTATCCACTGATCCAAACTGGCCAGGGCAGGGCAATAAAAATATATTTAAAAAAATAAGTATAGCTAAAAGGCCAATAAGTGGAAATAAAAATGAAATGTATGGTATATTTGATTAAAAGAAGATTAAAAAGAGGAACATAGGAACAAAAACTTAGTTTTAAATGCCTATATTAGAAAAGAACAAAGTTTAATAGTAATGATCTGATATTCCAACAATAAGCTTGAAAAAGAAGAGCAAATTAAACCAAAAGTAAATGGAAGGAAATAATAGGTAATAGAAAAAATCAACAACAACAACAAAAAGGCAGACAAATGACAGAGAAAATTAAAGACAAAAGCTGGTTCTTTGAAGAAAAAAATAAAATTAATCTATTAGGTGGATTAATCAGGAAAAAAATACAATATAAATTACCTATATCAGGAATTTAAAGGTGTTATTGCTACAGATTCTACTGATATTGAAAGAGTAATATGTTGAAATCTAAAAAAACAAGCAAACAAAACATTCATATATACAGCAAACACACTAATAGTTGACAGATGGGCAGAGGTAGTGAGATGGGTGAAAAAGTGAAGAAGATTAAGAGGTTCAAACTGCCAGTTATAAAATGAGTCATAGGGATGTAATGTAAGAAGGAAATATAGTCAATAATATTGTAATAACTATATGAGGTGACGGATGGTTACTAGATTTATTGTGGCAATCACTTCATAAGGTATATAAAATGTCTAATCACTATGCTGTATACCTGAAACTAATATAATATTCTATGTCAACTATAATTTAAAAGCAAATTTTAAAAAATGATTACAGGAAGAAAAGAAAGATTTCAGGTTGATGAATTCTTAGTTTCCACCAGGAATTTTATTAATGTCTTTTTTGGTTATTTTTACAAATTTAATAATATGATATGATAAAAGGTTATCCTGGGTAAAAAAAGACAGCAAAAATGGTAGAGTAAAGACCTCTGAAATTTTGCCTCCATTAAAGAAAACTAACAAAAATTGTCAGGATCAACCTTTTTGTAACTGTGAAAATTAGTAAAGACCTTGCAACAAATCAGGGAACGCTTATTCAAGAAAAGTGGCTGAATTTTGGTAAGAACAGCAAGCTGTGGTGTTTTAACTTGCTGTCTTTCATTATTCCAACCCCAGCTCTATGGTAGTATTGAAAACCAATAGTTTGCAAACAACTCCAAGACCTTAGAAAACACTGGGAAACATTGGTTTCTAGGCATTTAAGGAAATCTCTATCTGGTCATTAACCACTCACTAGGCTAACGGAGCAGAGACTCTAGTAGCAATGTATGACAAAGAATACAGATTTCATGGAATTAAGTCAGAAAAGTCTCTAAACAAGTAAAAACAACAAACAGCCACAACAAGAAACCCTGGGAACGGGGGGAATCTGGTGTCCACGGTGCCACATTGTATTATTTTATTTTTTAAATATATTTTATTGATTTTTTTACAGAGAGGAAGAGGAGATAGAGAGTTAGGAACATCGATGAGAGAGAAACATCGATCAGCTGCTTCCTGCATACCTCCTACTGGGGATGTGCCCGCAACCAAGGTACATGCTCTTGACCGGAATTGAACCTGGGACCTTTCAGTCTGCAGGCTGACACTCTATCCACTGAGCCAAACTGGTTAGGGCTATTTTTATATATATATATATATATATATATATATTTTATTTCAGAGAGGAAGGGAGAGGGAGAGAGAGATAGAAACATCAATGATGAGAGAGAATCATTGATCGGCTGCCTCCTGTAAGCCCCACACTGGGGGATTGAGCCCGCAACCCGGGCATGTACCCTGACCAGGAATCAAACGGTGACCTCCTGGTTCATAGGTTGATGCTCAACCACTGAGCCACACCAGCTGGGCCACACTGTATTATTTTAAATATCAGGTTTTGAACAAAAATTTATGATATACATACAGAAACAAAAAAATGACCCATATGAGAAAAAAAAAATCAACAGAAATTGTCCCTGAGGAAGTACAGGTATTGGACTTACACAGACAAAAACTTTAAATCAGCTATTTTAAATATGTTCAAAGAACCTTAGGAAACTATGTCTAAGAAAGTATGAGAATGATGTCTCTCTAAATAGAGAATACAAAGATAGAAATTGTTTTTTTTTAAAGAGCCAAATATAAATTCTGAAGTTGAAGTGTACAGTAACCAAAACAAAACATTCATGAGAGGAACTCAGCAGCAGATTTGAGCAGGCAGAAGAAAGAATCTGGCTAGAGGACAATTGAGATGACCCAGTCTGTGAAACAGAAAGGGGGGAAAAAATAAATAAAAATTAAAAAATAAAGAAAGAAAAATGAACAGAGCCTCAAAGACCTGTGTGACACCAACAAGCATACTAACATCACAGAATTCCTACAGGAGAGGAGAGAGAGAATATTTGAAGAAATAACAAAGGAATAAAAATAGTGAGAAGGCAGTAATGGAGAGAGAAGAACAGAAAAGATGTAAGGCAAAAATATATAGCAAATGGCAGATGTAAATCCTTATCAGTAATTTAATGTAAATGTTCCCATTAAAAGGCAGAAATCGGTAGAATGCATTAAAAACATGATCTGACTATATGCTATCTGTAAGAGCCACACTTTAGATGCACAGCCACAAATAAGTTGGAAATAAAAGGATGGAGCCCTGGCTGGTGTGGCTTGGTTTGTTGGGCCTGGTCCCACACACCAAAAGTTTGCCAGTTTGATTCTGGTCAGGGCACATTCCCAGGTTGAGGACTCCATCCAGTAGGGAGCATGCAGGAGGCAGCCGATACATGTTTTGTTCTCTCTCTCTCTCTCTCTCTCTCTCTCTCTCTCTCTCTCACACACACACACACACACACACACACACACACACACAAGATATCTTGAGAAAATAAAAGGATGGAAAAAGAGATGCCCTGCAAGCAGTAGTCAATAACTAGATAGACCACATTCAGGTAATAAAACAAGTCTTCATAAATTTTAAAAGATTGAATAATACAAAGCATATGCTTTAACCACAGTGGGATGAATTTAGCCTACTAGGTCTTAGTAAATATCTACTGCATGGAATTTGAAAAATATAAAATATGCCCCTCCCAGTAATTTTTACTGTCTAATTAGCCCTTCTAAACATCTGGGAAACAAAAATTCACAAACATTCTTTTTGTTGTTAATCCTCACCCAAGGATATTTTTCCCATTGATTTTTAGAGAGAGTGGAAGGTAAGGGGAGAGACAAAGAGAGAGAAACATCAATGTGAGAGAGACACATCACTTGGTTGCTTCCCCTAGCCGCCTTGACCTGGGCTGGGAATCAAACCTGTAATCGAGGTACATGCGCTTGACCGGAATTGAACCTGCGACCCTTCAGTCCACAGGCCAATGCTCTAACCCAGTGGTCGGCAAACTGCGGCTCGCGAGCCACATGCGGCTCTTTGGACCCTTGAGTGTGGCTCTTCCACAAAATACCACGTGCGGGCGCGCACGTACAGTGCGATTGAAACTTCGTGGCCCATGCGCAGAAGTCGGTTTTCTGCTCTCAAAAGAAATTTCAATCGTTGTACTGTTGATATTTGGCTCTGTTGACTAATGAGTTTGCCGACCACTGCTCTAACCACTGAGAAAAACTGGCCAGGGCCATTTTTTAAACAATACATTATAATGCTTAGAATTTTAGTAAAGAAGATACATTTAAAAAGTCATAACATGCAGAAATAGAGACCAAATGGAATAACGTAACTCACATTTCATCAGCTTTTAACTTTATAATTTTCCTTAGTTTTATAATTTTCCTTGATTTTAATTTTTGCAAAATTATAACCCCTGGGATCTTAAGTGCTTTTTAAAATTAAACAAAATGTGTATATATACACAAAATTAAGACTGTCAGGTAATGCAGAACACTTGTCAAGAAAAATTATGACCGAGTTTAACTTTTCTCAGAGCTTCCTTGGTTTATAGTTGAACAGGTTGATAAAACTCTATGAAGTCTTAGCATTTTTAGCCTCCAGTGCTTGGAATAACCCATATTTTCAGCTTGTGCATCTCTGTTATCTAGTAGGGCTAAAGTTAATGCAACAGATAATCTTCTGTGGACTCCACTTCGTTTTGCATGCTATGCAGGCCAACAAGATATTGCACTGGTTAGTTGGAGTGTTATTCCGTACATCAAAAGGTTGCGAGTTCGATTTCCAGATAGGGCACATACCTAGGTTGCAGGTAAGGTCCCAGGTGAGGACAAGTGAGGGAGGCAACTGATCTCTCTCTCTCTCAAAAAAAAACCCCCACAAAAAACAAAACACAAAAACAAAGCCCACCCAGAACATATCCTCGAGTGACAATTTAAAAAAAAAGGATATTGTTGAGCTTGTTAAATCTGGAGCCATGATGGATGCAGTTTCAATCAACAACTCAACTTCTTTAAGTAGAGCCATTGAGAGCTGAAGACTGGATACTGTCAAATAATTGATATTGGTGCTAAATTCCAGCTGCTCTGGATGTGGTTGTTTATGTAAGATCTGGGGTCTGGAAGCCACCATGGCAGAGCTAATCAGGAAGAGGGAGCTGCGGAGGGGGAGGCTCAGTTAGAGGTAGACTTCGAAGATTTCACGATGCCCTTTCAGAAGAACAGAGAAAGCTCAAGCATTGGAAGCTGCTTTTAAGACATGGCTGTGGGGGCTGGTGGAGCAGGCCATCAGGAAGGACAGGCTAAAACCTGATGGACAAGAGATGTCCAAGTGGAATTTTTTCTTCCCACAAACATTCTGGCATGAGTCAGCAGGCTGCCTCACCCATGAGAGCTAGGTCATAGGGATTTTATGCTGTTTATTTCCTGGAAACTGCTCCATCCCTCCCCTTGAGAGACAGCATTTCGTAGTAGAAAATGCTTGCCTTCTGGAATCAGATAATCTGGATGCCAATATCCATGGTCTCAGGTAAGTTATTTAGTGTCCTTAAGCCTCAGTTTTCTCATCTGTATTGAGATAATTATACCTACCTCAAAGATTTGTGAGAATTAAATGAGCTACCAGGTACATAAATCTTAATTTCCTACACACCTCATCTTCTGTCTTCCTCCTCCCTATGCAAACAACAATCCTATCTAATAAAAGAGTAATATGCAAATTAACCATCACTCTGTTGCACCCACAAGCCACACCCACCAGCCAATCAGGAGTGAGTATGCAAATTACCCAACCAAGATGGCTGCAGCCACGGAGCGAGCAGGAGGCTTGGGTTTCCCTGGCAATGGAGGAAGCCAAGCTTTCCATACACCCTGGCAGGCCCAGGCCTCCACTCAAAGCTACAAAGTTTCAATTATAGAAGATAAATAAATCCCAACAAAAATGGCGGCAGCCACAGAGCTGGAGAGAGCAGGAGGCTTGAGTTGCCCCCGGCGATGGAGGAAGCCAAGCTCCCGTAGCCCTGGCCTGCCTTGGCCTCCACTCAAGGCTACAAAGTTTCAATTGTAGAAGATAAATAAATCCCAACAAAAATGGTTGCGGCCATGGAGCAAGCAGAAGGCTTGGCTCCACTCAAGGCTACAAAGTTTCAATTATAGAAGATAAGTAAATCCCAGGTACCAGGGCCTCCGCTTGGGTTGCCAGGGGGCATGGCCAGCCTGCAAACCACCACAGGCCCCTCGCCCAGGCGACCCCATGCCCCAAGGGACCCCCACCCTGATCCAGGACACCCTTCAGGACAAACCAGCCGGCCCCCACCTGTGCAGCTGGCCTCTATCCTATCTAATAAAAGAGTAATGTGCAAATTGACCATCACTCCAACACACAAGATGGCTGCCCCCATGTGGTCAAAGATCCTGCCCCCATGTGGACACAAGATGGCCACCACAAGATGGCCAGCAAGGAAGGGCAGTTGGGAGGGACCAGGCCTGCAAGGGAGGGCAGTTGGGGGCGATCAAGCCTGCAGGGGAGGGCATTTGTGGGGGGACCAGCCTGGCAGAGGAGGGAAGTTGGGGCGACCGGGCATGCAGGGAAGGGCAGTTGGGGGTGATCAGGCCTGCAGGGGAGGGCAGTTAGGGGCAAAAAGGCTGGCAGGGGAGCAGTTAGGCATCAATCAGGCTGGCAGGGGAGTGGATAGGGGGTGATCAGGCTGGCAGGCAGAAGTGGTTAGGGGCAACCAGGAAGGCAGGCAGGTGAGCAGTTGGGAGCCAGCAGTCCTGGATTGTGAGAGGGATGTCTGACTGCCCGTTTAGGCCCAATCCTACCGGGATCGGGCCTAAACGGGCAGTCGGACATCCCTCGAGGGGTCCCAGATTGGAGAGGGTGCAGGATGGGCTGAGGGACACATGCCTTCCCTTCCCCGCCCACCCCCCCCATGCACGAATTTCGTGCACTGGGCCTCTAGTGTAGTATGAAAAAAGAACAAGTGGGCTCAATGGGCCTGGAGGAATAGATATGGGGGAACTAGGAATCAGAATGTTGAGTAAGCAATCCTGAGCTAGAATCCCAGTCCTATTTTATATAAAATTCATGATCCTCACCTGTAAAATGGATATAAGGACTTCTGTCTTGTAGGGATTAGAAAGTCTAAAAGAGATTATAAGGATTTTAGAAATTAACATATGTGACTTTTCTATCACACAGTATGTGCCCCATAAATGGTATCTATTATTTTAGCAGTAGTCTATGACATTGGCCTTTTTCTTATTTTTGCTGCTCACCCTGTCTCCAATGCGAATTCCAGCTAACTCCTCTTTAAAAACGGTCTTTCTCTTTGCCCCCCATCCCCTCTCTGGAACACTTCTTGCCTCCTGTACACCCACTTTTCCTACTCCCTGGCCAGAGGGGGGAAAACAGAGCTAGAAGAATGGAAATAAATCTAAGCAAACAATTTTGAAAAAAAAAAGTGTTTAAGTTCCAACATTATTGTTATCTGAGTATATGTGAGAGAAAAACCTTTGTTAAACTGGGATGTCTCCAAACCCTAGTAAAGTTGAACTGGAAATTAAAAAAAAAAAAAAAATCATGTTACATCGCGGAGGTATGGAAAGAAAGCACCCCGTTTAAGCAGGAGTGTGTGAATATGCCTTCCGGAATCCAACGACGAAATGCAAAGTGCAGAACCAGGGAAGAGGAAAGAAGGATTAAAAAAAGAAAAAGGAAAAAGGAAAAGGGGCAGTCGTTTAACCGATCCTACAGTTATTTTTTTAAAGTCCTGTGCTGATAAGCCCCCCGCGCTCGCGGAGCGCTAGGGACGTCGCGGGTCCAGGCAGGTTCTCGAAGGAAAGAAGTCGTGCGAGCGCTCTCGTGCAGAAGCCGGACTAGATCTGGGCTGGGCTCCCGCGACCTGGGGTTCTCCACCCGACGCCTCGGTTTCTCTATCCGCGGAGCGGCCGTAAGGATAACCGGAAGCCCCGAGCCCCACCCTCCCCATCGGTCCGCAGCGACCCCGGGCTCGCCCCCTACCCGCCGGGTTCCCGAGTGCCGGCCCCGCCCTCGCGCCCGTTCCCCCGCCCCCGTGCCCCACGTGACTTCTCGAAAGGCCGCGGGCCCGCCTTCTCGCCACTCAGTTTCATTTCCTGGGCTGCCTCGGGGAGATCGTGCAGCAGTACCCGTGCCTGCACGACTCGTCCGGTCCCCCGAGGAGCGCCATGGCGGACCTGTCCCTGGCCGAAGAGCTGACGTGCTCCATCTGCCTGGAGCTCTTCAAGGTGCCGGTCACCACCCCGTGCGGCCACAACTTCTGCGGGTCGTGCCTGGACGAGACGTGGACCGTCCAGGGCGCGCCGTTCCAGTGTCCGCAATGCCGCTCCGCGTACCAGGCGCGGCCGCAGCTCCGCAAGAACACGGTGCTGTGCACGGTGGTGGAGCAGTTCGCGCAGGCCGAGCTGGCCCGCGCCAAGCCGCCCGACGACTGGACGCCGCCCTCCCGCGCCGCGGCCCCCAGCCCCACCGGCCAGGTGGCCTGCGACCACTGCATGAAGGCGGCCGCCATCAAAACGTGCCTCGTGTGCATGGCCTCCTTCTGCCAGGAGCACTTGAGGCCGCACCTCGACAGCCCCGCCTTCCGGGACCACCCGCTGCAGCCGCCGGTCCAGGACCTGTTGCAGCGCAAGTGCCCCCAGCACAACCGGCTCCGCGACTTCTTCTGCCCCGAGCACAGCGAGTGCATCTGCCATATCTGCCTGGTGGAACACAAGACCTGCTCGCCTGTGCCCCTGAGCCAGGCCAGCGCAGACCTGGAGGTAGGGGGTGGCGGCGCGAGGCGCAGAGGGGCAGCCTGGATCTGCTGGGTGATGCAGAGGGCGCCTCCGTGGGCATCTGCGCCTACGCTGGATCACCTGAGTGGGGACACGGGCTTTGCTGAGCCTGAGATCTGGGGCAGAAGACACAGGTGATGTTGCTTGCCTTAAGCCTAGTTAGTACTTGTCTGATGGTGTTAATAGAAGGTTTTGAACCCTCAAATATGAACCCGGGAGGTTACCTCTGTTCCCTCATTAAATCCTGGCAACACCCAGGAGGTGGGTATAATTAGTTCCATTTTTCAGTAGAGGAGATGGAGTTCCACAGAAGTTAATTTAGCCTGAGTAACACAGTAAGTGGCCAACCAACAGTTTGCCGGTTCTCCTCAGGTACCAGCCTCATAACCAAGTCTACAGAGTCCAGGGCATGGGACTCCCGTGGAGGGTTGAGGTCATATGAGCAAGAGTCACTGAAGAGCTGGAGTGTTCCAGTGACTAGGGAGGATCCCTGCGAGTGGGAGGGCTTGGATAGGACAAGACCGACCTGCGGGAGAGCCAGCGCTCTTGCACCATAGTACCCTCCATTCTGGCTGTGTGACTGTGAGACAGGATTTGGCCCTGGGGCCTGAGTCCTCAGTAAAGTGAGGAGGTGGGACCAGGTTGACTTCTAAGGGGTTTTCCAGGTTTGTGATGATTTTAGAGGCTTCGGGGGCCAGAACCTCCGCCTGTGTCAGAGGAAGAAAAAGTGTAACCAAACCACCTTTTGTTATATCAGTCTAAGCTCCCAAGCGTGCCTTCATGTCCTTTCATTCTCCCAGCACTGTCACGGAGAACAGGGACTGTCTTCGTGTTGTCAAAGCAGACCTGAGCCTTGGGGAGGTTTGTAGAGGCACCAGGACCTGGGTGCAGGCCTCGCTTTTCTCTGGCCACAGCCCCTCCCCCACCCGTCCTGCTCCTCCCAATCTGAGCTGGGTTCTCAGAAGACAGACCTCCAGGCCTTGTGGGGGGAGTTGACCTTTGAGGTGCAACCATCTGAGGCCCAGCCACCTGGGTCTTCTCTGTTCGTCATAGGAGCCTGCTCTGCCCTTATCAGCTGTGGTTTAGGGCAAGTCACTGCAGTTCTCTGTACAATGGGATTGGTAGCATTCCCATGGCTGGGAGGCTGCAGAGAGAAGAGCTGTGTGGGAACTGCTTTGTGGGCCAGGTGGGAGTGGCTGTTGACAGGGCTCCAGGCAGAGCTGGATGTTGAGACCTGGGTTTGAATGCTGGCTGCTTCCTAGCTGGGAAACGGTAAAAGGGGATAATGATAGTACTCATCTCAGAAGGTTATCGGGAGGATTAAATGAAGTGGCCTATAAGTAGTGTGTTACAGTGAATGCTCATTTCTGTTACTCCACCCAGCGGGGAGGAGAGCTTGCTGGGCAGAGTGTCAGGTTGCCCAGATCTGTGCCTCGGGAGGGTGCCTGGGCCTGCCCCTGAAGACGGGCATCCCGGCTCCTCCTGCCCAACCGCCCTTCTGGAAGTTCTTGTCCCTGGAGGCAGAAGGCAAGTAGGGGCAGGAGGGCCCTTCTTAGCCTGCCCCCGACCCACTGCTCTCTCAGCCTCCAGGGCCCAGAGCTGGAGTCTGCACCCAGTTTATTTGTATGCCATACACGTTTTGATTTTTTTTAAAAAATATATTTATATTGATTTTTAGAGAGAGGAAGGGAGAGGGATAGAGAGATAGAAACATCAATGAGAGGAACGTCATCGATTGGCTGCCTCTGACAGGCACCCCTACTGGGGATCAAACCCGCAACTGGAGCATGTGTCCTGACAGGGAATCAAACTGGCAACCTCTTGGTTCCTGGGTCAATGCTCAACTGCTGAACCACACAGCTGGGCACGTTTTGCTTTTTTTTTTTTTTTTTTTAAATATTTTTATTGATTTCAGAGAGGAAGGGAGAGAAAGAAAGAGGTAGAAACATCAATGATGAGAGAGAATCATTGATTGGCTGCCTCCTGTACACCCCCTACTGGGGATTGAGCCCACAACCCAAGCACATGCCCTTGACTGGAATTGAACCGGGGACCCTTCAGTCCGAAGGCTGTGGCTCTATCCACTGAGCCAAACCAGTTAGGGCACAGTTTGCTTTATTTTTAAAAAAATATATATTGTTTTGTGGTTTGTTTTTTTAAATATTTTATTGATTTTTTACAGAGAGGAAGGGAGAGGGATAGAGAGTTAGAAACATCGATGAGAGAGAAACATCGGTCAGCTGCCTCCTGCACACCTCCTACTGGGGATGTGCCCGCAACCAAGGTACATGCCCTTGACCGGAATCGAACCTCAGGCTCTACAGTCCGCAGGTCGACGCTCTATCCACTGAGCCAGACCTGTTAGCGCACGGTTTGCTTTTTGATTCTTGTAATAGGCCTGTCCCCACCTCCTCCACCCTTCCCCATTGTCCTGGGTGAGTCCTTTAACCACTCCTTTTCCAGCCCTGCTGCGCTGCTCACTGCTGGTGGCGGAGCCAGCCCTAGTAGGGCAGTGCCGCAGCCTTGGGCAGCTGGCTTGTCTCCATCACTCAAGCGAGGCAGAATCAGGACTCTGGTACCTCCCACGTGGAGGACCAAGTCCCCAGGCTGTGAAGGGATCCTTAGAATTTCCTTGAATTAGGGAATTGTTGTGGCTATTGAAGTCCTTGGACCGGCTTTCCTTTTGTCTGGAGCGGCCCCTTTCCACCATCAGGGGACTGTTAAGTCTGTTTGATTAATGGTGGATAAAACCTTTCAAAACATAGGGTTTGGGAG
Source organism: Plecotus auritus (assembly GCF_963455305.1). Lineage (NCBI taxonomy): Eukaryota > Metazoa > Chordata > Mammalia > Chiroptera > Vespertilionidae > Plecotus > Plecotus auritus. Next base: position 26,956,503 of record NC_137774.1, read on the forward strand.
TTCACTACTAAGAGTGGCTCTGGCTCTCAGAGGCAAAACAGTTGGAGGCTCCTCCCCCCGCGTCTAGAGGTTTCTGTCAGCTCTGAGACCTGCTAGGCGTGGCCTTCGGGGGCCTGGCCTTCAGCCTTTGGCCCAGTTTGCCTTGGCCACTCTGAGAGGCCAGCTCAAAGGGCATTGTCACAGAGGTCGAGTCTGAAACATCATTAGTGACTTGGGCTTTCGGGGTCGAGTTAGTGTGGCTTTGGACTCTGCTTCTGTTTTTTCATTCAAGGTCAGGGTCAAACCTGAATAGCTCTAGTGGAGTGGGAGAGGCAGGAAAGAGGAAGGGAGGGTCAGAGTATGTTGAACCAGCTAATTAGGGGAAGTAAAGTGTTTTTTCCCCCCTAGAAATTCTGTGTGCTCAGTTTGGACGCATGTCTGTAATTGTAACACTAGGATCTTGTAACACCAGTTAATAGCGACGTAACGTCAGTAAACCACCTAATTACTCTGTGCTTCAGTGGCCTCCTCTGTAGAGGGCAGGTAACGGTTTTGCCCTTAGCTTCAAAATAAGCAAAGCAGCAGTGGTGGGCAAACTTTTTGACTCGAGGGCCACAATGGGTTCTTAAACTGGACCAGAGGGCCGGAACAAAAGCATGGATGGAGTGTTTGTGTGAACTAATATAAATTCAAAGTAAAGGAGCGGAGGGGAGAGCAAGAGAACCTGATAGAACAGCCGGATCCGGCCCGCGGGCCGTAGTTTGCCCAAGGCTGCACTAGAGCAACGCCTGGCTTGCAGCAGGCACATAATAAACACTACCTGTGATTATGACGGTGGTGGTGGCTATTTTCCTCCCCATTTCTATGCCCCAACATTGCACCTGAGCAGGGAGGTAGGGACCAAGATATTATGAAAATTGATAGAAATAGTAAGAGGCCTTGGATGATATTATCTTCCTTTGTGTGTAATTTATCTTTGTTTCTGCAGGTGGCTAGGGGCCTAGCAATTCTGAATCACCTTAATTCAGTTTCAGGGACTGAGCTGGCAATGGGCTGGTCCAGTGGTCGGCAAACTCATTAGTTAACAGAGCCAAATATCAACAGTACAACGATTGAAATTTCTTTTGAGAGCCAAATTTTTTAAACTTCTACTAACGCCACTTCTTCAAAATAGACTCGCCTAGGCCGTGCTATTTTGTGGAAGAGCCACACTCAAGGGGCCAAAGAGCCACATGTGGCTCGCGAGCCGCAGTTTGCTGACCACGGGACTGGTCTATTGCTGGTTTATTCTTTATTCTTAGGGTGTGGCCCTTGGAGGTCCCTGCCTGTGAGGCTTACCAAGTGAGCTCTGGACTCTGATTTTGTCCCCCTCCCTCCCTGAGCTGACAGAGGCCCTCCCAGCTGTCTTCTGGAATTGGCAGGTGGCTCTGGGAGAACAACTCCAGATGCCAGGCTTATCTCTGGGTTTTTTTTCTCCTGGATCTTAGCTCTGTAACCCTTCCCTGTCTGCTTTTCTGGTTGCTTGCAGTGGGGAGGGTTGCTTTGAATGACCTCATCTGCCATTACTGAAGCAGCTGTCCCAGCTTGTTCTGTCACCTCTATGAGCTTAACCGCCTTGCAGTCTTCCTTGCTGTAGTTTCATCACCTGCAGAATGGGTGCTGGTGAAAAAGCTCATTATCATCCAAGCTGACATGTAGTTTATACCTCACTAGGTGGGCTGAGGACTTCTGTTGTTTCTGGGTTGTTCACGTTACTCCCACTAGCCCTGCGAGGTGGGAACAGTTGTATCTCATTAGTGGCCAAGGAGACTGAGGTGAGAGGCAATTGAATAGCTGGGAACTGGGACTGGAACCCTGGTCTGTCTGGCTCCAAATCTTGTATTTACAGCACTGTCTCCCTAAAAGGATGAAGGGAGGTAGTAAATATGAGAATGTTTAAAAAAGCTACAAGCAGGCAAGACTTGGGGTGGCGGAAACACCACCTGTGGGATAGGCTCAGGGGATGGTTCGGTGTTGGGTGCTGGTGGGGGCTGGGCCCAGGTGTTCTCTCACCCTGTTTTGTTTTCTCCACAGGCCAAGCTGAAGTATAAACTGACAGTCATGTACGGTCAGATCAACGGTGCAGTGAGAGCGCTGGAGGATGTGAGAGCCAGGCAGAAGGATGTGCGGGTGAGTGACAGGGCTCTCCACCACCAGCCCTGGCCCTGGGCCTCCCTCCGCCTCCAGGCAGGACAGGCTCAGCTGTGATCTCCACGAGGCTCATGGTGGGTTCATTCACAGTGTCAGAATTAAACGTCAACCTTGTAAAACATGCCAGAAGCTCTATGTCCAGGAGAGAGCCTTCATAGACCCAAACAGAAGACTAGCTACAAGCCCAACGTTGGGGGAATCATTAAAAATTAGTGTTGAGCCCTGACCAGTGTTCTAAGTGGTTAGAGCATCAGCCCACACACCGAAGGGTTGTTGGTTTGATTCCTGGTCAAAGGCACATACGTGGGTTGCTGCTTTGATCCCTGGTCCGATTGGGGCATGTGCGGGAGGCAACCAATTGATGTGTTTCTCTCACACTGATACTAGGGTGAGGATTAACAACAATAATAATAATAAAAATTAGTGTTGAAAACTAGTAATATAGACAGTGATTATGATTTATTTAATTTTTTGTTAATCCTCAACAGAGGATATTTTTTCTATTGATTTTCAGAGAGAGTGAAAAGGAGGGAGGGAAAGGGAAAAAGACAGAGGAGAGAGAAACATCGATTGGTTGCCTCCTGAACGCGCCCCAACCGGGGCCAGGGATGGAACCTGCAAGCCTGGTATGTGCCCTTGACTGGAAATCGAACCCATGTCCCGTTTGTGCGTGGGCAGATGCTCTAACCACTGAGAAATGCTGGCCAAGGCGGGATTATGATTTTAGTGGGAGAAAAACAGGGAGCAAAAAGTGTATGCCCACTGGCGTTGATCTCTTTGTAAGAAGGGGGTGCATTTGTTTTCCAGGACTAGTGTCACAAATTGCTGCAGACTTAGCTTACAGCTACAGAAATGTGTCCTCGAAGTTCTGGAAGCTGAAAGTCCCAAATCAATGAGTCAGCAGGGCCTCACCCCCTCTGGAGGCTCTGGGAAGGGCCCTTTCTTGCCTCTTCAGCTTTTGGTAGCTCAGGCACTCCTAGGCTGGTTGCTGCATCACCAATCTCTGCCTCTGTCTTCACATGGCCTCTTCCTCCCTTGGTGACTTCTCTTCATTCTCTAACGAGGACATTTGTCATTGGATTTAGGACCCACCTGGCTAAACCAGGATGATCTCCTCTCAAGAGTCCTACTTTAATTACATCTGTAAAGAATTTTTTTAAAGTAAGAAGTATAGGAAAAGGATAGTTGTGCAAGTGTTGGAGTGATAGAATCAGGAATAATTTTTTCCCCTTCTAGTTTCCACAATTTTTATAAGGCTGCATTGCGTTTATGTCAAAAGAAGATTTGATTTTTATTTATTTATTTATTTATTTTATTCTTATTTTTTAAAAATATATTTTTATGGATTTCAGAGAGGAAGGGAGAGGGAGAGAGAGAAAAACATCAATGATGAGAGATAACCACCGATTGCCTGCCTCCTGCATGCTCCCTCCTGGGGACTGAGCCCGCAACCTGAGACCCTGCAGTCCACAGGCCGACGCTCTATCCACTGAGCCAAACCAGCCAGGGCGAAGATTTCATTGTTAAATACCCTGACCCAGAGCTGCAGCATCCAGTGTTACTGTGGCAGCTGTGGTTTAAGGAGACAAGGCCTGGGTAAGAATATCAGCTCTGGCCGAAACCGGTTTGGCTCAGTGGATAGAGCGTCAGCCTGCGGACTGAAGGGTCCCGGGTTCGATTCCGGTCAAGGGCATGTACCTTGGTTGCGGGCACGTACCTTGGTTGCGGGCACATCCCCAGTGGGAGGTGTGCAGGAGGCAGCTGATCGATGTTTCTCTCTCATCGATGTTTCTAACTCTCTATCCCTCTCCCTTCCTCTCTGTAAAAAATCAATAAAATATATTAAAAAAAAAATAAAAAGAATATCAGCTCTGTTACATATTAGCCTGTCATACGTTGGTCCAGTTGGCAGATCCGTGAGCCTTCGTTTTCCCATCTGCATAATGGAACCATGACTTTCTGAAGGTGGGTGTGAGGCTTAGGTGAAAGGAAGCACATGAAAGAACCTGTATGGGTTTTGGGGGGCGGGCAGGCTAAACTGCTGTAACAAAGATACCCCCAAAATTCAGAGGCTTAAATAAGAGAAGTTTATTTTGCTCACTGGGATAGTTCAAGGCTGGACACGAGCCACCCAGACTAGTGGGTGTCTCTGCTCCACGTGATCATTCAGGGACTCATGGTCTTTCCTTCATATTGCGTCACAGCTCCTTAGGGTGTTTTCCACATCTGTTTGGTGGAAGCTGAGTCACCATTCCATCTCTCTTCTAGCCTGCTAGAAGGGCAACAGTAAGAAGAGTGATGCGTATATCACTTCTGCTCATACCAAATTAGGAGCAGCTTAGTCACATGACCAAGCCTCACCACAGGGAGGCTGGAAAATGTAGTTTGTGGCTTCGCAGCCATGTACCCACCTGAGACTCCAGGGGTGCTCTCTTACTGAGACTGAGCACTGGGGGCCATTCGCAGTCACATTGGAGATGGCAGGGTAAGGGGTTGGGTAAAGAAATAACTGAATTTCAGTCTCCCTGTATATTGCCCCTCTCGTGTACATTTCTGTTTTCATGTTGAGTCTGAGCTAGAGCACTGCTGAGCCATAGAAATACAACGTGAGCCTTATCTGTAACGCAGGTTAATTTTAACATCGCAAGAAATTAATTTTGATAATACATTTTATTTAACTTAGAACATCCAAAAAGTGATTATTTCAACACAGTCAGTGAAGTGTATTAATGAGATATTTTGCAGTCCATTTTTTGTACTCAGTCTTTGAAAGCCTATGTGCATTTCACACTCACAGCACATCTTAATTGGGGCGAGGCACGTTTCAAGTGCTTTGTAGCCACACCCAGCAAGTGGCTGTGGAATTGGGCAGTCAGTTCCTGAGGGTGATACTCTCTAGAAATTTTCTAGAGCAGCTTCATACCCTCTCTCTCTCTCTTTTTTTTTTTTTATATATATTTTATTGATTTTTTACAGAGAGGAAGAGAGAGGGATAGAAAGTTAGAAACATCGATGAGAGAGAGACATCGATCAGCTGCCTCCTGCACGCCCCCTACTGGGGATGTGCCGCAACCCAGGTACATGCCCTTGACCGGAATTGAACCTGGGACCCTTCAGTCCGCAGGCCTACGCTCTATCCACTGAGCCAAACCTGTTAGGGCTTCATACCCTCTCTTTAAAAAAGAAAAATTACCCACGAGCTGCTTCCCAGCTTAAGAAAGAAAAATGTCACCAATGCAGCTGAAGCCCTCACTCTACGCCCCTCCCTTTTTATATCCCCCTTCCTCTCTTCCGGAAGTAACCACTATCCTGAATTTATTTCCGTGGATTTCTTTATACTGCTTTATGTTTGTGTGCCTCCCTTTGGCAATAAATGCTACCGTCCTGTTTGTATCTAAGCTTTCTGTAAAGAGCATCAGTACTGTGTGTCTTTTTCTACAAGTTGTTTTTCCCTCATGAAATTTATCGAGTTTATGAAATGCATCGCCCCAGTTCATTAATTCTCATTGCTGTTTAATCTTCCATCCAAAGTACATGCAGCCTGTATATTCAGTCTCCTCTTGCCAGGGTTCTGCTAATTCAAACAATGTTGCTTGTGAGTGTTCTCGTGTGCATCTGTGGGGATTTCTCTGGAGTATATTCTTTGAGTCATTTGTTGGGTCACAGGGTCCGAGCGACTTTGAATGCACTAGAAGTTGCCAAACTGCTCTCCAAAGTGGCCATACCCCTGTGTGCACCATGTTTCACCAATGCTTGGTCCCACGGGCTTAGCTTTGTCAGCCTGATGGATGTCTTCTTGTCTTGGCTTCTTAGGAGGCTGCGCAAAAGAAGACAGAACAGCTTAGACAAGAATACTTGGAAATGAAGGCGCTCATTGATGCCTCCGAGGCCAGCTCCACGCGGAAAATAAAGGAAGAGGAGAAGAGGGTCAGCAGCAAGTTCGACAATATTTACCAGATCCTCCTCAAGAAGAAGACGGAGATCCAGACCGTAAAGGAGGAGATTGAAGCTGCCCTGACCAAGGGGGGCGAGTTTGAGTTTCTGGAGGTGGGTCTTGATGAGGACATTGTTGCACACTCTTCCTGCCCAGCATGACGACGTTGATTATAGGGGCCACGGGGCCTCAAGGAGTGGGGTCTGTATGAGGTCATTGAAAGCATCCCTGGCACACAGGGTGTATTCATTTTAGATGCTGTGTGACAACTCACCACAAGCACAGTGGCTTAGATCTTACACTGACTGTGTCACACTTTCTGTGGCTCAGGAGGCTGGGCGTGGCTCAGGGGGGTGTCTTCTGAGGGTCTCTCACAGGCTGCGCTCTGAGTGTTGGCGGGGCCGCGTTCCTTTGGGAGCTTCCTTGGTGGTTGGTAGATCCAGCTCCTTAGGGTGCAGGACCAAGGTCCCCGCTTTCTTGCTGGCTGTGCACTCTCAGTTCCTGGAGGCTGCCGCAGTTCCTTGCCACATGGCCCTCTCCCAACTTGGCAGCTTACTTCAAAGCTAATGGGAAATTCTCCCTCTAGGAAGGCCCAGTCCCCCTTTTCAGGCCTTTTATCTGATTAAGTCTGGCCCATCCAGGAGACTCATCTTTTTGATGAACTCAGAATCAATAGATTTGGGCCCTGGCTGGTGTGGCTTACTTGGTTGAACATTGTCCCATGCACCAAAAGGTTGCTAGTTCGATTCCTAGTCAGGGTACAAACCCGGGTTGCCAGCTCGATCCCCAGTAAGTGGTGGTGGTGGTGGGGGGGGGCATGCAGGAGGCAGCTGATCAATGTTTCTCTCTCTCCCTCTCCTTTCCACTCTCTAAAATCAATAAAAAACATACTTTAAAAAATCAACAGATTTGGGATCTTAATTACCTCTGAAAAATTTCTTCACATTTACTGTCCTGCTTGTTCTCAAGGGAGGGGATTATATAGGATGTGTAACCTTGGGAAGGGGTGAGACTCTTAGGGGCTGTCTTAGGATATTGCCTACTGCATGCACCTCGCTCTCTTCCCTAATCCCTCCTCCACACGGTCCCTAGAAGTGTCTCTCTCTTTTTTTTTTTAAAGATATATTTTTTTAAATATATTTTATTGATTTTTTACAGAGAGGAAGGGAGAGGGATAGAGAGCCAGAAACATCGATGAGAGAGAAACACCGATCAGCTGCCTCCTGCACACCCCCCACTGGGGATGTGCCCGCAACCAAGGTACATGCCCTTGACCGGAATCGAACCTGGGACCCTTGAGTCCGCAGGCCGATGCTCTATCCACTGAGCCAAACTGGTTAGGGCTCTTTTTTTTATTAATATATTTTTATTGATTTCAGAGAGGAAAGGAGAGGAAGAGAGAGAAACATCAGTGATGAGAGAGAATTACTAATAGCCTGCCTCCTGCACGCCCCACACTGGGGATTAAATCTGCAGCCGTGCGTGTGTCCTGACTGGGAATCCAATCGTGACTTCCTGGTTTATAGGTCGACACTCAACCTCTGAGCCATGGCGGCCAGGCTGGAAGTGTCCTTATAAAGCACAGAGCCCTCCGCCCTTTCTGACTTCATGTTCCGTAGCACGGCCCCCAGGCCCTTGATGACCAGGCCCTGCCTTTGCCAGCAGCCTCATGTCTTGCTGCTCACCCCCAGCCCATGCTTCGTGCTGTGACCACAGAGAGCACTCCCCATTCCTCCTGGCACTGGATCGTGTCCCAGGGTCACCAGCTTCCTCTGTCCTTCCTGGATCCTATTGTTTGCCATTACTGACAATCCGGAGCATGCCCCCCACCTCTGCTAAAGCTCTCGATGTTGTGCTAGATGTGCTTGCTTTCCTGTCTGTTTAGGCCAGCCTTGGGCAAACTACGGCCCGCGGGCCGGATCCGGCTGTTCTATCCGGTTCTCTTGCTCTCCCCTCCGCTCCTTTACTTTGAATTTATATTAGTTCACACAAACACTCCATCCATGCTTTTGTTCCAGCCCTCCGGTCCAGTTTAAGAACCCATTGTGGCCCTCGAGTCAAAAAGTTTGCCCACCCCTGGTTTAGGCTGTCAGCTCTGTTCAGTGTGGCCCATCCTTTGTGGCCACCTTTCTTCTTCCTGGCATGTTCAGCCCTTGCAGAATGCCTGGCATGCAGTGGGTGTTCTGGTGAGCCCATTGATTGGGTGATGTGCTCTGACCCCTCCAAGGCCCAGATTCCTTGTTCAGGTCCGGGGGAGGGTACAGGAGTGACTGGAGGGTGTTAGTTTCTCCTCATTCCGGTGTGTTGGAGTAGCTGTCTCGAGCTCTCTGAGAAGGGTTCTGAATCTACATTTGGGCTTCTTGATACCCTGTGACCTGACTCTTGTCTCAGAGTTTGGGACAGTCCGGAAGACCCTTTTCATCAGATGTGCCCTCGCTGAGTTCTGCACCTTGAGACCTCCCTGTCCATCCCAGAACCTGTGTTCACAGCTGGTCCTGAGTCTCCCATGCTGCTGGAGGAGTGGAGGGAGCATTTTCCATGGTGGTCAGGGGACCTGGGTCCCAGCTTTGTCCCTGCCACTAATTGGCAGAGTTCCTGGCAGGTCACTTGTCATTTCTAGACTTCAGTTTCCCCATCTAACGGGAGCAACCTCTGAGGGTCCTTCCAGTTCCAGATCACTGTCTTAAAAGTGGCACTTTAACGCCCAGCGACCTCAGGCCTATAACTGGGAAGGCTGATGGGACTTCCCACCTGCGGGGTGGGTGGGGGTGGGCGCAGAGCAGCTCTCCCCGGAGTTCTGGCGGCTGAGCCCAGGGCCTGGCCTCCTGGAGCCACCTGCGCTGACCCCCTGGCTTGTTCCAGAAAGCGGCAAAACTGCAGGCTGTCTCAACGAAGCCAGTCTACGTCCCCAAGGTGGAGCTGAATCACGAGCTGATAAAGGGCGTCTACCAGAGCACCGTGGACCTCAAAAATGAGCTGAAGCGGTGCCTCAGGAAGCCTGAGGAGCCCATGACCTCAGGTAACCATCAGCACCCCCCCACCCCCCCCACGGAGCCCCACTGAGACCCCTGAATCTGGATGGGTCCCCTCAGCATTTTGGGGTACAAGAGAGAGCCTTGATCCCGAGCATTGGGACTTAGTTTCAGGGGGCCTGCCACGAAGACTCCCAGTACCTCCTCATGGAGGGCTTGGTCCCATGGAGGAGCATAATCCGTGGATGAATTAGCCCCCCTGCTACCTCCGTGGTGCCTGGTCTGGGGAGAGGGAGGAGCGGAAACCCAGAGGGAAGGAGCTCCAGGCACCTCTGTGTCCTCACTATGAGCAAGGGCCTCCTCCCGCTGTGCGCTGGAAGACGCTGAAGCTCAGAGAGGGTGCAGAGGGCACAGAGCTGGGTGCTGGTGGAAAAAGACTTGACCCCAGCTACATTTTAAGCCAGAGAAAAGAGGGAACGCCCCAGACTGGTCCTCCTATGACCTGTCTTCTAGCTCTTGTAAAGGATGGAAGGCGAGAGTGGATGGGATGTGGGGGTGGCTGTCTTTGTAAACCCGCTACCGCCCGCCTGTGGCAAAGCTGGCTCCTGGGGTGTTTTGGAGGAGCCCCCATAAATGAGCACCTTCTTTGTTGGCACAGGGGAGCCTGCAGAGCAAGCCACGGCGCCAAAACCCACACGCCCTGTGAAGAAGGTCCCGAGTAAGTAACCCCACGTCCCTGTGGCAACAGCATGGGTGTGGCTGGCGGGGCTGGCTGAGACAGTCACAGGTGTCGCTGCTCCTTGCAAATGGGCACAGCCCCTCATAAATCACTGCAGCGCCTGAGTGCTGGAAGGGGCTGTGTTTGCCATCTGACCTGTGAGCATTAGATATTCGAGCTGCCTGGAGTAGGAGCTCTGGAGCGGGGCCCGAGAATGTGCATTTCCTAGGGCTCCCAGTGATGCTGATGCTGCTGGTTGGGCCAACACTTGGAGAACCGCTGTTTTTGCTAAGTCAGTTTCCATAGGCACACGCTCCAGGTAGTTCTTAAGGACTATTGTGGTACTTGGCCAGCACATTGTTTTTGTTGACTCTATTTTTGCTTTTTGCATTTTTCCTTTTATGGAGGTACAATTTACGTCCAGTAAAATGCACAGATCTTAAATACAGTTAGATAAATGTTGACCATTGAATTCATGTGTGGTACTCTTACCCACATCAAGATAAAGTATTTCCATTACCCCAGAAAATTCCATCATGCTCTTTAAGCATCAGTCCCTCCCCCACACCAATAACCATGGAGTTATTTGCCTGTTGACCCCTTATCTTTGTCAAGTTAAAACATCCTAGCTTTATCGGGATGGGTCACATTCATGCAAATGAATGTTAGTATGGCCTTTTGAAAGTGTCATTGTGTTGTGCTTTACAATGTCTTAATTCTGGAATATTTTTTTTTTCCAGAAGAAGAAAAGAAACCCAAGAAAGTTCGTAAGTTATGCGTTTCTGCTCTGTTTCTTTCTTTTCTTTTCTTTTTTTTTTTAATAAACTTTATAAACCGAAACACAAGGGGTTCAGTCTTTTTTTTTTTTAAAATATATTTTATTGCTTTTTTACAGAGAGGAAGAGAGAGGGATAGAGAGTTAGAAACATCGATGAGAGAGAAACATCGATCAGCTGCCTCCTGCACACCCCCTACTGGGGATGTGCCCACAACCAAGGTACATGCCCTTGACCGGAATCGAACCTGGGACCCTTCAGTCCACAGGCCAACGCTCTATCCACTGAGCCAAACCGGTTAGGGTTCTGTTTGTTTCTTGAGACTGGCTGAGCGCAGTGCTAAATGCTGACCTGTCTCATCAGGATTCTGTGATGGGGCCTCAGTTCTAGGGTTATATTCTGTAATAGCAGGTTGGAGGTGAGGACAAGTGTAATGAAGAGGTTCACATACTGTTCTCAGGTTGGAGGTGAGGACAAGTGAGCGTAGCCCTGTCTGGACTCACTGTGTTGCCCTGGCTGTCCAGGTGTGCATCTGTACAAGTGACTTTTTTATAAAAAAAAAAATATAAACCTTTATTGTTGAAAGTATTACATATGTCCCTTTTCTTCCCCCATCGCCCTCTCCCCTCTCCCCCAAGCCTTCACCATTTTTTAAGTTTTTAAAAAAATGTATTTTTATTGACTTCAGAGAGGAAGGGAGAGAGAGAGAGAAACATCAATGATGAAAGAGAATCATCAATCAGTTACCTCTTGCACGCCCCCCACTCGGGATTGAGCCTGCAACCCGGGCATGTGCCCTGACCGGGAATCGAACTGCAGTTCATAGGTGGACACTCAGCCATTGGGCCACACTGGCTGGGCAGAAGTGACTCTTGAAAATCAGCTTAGAAGGGAGTAGAGGCCATCAGGTCACTCTGTGTCATGTCCCCAACGTATGTTCCTCCTTCCTCATCCCCAGCCGCTGCTGCTGTCTCACCCAGCAAGCTTCCTACCTTTGAGTCCTCGGAGCAGTTAGTGGATTTAAAACAAGCTGGCTTGGAGGGTGAGTTATTGTGGACAAGGGGCAGTGGGAGGTCTACTCTGAATTTGTTCTGAAAATGGCTCTTTGTTACCTCACCCAGCTGCAGCCAAACCCACCACCGTGCAGCCAAACTCGGTGTCTCTCAAGGCCAAGGTGCTGGAGAACTTCTTAGCCAAGTCCAGACCTGAGCTCCTGGCGTGTGAGTAGCATCTGCAGGCAGTGGCTGTTGCCGAAACCCCACTGGTTCTGCTGCCAGCTCTCTCCTCTGGTTTTCCTTTTGACTCTCTGCCATTCCAAAGCCTTGCCACATGCCATAACTTCTCCCTCTCCTGCCAAACTTCTGCGTCACAGAGAAGAGAGGCGCTCAGAAGGGGCCTCCCTCATCTTCTCATTGCCAACTCACTTGACTCCATACCCTCTCCTTTCTCTGTTCACTTCCTCAAGGCCGGTTCCTCGGCCAGGACTCTGGATCTTACCCCTCTTGCTCTCTCTGGAACTTTGTGTTCTCAGTTAGGCCTCAGTAATGAATGGATGGATGGATGAGTGGATGGATGGAAGGATGGATGGACTGATGGATGGATGGACAGATGGATAAATGGATGCATGGATGGATGTGTGGCTATATGGATGAGTGGATGAATAGGTGGATAGATGGATGCATGGAAGGAGGAGGGACGGACAGATGGATAGATGGATGGGTGGGTGCATGGATGGATACAATAGTAAATGGATGGATAGATGGGTAGATGGATGGATGGGGGAATGGATAAAACAAATGAATAATACTACCAGTTGAGAAAAGGTTTAAAAGTGAGAGCGCCTGGGCTCCTTGTAATTGCTTGCTTGGGGTGATGCTTTTGTAGATGCTGTTAAGGTCATCCTGGACTACAACACTGCCTACAGCAAGGTGGCTCTGTCGGAGAACTACACTGTGGCCTCTGTGGCCGAAACACACCAGAGCTACCGGCCACATCCCCAGAGGTTCACATACTGTTCTCAGGTGCTGGGCCTGCACTGCTACAAGAAAGGGATCCACTACTGGGAGGTGGAGCTGCAGAAGAACAACTTCTGCGGGATGGGCATCTGCTATGGCAGCATGGCGCGGCAGGGCCCTGAGAGCCGGCTCGGCCGCAACAGCGCCTCCTGGTGCGTGGAGTGGTTCAACACCAAGATCTCTGCCTGGCACAATAATGTGGAGAAAATCCTGCCCACCACCAAGGCCACGCGGGTTGGTGTGCTTCTCAACTGCGACCACGGCTTCGTCATTTTCTTTGCTGTTGCTCCCGACAAGATCCACTTGATGTATAAGTACAAGGAGGACTTTACTGAAGCTCTGTACCCGGCCTTCTGGGTGTTCTCTGCAGGTGCCACGCTCTCCATCTGCTCCGCCAAGTAGGCAGGCCCTGGACACTCGGGCCGACTGCCCGGGGAGTGCCCAGGACTCTAGTGAAAAGGCTGCAGGGTTGACTCTCGGAGATTTTCCCTGACAGTCCCCAGGATGGGAGGGGAGTTGATGGGAGGTAAGAGGGTGGGGAGATGGGATAAGGGAGGAATTTGGCCAGGGAAAGGTGTGGGGGTGATTGTCTTGTGGGCAAGGAAGCGTTTCTACGTCCTGTTGCCCCTCAAGGCAGGCTTGCCCCCTCCCCTGGTTCTGGTAGATCCCCAGGGTGCTGGGTGGCTGGACAGGGCTTTGGGGTTAAAGTCATTAGAGCCCCTTTCTTTGTGGAGAACATCTCAGGCCACTGCAGTCCTTTCTTGGGCCCCTTGGTGGATGCCCCTATGCTGTCTTCTGATCTTGGTGTTTTGATTACTCTCTTTAGGGCCACTCAACTCTATAGAGCAGCGACTTTCAACCTTTTTCATCTCATGGCACATAAGCTAATTGCTAAAACTCTGCGGCACACCAAAAAATATATTTTTTGCCAATCTGATAAAAGAAAAGATATAATTTTGATTCATTCACACGGAACAGTTACTGTTGTGTTGGCTGTTGTCATTTTTTTAAATTTGACAATCTAAGGGAAAAGAGGTCCGTGCTCCTGACTAAATAGTCAGGTATTGCAATGTTTTAAAAATTCCTGTGGCACACCAGTGTGCTGCAGCACACCTGTTGAAAATCGCTGCAGTAGATTGGAAAAAAAATTCCAAGTCTTTGAATTGCAGTATTATTCACCCTCCCTTCCCGCCAGTACCCACATGTGAGGACTGGGGGTGAATGCTCAGATTCCTGGTTATATTTTGTGCTTGAAGGCAGGTCTCCACCAGACCAGAGTTTCCCCAAAAGGTGGGTCCTCTTCCTCCACTGGACAATAGCCTCACCTCCCTTCCTGTTCGTATCACCCCTTTGAGAATTTTTAAATGTTTACTCCCAACAGGAACCTTTTCTGTCTCGGGCCATGATCTGACTCAGCCGATGTTGAATTTCTTCTTCTTTTTTTAATCCTCACCCAAAGACATGCTTTGAGAGAGGAAGAGAGAGAGAGAAGTACAGACAGACACATTGATGTTAGAGAGAAATATCTATTGGTTGCCTTCCATATGTGCCCTAACCTGGGACCGAACCCACAACCCAGGTTACGTGCCCTGACTGGGAATCGAACTGGCAACCTGTTGGTGCACAGGACCACACCCAACCAACTGAGCCACTCTGGCTGGGCATATTTTATAGAATTTCTAATTCAGGGTCAAGGTGACCCAGGTCCCGTGTGAATGGAAACCCCTCCAAGTCCCAAGTATTATGAAAGGCATCTCATGGCTGTAGCCACAGAACCTCACTGGAGGCCTTCTCCCCACAGCCTAGGCTTTGGGGCAGGGAATCCTGACCTGGTTGCCAGAAGTGTGTGGCTTTGGTCTTGTTAGAGTATCTTGCCTTCTTATTGGTACCTCTCCTCAGGATAGCTGCCTCTCCCCAGGATTGTGGGATACATAGTTGAGCAGCTAGCTAAGCCCCATCTCTGAAACCTGTTATAGGAGAGGTTGCATGTAGCTGCCTCAGGAGAGATTACCTACAGCTGGGATGATTTTCTAGCACCGTGGTCGGCAAACTGCGGCTCGCAAGCCACATGCGGCTCTTTGGCCCCTTGAATGTGGCTCTTCCACAAAATACCACGGCCTGGGCGAGTCTATTTTGAAGAAGTGGCATTAGAAGAAGTTTAAGTTTAAAAAATTTGGCTCTCAAAAGAAATTTCAATCGTTGTACTGTTGATATTTGGCTCTGTTGACTAATGAGTTTGCCGGCCACTGTTCTAGCAGATCCCATGGGGAACAGCAACTTCCTGTTCATCCCGGCCACAGGCTGCCGACCCACCCCTGGCTCTTGCATGAGTCGGAGGCCTGTCACTGGCCCTCGCCCCTTTCGCTGTCTTCTTCCTTTGAGCCAATTCTAGATGTGGGCATGGACCAGGCTAGGGCTCAGGAAGACTTTAAGGATCAGCGAGGGAACAAGCTACAGGATTCTAGCACAAGGGGCTGTTTTCCTGCAGTGTTTCTGTGCAGTGAAAATAACCCCAGTCCATTAAGGGGCGGGAGTGAATGGATGGCTGGAATTTCCCGAGCTCTCTATATCCTCATGTCAGGATGTGAGTGGGAGGAATTTCACCTCTTGTGGTGGAATGAGTCCTGCTCTGGGTTTGCCCGAGAGAGGAGCTTAGACCAGGCTCTTTGTGGTATGAAAAAGCTGTCACCATTAAGTCTGGGGACCCCAGGCCTTTTCATGAGGCTATTTGAGAAGGTAAAGCCTCTCTGGCCTTGTGCTGGCATTCCAGGGCACTAGTCAGGCCCAGAGCACGTGGTGTTCCTGACAGAAGTGTGGATCTGTGTCATCTCCCAACAAGGACTGTCACTTCCTTGGGGGAGAGACCATCTTTGTAGGGGAGGCTTCCCTGCAGTAGTTGACATGTGGTTATCAAACGTTTTCTTCCCTTGCTACCGGGAAGAAAGGTTCTCTGATGATTCTTCTCTGCTTTTGGAGATGGCCAGAAGCATCTTCATTGACCTTCTGAAACAGTAGCCTTGTCTGGAGCCAAGTCATACTTGGGAATCAGCGGGGCTTAGAGGAGAATGCCCAAGATGAACCCAGGGTCCTACTGTGGCTCTCTCCCGCAGAAATGAAGGCAACAGAGAGGGCCATTGACCGGGGAAGGATAGGGAAGCACACGTCCCTCTATTCATAAGAGAGGCACGTAGGTAACCCAAGCTCTGTGCGTGGTGCTTTGGAGGTGTAAGTGAGGCGCACACCTTGCTGTCTCGGACTTACATCCCCTTGCCTTGTAGGGCTACAGCCTAACCCTGGAGTCCTAGGGTTGGAGGAACCTTTGCCTTCGTTTGACTTCTCGCTTTGCAGAGGAAGTCCAATGGGGAGGTCTGGGTGATGCTTACTGCTCTCGCCAACCCATCCTGGAGGAGATGCTTCCTAGATGCCTCCTGCAGTGTCCTGGCACCCCAGGGAAGTGTCAGAGATTTCCAGAGACACAAACATAAAAATACATCCCAGACGTGGGTGTCAGGGACTGTCTCAGTCACTCTGGCGTGATAAAGCAAAGGTCAGGGTCAAGTTTCTGTACTATTCAAGACTGGTTGGCTAGTTCCTCCTGTCTTAATGACTCTGAAATCGATAATTGATAGGTTACCGCTTACCTTATGCTGACCCCCATTGATTTTTGTTAATCACAAGTATCTGAGCTGTTATTTCTTGAGCTTATTTATTTTAGCATTGATTCTTTTTTTAAAAATTTTATTGATTTTAGAGAGGAAGAGAGAGGGAGAGAGAGAGATAGAAACATCAATGATGAAAGAGAATCATTGACCGGCTGCCTCCTGCACGCCCCCTACTGGGGATCGAGCCCACAACCCCAGGCATGTGCCCTTGACCGGAATCGAACCTGGGACCCTTCAGTCCGCAGGCTGACACTCTATCCACTGAGCCAAACCAGCTAGGGCTTTAGCATTGATTCTTTACTAGATAATCAGGGCTATAGGCATGGATCTTTTGAAACTTGCGAGGACCAACGCTGGCTGACTTGCCTTAGAAGCTTGGAATGTAGGAAACCGGTGTTTGGTATTCTTTCTTGCAGCTCAGTGTGTGTAGACAGTGTTACCCATCACACGGGTGAGCGAATGAGGTGCCCAGGGGCCTCTGGTCACCCAGGCCCCACCCAGCTGCTCCCAGATGTTGAGATCTCAGCAGACCTATAGCCCATTTGAGACTGGTCATGTGTGAGAATTCCTGATAGGATGTCCCTCTGGGCTTTGCTTCAGGATAATCCGAGGATGGGTGTAGGGAGAAGGGGTGGGGTATGAATGAAAGGGTGGCTCACTGGTAATCAATGAAACAGTTACGGGATAGGATAGTTCATAAAAATATTCTTTCTACTGTTGCATATTTTGAAAATGTTCACAATAAAAAGTTTTGAGAATGAAATAAAGCATAGCCCAGGCCAGCGATAGGCCCTGTCGGGTGATTTTATCCTTGTTTGTAGAGGAGTAGGAGGTGTGGGAGGTGTGGGTTTTAGGTTGTTATATCAAGTCATCTCCTATTATCTGTGGGGTATGTTCCATGACCCCCAGTGGATGCTTGAAACCAAGGATAGTACTGAACCTTATGGATATTGTGCTTTTTCCTATATGTACATACTTACGATAAAGTTTCATTTATAAAATTAGGCACAGTAAGAGATTAGCAAAATAACATAATGAAAGAGACCAGTTATAACAATACACTGTAATGAAAATTATGTGAATGTGCCCCCCCCCCCCCCGAAAGTATCTGATAACCAATCTGGTAACTGAGAAGGCTACTGAGTGACGAACGGTGGGGAGCCATATAGCGTGAATATGCTGGACCCAGGTGGGATGGGGTGGGACTTCATCATGCTACTCAGAACTGTGCACAATGTAAAACTTATGAATTGGTTATTTCTGGAATTTTTCGTTTAATATTTTCAGACCACCATTGACCTCGGGTAACTGAAGCTGTGGAAAGTGAAACCATGGATAAGGGGAGACTATTATAATAAAGAATTTCACTGGCCTTTGTCCCTGGTTTCCAGAGGGGAGAATCTGAATCCTTGGCATTTCCCCAGTAAAGAGGAGTGTCTTTGTCATTCACAAGCCCCTTGGGTCACACCTGAGTTTATTCTAGGAGTTGAGATGACCCAGGACGGGACCTGGTCATCAGAAAGTCCAACCATGAGGTTAGAAGTTTGGGACTTCGAGCCAGCCTGACCTCCACAATGCGAGGGGGCCTGGAGATGGATTCAATCAGTTATGCCTTTGTAATGAAACTCCGAAAAAATCTCTGGACACTGAAGCTCTGCTGAACACAGTGATGCACCCCGATTCCACGGCCGTGGGGAGGTTGGAGGGTACAGAAGCTCTGCACTTGGGTCCCTCCGAGACGTCACTCTGTGTCTCTTCCTTTGGCTGGTCTTGATTTGTATCCTTGATAAGCAAACTGTAATCATAAGTGTAGCCCTTTTCCAAGCTCTGTGAGTTCCAGTGAATCATCGAACCTGAAGAAGGTTGTGTGCTATACAGTGGATGCTTGTGTAGCCCCAAGATCCAAATGTTGAAACCTAACCCCCAATGTGATGGAAATGGAGGTGATTAGGTCCTGAGAGTGGAGCCCTCATGAATGCGATTAGTGCCCTTAATAAAAGAGTCCACAGAGCCCCCTTGTCCCTTCTGCCAGGTGAGGGCACAAGAAGACACCAGATACTTGCATCTTGGATTTCCAGCCTCCAGAACGGTGAGAAATAAATTGTTGTTTAAGCCACCCAGTTTACGGTGTTTTTGTTATAGCAGCCCAGACCAAGACGTCATGGGAACCTTCTGGATTTGTGGCCAGTCGGTCAGAAGTATGGGTGGTCTGGGGACCACTGAAGTGTGGCTGGTGTCTGAAGTGAAGACAGTCTTGTTGGGACTATGACCTTCAGCCTGTGGAGCCTGACTCCAGGGCCAGGTGGTTAGCCCCAGAATTGTACCAGGTGGTTCAGAATAGGGGGGTGGGGGGTTGCCACCTTGAATAGGCCCTTCATGGCCCACCTGTCAGAATAAAACACTGTTCTTCAAAGGAGCTTCCTGTGTTTTCTCTCAGGTCTAGCCCTGGCCAGTTGGCTCAGTGGATAGAACGTCATCCTATGGACTTAGGTGCCCCAGGTTCGATTCCGGTCAAGGACACATGCCTGGGTTGTGGGCTCGATCCCCAGTGGGGGTGTGCGGGAGGCAGCTGATCAATGATTCTCTTTCATCATTGCTGTTCCTATCTCTCCCTCTCCCTTCCTCTCTGAAACCAATAAAAATATATTTTTTAAAAAAGGCAGGTCTAAGAGGGACCGGTAGACACAAATGTGATATGATTCTAGGTCCCTTTCAGGTGATTGGCTCTATAGGGATTTCCCAGGAGGTTTATGTCCTAGCACCTCATCTGTGGATGGAATGTGAGTCTAGGATGTGAGAAGGTGCTTCACTCCTAACTGGCTCTCACACACCATTTCCAAATGTTTCCATTAGTTTCCAACGATGCGTTCAGGTTTCCATTGCACCACCGGCTCATCAGTTCAGCTTAGCAAAGCATCCGTGAAGGCCCCCTTTTATACTCATCTCACCTGTCTTCCACAAGCGTCCCATGGCCTTGAAGGGTCCCATTCCAACTCAGCTTTCTCAGAGGTGTCTCCATGAAAGAGATTTCTCACTCTTGTACCCGGGCCCATGGCTTCTCCTCACTGGGCCCTGGCAGCGTACCACTGTGCCCACACTCAGGCTGGTCCAGCCTGGACACCAGTTCTTCCAGGTAGGCCTTACCCAGGCCAGTCCTGGGGGCTGGGAGCCCAGTGGACAGATGACCAGGAGTCCGAATGCTCTGTCAGTGTTTGCTCACCACCAGGATCCACCCCTTGCTGGCTGGATTGGCCCACTCTGGGACTGGACCTCGGTGTTTCAGAAGCCTCGGTGGCTGGAAGCAGGGTCAGAAGGTCTATTCTAAAATCACTTGGAAAACAGGTCCGACAGCAAAGAGTGGAATCCTGGATTTTTTCTCTGGGTAGATACTTTCCTTGTCTGGGGCCAGAGAGCCTGGGTGAACTCGGATCATCAATGAAATAATCCAAGTGCAAACACTTCAGACTGGGTATCAAATGTGTGGGCATGGAGTTGTTCATCGTCTTCCGTTGTTTACATTTTAAAGTCCATGCGATCAGTGGTGATGTCTCTGCTTTCATTTCTGGTGTTAGTAGTTTGTGTCCTCTCTCTTTTTTCCCCTTAGCTTGGCTAGGGGCTAACTGATTTTATTTATTTATTTTGAAGAATCGGCTTTTGATTTCATTGATTTTCTCCACTGATTTTCTGTTTTCAAATTCACTGATTTCTGCTCTGCTCCTTAGTGCTGCTTTTCTTTTGCTCCCTCTGGATTTAATTGGCCTCCTTTTACTAGTTCCCTAAAGTGGGCCCTTAGATTCTTGATTTTAGATCTTTCTTCTCTTTTAATATATGCATTCAATGCTATACATTTTCCTCTAAGCACTGTTTTCACTGTATCCCACAATTTTTTTAAAAAGTTTTTTTAACTGATTTTTTTTTTTTTTTTTTTTTTACGAGAGAGAGGAAGGCAGAAGGAGAGAGAGAGAGAGAGAGAGAGAGAGAGAGAGAGAGAGAGAGACACTTTGCCTCCCACACCCACCCCGACCAGGGATGAAACCGGCAAGCTGGGCATGTACCCTGATCCGGAATCGAAAGGGCAACCTCTACCTCTTGGTACATGGGATGGCACTCAGCCAACTGAGCCACACTGGCCAGGGCCACACATTTTGATAGGTTGTATTTTCATTTTATATTTAGTTGAAAATATTTAAAAATGTCTCTGGAAATTTCTCTTGACCCATGTGTTCTTTAGAAGGGTGCTATTTAATCTCCACATTTTTTTTTTGGGGGGGGGAAGGGGGATTTCTGTTATCTTTCTGTTACTGATTTCTAGTTTAATTCTACTGTGGTCTAAGAGCAGACATTGTATGATTTCTCTTCTGTTAAATTTGTTAAGGTGACCCTGGCCGGCTGCTCAGTGGTTAGAGCGTTGGCCCTTGGACCGAAGGGTCGCAGTTCAATTCTCAGTCAAGGGCACATACCTGGGTTGTGGGTTTGATACCCACCCCCGGTAAGGATGAGTGTGGGAGGCAACCAGTTGATGTGTCTCTCACATTGATGTTTCTCTCTCTCTCTCTCTCCCTTCCTCTCTTCTCTGAAAAAAATAATGGAAAAAATATCCTCTGATGAGGATTAACAACAACAAAAATTTGTTAAGGTGTGTTCTATGGCTGGAATGTGGTCTATGGTGAATGTTTCACGTGCGTTTGCTGCTGTTGAACGTCTTTAGAGGTTGGGTTCTGAGGCTTGGTCTGTCCATCTGGTGTTTCCTGCCTGTTGGTAAGCCTTGTGCTTTCTCTTGCTAGTCAGACGTGACATGCTGGGCGAAAGGAACTGCTGTCAGTAGGCCTCGGTAGTGTGGCTGGGAGGTTGGGGTCCGGGGGAGGGTCGGAGTGCTCTGTAGCCCTGGGATTAGTCCTCAGGCTTTAAGTGACCCCATGCTTCTGGAGTGTGACTCAGTGTTTCTCAGTTTTCCCCTTTCCTCCCCCAAGTGGGACAGGAAGGCTGGGGTGGGCTGGCATCAGGCATTCCTGTACGCGGGTCCCTCGGGCTCTGATACAACCCCAGCTAGCGAGGCCGCTCACTAGCTCCTCCTGCAAGCAGGCCTCATTATCTGGGCGTTTCAGAAGAGTTTCTCTCCCTCCTCCCACCGGAAGCTGGAGGGGATTTCCCCCGGATGTGGACTGTGGGAACCTGGTTGAGCTCTTGGAGGAAAATCTCACAATAGGGTGGGGGCCCCCATCTCTGGTTCCCCTTGGAGTTTCTAACGCTGAGTGGTTCGCCCGGAGCCTCAGCAATGCATCCGGTGTTCCTACTCCAGGTTTCGGCTCTCGTCTCGGTGAGTCTCCGCTCTGGGCAGCCGAATTCCCTGCATTTGTCTGTCTGTCCCTCCAGTCTCCGGAGCGGCAGCTTGCCCCGTGTCCTCCTCTCGCTCACAAATCCTAGGAGAGCTGTTGATTTTTTTTCAGTCCGTTCTGCTTTTTGTTGATTGGTAGGAGGGAGTGGCATCCGCCGAGCTTCTATGCTCAGCTGGAAACCGGATCTCCATGATTTCATGTTCATTCAGTTCAAAAGACTTTCCATTTCCTTCACTCCTGTTTTGACCCATTGGTTGTTCATTTATTTGTTTTATTTTTCAATGACAGTTTAGAGTCAATATTGTTTTATTTTAGTTTTAGGTGTGCAGCATGGTTAGACAATTATATAATTTATGAAGCGATCCCCCTGATAATTCTAGTGCCCACCCGGCACCATACATAGTTATTACACTACTAGAGGCCTGGTGCACGAATTTGTGCTCAGGTGGGGTCCCTCAGCCTGGCCTGCAATTGGGGATGTCTCCCGCCCTGGTCAAGGCCTGGGGCTGGCCAGCCACAGGAGGTTGGCTGTGGGAGCACACTGACCACCAGGGGGTAGCTCCTGCCCCCTGGTGGTCAGTGCATATCATAGCGATTGGTCGACCGATTGTTCAGTCATTTGGTCATTGGGTCGCTTAGGCTTATATATACACTGAGTGGCCAGATTATTATCTCTGAACGCATAATAATCTGGCCACTCAGTATGTATATATATATATATATATATATATATATATACATAATAACATATATATATATATATATATATATATATATATATATATATATGAGGCCCGGTGCATGAATTCATGCATGGGTGGTCCAGCCAGCCTGGCCAGGGGAAGGGGACATGGGCTGTTGGCCGGCCTGCCTGCTGGTCGAACTCCTGGTCGAGGGGACAATTTGCATATTAGCCTTTTATTATATAAGATATACACTGAGTGGCCAGATTATTATGCGTTCAGAGATCATAATAATCTGGCCACTCAGTGTATATAGAGTATTGACTATATTCCCTGCGCTGTACTTTACATTCCCACTCACTGGTTATTTAGAAGCGTTGTTTGTTTTTCACATATTTGGGGGGTATCCAGATATCTTTCTGTTGTTATTGGGTTTAAATTTGATTTCATTGTGGTCTGAGAATATACTTTGCATGGTTTGAGTTGTTTTAATTGTATCAAGTTTTGTTTTGTGACTCAGAATGTGATCTAGCTTGGAAAATGTTATACGTGCACTTGAAAAAAAAGTATATGCTGCTGTTATTGGGTGAAATGTTCTATGTCAATTGGTCAAGTTGGTTGATAGTGTTGTTCAAGGCCTTTATATCTTTACTGATTTATGTGTACTTGGATCAGTTCTTGTGAGAACAGTGTTTAAATCTCTGACCAAAACTTGAACTTTTACCAGTCTTTGTTTTAGGTAATTGGAAGCTTTCTTAATATTAAGTTATAAATATTTAGGACATTTATGTCCTTTTGGCAAATTGACCTCTTTATCATTATGCGGTGACCCTTTTTATCTCTGGTAATATTCTTTGCTCTGAAAACTACTTTGTCTGATATTAGTATAGACATAGTAGCTTTCTTTTGATTAATATTACCATGACATATCTCTTTTTTCACCCTTTGGCTTTTAACGTGTGTCATTATATATTTAAAATGTATTTTTTATAGTCAGCATATAGTTGAGTCTTCTTTTCTTATGCAATTGAATGATCTATTTTTAATTAGTGTGTTTAGACCGTTTACATTTAATGTATCTGGAAGGGTCAGAACAGGCCTTTACAGGATGTGCTGCTTTGGCCTGTGAATTATCTTGAACTGAAGGCAACTGAGACCCTGTAGGTTCATAAGAAACTTTTACCTCTCCTTAAAGAATTTAAGTTGGAGGCCTTGTCCATAGTAACTTTTTATGACCTAGCTATGGGGCAGGGCAAACATCTAATTACTGAACATTTGCCTGTCTTATCTTCCTGTGAATGACCTTCCTCTCTTTGAATCCCAAGGCATCTTACCTCATCCTTACCTCAGGTTGACGTATATACCTCATTTTAAGTTTCTGTCTCTGAAGCTGTCATGCATGTAGGTCTCTGATTCTCATGTATGTTCCCATATGTACATATGAAATTAAATTTGGTTATTTTCTTTTTTTTTAATTTTAAAATATATTTTATTGATTTTTTTTTACAGAGAGGAAGGGAGAGGGATAGAGAGCTAGAAACATCGATGAGAGAGAAACATCGATCAGCTGCCTCCTGCACACCTCCTACTGGGGATGTGCCCGCAACCAAGGTACATGCCCTTGACCGGAATCGAACCTGGGACCCTTGAGTCCGCAGGCCGACGCTCTACTGAGCCAAACCGGTTAGGGCTGGTTATTTTCTCTTGTTAATCTGTCTCACATCAATTTGATTATTCGATCGGCTGAAAAAAAGGAAAATGTTTTCCTCTTGTGCATAGCTTAGCATGTAGAATAGCAAATAACACTACGCTAACATTTGAAAAAAAAAGAAACACCATAGTCCTCTCAGTTCATTTCCTGTTGTTCCGTGAAGTTACTGGTGTTCTATTCTTGAGGATAAAGGAATGTTCATATAGAAAAAAGCTACTCGGTTTGCAATTTTATACTCATCTCTCTCTGTAAAAAGATTCATGACGTAGATAATAGCGTTTGAACTGCAGTACCCACATCTATGAATAACATTGGGTTACTTACCACCTGATGCTACTGGGACTACCAGATGCAATAACCCTTGAAAAGGCACAAAGAGTAGTGTCACTTGTTTAGAGAACAGAAACTCAGATCTTTTTTTTTTTTTTTTTTTTTAGAAACTCAGTTCTTAAAATACCCATCCACATTAGTGTTTCTTTAACATAAGTGGCTTCTTTTTTGTTTGTTTGTTAATCATCATCCGATGATATTTTTTCCATTGATTTTTAGAGAGTGGAGGGGAGAGACGAGGGGGAGAGAGAGAAACATCAATGCAAGAGAGACACATCGACTGGTTGCCTCCCACACATGCCCCTATTTGGGGGCTGGGAATCGAGCTCACAATCGAGGTGTGTGCCCTTGACCAGGAATTGAACCCAAGACCTGTGGTCCGAGGGTCGACGCTCAAACCACTGAGCAAAACCAGCCAGGCATACGTTGCTTCTTAAAAAAAAAAAATTCTCAGAAACTTACTTTCACCTTATAAAGCTTTCATCACTTATTTGTAATAAGTGATGCCTCTTTATATCTAAAGAAAAGGCTAAAGAAAGAAAAAGAAAAGGCTGATGCAATTCGTACTGTTCCCTTTTGAAAAGTTTTAAAATATAAATCTAAATGGACTGCTGATATAGGAAGTGTCAACTCTGTTTAGTTAGAAATAGATGCCAGCAAAGAAACCTTAAAAACTTCTATGAAATGTAAACAAGCTTCTGCATGTATTTCCCCGCTGTGGGTTCCTGCACATTTCTGTTCTATTCCAGGAGAAGCCCTTTGCTCTATTACAGAAGCCACACCTGGTAGGTGGGGTGTTTCTGTTTTGCATTTCCATTCCTTAATGAGTCATAATGAGATACTACTCGTTGTGTCTAACTGCTTAATATAGCTCACGTCAGAGATCTTCCGCCCATTCCAGCAGTGGCCTTTCATCTGCCACCTCTCAGAAGGGAACCGATAACCAGAAATGAAATACAGCAGGACCTGCTTGCACACGTTTAGGAAACAGCAGTCTTTACCATGGGCAAAAGGGGAGGACCCTAGAAGTGATCATGCCCGACTTTGGCAATGTGGTCACTAAAAGAAGGTGCAGAGCCCTAGCCGTTTGGCTCAGTAGATAGAGCGTCGGCCTGCAGACCAAAGGGTCCCAGGTTCAATTCTGGTCAAGGGCACGTACTTTGGCTGCAGGCTCCTCCCCGGCCGGGGCCATGGTTGAGGCTCATGCAGGAGGCAACCAATCAATGTGTCTCTCTCACATTGATGTTTCTCTCTGTCTTTCCCTCTCTCTCAAAATCAATGGAAAAATATTCTCGGTCGAGGATTAACAAAACAACAAGGAAGGTGCAGAGTAGATGCTGGAATTCTGTTCCACAGTGGTCTCTTTTCGTTTGTATTTTTGATCTTTCCCTTTTTATGCGGCAGTTCCTTCCCTCTGTGCTGCCAGTTATGCCCCAGTGTTCCTTAACAAAGTAACAATATTTAATGAAAAACCCCACTGACTTGCTTAGTCTGATGTAGCCCCAGGTCTTGCCTCCCCAGGTCATGGGTCATCTTCTGTTGCTCTATTTAGGACGATGGCTCCTCTGCATATCTTGTCCTGTCTCCCCTCGCCCTAGCGTTAGTACATGCAGGCCCAGGGGAGGATCCCAGGACTGAAAATATACTCCGTAAGTGGAGGGCAGGGAAAAACAAATGAAAGAGGCTGGCCACTCCAGTCTGGTAATTAACAGAGTTTATTAAGCGAAACTTCCTTACAAGGCACCTTGGATGGTTAGAAGATGAAGTGGATCCCTCTGCTGCTTGGTAGGTGCCCAAGAATTATATACAGGGCGAAAAGAGGGAATGGTTGCAGGTACTAGCATGTGAATGCTGCCACACACAGGAAATTACATGTTTGGCCAGATCAAGGCATCAGCCTCTTCCAGGAGCCGGGGAGGGATGCTGATTTATGTCAGAATGAACATTGATTATGATCAGATAGTCCCTAAGGGAGCTTTGCGGTCAAGCAATCTCTGTTCTGGCTGGGTCCAGCTTGTGGGTCCAGCAGCAGTCACGCTATGGAACAATCCCTCCTTCACAACTTTTCAAACTATCTGTGGTGAAGAATCAGGTGTTTTGTTGCATTAAAAAAAATGTCCAATACATCAGGTATTGATATTCTTATAAAATACAATAGAAGAAAACGACATGGAAAAGACATACAAAATACAAACCACATTTTACTATGGTTAGATTCAGTAGTTGTCACGATAGCTAGAAACATTACTAGACTCTTATTCTCAATTCTGTACTTCTTTCCTGGTGGGCCAGTTCCTGGGCCACACATGAAACAAAGCTAGTGGAGACTGAATGGTTGCTGGTCCATTGATGGGCTCCCTGGGACCAATTAGCCACGAGGGAGGAATGATTGCATGATCTGAACACGCCCCTTTGGCAGATACTTTGGTTGGGGGCACTTTCCAGAGAGTGGGGCATGAGATATAGGAGCACAAAGCTTTGCTGTTTGCCTGGCTGCCCTATGAATGCAGTACCTCAGATGGTTGAGTGCCCCACCTGCTCATTTGCTGGAAACTGGAGGCTGAGAGCAATGTCCTGTAGAGTAAGCATGTCAAACTCAAAGGCTAACAAGGGCCAAGTAAACGAGGCATGTGGCCCAAGAGTTTGACATGCTTACTATGAAGTAAGGGTTCCATAACACAGAACAGGATCTTCACAGAAAATACGAAATACTCATTAATTGAATGCAAAGATGAACAAGGTAAGCTCTCTGCCCTCAAGAGCTCACAGTGTTTAGAGCTTTTTCATAGACTAATTTACTTTTCTACCTACTCCCATGAGAAAAATGCTGTTTCTATTTCCTAGTCCCAAACCCTGCTGAAAAATTTAATTCTTTATAGGCAATGCATTACATGGTCAGCCCATCAAAGATCTCTGAATTCCTCCCACAAGTAATTTATCTTTGCATGTGTATGACCAGTTTCCTTGTGTGGGGGGTTGCTTTGAGGGCTGATTTATAAACCCTGGCATTCCCAGTGCCCAGCTCAATAGCATGTCTGACTGTATTCAACATTTTTTATATGGTGGGCGGTGGTTGTGTTGATGATGAAAAAGCAGCAGGGAGGAGGACTTGGGATCAGCAGCTCCTATTAGTTCCCAATCTGTAAAATGGAGTTAGTAATACCTACCTCACAGAACTGTACTAAGAGGCAAAAGTAAGTAAAAGCACCTGGCACAACCCCCAGATGCTCACTGTGTGTGTAAAGCTGCTTAAAAAGTCAGAACACGGAATTGTCAGCGGTTGCGTAGATGATGAGAGCCTTCCTTGGGAACTTCGGTGGGTAGCACAGCCAAGCATACTAGTAATTCATGTTTAAAATTACTAAGAAAAGGTGCATTACGCCTGGCATCATTTAAAAAATAAAGCAGGAAAGTGAGCAATGGATTTTCAAGTTATTTCAAAAAATTTGTAAAAATGGACTTCTGGGTAAAGATGACAGACTGAAGCTGGACCACAGAATCCCCTTTCTCTAATGCCTAATGAATGAATTAAAAAACATTATATGCAGTGAAATGTTATGTGAAATCCAGACCGAAGCTGATAAAAACCATAATAATTTATAAAAATTCAAATGGAAGGAAATGCATATTTTTGCTAGGTATAGTAAGATGTCTCTATCCCCCCAACCCCCACACTATACTCATCACATGTCCCTGTAATCAGTTGTTGCCAACCACTATTTAAAAATTAGATGACAAAAGGCCGTGTCTCTCTCTTCTAGGAAGATGAGTTTTGTCCTCATGCCGCTGCTTTCCTGCCAGCAGCTGCTCTCTGGCTTACTGCGGTCCCCCACACTCCTGCCCTGGTCAGCTGCCTTGTTCTCTAAGCATTTGAGTTTGCAGCCCCGAGGTGGGCATGAGCTATAAGTCTATATAGAAAATTGAAGCTCAGGCAGAACAAGGAACTTGTCCAATGTTAAATAGTGGCAGAGGCTGGGTTTTTAACCTGGATATTTCAATAAATTCTATACTCTTTCCACTGTACCAACTGAAAATGAGATGAATGCATCTCATTTATTTTATGTTTCTCCTGTGTGTCATTCATGTGTGTCTATACTGTGCTCCTAGGCCAGTGGTTGGCAAACTTATTAGTCAACAGAGCCAAATATCAACAGTACAACGATTGAAATTTCTTTTGAGAGCCAAATTTTTAAAACTTAAACTTCTTCTAATGCCACTTCTTCAAAATAGACTCGCCCAGGCCATGGTATTTGGTGGAAGAGCCACACTCAAGGGGCCAAAGAGCCGCATGTGGCTGGCGAACCGCAGTTTGTCAACCACTGCCCTAGGCTCCAAGAGCCATACAAAATAAACTATTTTTTCATCCAAAAGTGAACCAGGGGAGAAACCAAGATGGCGGCATAGGTAAACACCTAAACTGCTGCCTCGCACAACAATTTCAAAACTACAACTAAAAGACAAAACGTCTATCACCCAGAACCACGGGAAAGCTGGCTGAGTGGAAGTTCTACAACTAGAAGGAAAGAGAAAAGAGCAGTGAGACGTGCACAAGCGCTGAAAAGCTGAGGTACGGAGGAGCGCGAATTGGGCTGGCGGGAGGCGACTGGGTGCGCTGCTTTTTCCAACCCGAAGGGAGACAAGCTCCCGATTACTTCGAACTCCAGTTTCTGGGGAGACGCTGGGGACCCAAACTCCTACAGGGGAGAAGCTGGACTGTCTGCCATTGGGTCGGAAAGTGAGGGTGACTTTCTTGCAGAGGTGCGCCCAGCAATCATTGTTTACTGCGCCGGGGCGCAGGACGTGGGGACTTGGAAACGCAGAAACGCAGACACGGCTGACTGGCAGCCATCGCCGTTTGCCACGCCCTAGCCTAGTGACTCCCTGAGACCCCGCCCTGCACAGTCTACAAACCCACCCAAGCTCCACGCAGCGGCTTTTGCATATAAATGGTCTGCCCTATCGTAGCTTAACCTAACAAACTGCAGCTCTGGTCAGACAGCTCCAAAACCTCCTAATGCCAAGCAAAGAGGAGAAAATTGTAGTCCTCGCTGTAGCTCCTGCTGGGTGGCCTCAGACAGTAGCTGACCAGCACCCCATTGGAGATCCAGAAGCCAGTGTACCCAGTGGTCAGTGTGAGACGACACCAGATTTCAACTACTCACATCCATAAGTGACACATTCAAGAGGCAGAATCAGTGAGCACCAAAGCCCCACTGAAACAAGTCCTGCCCCATAAACGTGTCTCCAGCACAGCAGTTCTTCCATTATAGACACAGCGGGTCCTCACAGCCAACTGGCCTGGAGGTCAATTCCTCCCAGTGATACCAACAACAATCAAGACTTAACTACAACAAGGCTGTACACACAGTCCACAAAGGGGTGCATCAAAAGTGTCCACCTCAGGTAACTGGGAGGCCGACCCACTGGGCCATATAGGACACCTAGCACACAAAGCCACCCTACCAACTCAGGGAAGCTGTGAAAATGTGGAGACAAAAAAACAGATCACAAACGAAAGAAATGGAGGAAAACAAACGACTGGATATAGAGTTCAAAACCACGGTTATAAGGTTTTTCAAGCATTTCCTAGAAAAGGCCAAAAAATTTAACGAGACCCTCGAGGATATGAAAAAGGACCAACTAGAAATTAAACATACACTGACTGAAATAAAAAATATTATAGAGAGACCCAACAGCAGACTAGAGGAATGCAAGAATCAAGTCAAAGATTTGAAATACAAAGAAGCAAAAAACACCCAACCGGGAAAGCAAAAAGCAAAAAGAATCCCAAAATTTGAAGATAGTGTAAGAAGCCTCTGGGACAACTTCAAGCGTACCAACATCAGAATTATGGGGGTGCCAGAATAATCGAGAGAGCAAGATACTGAAAACCTGTTTGAAGAAATAATGACTGAAAACTTCCCCCAACTGGTGAAAGAAATAGACTTACAAGTCCAGGAAGCGCACAGAACCCCAAACAAAAGGAATCCAAAGAGGACCACACCAAGACACATCATAATTAAAATGCCAAGGGCAAAAGACAAAGAGAGAATATTAAAAGCAGCAAGAGAAAAACAGTTAATTACCTACAAGCACCCATACGATTGTCAGCTGATTTCTCAACAGAAACTATGCAGGCTAGACGGGAGTGGCAAGAAATATTCAAAGTGATGAATAGCAAGAACCTACAACCAAGATTACTCTACCTAGCAAAGTTATCATTCAGAATTGAAGGTCAGATAAAGAGCTTCACAGATAAGAAAAAGTTAAAGGAGTTCATCACCACCAAACCAGTATTATATGAAATGCTGAAAGGTATTCTTTAAGAAGAGGAAGAAGAAGAAAAAAGTAAAGATAAAAATTATGAACAACAAATATGTATCTATCAACAAGTGAATCTAAAAATCAAGTGAATTGAAAATCTGAGGAACAGAATAAACTGGTGAATATAATAGAATCAGGGGCATAGAATGGGAGTGGATTGATAATTCTCAGGGGGAAAGGGATGTGGGGGGTACGGGAAGAGACTGGACAAAAATCGTACACCAATGGATGAGGACACTGGGGGGGGGGTAAGGGCAGAGGGTGGGGTGGGAACTGGGTGGAGGGGAGCTGTGGGGGGAAAAAGGAGAAACAATTGTAATAATCTGAACAATAAAGATTTATTAAATTTAAAAACAAATAAACAAACAAAAAAACAAACAAAAGTGAACCAGAATTTTCCACAAATCATGTTTGTCCAAGGACCCTCTTCTGTGAAATTAATTCAAAGCAACTTATTTTCTCATTGTTGTGTCAAAAAACAGGATCATATTTTTTAAAAAAGTTTTTATTTATTTTAGAGAGAGGAGGGGAGAGGGAGAGAAACATTTATGGGTTGCCTTCTGCATGCCCCCTACTGGCAACGTGGGCATCGAACTGGCAATTTCTTGGTGCATGGGACAGCGCTCACCCAGCTGAACCACACAGGCCAGGGCAGGATCATACTTTTTAAGTGTTGCACTTTTAATTTTATTAAAAAACAAACATCTTCAACATTTCAAATGCTTGAATTCACATTTCTGTCTGTAGGCAATGACCACAATACAGACCCAAACACAACAAAAGCAATTAGCACAGGGTAATTAAGTGGTAGGTACACAGCATGTGGCCAGAGGGGAGAAAGTGCAAGAGGCCAGTTGGCTGCTGACTTGGAGCCTCACAAGCGTCCTCAGTACTGATGTTCAGAGATCTGATTTAGTCAGTTCTCCTGCAAGAGTGATCAGGCCCGGGGCCCAGGCTGCTCTAACTGTGCATGAAACAGAATTACAGATGAGTGCCCGTTTGCCTGCCGGAGATCAAAGTAAAGAGAAAGAGCCCAGAGCTGGAGAAATGAGAGCAAATGTCCTATGAGTCATTGTCACCCACGGCACAAAGGCCTTTTCTTACTCCAGGAATTTTCTCTCAATCTCCTCATCTGACCTGGATGCCAGCTTGCCTGGACAATGCTAGAGGAACAAGAAAAGCAATCGAACTACTATGCTTTCTTTTCAAATTTCTAAATTTTTAAAAGAAATCTACCTACATCTCACTGTCTACAATTAGGCAGAATTAAAAAAAACCCTGAATATAAAGTGCTGGTTCTTGCTTCAATATTATAATTTCAAGGGAAAACCACCCAAAACTCTCACCCATTCTATTGAGCTTTTCAGCTGAACAATGCAGATTATGTATTCGGGTCCACAGGAATCTGTAAATTAATATAACCTTCAAAGTTTAGTTGGTGCCAATTTAAAATTCCATAATGTACGTTAAATACAATTTTACTTTATATTACAAATGCAAACTATCTTTGCTTCGACATGCTGGTAGTATTAATTTTTACAGTGCAAAAAGGGCTTTACAATTTTTGAGTCACAGTATATTTTACAACTCTAAGTAGGCAAGCACATTTCAAAAGCAAATACTATACATGTTTCTGACACACCTTAAAAAATAAAAATAAATACTTTTGACTATAAACTTTTTATAAACATTAGTGACATTAAGGTTCACAGCTAATAGTTGCAGAAAACCTAAAACGCACTTAAGGTCATGTACTCTTCCCATTCGACAACCTGTATTTTAAAACACAAGTCAGTCTGGTTTCTATTAAACATAACCAAATATGGAAATGATCACCAATTACTTATATAAGGGATCCATGAGAGCTGCCAGGTATTCAGTATTTAAGCCACTAAGTTTACCAGGAGTTAGGAATGTGTGAGGATAATAAAAGATGAGAGAAGTCAAGACAGACATGGAGATATGCTTTACTTCATAAATTTCTTCCTGAGACTATAGAAGCTATTTAAAAAAAAAAAAAATCAAGCCCAGCCAGTGTTGCTCAGTGGTTGAGCATCAACCTATGAACCAGGAGGTCACAGTTCGATTCCCGGTTGGGGTACATGCCTGGGTTGTGGGCTTGATCCCAGTGTGGGGTGTGCAGGAGGCAGCCAGTCAGTGATTCTCTCTCATCATTGATGTTTCTATCTTTCTCGCCCTCTCCCTTCCTCGCTGGAAAAAAAAAAAAAAAAATCAAGACAATTTCAAATGGAACACGAAAATCTTGGGGCAGCTTATCTTTTGCAATGTGTAGAATCCCGGTAATGTAAACAATCGCTACCCTAATATATAACTTGCAAACATGAGTCTTGTAAATTGTAGATTATTTAAAACAAGACACATGCCTATATGTGTATTTGAAAGTGAATTTAATAGCATACAGGGGTGGACAAAAGTATGTTTACATTAGTTTATATGGAAAATAATACAATAATTAATAAATAATAATATAAGAATAAAGTTTTACCAACTCACAACTATAAGCTTACTTTACTTTTGCTCACCCATATTTGTAAAAGGTGATATATATGTGTAACAATTCTGACCATGAATTAAAGAATAAAACTCATTATATTCAAACATGATGTATGAATAAGGTGAGACCAGATCTGCTCACAGAAATCTCTCAGTCCTAGACTTTAACATTTCCTGATGAGATTTGGGAGTTAATGTAAGCAGAATGAAGTATTTTATAAAATGTACTAACTATTGTTTCAGCACTAGGTTGTTCCTGGGCCTCACCTTAGGTGACTGAAATTTAAGTTTACAGTAATTCATGGGTGACGGATTCATAATAGATCCTTAAGGAGAGCTAATGCTGTTTTGGGGGACACATTTTAATCTTTCAGAGATTAATGTTCTGAAAGACCAGTAAGATAGGCCATTTGTTAGAGAATACCAGGCTGGAGGCCCAGTGGGTCTGCTGAACCCCGGAGGAGGGAGCAGGTTGGTTAGCAACAGAAGAGCACCCCCTAATGGGTAACCATGGGACTAGCCCTTCAGTAAGGTTTTGGCAATTGAGGGTCAAATAAAACAGTGAAACAAAACGTTCAGTTATCGAAGAGTAGTTTGTCAGCGCTTTCACCACCCCCTTTTAAATTGTAGAGTATTTCTGAAGAATGAGAATATCTGTCAGGAGAATTAAATTATGGGTTTTAGTTACTTAGTCAATAGGCTACATTTCTGATTGTGACTAGAATTTATGTGATCAATAAACTTATTAAATAAAGCTATATACTATAAACACTAAACACAGGTTACCACAATAAAGAAAATAAATAAGTAAAAAAAAATACATCTCTCTCTAAAAATAAATACGATAGAAACATTTTTAGCAGAGGATTCTGTCATTGCCCCAAGGGGAAATTCTGTTAAGTACTTTGGCTACAAAAGACTACTGTAAGAAGACCACTTATTACTCATTATTAAAATGTTCTTGAGAAATTAACATGACTAGTAAATTTTCTACATTTTTCTTGGATTACATTGTCTTTTAATCAAAAGAGAAGTGAGTGGGTGAACTGTCCAGCTTGGAACCCATAACGTTCAATCCGAAGTACGTAGTCTGATGTTAATTTTCACCCATTTGCCTGTGTGGTTCTCTCTTGGCTGCCTTGGGTTCTAACAAGATGTTGAATTTCAGCAGCTCAACGTGGTCATTACGGGGGTTAACCAAACATTTGGGGGTCTGAAAGTGCTCCTAAAATACAAATTATAACAAAGATTTCAAGTATAGTCTTTCCTTTACATTTCTCTTTTTAGGGTTTCCTGGAAATAAACACTATGGACCCACTAGATGCGGGGCTGTAGGAAGTTGTAGGAGGCACATGCTGCCAGAGAGCCCAGCTTAACCACACTGGCTGGAAACCAACCATTCCCTTTCCAAAAAGCAAGTTCATTTTGAAAATCTTACGGTGCCACCACATTAAAAATTAAGATGGAAGTGATTTTCCCACCCACATCTTGTTGGATGTATACTATGTCCATCAAACGTGTGGTTCAAGAATAAAGAAGGAGGGATACCCTTCAGTGAGCCTCACTCTCAAGCATAAAGCCACGAAAAAGACACGTCACCTTCATGTACAGTTCTGTGACTTTTTAAATGAGGACCATACGATCAAAGTGTTTGCTAAAAACAAAAACAAAAAACAGGCATTAGTAAACAAGTGGAAGTTTGGCTGTTTTTGGAATGATATTTACAGAAATGTATACTCATACTACTGGTGAAATGAAGACTAAATAGTTGATAGAGAATTTCTACTTTTGGATGAATATGTATTTACTTGTTTGTGAGCATTCTATGGTAAGTTTTCATTTCCTCATCCAGCTACTCAGTATCCTTGATATCCTCTTGATCTGAGTTACTAGAGATGTCATCATCCGTTTGTTCTCCGGAGAAATACAGCATCAGTGCATGTGTCTTGTGAGTGATGGTAACAGTGCAGGGCCCTTGGGCCCATGGCTCCCCATCCACCTGCATTGGCATCATCGAGTGGCACTTCAAAATCAGCTGGTATTAGGGAACAAAGAATCATAAAAGTTAGTCCCCCAAAAGCTCAGAAAGGTCTTCCTTAAAACATCATACATAGTCCTTAAACCTCTTTAGCATTTCATTCTGAGAAAATGAATCTGGATATATTTTTATTCCTTGCTTGTTTAAAGGATTCTTTTCCAATGAACACTTTATTTCTTCAGTTGGACTGAAGGCCCTATTTCCTGTTTCTTCCCCATCCCACTCAAGCCCCTCATGGAGGCTGATCAACAGCATAGGACTAAAGCACTGCTTAAGGAAAGCTACAGATCAAGGGCTTAGAAATGGATGGACCGATTAGCCCGTTAGAGCACTTTCACCTACCCGCACTGTGTGTGCCTGTCCTATTCGAAAAGGGTTTGCCAATTTCACTTGAATCTGAGCACAGTGGAAAGACCCATATACTCCAACGACTTCCAGTAAACCATCGTCATGCCTAAAATTAGGAAAAGGAAATATGGATTATACGATGCAATAAAATAAAATCAGCCATGTTAGGACAGTTTTTTTTTTAACATAGGTGGACCATCAACTTATTAACTATTTGTATTAATGAGGTATACAAGAAATAAAACCTGAGGAAAAGAAAGTCTATGAAGAACAGACTGCTTAAAAGCAGAAAACAGTGACATAAAACAGCAAATCGCAAATGTACATACCTGGCGAGGGGGTAAGTCTCATCTCCCATCCCTTCCCATAGTCTGCAGCCACCGCCCCAGTATCCAATGTTCAGAACAATAATACCTTCCAAATTAGGCAGTTCTACTCGCTCACCATCCAGTTCTAGCTTTAAAGAAATCCAAGCAGTTAGTTACTACAGGGCACATGATTTGCAGACATATCCACTTAGAATTCACGTCCACTTTCATATACATGAAATGTGAGAGATGCATGTGTAAGAGAAGACTACTTCCTCACTCATGGTAATCTGGCCTCTCACATCTGTTCAATGTTGACTATAATAAACAAATGGTAACAAATGGATTTTCCCCCACAAGGTCATCAATCACATCCTTTTTGTTAAACCCCATTCTTTTACTGTATTGCAATGTGGTTTGAATATCTTTCTTCTCTCTAGACCAGCGGTCGCCAACCTTTCGGACCTCACGGACCACCAGTGGTCCACGGACCACGGGTTGGCGACCGCTGCTCGAGACTATAAGTTAGTGACAACAAGGGGTTTATCACTGTATCCCCAGTACCTAGGACAGTGCATTTTGTAGGTGGCCTCACTAATATTTTTGTATAAATAAAGGATCAGACAAAAAAAATAAAGTGCTACCTCCTGTGCTTCACTCTACCAATGCTATCACAGCCTAAGACAAAGGAAATATGATAAAGCAGAAGGAAGCTTTTTTAATGGGCAATCTTGCCATTCCTCTGTGCTGTGGCTGCAAAGGCTGTGAGCTCTTCCCTTTTTACTTATTTTACTAGTTGTAGGTTTCTTTGTATTAATGTCTTTGTCAGTGCTATTAACGTTTACAAATTCTTTTTGGAAGCAAGCAAGGAATATATACAAGTCTTTGCCATATTATGATGTTAGGGATATTATAGCAGTAAGCAATCGTTAATATCCTATTTTTACTGCTCATATATTTTTATTTTGTAAGAGAGATGCATTACCACCATAATATGAATTAAAATTTGGGTTAAACCTCCCCTGAGAGTCCATGATGAGTCAGGCACTGTGTTAAATAACTTCACACTTGTCATCATGTATGAATGGAAACTGTTTAGCATAGAGTTAAACAGACTCTGGAGTTATATAAACCAAGGGTCAAATCCTGATTTTTACATGTGTTTTTGTAATTATTTAATTTAGTGGAATAATGTGTATAAAGCAGTAGTGTCTGGCACACAATAAATACTCCATATATGTTAACAAAATATGTAAAAAATTCAGCATTTCTGTTAAAACAATGTTCATTATCCAGAGAGCACCTAAACTTTAAAAGCTTACCTCAACTTTTTTATTCAGATCTTTACATTCTTGCACTAAACAATCTTTGGTTCCATAGAATAAGTAAACAGCCTATGAGAAATAAACAGAAAATATGATAGTAAAGCGATCTAACAAGTCCTGTAAGCAAGAAAAAGACACAGAACCAAAGCTCCCTGCCCTGAGTGCTGAGTCATGTTTCCTCAGAGTGGATTAGATGCTGTGGGGAGAGGGGCACCATGACATCTCTGCCCTGAGTGCTGAGTCATGTTTCCTCAGAGTGGATTAGACACTGTGGGGAGAGGGGCACAATTACTTTTGAGTTCAGCCTGTTTTTCAGGGGGAATATGAGATAGAGGTGGTTTGTGCCTAAACAGTGTTTTCTCCTGGCTTATTAAAAAAAAAAAAAACACCTAAATTTTCACCCTGGCTGGTGTTGCTTAGTGGTTAGAATGTTGGCCCGTGCACCCAAGTGTCTTGGGGCTTTTTTTTTTTTAAATAAATCTTTATTGTTCAGATTATTACAGATGTTCCTCTTTTTTTCCCCCATAGCTCCCTTCCACCTGATTCCCCACCCCACCCCATGCCTTTACCCCCTGCCACTGTCTTCATCCATAGGTGTAAGATTTTTGTCCAGTCTCTTCCTGTATCCCCCACACCCCCTTCCCCTCAAGAATTGTCAGTCCACTCCCTTTCTATGCCCCTGATTCTATTATACTCATCAGTTTATTCTGTTCATCAGATTTTTTATTCACTTGATTTTTAGATTCACTTGTTGATAGGCATGTATTCGTTGTCATTTTGTTGTTCATAATTTTTTTTTAAAATACATTTTATTGATATTTTACAGAGAGGAAGGGAGAGGGATAGAGAGCTAGAAACATCGATGAGAGAGAAACATCGATCAGCTGCCTCCTGCACACCTCCCACCGGGGATGTGCCCGCAACCAAGGCACACGCCCCTGACCGGAATCGAACCCGGGACCCCCCAGTCCGCAAGCCGATGCTCCATCCACTGAGCCAAACCAGTTTCGGCTGTTGTTCATAATTTTTATCTTTACCTTTTTCTTCTTCTTCCTCTTCTTAAAGAATACCCTTCAGCATTTCATATAATCCTGGTTTGGTGGTGATGAACTCCTTTAGCTTTTTCTTATCTGTGAAGCTCTTTATCTGACCTTCAATTCTGAATGATAGCTTTGCTGGGTAGAGTAATCTTGGTTGTAGGTCCTTGCTGTTCATCACTTTGAATATTTCTTGCCACTCCCTTCTGGCCTGCATAGTTTCTGCCGAGAAATCAGTTGACAGTCGTATGGGTGCTCCCTTGTAGGTAACTAACCGTTTTTCTCTTGCTGCTTTCAAGATCCTCTCTTTGTCTTTTGCCCTTGGCATTTTAATTATGATGTGTCTTGGTGTGGTCCTCTTCGGATTCCTCTTGTTTGGGGTTCTGTGCGCTTCCTAGACTTGTAAGTCTATTTCTTTCACTAGGTAGGGAAAGTTTTCTGTCATTATTTCTTCTAATAGGTTTTCAATATTTTGCTCTCTTCTGGCACCCCAATAATTCTGATGTTGGTACGCTTAAAGTTGTCCCAGAGGCTCCTTACACTGTCTTCATATTTTTGGATTCTTTTTTTCTTTTTGTTTTTCTGGTTGGGTGTTTTTTGTTTCCTCATATTTCAAATCTTTGGTTTGATTCTTGGGGTCCTTTGGCCTACTGTTGAATTTCTGTATATTCTTTATTTCAGACAGTGTATGCTTAATTTCTGACTGGTCCTTTTCCACTTTTTTGGCATTCTCATTAAGATCCTTAAAGGTCTCACTAAGTTCCTCAGGGGTTTTTAGAAGATTCTTGATTAACCTTATAAATGTGGTTTTGAACTCTATGTCCAGTAGTTTGCTTTCCTCCATTTCTTTCATTCGTGACATGTTTCTTTGTCTCCGCATTTTCGCTGCTTCCCTGTGTTGATCGGGTGGTTTTCTGTGGTAGGTGACCTCTAGGGCCCAGTGGTTCAGCCTCCCCTATCACCTGAGGTGTCCACTCTTGGTGCACCCCTTTGTGGGCTGAGTGCAAAGTCTTGTTGTAGATAAGCCTTGATTACTGTTGGTACACTGGGAGGAATTGACCTCCAGGCCAGTTGGCTGTGAGGACCCGCTGTATCTATAATGGAAGAACTGCTGTGCTGGAGACACCCTTATGGAGCAGGACTTGTTTCAGTGGGGCTTTGGTGCTCACTGAGTCTGCCTCTTCAATGTGTCACTTATGGATGTGAGTAGTTGAAATC
Source organism: Plecotus auritus (assembly GCF_963455305.1). Lineage (NCBI taxonomy): Eukaryota > Metazoa > Chordata > Mammalia > Chiroptera > Vespertilionidae > Plecotus > Plecotus auritus. The sequence goes on from NC_137774.1 coordinate 26,995,921, forward strand.
TGGTGTCTCACACTGACCACTAGGTACACTGGCTTCTGGATCTCCAATGGGGTGCAGGTCAGCTACTGTCTGAGGCCACCCAGCAGGAGCTATAGCGAGATCTGCAGACTTCTCCTCTGTGCTTGGGGTTTGGAGGTTTTGGAACTGTCTCACGAGAGCTGCAGTTTGTTAGGTTAAGCTGCGATAGGGCAGACCATTTATATGCAAAAGCTGCTGCACAGAGCTTGGGCGGGTTTGTAAATTGTGTGGGGTGGGGTCTCAGGGAATCACTAGGCTAGGGCATGGCAAACAGCGATGGCTGCCAGTCAGCCGTCTCTGTGTCTCCGAGTTTCTACGTCCCACGCCCTAGCGCAGTAAACAATGATTCCTGCGCACACCTCTGCAAGAAAGCTACCCTCACTTTCTGACCCAATGGCAGATATTCCAGCTTCTCCCTGTAGGGGTCTGGGTCCCCAGACTCTCACCGGAAACTGGAATTCAGAGTAACTGGGAGCTTGTGTCTCCCTTTGGGTTGAAAAAACAGTGCACCCAGTTGCCAGCCGCCAGCCTGATTCGCACACCTCTGTAGCTCAGCTTTTCAGCGCTTGTGCACGTCTCAATGCTCTTTTCTTTTTTTTTTTTTTTTTTTTTTTGATATGCTGAAGTTTTATTTTTTTTTTATTTTTTTTTTTAATAAATCTTTATTCAGATTATTACAATTATTTCTCCTTTTTCCCCCCATAGCTCCCCTCCACCCCTTTCCCACCCCACCTTCTGCCCTTACCTCCCCCCCACTGTCCTCATCCATAGGTGTATGATTTTTGTCCATTCTCTTCATGAACCCCCCCATACCCCTTTCCCCCTGAGAATTATCAGCCCACTCCCTTTCTATGCCCCTGATTCTATTATATTCACCAGATTATTCTGCTCCTCAGGTTTTTAATTCACTTGATTTTTAGGTTGGCTTGTTGATAGATATGTATTTGTTGTTCATAATTTTTTCTCTTTACTTTTTTCTTCTTCCTCTTCTTTAAGAATACCTTTCAGCATTTTATATAGTACTGGTTTGGTGGTGATGAACTCCTTCAGCTTTTTCTTATCTGTGAAGCTCTTTATCTGCCCTTCAATTCTGAATGATAGCTTTGCTGGGTAGAGTAATCTTGGTTGTAGGTTCTTGCTATTCATCACATCGAAAATTTCTTGCCACTCCCGTCTGGCCTGCATAGTTTCTGTTGAGAAGTCAGCTGACAGTCGTATGGGTGCTCCCTTGTAGGTAATTAACTGTTTTTCTCTTGCTGCTTTTAATATTCTCTCTTTGTCTTTTGCTCTTGGAATTTTAATTATGATGTGTCTTGGTGTGGTCCTCTTTGGATTCCTTTTGTTTGGGGTTCTGTGGGCTTCCTGGACTTGTAAGTCTATTTCTTTCACCAGGTGGGGGAAGTTTTCGGTCATTATTTCTTCAAATAGGTTTTCAGTATCTTGCTCTCTCTCTTCTTCTGGCACCCCCATAATTCTGATGTTGGTACGCTTGAAGTTGTCCCAGAGTCTTCTTACATTATCTTCAACTTTTTGGATTTTTTTTTTTTGCTTTTTGCTTTTTCGGTTGAGTGTTTTTTGCTTCTTTGTATTTCAATTCTTTGACTTGATTCTTGTGTTCCTCTATTCTGTTTCTGGGTCTCTGTATAATATTTTTTATTTCAGTCAGTGTATGTTTAATTTCTAGTTGGTCCTTTTTCATATCTTTGAGGGTCTCGTTATATTTATCGGCCTTTTCTAGGATATTCTTAAAAAGTCTTATAACGGTGGTTTTGAATTCTATATCCAGTCGTTTGTTTTCCTCCATTTCTTTCGTTTGTGATCTGATTCTTTGACCCCGCATTTTCACTGAATCCCTGAGTTGGTAAGGTAGATATTTGTGCTAGGTTTCCAATATGGCCCAGTGGGTCTGCTTCCCCAGTTAACCTGAGGTGGACACTCTTGGTGCACCCCTTTGTGGACTGTGTGTACAGCCTTGTTGTAATTAAGTCTTTATTGTTGTTGGTATCACTGGGAAGAATTGACCTCCGGGCCAGTTGGCTGTAAGGATCAGCTGTGTCTATGCTGGGAGAAGCCCGGTGCTGGAGACAGCCTTATAGGATTAGACTTGCCAAATTGCAATAGCCTCTGTGCTCAGCTTGGATGGGGTGGAGTCTCAGTCTTGGCTTCCTGTCAGCCCCGCCCCTGCGCGCATGTGCGCTTTCAGTCCTCCGCCTTCCCCAGCTCGAGTCTCCGCCTGAGAGTCCAGACTCCCCCCACAAGAGCGTGGGTCCCCAGGGGCTCGCCTGGAACTGGGGTTCACTGCAGTCAGAACTGGGGCTCGGTGCAGTCAGAATCCTCTGACTCCCCTCCACTAGGGAAAGCCTGTGGCAACCCCCGCAGCCTTTGTGCGCACCGGCGTGGCGCGTGTGCGCACTTTCAGTCCTCCGCCTTCCCCGGCTCCCGAGTCTCTGCCCGAGAGTCCAGACTCCCCCTACAAGAGCGTGGGTCCCCAGGGGCTCGCCTGGAACCGGGGTTCACTGCAGTCAGAACTGGGGCTCAGTCAGGATCCTCTGACTCCCTTTCACTAGGGAAAGCCTATGGCTACCTCCGCAGCCTTTGTGCGCACTGGCCCGTGTGCGCCTTCAGACTTCTGCCTTTCCCAGCTCGCGGTCCGAGGCTTCCTTCCCCCTTCCGCCAGAGGAAGTCAGCCAAGCTCTCAGCCGCCCTTCCTCTCTGCGCGCACAAAGCCCCTTTGCCGTACCTCCAATTCTCTGTGAGCTTTTCTCCTTCCTTCTAGTTGTAGAATTTTCACTCAGCCTGCTTTCCTGTGGTTCTGGATGGTGTCCGTTCTGTCTTTTAGTTGTAGTTTTGAAATTGTTGTGCGAGGCAGCAGTTTAGGTGTTTACCTGTGCCGCCATCTTGGTTTCTCCAATGCTCTTTTCTCTTTCCTTCTAGTTGTAGAACTTCTACTCACCCGTGGTTCTGGGTGATAGACATTTTGTCTTTTAGTTGTAGTTTTTGTGTGGCTGTGAGAGGCAGCACGTACAGGTGTATACCTTATGCTGCCATCTTGGTTTTCTTGGGGCTTTTTTTAAAAACATTTTTTGGGGGGATAATCCTCACTTGAGGATATTTTTCCATTGGTTTTTAGAGAGAGTGGAAGGGGTGGGGGAGATACATCGATGTGAGAGACACATCAACTCGTTGCCTCTTGCATGCTCCCTGACTGGCCTGGAATCAAGCCGGCAACCAAGTAATTTGCTGTTGATCAGAATCAAATCTGTGGCCCTTCAATCCACAGGCCAAACCAGCTAGGGCAGTGTCTTGGGTTTGATTCCTGGTCAAGGGCACATACCTGGATTGCAGGTTTGATCCCCGGCCCTGGTTGGGGCATGTGGAAGGCAACCAATTAATGTGTCTCTCTCACATCGATATTTCTTTGTCACTCTACACCCTTCCCTCATTCCCTTTCATTTTCTCTAAAAAAATCAATGGAAAAAATATACTTGGGTGAGTAAGAATTACCAACAACAACAAAGCTACATTTTATGAAGAAATACTACATTAAAATTAAAAAATTCCCCCTTTTCCTAGAATTTCAGATTACTTAAGGAAAGTAATACAGATAAATCTAGGACCATTTTATAATCGCTTTTGAATATAAAAAGGGTGCAAAGTTGATTGGAAGCACTGAAAATGTTGTTTATTACCAATGATATAAACAGCAGTACTTACTTAGTACCTACATTAATAAAAGGAAACTATTTGTAAACCTGAAATATTTGTAAAACAGAACCAGGAACAAAATTGTTTTGCATTTATTTTTCATATCCTATTATTCAGTCACCAATAATCATTAAAAAACTCCAAGACCAAACTTCTACCGAAGGAATCACCTGTACTAGAAACCAGAGCGATGCTCGTGGTTAAAAACATGGTACACAAACTGCTCCTTCTCTTACCTTACCTGCCTTTCCCAGTTTTTTCCAAGCCAGTGGAATCTGTTTTTCCATTAACAACTTCACCTAAAATGTACCCTGCCTAAAATTTCTTTTCAATATCAGTTGCCATTTAAGTAGGATAAGCTATTGTATACTCCACTTAGTTGCCTCTAAGCAAAATATGCTGTAAAACATTCCAACTTTCAATAAAAAAATTTTGCCATAGTTATGAAATACTTTAATCAAATACACTTAAGGATATAATTTGACAGTCTTACACAAAACAGAGCTGGCCAGTGTTTCCCTAAGTTAGTTCTGTCTGAATCTACTTGAAAGGGTGCTAGATATAAGGAACTATTGATTTTTACTGTACCTTCGGTGTAAGCAGGAAATGTTATTTTATCCAACACACCTTATTAAGAATTCTGCTAGAAAACAGAGATGGTGCCTTCTCGCGATGAGCGTGAAAATTGAGAGCCATGAGAGCGTCAGGTCCAATAGAAAAGTAGTTGTTCATTGTGAATTCCTGTGGAAAAGGGTAAGACTTAGCAAGAGATTTGCTTCAGTCTAAGCCTGTGTCATGTATTCAATATGTAAATCTGTTTCTATGCTCTTTATGACAATTTAATACTTTCTGCATTTCCTGTCCACATAGAGCTATTTTATGCCATCCAGTACATTTAGAAAGCTTCAGTTCAAAGGCTGATAATTATATATGTGAGTTTCCCTTCCCATTTCTGTTTAATATGCTACATCTCAGATCTCATCATCTAGAGTGACTCTACTTTGCACCTGGGCTTTCCACTCCTGTGTTTCTGTTACATTTGCTTCTGTCAGTCTCAACCCAGGCTCCTAGCAAGCACCCCCCTTAGTTTATCTGACCTCCTGGCCCAGCCTGGATTCCTCAGCCTACATCTCCAGCTGTCTTGCTCCTGAGAATAAGCCCGAATGTCCAACTTCGTGTTCAGTGCACCACAACCTCAAGGTTGAGAAGCTCAAAATCTAACTCATTTTCTTCCTACGCAAACCTGATATTTTTCCTATCTCAATGTCATTTCCATGCACCCAGTCATGAAAACTAGAAATCTGGTAGTAAATACGTACTTTTTCTCTTCCCCTAGTACTAGTCGGATGCCAAAGTCTTGATCAATTCTACCTCAAAATAGTCGATTTTCTGGGATTCTTCCCTTGAAAATGTGGCATTTGATTTTGAAAGACATACCAGGCCATACATAGTTGCCAACTATATACCAAGTAGGTGAGGCTGAAATCTTAAAACATTCATCTTTCACTCCTCCAGTCTGTGGTCTGTCTTTGGATCGGCAATAACTGCCTGAACAGCTACTATGGCTTCATTAATTTGTGTCTGTGGCTCTTTGAGCTCTTCTCTGTAGCAATCGAATTAAAAACTGCATCTCTTGTGTCAAAACCAAGAATATGCTTGTCTAAAGCAACAGGCAACCCTCCCTTTGTGTGATGCTTAGCAGCAGCATCCTGTGTCAGGCTCCTGGGCCAGAATGAGAGTTACATTAAACATTGCCAGGTAATCATCAAGATACTGAATCTGAAGGTCAGCCAAAGTCGTTCCACCAGCCGTAAAATCGGGATTGTTTACACCCCAACGGACCAATGGCTCTGCATTTTTAGCCGCATTGCTGTATTTTTTGTATTATCAGGAACCGAGTCCCTGTGTTTTGCAGCATTATCTCCACATTCAAGTCTAACAGCTAAACCAAAAAGCCAGCCAACTGCTTCTTGTCAGTCTTGAATCTTGAAAGGACATCTTGTGAGATGCTTTTCAAAGAACTTGGGTCAGTCACTGTTTACTTCTGTCTTCAGTCCTGTAATGTCTGATTTTCTGGTCTTCAAGCCTAACAATAAAGTTTCTAAATTCTGTTTCATCTTTGCAATTGAAGCCAGCAGGGTTGTGGTAGTTGCGAGCCATTAGCTTGTGTGGGAACACGGTCCCGGCTTCTCGCTCTGTTCCCCCGGACTTCAGCCAGGAGAGGAGAGGCGAGGAATGGCCCATGCACCAGTGATGTGGTGAGAGCCAGAGCATCTTTTTAAAAATACAGATCTGCTTTCTGTATGATTTGCTATTTGCTAACCATCATTTGTACCCTCTGGTCTCTATTCTTCTGCCTGGAAAGTACTGATCCTTTCTCTGTTGATCTAAATTGTATTTACCTTTTAAGGATCGACTCACATGTGGCTTCCCGTCTGAGCTTCCAGGGCAGAATTAAACACTTTGCACTGCTTCCACCCACAGCACTCTGTACAGTCCAGCCTGGGAGCTGTGCCCGACTCCCAAGCACATGGGCCTCTTCTGCTCCATAAGCAGCTCCCTACAGAGAAGCCTTCAGTCCCTGGGCCCCACCAGTGCCACATCTGATACTGTGAAGGCTCTCTGTCATGTTCGCTGAAAGTACTCCCAACTGAAGCCCTAAAAATATACCTTGGGTTGCCCAGCCGGTGTGGCTCAGTGGTTGAGCATCGACCTATGAACCAGGAGGTCATGGTTCGATTCCCAGTCAGAGCACATGCCCAGTTGGGGGAGGGGTTCGGGAGCAGCTGATGGATGATTCTCTCTTATCATTGATGTTTCTCTCTCTCGCTTCCTTTCTGAAATCAATAAAAAATAACAACAAAAAAAACCCCACATACCTTGGGTTTTCTCAGGTTGTAGTATCCTTTATTTGTTACTTGAACTTTCCATCTGAAAAACAGAGAAGTTAAAAAAATTCATGATTATTTCCAAATTAACTGCCAACTAACTACAATTATAGCAATCAACTCTGGATGCCTGGGAGATGAGGTCCTTCTATTAAAATAGCATTTGAGGCCTAGCTGGTTTGGCTCAGTGAATAGAGTGTTGGACTGCGGACTGGAAGGTCCCAGGTTTGATTCTGGTCAAGGGCACATGCTTGGGTTGTGGGCTCGATCCCTAGTAGGGGGTATGCAGGAGGCAGCTGGTCAATGATTCTCTCTAATCATTGATGCTTCTATCTCTCTCTCTCTCTTCCTTCCTCTCTGAAATCAATAACAATATTAAAAAAATAAATAAAATAGCATTTGAAAAAATAAGCACATCTGTGAGTATGCAAATTTTGAGATAAGTATTCAGCCTAACTTGTGACTTCAGTCCTTATATAACAAGAAAATAAAACACCATCATCTATGTATAAGTACAACTAACATAGTCTTTCACTTTTAAATTACATTTAACTTTATAACTTACACAAGACTTCATTTATAAACCAAACAAAATTCTCAGAGATCAAAGTTCTATTTTTTGGGGGAAGTGTAACTTACCTGTCCAGTTTAATTCCATCTGCTTCCATCACATTTCTTAAGACCTGGGCAACTGGGATTTCACCTGTGTAACTTGTGCCCCAGCCCAAAGTATTGGATAGATCGTTGCCTGTTCCCAGAGGCAAGACTGCAACTTGCGGAATATATTTTTCTTGCCCCTAGAATATGGAAGATAGAGTTTAGATTTTTCTCTTCTATTTGTACAGTAATAACATTTGGTAAAAATTAATGACAAAAGCAATAAAGATATAACAACTGAACGTTGTTTTGCTAAAGTTGATGCTAACTGCTTAATCATAATATACCAAATTGGTAGTCTTCTCATATTCATTTGCAAATAAAAAAATATAACCAAAAATCTTGTATCATTATCTTAGTGCTCATGT